>NC_137586.1:32398885-33598885 GCF_963210335.1 Falco punctatus
CCAACAGTTAATAAAAAAATCCTAAAACTTTGGAAGAATTATTTTTTTTTCATAACTATTTTGATAAATACAGCTTGAAGAAGATACTATTTAAGACAGAAAGATCCTATACATCAGTAATTGGGGTGTATGGGTGGGTATGTGTGTGTAGCTTCCTGAAAGATAGGATTGAAACAAAAGTCAATGGTGATCTTCCTATTTTCAGGTCTTTATATTTTGCTAAATATATTGTCAGAAATTCACTACTAAAACAGATGCTGCTACTCAAGATTTTATCTCCGTTTCAGCCACTGAGGGTTAAACCTCAGATAAGGAGTGAAAATATTGTAAAAGACCACAGCAATTCTTGTGCTGTGTATAGCCTAAAAACATCTAAAATTTCTATATGGTTTCTCCTTTCTTTTTTGCTAAGAACTGCTCCTATATTAAGACTATGATACATACTAATAAACGTTTAAGATATGTAGACATGTTCTTAAGCAATCTAGCAAACACAGACACATTGGAATTCCCTGCCAGTTTTGACAAGGGAATATTAATGACCCACATTCCTTTATCTGCCACTGGTTATTACTGATGCTGCAGGGAACTGCAGACAGTGAGATAGTTACCCATTCTGAAGTTTCTCCGGAAACACTTTCTTTTAACAGTTGACATTAATCTAAATGATTTGGTTTTGTCCAACTCTGCTGGGCCAGTAAAATACAGTTCCCTTATCTAGATTTCCTGGTGTCTGGAAAGACTGGAGACCTTGGGTTTCCTGACTCCAGTTTAATACATGCTCCAGAAAACCCAAAAGTTACAGGGCTTTCGTAACTGAGGAGACTTCACTGCCTCTACAGTCAACAATGTTGCCAGGGCTTAAAGGCTTCTAAGAACTCTGGAGCTTCAACTCAGCTCTGTTCAGTGTTCTGCTTTGGAGAGGTAGTGGCCTGCAATTACCTAAATTAACAGCAGCTGTGAAAGACACACAGAAGTAATCTTCAAAGCTGCAGAGCTAAACTTACAAAAATGTTCAGGAGAATCATTCCATAGTTGTTCTTCAGTTTATTCTGCAGTTCAAAGCCCTGGTAAACTATATTTAATTCTGAATCTACACTTCATGAAATACACATAAATCTTTTCTTCATATTAAATGTTGAAATGTTTTGTTATGTATACATTTAGAGATAACCCAAACGCCTTCTTAAAAATTACATGAATTAGAAAACTATAGTCCTCAAGCAGGTATCAATTTTGCTGTTGATAATTTTAAGCAAGTTAAACATATATGGTGGTAATTATGTATACTCCTGGAATTAAATTATTCAAATTTGCTTTAGTGTATGGACTTGAAAAATAAGGGTTGGATAAATCCTGATATATGCAAACATCTGTAATAACTGTAGCTTCTGTAACTAAGTTAGTATGTTTGGAATGCTCATATACTCTTTTCACTTCCCTCAATTCTCCATCTCAAACATCATATATATTCCAAATCCTTCACTTTGCTGCACTGCAAAATGAAGATATCTTGAATGGTTTGGTATAACTAGCTGTCTCACTTTTCTCTAAGACATTATTGACATATTTTAATATTATATTTAAGAAGTGCTAGATAAAATTCTCTTGTAATACTATATAATTCTTTTTTGTAAAATCAACTGGAAAATGTCCTAAGGTTGAACTGTAGAGAATGTAGAGAACATATAAAATTTCCTGCAAAAAATATAAAACAAAACTGAAAGTCTTTTTTTTTTTTTTTTTTTTTTTTTTACCTGAAAAGGCAGTCCATATCTAAACTACTTTGCATACATCACAATTATTAAAAGAAAAAACAAGGTAAACAAAGGGCTATATCTTACACAAAATGGATGCTCTCAGCACTAAGATATAAAGATTGATCATAGTAAAAAAGTATCAATAAAGAACACTAAGATTTTGTGTTTGGATTTTACAAGATCTTGCTACTGCCCGCAACTGAAAGCAGTAATTGAAAGAATCTTTTTTTTTAAGATGTCAGAGTTTAAATCTGAATCTAGTCTGACAGAAATTTATTCACAATTACCAAAGAAGCACATACTAAGAAGTAAATAATTTCTATGTTGGGCTTGTCTGCATATAGTGTTTATGAAGCTATTCCAGCATATTGGGTTTTTTTAGTGTAAACCACGTGTGTCCAGTAGCAAGACTTACTGTAAGATAATTACTTTATGCAATATAATTACTTTGGAAGATCTATTTAGGTTAGTTTAGTGTTGTATACAAGTACTTAGGAAAAAAAGTCAATGTGGGCTGCATGGATGTATTTCAGTTTGCCAAAAAACTTTTTATTTTATTTTAGTTTAGTTTTTAATGGAAGAATGGTATTGACAGGGAAAAAAACAGGTCTTCTTTAAAAAACAAAATAAAGGTATTAAATGGAACGGGGGAAGGGGGGAAGAGGAAAAATAGCCACCTTATGTTTGATTTCATTAATAGTAAACAACCATATTTAGGTCCTATTTAAATATTAGTTTGTTTCAATCATCCCAAAATTTGTTAAAAGTTCTAGCCCTTCTGGATCCTGGTCTAGAGAAGATTGTGAAGCCTTTTTTCTTAGACAACATGATGCTAAATGACATATATGTATCATGAGACAGAGAGTGAAATAAGCATTATTCACATCTCAAACAAGTGGGAATGGAAGCAAGTTACAGTACTGATATTGTTTATGGTAAGTATTTCTGTTTGTCTTTTGATAGTCAGCTCAACCACTTTTACTGAATGAAGAATTGCGGGTTCCCTTCTGAAAGAGTATCACAAAAGAAGCAGCAAAAGCAAATTGTCAGAGCAGAAGCTATGTAACCAAGAATGAAGGAAAAGAATTAAACAGACAAAATTATTTGAACACAGCTGAGAATTTGGAAGTGCTAGTTACTAGGCCTTTCTTGGGGTAGAGAAGGAACACATTGTGTGCTGTGAGAGCAGATTTAATTACTGAAAAGTAGGATGCAGAATATCTCCAGAAAATTATTTTGTTCTTTTAATATAAATTAAACTCTTGAATTTCAAAAGCTGAGACACTAAGAAAAACCAGAAATAAATATTTTAAAAACATTTTATATTTTGTATATTTCCTTGAGCTCAGTGATTAACTTGACACCTCATCATTACAGAGGTCAGAAACAGACAATAGTATATCATATTCCATAGTACGAAAAGAATTCTGTTACATAAGAATCTCTGAGACATATACGCTTCTTGTTATGAGACAAACCTGCAGAAAGCTTCTAGTAGAATACCATTAAGTAGATACTATTTTGAAAGTTCATTTAGAGAACACAAAAAGCCAGTACTTTTTATGACAATGTGATATTACTAATTTCTCAGTAGATGTAGATAAGTATTGCCTTAAAACATTTGCCATCTACACCACTGAGAACAAGGCAGCCAATGATAAACACTGTGAGCTAGCAGACTGTCCTTCTACAAATAAGAAGGCTAAATAATATTTTCCTTCCTCAGCATATTCTGTAATATCCTCTCACAGTGTACACAGAAGCTACAAATACCAAAAATAAATGGAGGCAACTAAAAAAAAAAAATCATATTCCTCAAGATTTCTCACTTCTTAAACTTACAAATAACACTTTAACAATAAAAAGTAAAGCAGCAGAGGTAATTTTGTTACTTTTCAATTTTGCTTACTTTGTTCAATCAAGCATAAGCTTAGTTTCTGGATTAACAGTAAGAATCACATCTTGGTCACATGTGTAAGGGGCATGATGCACTCATCCAGTCAACCAGGGAAGGGTTTTTTGGCATTTCCATCCTGTATCCCTTTTGAGTGGTGGCCACAGAAGCATTTATCAGCCTGTGCAAACACACTTCAGAGCTTGGTGTCCTTCACAATGATAGAGAGGAACAAAGATGTCTCATTCTGTCCCTCAGCTGTAAGGGTAGTTTGTAAACAGGAGAGACATACTAAGGAGTACCATTGGGAATCACTTCAAAAGCATGAAGAAGGCTTGCTACTTGGATCTCACTCACAGTGAGATCGGAAGAGTTCCTTATCCATTTGCTGTTACTTTGGGAAGAATACAATGCAGCAGCAATGTCATATATCTTCCGTAGTATCTTGGTGCTAGCCACATAAAAATGATGAACATAAAAAAGGAGGTATGTTTTTTCCATGGTGACAGACTAACAAAAGACAAAAAAATTGTCCCCTTTGTCTCAGCTGCTTCTCACCACAAAAACATAATATAGTAGACCTGCAAATGTTAGTGAAGAAGTTCAAGAGCCCTGGACAACACTAGGGTCCGGAACGCTTTACAGAAAGCTATAAAACTGGAGCAGTATCTCTGAAAGCAGAGGGCAGACCAACTCCAGCACAGCAGGAACTAGCAGAAGACCTAATCATGCAAGTCAATCATCTTTCTGTGTGTCTGCACACCAGAGACTCACTGATCCTCTCTCTCACTCAGCCAATAAAACAACTATGTCTGTAGAAATTCAGTGGAAGAGTAAAATGTTACTGTGACTCTCAGAGTGCTCCTCTTTTAGATTGGTACAACAGAAAACATTATTTAGAACTCACAGCATTACTGCAGTATTATGTGGAATCACATAAACACATACACAGCACACAATTTAATTCATACTGTATAATGTCTACCATTTGTATATATATATATATCAATATTCATGTGACTTAAAAATCTGTGTCTATTAATTACTTGACAATCATAGTCTTTTTCTTTAATCTCATAAATTAAGAGAAAGGAATATGCTGTATGGTTTCAGAACTGTATTGTAAAGGGATTTAAATAATTAAATCTGACTAGATATAGGAGATAGTGCATTGACATCTAGCTATCAGAAGCATCTTTGGTCTGTGTAAGGGGTATCACAACCTTTTAATTGAAATTTTAACCAAGTCAATGCAAATGAACAAAATCTGGCATTAGATTTTTCTCTCTCTGTATAGGAATGAAGCTGGGTTAATTAGCATTGATAATACACAACTGTGGGCTGGCTTCAGGGCCAGTGGGTTGGCCAGTGTAGATAAGGTGCAGGTGTGGCGGGTTCTGTTAAGTGGCTGAGAGCCAATGAAGAGAGAGCAGCTGAGGAAGAAGTAGAGAGAGGACACATGTCCTGGATGAGGTGAGACAAGGAGAAGGCAGTAGAGGGATTGGCATGAAGAGTGTGTTGGTATGTGACAGTAAAAGACCTTGTTGCAGCCAGCTAGTTTGGAGAGTGCTGCGACACCTTTCCAGTCCAGTTCTTTCTATAAATCCTTGGAAAGAAAAGGAATGTAGGAAAGGATGTACAAAGCTGAAAAATCATTCAACTGTAAAGTTCACATTGTAAAAAGGACTATATTAATTTATACAGACTCTGGGCTTTCATGCAATTTCTCGGTAACACCTTCTATTAGTAGTAAACAGAAAATAAAGGTAATTTCAAAGGATAAGCCTTTTCCTGTAAAATAAAAACTAGCCAATAAAAGCCTATTTAAAGCGACCATTTCATATTCACCTGGTACATGTGAGAGTTCACTCCCTGCATTTCACAGTACCACTACCCACCATGGCAAAAGCTCTTAACAACAAAAATACACGAAAGACCAACAGAAGTAGACATTCTTTCAACATTCTAAACAAATCAACACTATTTTTAAATGAAGCGAACCTGCACTTCTGTTCTTAGAAAGTTATACTTTCCTGCTCAGTTCTCTCATTAAGAAAATACAGAAATAGTAAAGCAAGATATCAAATCTACAAGTTCTTAGCATCATTGTCTGCTTATTCTCTATTCTGCAATATCTTAACAGAGACTCTGACCTAAGACTTGGATAGCACAAATGAATTTGTCTTAAATAATTTCTATTTCTTTTAAAGAATGAAAGAAAATAAAGGGGGAAAAAGTAGCATTATTATTCCATTATACTTTAGTTCCAAAATCCTAGCAGTATTTCTCAACTTTTTCTTAGCTGAAATTTCCAATATTTTAACTTTTTTAAAAAATCTTCCTGATTTTTTCATTTGTAAGTATTTTTAAATTGTCATTGTCTTCCTCCTATTGGCTAATAACAAGATACAATAGATACTAAGAATTAACCATAGATGATATTGCAACATTATAAATCCCTCCAAGAAGATAACCTAATGTATCTTTGCTTGGCTGCCTTCTATTCTTGTAACTCTGCCTAGTAATATCTACCACTTACAAAGACAAATACACAAAATTAAAAAGTACTGGCTATTGTGAGTTCCTTCAGCACAGATCAGCTGATTTGTGAAAGACAGTCAGTGGTATTCAGGGTGGGGTGTTTTTAACTTACAATAACAGCACTCTTCATGTATTATCTGTCAACATAACTGATGTTTTTAACATGAAACTAATAATGATCACATAATATGACAGTGTTGTATAAAATAGTGTCTAAAAGGAATAGAAAAAAAAAGTAATTGATCTGTTATCTTGAAAAGACCTTTGCTTTGTTCTCCAGTCAAGATAGTACACTAGTCCTGTAAAGAATAAGATTATTAATAATCTGCCCTTGAAAACACTACTTACTATTAATTAGTAGTAATATTTATTAATATATAATTTTTACTCTTTCTTAGTCTATTTTAAGACTGCATCTTGCTGTCCAAGCCAGTTTCATGGAAAGTAACTCCCACAAAAAGACGATCTTTGTGCATCTTACAACCTTTATTCTTCATGTGACACTCCATAGATTCTAGCAACACTACTTCCAGCAAAGTTCTAGCCAGCAAAGGCAAATAGTTGACCTCTATTTTGTCTGACGCTACTTAAAATAAAAAAAAAAAGAGTAAGTGTAATACAGTAGATTTAGAAAATTGAATCTGAAAACTATATCCTGACACCAGCCAATTTTGAAGTAAAATCCATAGTAACCTTCAAAAAAACCTGTCCTCCTTCCTCACAGAGAATGATGAAAGAGGGAACCTTCTGTTTAACATAACATGGTTACAGAAACTATACTTTTCTCTCATAAGTACAGGAGTAACAAATGAGTTTCTAGTGTTTGAATTGTCTTTTTTGCAAATTGACACTCATTTTGGGTTACCAAAACAATACTCCCCCACAGGTTAGACCCTCCATTATCTGAAGCAGAAAAAATGTACCAGTTTCTAAAAATCTGTTTCCTAAGCACAGAATTTACTTTTAAAATAGGTGGAATACTACAACTGCAGAAACATCCAATGCATGGGCCAACTTCCCCATGAATTATTTGCTGAATAAAGTGTTAAAATGTCCTTTGGCTTCACCTTAGACACAATCACCCCAGCTGGTCAGTAGTTACCTGGACAGAGGCCAAAAAACCTCAGCTGCCAGTACTGGACAAACATACATGTTTTCTCTGTATTTATTTATTTATTTCACTTTCATAGAGCTACAGTTAAAAGGAAGAAGTCTTACTACACATGGAAGTGGAAAGACTTTGTACCTTTTTCATTGTTGTAGTTTAGTATACCTAGGCTTCAGGTGATAAGTAGAGTAGTAAGGAACTCTTCAATATATTTCCTGAGAACTGATTTATCTGACTAACACCGGGTTTATTCTTGTGTATTCCTACTTAAAACAACCGCTCCTTTGTTTTTTACATAGAAGTGTGAAAGTCTTCAAAAGTCAGAGCTGAAACAGTTATTCACTGGTGATGTATTTGCATAGTCAGGAAGATTCAATAGGAAAATACCCCTCAATCAACGGAACGTTAACAGTCAGCTTGTAGCATGTAACGAACAGCCAGCTTTAGTAAACCTGTAGGTCAACAGGTAGAAAGCAAATGGCTTTTCTCATTTGCACATTACTTCTGCAAGAAGACACAGGACAGCTGGGGAGAATGAACACATGTAAACAAGGCAGACTTAACGATTTCCTAACGAAAAAGAAGATATTATCTTCTCATTAATAGGTAAACTAATTGACCAAAACACAAGTTTCCCATCGGTACAAGTAAACATAGGTGCTTTTTCTCACTGAATTGTCACACATTTAGGCCAGCTATTAAGTTGTCAGTTCTGCTTGATTTGTTTGGCTACTGTATTCTGTGACAGCTGTTGGAAAAAAATAGATTAGAACAACTGTTGTGGCAGTTACAAAAGGCCTGAAATTTTAATTGGACTGGATATTAATTTGGGAGTGGTATCTTGGTTTTTTTGCAGTTTCTGGTGGGGGTTTTTTGTTGTTTTTTAAAACCAAAGTTAAGAAAGAAATATTCAAAGAATGAAGATTTTTTAAGGGATTTGACCAATGCCTGGGGTAAGCAAGGTTGGTCTTCATTTTGACTATGTAACTTTGTGGCAATAATCTTCACCATCTGAGATGGAACCATTAGTTGCTTAAGGCGCATTAAGAAGAAAAATAGTAAGGACGCTGCACAAATAATCATCTTCGAACACCAGCCGTGATCTAGAATGGACCTTGCAGTGTTTTAAGAATTACTCAAAAGGAGACTCGTTCTGAGACCCTTAGAAACCACCAGGTGAGAAAAAAAAGTGCAAATGAATAATAAGCTTACTTTCAGCATCAGTATAGAGTAGCAAGCACAGGAGCACCACCATTGTCCTGACTACGTGCATCATCTGACAGCTTGGCACCAGCATGCTTTGGCGGCCTTTTCCTCACTGGCTTAGAAGCCACTGGGAGTCTGTCCGGTCTGAAATTTCAGATGAAGTATTTTCAGAGCCTGTGGAACAGATAAGAAAAAGAGAAAAATACAGTTAGCAAGAACAGGGCAGAGATTTTCTGGGTTTTTTTGAGCATTCACAATTTGAGGCAAAACAATTTTAAAGGGCAAAAGTGTAAGTGAGAAAGAAGAGTAAGCTTGATTCATTTCAGACTACTGGCATATACCAGAAGATTCAAGGTAGGGTATATGTTAGCACTGATCCAACATATTTCTCAGTGCACCTTTTCTACCATAATCAAGCATCTCTCACACCCTGGATCTTTTGTCATATTCAACAGAACCTTCTGAATCACAAGACCTTAATTGTTGACAAAGTTTAAGTAAAACACATCGCTGGAACACACATGTTGCAAGAAGGGAATCAAAGTGGATTCAATATCCAGAATAAGAAGTCCACTTGCAAGCAGCATACTGGGAGCTGATGCTCTGGCATCTGGTAAGAATAACACAGAAAAATCTGCTTCATGAGATGTTCTTAAAGCTAGACATGAAATCTAGACATAGGTATCAGAGGTTACAATTCCTGTTGTGATTTCCTGTACATATCTGATATATACCCAACAGAAATTCAGCATTGAAGAAATGGCTGAGAATCCAATTCAGTCCAACTCATTTATTATGATGCATAATTTAATATGACACACAGGGAGCATTAGAGCTCAGGTACCTGAAGTGTCTCATTCTTGTCCAAATTTACCACACCTAAACAATAACATATATTAAAGAATATAAAAATATTTTTCCCTCTCACAGGGAACACTAGAGATATCCCCAAATAGCCTGACATCACTAAAATAACACTGACATGTAATTTTACTTTTCAAAGGGTCTGCAACACGTAAGCTTTGGCAAGTTTGATACTATCTTTTTTGTTACCACACGAGTGGTTTCCATGAAGTAAAGATAAAAAACAAAAGGGTGGAGAAAAAATTATACTAATTACCATTCCACAAGAAAGATCTTACAGATTTGTGGGTGATATAAAGAGTGCATTTTACAGTATGGTGTGACACTCAAAGAAATCTACTCAAGGAAGAAAAGACATGAGCAGCTGGCAGAAATCTACAGCTGTTATGAATCTCTTTTATAAAACTATCTTTTGAATCAGCTGCTGCCATCAAAAAATACAAATCTAAGAAATCTTCATAGGCAAAGTGCTGAAGACACCATCTCCCCCCTTTCATTGCTACCATCTTCATGCCAGCATTTCAAATGACAACGAAGTCCATGAGACAATAGTCCTGTCGGACTCAATTTGAGTCTGTGCAAGAGTATCAGAGCCAACTGCTACATAATGATTCCAATGCTCTCACAAGGATGGAGATATATGAAATGTACTCTCAAGGAAGAGGTGATTTTGATTCTGCTTCTTATAGACTGCAGGAATTACAAGGGAGCCCTGAACTGTCTCCAAAGACAGCTCCCTTGTGAATAAAATTTTATCTCTTTATTGGCATGCAAACACGCTAGCTGACACATGAAGGTAAATGGCAGAAATGTGATGGGTACTAAGATTTGTATCTGAACCATAAACTGCTCCCTTTAGCAGAGGAGGAAGTGGAGTTGAAACAACACTGATAATTAATAAGGGGAACAGAGGAGGGGGAAAAAGGTAACCAAAAACGTGCTTGTTTTACAGAAATGTCTTTTTAACAGAGCACTGGGGATTATTTTGACACATTACAAACATTCCCATCAAAATATTAGATGTGGTATCTAAAAGAGAAAGTATTATTAGTTACTTGGAGAAAAAAAAAAAAGGGGAATTTTAAAAATCTCATGATCCTAATATGTGAATATGCTTTTATCCTCTATTACCTGTCTGCAAATGAAGGGATGGATCACAAAACCCAACAAAGAAAAGGGTGAGAAAAAAAAGGAGCTTTTTTTTTTTTAAAAAAAAATAATTAGATTGACATTCCATTCTCTCTAAATTCACATAGAAGCAGTTGGGAATACTGCATTCATTGCCTCTGCCTTGAAGGTGATACTCAGTATCACTTCAATGATAAAAAGCAAAACCCTCAGTACTTCCTTTCTTTGCTGCTTTCAAGTTTCATGGCTCCAGCTAACCTGAAAGACACACTAAGGTTTCCAGCAGACCCCCTTGCCTCTTATTTTCTCTTCACTGGCCTATGCATCCATAGCTAGCTTCTAGGTTTTTAAGTTAAATATACAGAAGCACTTGAATAAAGCTGGAGGGTGGGTCCTTTTTCTTTCCAGTGAGCTGAAGATGCACTGTTAGTAGAGGCATGCAGATGATGAGCTAATAATACTAAAGAGAAGCAAACCAAGAGAAAATCAGGTGCTATCAAGCCTCTCCACACAAGTCTGCCTCAGCTTTACCTACAAAAAAGCAAAGTTTCCGCCAGGGACGCTGCTACTGTAAATTATACCAATCCTGAGATCATAATCATCTGGTATGTAGGTCTATACTTTATTTGTGAAAACTAACATGGAAATGCAATTCCTTACAAAGACTAAATGCAATTATCAAACACATATTAACTTCTAAATCAAGCTACCCTAATTCCAAAGTAAAATTTTCATCTAATGCATTATAAATTCTTAAATGAGGTAGTCTCTTCCCTTTTCTATTTCTTCCTGACAGTGGTTTGTTACATCCAAAGTGTGGTACCAGTGACAGTGAAAACACAAACAACATTTGAGGCACCAGGTCATACTCGCCTCTTCCACAGAGCACCAACATTTGTCTCACAGAGTGAATTTGGAGTGAGGCTGCTCTTAGCAGCCTGGTACAGCATTCACAATGCACCAGTGCAGAAAGATGAGACTTCTTGGTAGAAAACTGAGCACAATAGCTACAGAGAAATCAATAGTGATTAAAAAAAACCTCTCTTTGTGAAGCTTTAATAAAAGCTGGTTTTGTTTTAGGGTAAGTACTGCATAACTACTGTATTAAATAATCTTAGATCATCTCCAGAAAACTACCTATGAATAATTTCTTCCACAACCAATTTTCGTATCTTCCTCAGACAAAAAAGTTGTTAATAAAAAGGTGAAAACGAAGTGAAAACTAGGTAATATAACTTTCATTAGCCCACTCGTAAGTAAGAGCATAGATTTTCTCTGATTAGTGGTATCTACCAATAAGATCAGTAAAAGCAGAGACATTCAGGCCCCCAGAGTGTTCAGTGCAGAGACACAAAAGAATTCTCCTCAGTTGGGGTACAGGAGATGATAGCACCTAGGCATGGGCACATTCACCAATTATCCTCAAAAGGATCAACTGGGTGAATGAAACATCTGAACACTGAACTACTTCCCTGCAGTTTACTTTATGTCATGGCTTAACCACAGCCAACAACTAACTACCATGCAGCAGCTTGCTCACTCCACCACCCTCCACCCCTGAGGGATGGGGAGGAGAGTCAGGAAAAAAGGTAAAACTCAAGTGCTGAGATAAGAACAATTTAATAATTGAAATAAGATAAAATAATAACAACAACAATTATAATGAAAAGGAGGGAAAAGAGGAGAGGAATAAAATCCAAAGGGACAGGAGGAAAAAAAAAACCCAAAGTGACACACAATACAATGGCTCACCACACACCGACGGATGCCCCCAACCCATCCTCAAGAAGCCAGCCCCAGCCAATTCCCCTCAGTTTATATACTCAGCATGACATCCCATGGTATGGACTACTCCTTCGGCCAGTTCAGGTCACCTGTCCTGGCTGTGTCCCCTCCCAGTTTCCCGTGCCCCTCCAACCCTCTGGCTGGCAGGGCCCAAGAAACTGGAAGGTCCTTGACTTCGTATAAATGTTACCCAGCAATAACCAAAACCATCCATGTGCTATCAACATTGTTCTCACACCAAATGCAAAACACAGCACTGCACCAGCTACTAAGAAGAGAATTAACTCTATTCCAGATGAAACCAGGACACTTTTAGTACCAAAAATAATCGTTTAGGTCCTAACAGAGCACTCAGGAGGAGATGCTCCCTGGACCAAGACAGTTAAAGTTATAGAAAATGCTTACCTGAAGGCAAGTCTTAGAATTAAAAAAGTAAACACTAATTTTATTGATCTGCTTGCTTTTCCATGCCTGTATGTGCATGTAAACACTTGATAACTTAACAGAAATTTAACAGCAGGGAAGAGCTCTCGGAAGAGGCTTGAACACAGACAGAAAAGAAGTCATAGCAGATACAGGAAGCAACATGGAAAAAAAATCCAGTAACAGAAAATTCTGGAATACTGGAAAGTGAAAATATGAGAACTAATTTGTGCTACTAAACAAACAGGAGTTGTAATTAAACTTTTCTGAAGTTTGAATCTGTTCAGAGATAGAATTTTAGTTCCTGGCCATCTCTGGTCTGCCACAAGGACTTACAAGAAAACTGGATACATCTTACTTGTGTTTTTTTGTTGTTTTTTGTTTTTTTTAAAAAAAGTTTCTTTAAGAACAAGCGACAGGCAAAGAACGAAAGAGAAGACTGTGTTTACATTCTGTTTCTACATTCATCACACCCACAATCCTAAATTACATCCATTCCCTAGCCACAGATTTCTAATACCATACATATGCAAGTGAAGAGAAACAAAAAAGAAATTTGAAACATTACTAGAATCAAGTAAAGGAAAAAGTACCAATACTTCACATCTTTGCATATCAATCAAGATCCCTCCTTAAAGAAGAAAATAAACAGATTTCATAGACAAATCTTGGCTGCAAAAACCTGACTGACAGCTGAATTATTACTAGAAATAATAGGAAATAAAATTAATGCTTATAAGCTGTTTAACCAAAATAAATTCAGAAATACCTCTTGGTAAAACAATGTCTTTTAAAGGGAAATAAATGTATTTTCCAAAGCAATGAGGGAAATTGTTAGAAGTTCTACATTTACATTGCTCTTTTATTGATTAAACTTGATAAAAGTTTTCATTGTTGACCTGCTGGAGAAGTTCTACGCTTCCTTCATTTTTTTATTCTTAAAATAAGCCAAAATGCAAACACATGAGTAAGAAAATTTAAAAGACAGATGTGTTGAGTGTTTCAAAGCTTCATTTTATCAGTCCCTGGATAACAATACACCTTAATCGTCCTCAGTCATTCCTGAATTCCTCTATTACTGTTATTCCATCACAAGTGAGCACCAACCCTGGAACAGCAGGTTTCTGATCTCAAGAAGGCCTTTGAACTACATCACTGTAAGAGCACCACTGAGTTGCAGCGATAGGCGGAATTTCGCTTGTATTAAACAACTTCATGCATTCAATCTGATTCTACACTGTAATTCTGTTCTGGACTTCAGCAAGGATTATTCTGTTACCATGCTGAACTGAAAATGGTATTTCAATAACTGAAGAAATAAAGGAAATAGATAAATTAAATTAATTTAGTAAATACATTAATTCAACAACAGCAAATTACATTAAATACTGCATCACAGATTTGTTCTTCTCATGGAGAATGTTGTTTAGAAGTATTTTTTTACTTACAGAAATACTGATGTTCGTATGTAACCTTAAACCACACACAAAAAAACTCCGCCTAATTTCATCTTTATGCAGCTTCACTCACATTCCAAATCATGAACTAAACAGCAATTTGTAAGTTGTCATGTACCTCAATGCTTACAAACTTCTGCCATCTTAAGTCACTTCTGGAGATTGAGAACTTTTCCTACTCATAGTGCAGAAATAATTCACTAGAGCATCGTGCATTTTTAACTCTGTGCCTCCCAAATAACAGATAAAAAAAAAAAAAAAAGCTATGGTGCTCACAACAGCTGAATTCCTGAGATGAAAATAGCCTTGCTAGAGGATAAAAACATTGACGTGTTATCTGTCAATGCATATTGAAGCAACACATTGTTGAGAATCTGTGCTAAGAATTTAAATCAAGCTACAAAGCTACAGATAACAGGTGAAACAGACAGATGAAACTTCTCCTACTAAGACTGACTTCTTGCCTGAAAAACACACTCTGCCAATACCCTCTGTCTTGACTACTGTCACTCAAGAGCCCTGTAAATTACATAGCTATAGTTACCCTGAAACAGTCCAGCTCTTACTTTGCCCACATGAGAAATTAAAGCAAGCAAACCCTGTTCTGACTCAATTAAAAAAAAAAAAAGGAAAAAGAAAAAAATAAAGACCAAAAGAACCAAAAGAACCAAAAGAACCAAAAGAACCAAAAGAACCAAAAGAACCAAAAGAACCAAAAGAAAGAGGGGAGGGGAGGGGAGGGGAGGGGAGGGGAGGGGAGGGGAGGGGAGGGGAGGGGAGGGGAGGGGAGGGGAGGGGAGGGGAGGGGAGGGGAGGGGAGGGGAGGGGAGGGGAGGGGAGGGGAGGGGAGGGGAGGGGAGGGGAGGGGAGGGGAGGGATCTGGGTTAATCTGTACTATTACATTCTTTCATCAGCCACAGAAGAGAAATAGTGAAAAATACACAACGTTTGTAGAATATCTATTTTTCTGTATTTAGAAAAAGTAAACACTACCCTGGAAAACAGCAAATTTCTAATTAACTTTTATCCAACAGGCCTGTACTCAGTACTTCACTGAGTACAGACACTGTACTCAGTGAAGCCACACCTTGAACACTGTGTTCAATTGCAGGCCACTCGCTACAAGAAAGACATTGAGGTGTTGGAGAGCATCCAAAGAAGAGCAATGAACTGGTGAAGGGTCTAGAGAACAAGTCCAGTGAGAAGGGGCTGAGGGAACTGGCATTGTTAAGCCTGGAGAAAAGGAGGCTGAGGAGAGATCTTATAGTAAACTACTACCTGAAAGTCCCCTTCAAGTGGGTGGCAGTAGGGAGGTGAGTGTTGTTTTCACCTCCCAAGGAACAAGTGATAGGACAAGAAGAACTGGCCTCAAGTTACACCAGAGGAGGCTTTGGGTATGAGGAAATATTTCATCTTTGAAAGGGTTGTCAAGCATTGCAACAGATTGCCCAGGAAAGTGTTTGAGTTACCATTCCTGCAGGTAGCAACTGTAGATGTGGTGCTTCGGGACACAATACAGTGGTGGACTTGGCAGTGTTACATTAACAGATTTGATTATCTTAAATGTCTTTTCCAACCAACATGATTCCATGATTCTATGAGTCTAACAATTGTTTTCCTCCAGAGTTTGGCTTAAGAACAAATACAATGACTATTTATACACAAAAACATTTACAGAGTGATTTCTGCCTTTGTCTCAAAAGAACAAAAAACTAAAGAGCAAATCACTTGTACCAGACTATCTGCCATAGACAGTTTTGTTAAAGTCTTCTTTTGCTGTTTATTGCATTACTTGAGCAACACTGGAGCTGTGCAGCTACCACCTTCTAGGACAAGCTAAAACCTATGAGCATGTGAGCCACATACCAAAATGTTTATAAAGCCACTGGGCCATACACTACATACTCATCAGACACTCCCAGGATAACAAGCTCCAAAACCAGCTTTCAAGCAGATGCTTCTCGAAGTCCTGCAGAAAAGTACCACTCCTAATGAGAACAGCTATACTGAACAATGAGCAGCTGATTTCTGGGACCCCCGTTACTGTCAGAGTCAGCATTGTCTAGTGGCTTGCTTCCTCCCAGAGCTAGGCATTTGGACAACCTAGTAATGAGAATGATCCTACAACTCCACTGCTATGCACATGACACAGGCTTGCTAACATTGCTTGCATCTAAAAAGCTAGCAGTTACAAAAGAATTTTGACTCTTCTGTGTCTTTCCAGCATTGAAATTGTGAAACATTCAGGTTGGGCCTCATCTTTAGGATCTGGTTGAAGCATACTGGGTACGACAAATACTAAAATAAACCTAGAAATAAATTTGCAGGTCTGCAGCTAACACGTCAAATATGACTTCCTGCATTGCAAGGCATCTTTTATCTATTATATTACCCTGCAATTTCTTCCTTTATGGCTTCTCTTTTTCCTTTTCACTTCATAGTTTTGTTTCAATGCTATCCAATACACTTGTTGCCTAATCAGATTGAAGCATGACTGACTGAGACAGTGAATTTGCAGTACACACAGGACAGTAATCCAGCTGCAGCTAGTTTAGCCTGACTGCACTTTATTATAATGTTGCTGACGGCAATACAATCGTATTAGAGGAAGAGATGGAGAGCTGAAATGGTTATTTTTCAAAAGTAGTTGGCATTATAAAATTATTTGATAATAAAGTACAAAAACTTCCTCAAGCAATAGAAGTATTATGCATATCCCATTCTAAGATATGGCATAACAACACACAGTTGTCCACAGTTCCTCTTTTGGAAAAAAAATGAGAACTACAAAATTTCTTTTTAAGTCAGTATTTTTTATTACCCTCAAAGAAAAAGTCATGCTATGAACTCTGAAAAAAAAAAGTCAACAAAGCCTACTGATATTTTATCATTAGAAGCTTCACTACTAAGGCAAATACCACTTGTTATACTTCTAGATACCAAATTGATGTCATAATGTAGACAAACCAGTTTGGATACTAAATAAAATTGTAAAATCATGAGCAGGCCCAGACAGCATGATTCAAAATGTGTTTTTCTTTACAAACCATATTAAAAACTACAGCTTTATCTGTAATTAGCAGAAATGAGTGGCTTAGAATGGCCACTTGAAGTGGCAGTTCAGGTGCTTCTTAGAACCTATACCTCAAGCCCCTTCAAATGGAAAGTGAGAAGCAGAAATATTGTATCCCCACAGATCTCTTGTATTTGTTTTAGAAAGCAAACTGAAAACGACAAAACATTTCCATCATAACCTATTACTATTTTAACAATCTAACAGTTAGTGATCATACAAAGCATTAATTAGTACACATGCAGTCATTTCTCATTTTTTAAATAAAGTTTCCTCTGTGCTTTTAAATGGTGCAGCTTCTATACCCAGAGTTTTCATTCACATTGTTTCGTCCAGGCAACTTAGCACTCAAATGTCTTAGCTACAAGAATGTGATAATAAAAAGATATCCCTGTTAGACCTGTCGTTCACCCTCTTACAGCTCTGTTACAGACTGCTAGAATAGACGAAAATACATTATACATATTTCATATATTCTTCAGTGTTTTCATGTCCTTCTCAGGAAACATTTCAAATCTATATCTTGCAACAGTTTCCCAAGCACTCATAGTTTTGGGTTGATATTAAAGAAAAACAGTGACTTTACTCTCTTCCAGACGTGCCGACCTTAGCAACAAGGTGATAATTTCTAATGTGTCAGTTGCGTATTGACATTATGTAAACTTCAGCTTCTTTTGTGGCCTCTTTCGGTCAGTTCTCAGTAAGAAAGTAAGAATATATTCTACCTTCCTAAATGAACACTATTTTCATAAAGGGTATAAGAAAGAATAAATTTGAAATGTACTCTATACAGCTATGAAAATATTGCTGTAACATAGATACCAATAGCACATTGTGACATGGACAGGTTATGCACATCCACAACAATATTATACAAGGTGACAGCATATTTAGCAAGAATTGTTTCCCTCCCCACATACTGCAGTAGTTTCATTCTGCTAAAGAACTTCATACATACTACTGGCTTATATACATACTATGCTGAATCACCTCTCTCACTAGTTACGAACATGACACAGTTTCTGAAGCAGGCAATGTGCTATATCTTCCTTTTAAATTAGCAAGACAAATCAGAGAAAAGTTATAAAAGATTAAACTGGTGAGATAACTAAACTGTAGGCACTGTTGATAGTGTGTCTTCTAAACGAATACTCAAATGGAATGAGAAACAAACTGACTGAAGATAGGACACAGAAGGGAGGTTATCCTAATTATGTTTGTCACCTTTTATAAAAAAATACATAGCTGAGAAAACATAAACGATGGTGTTTTAAGTTAGAGCTCTCTGTCTTTCAAAGTCTTTGATAATAGCATCAGAAAGAATAAAAAAAGACAGATACAAGACAAAGCAATGCATTTAACAAGGAGCAAAGCACAACATCTGCACAGCAAGAAGGTTTAAGAACATTACACACATGCACGCACACAATCAAAAAAGGAACAGATCAGCTGAGTTCACGTTTGTATCAAAAGACAGAAGAGACAACCTATCTGCCTTTCAGACACATGCCTTATATGCAAAGACTTCCAGGACTTCTGCTTTTTCATTTCTAGCTGGAAAGTATTTGTCTGTAAACATACTGCTATGACATTCAAACTAAAGAAAACACCTAGCCTCATGTACACACTTCCTTATATTTAGCCAGAACTAACCAAATATTAAGATTTCATGTAGGTGGCTACCAAAAAAACATTTTAGAATTTTACACTGGTGCTTTGTACCAGAAATCAAAGTACAAAATACCACATGCTGTCATCACAAAAGCTAGTGTCCTGTAAGAAAGTACACAGGAACTTTAAGCCTTCAGACAGTCCCATTGAAATATTTCAGAATTTTCAAAGACTCGGCTTGCATTAATTCTCTCATTAGAATGTGAAATAACACTATTTATTATACTTGGGGAAAACATGCTGTGTAGTTTTATGGAATTCTCTGTATTAGCACCATTAGCTTTTGTGTTACCACAACACTGCTTCCCAAACACTGGCAGATAAAAATTACTGTGCTCCCTCACCATAAAGATGCCACTGATCTGACAGCAATACCCAAATTCCACAGGAAGCCCTGTCTCAACAGTCTCCATGCCACAAGACTGGCTGCCAGTCTCCTGAGGAAACCCCAAAGCTGTGCACATTACACTATGAAAGAGGGCTGAAAATGGCAGTGGTTACTCAGGAATCAACCATTCCTGCTGGAGTGTTAGCACTGCCCCACAGAGAGAAAATCTCAACAGAGAATTTTAGAAGGAGCTGCAAATAATGACATTTCAGAAATTTAAAAAAAAAAAAAAAAAGAAAAAAAAACACCAAACCACCCAACCCCCACAAAATAACCTACAAAGACAATTCCTCTTCCGATTCCCTTTACTCAGAGTAATTTGTTTTACCTAAGAATCTGCCTAGATGCAGAAAAGCTTATTTATTTTTTGAAATAATGCATTCTGATAATTTATACTGATGATAAAGTATCTATTTTTTCAATATATCTACAAGATGAGCCTGAAGTTGTACATGGAACACTGCAATAGGTTTCATCTTTTAAAACAGTAATGCCTGAGCAGCTAATGCTAACCCTGCAAAGTTTCCGCTGCATTTCTATTATAACTGTTGTATCTCTGGGCATGTGTGCTGTCCCAGGGGTATTGTTCTGTATTGATTAGCATCTTTATAACGAAATGCTCAATTACAGCTTTGAAATACCTCATTATAAAGGCAGTATGTATTTTCCAGTTAAAGATTTTGTTTTGATATTTTTATTTTTTTAATTTATTTTTTTAATTATCAGTGCATGAAAGTCAGCTTAGAAGTTCTGACAGCACTGCCACCTCTTTGGAAAGAAACTATGTTTGTTGCTTTTCACTTGTGCATAAGCTAAATTGAATTTCTAGTTATGACTGGTATGGGAGTTTTATTTTCAACTGTCGGTGTGAAGCCAGCTGTAACCAATTTTTCAATATTTTGAAAAGCCTCATTTGAAGTATACAGTTGTGAATGACTTAGGGACCTTGTCATTTAGTCAACAGAAAACTTTCAAAACCCTTTCCAACTGTACTTCTTTGGTTAAAAAAAAAAAAAAAAAGTGTAAAGAAAGCTACCACAATACGGATTTTCTGCATAACTTTAGCAGCATATATAAAAACGGCAAACAAATTTTGGGGGCATGATGAAATTTGAGCTAATGTTTCAGACTCTTTTATGTATATTATTGTCTTTAGAAGCCACCTGCATCACCTTAATACTGTTAAAACAAATTTCTGCTGAAAAAGCAACTCTTTTTTTCCTGAAGTTTAAGAGCAATTGAGAGGGTGGAGAAAGTGCTTTAATTTTAAGGGTCAGAAGTCAGGAGAAAAACCTATAAATATTTCCTTTCCTTAGTACTCTGCATGCTGCAGCATGCCATCAATTTTAAACAGTGGTTTTCTACTGAAGAAACTTACGCAGTTGTCAAGATGTTGTATTAGTTTGTATTGCTTCCTCACCTCAGATGCTGGAACATACACTATTGACAGGAGAGTTATGTATTTATTTAATTATTTTCAAATTAGAATGACAGAAACAAATGGATCAAGTGACAAAATGTAAGGATACATTCCAAGCAATCTCTAACCCTTTGATATCCAGAACCAAAATTCCTCAATCTTATTATGTCATAAAATAGATCCATCACTGCTGCCAGCAGAAGGCTAAAGGTGCCTGTATAAACAGATACATGCAGCTCACAGGTTAAAAGACACGGAATAGAAAAAAAGTAGATATGCTTTGTGTCTTAAACAGACATAAAATCCAAACATGTTTGTTCAGGTACCTGTAGATGAGCCTATCATCTTTTTGATGTCCACAGAGTGCACAGTTACCTTACCCTATGTTAGAAACTTTTCATCACACAAGTCATTTTCTAGTTATTAGCATTGTGGAACCCAGGACTAGCTTCACAAATCATGTGACTATTGCCTTTTCAGTCTCCAGAACCAAAAAATAAAAAATTTGCTTCAACCATTACTTTTATTTTTTGTAAGTCAACTTCTTCAAGTATGAAGTAAATGCAAATCGCTATTTTTTCATTTTAGGTAATTCACCTCTTCTTTGTTCATGGTTGTTTGTTTTTTGTTTTGTTTTTTTTTTTTCCTTTTTAGCATATCTAAAAAACTAAGAATGTAAGAAGTCCACATACTTTACTTTAGTCATGTCACACAGACACTTCAACATCAAACAACTTTATCTGAAATGGTGTAATGAAAGCCCCAAACTTTCACCAGTCTTTGTGCCAGAGACTGCTTGAGATCTAGGACAAAGATGTATACTTACTTACTGAAGTACCAAAATTTTGCAATGAATATTGGAGGATGGCTTGAATGTATTCATACAGAGTTCACTCTACACCTTGTCTGTGGGTTCAGGAATGTATTTGATTGTATTGATGTAATCATTTGTTCATTTTTATCTAAAAAGCTGCCTTTATTTCTGCAGTTGAGATCTCAAATAAGCACATGTACTTCACAGTCCAAACAGCCATCTGATTTGGAATTGATGTTGGAATCTAGCAAGAGATAAATGCTAACTGAGATGCAAACCTTTATCAAATGAGTTCAAACAAATATTGTGCTGTTTTTTTTCTAAACCTCTCCCAATAGGTGGAGATAAGACTTCCTGAAGTTCATTGAGAATAAAAAATAAATAATCTTATGCTGATACCTGATCCTCACACTTAGAATCAATTTATATCATGGTAATCCAGACCACTGCACAGAATTACCACTGAAATAAATTTATAAATGTGAAAATTCATTCACAAACTTGTTAGAGAAAGTTTAAAGCAACGCATCCTAAGTCTCACGCAGAAATTGTTGGTGTACAGTATTATTACTCACATTCCCATTTCTTTAAATATTACTTAAATTACTTCAACAATTTTATTATGTTTTCCATTTCCTACAACTGTTTTGTTACAGAGGTACAGTTAAAAAAATAATCTGCTGACACTCTGCCCTGTTTCTTACTTCCTTTTCTCTGAAGTAGTCTTTTAACTACATAACCATTGCTACCATCCTCAGTGGTTCCTACCTTTTCCTCACAGTGATACTCAAGAGGCCTTAGACACTGAAATCCCTTGGAAATTAGGCACATTTAAAAATATACTATAGAAAGGAGGGAATTGGGGACTGTGAAATTTTATTTGAAGTAATTTCTACTGTTTACATGTTTAGAGATTAAAATACCAGCATACACATCAGGTATACTATTTTTCTGTAACAATATCCAACTGCACACACATAAAATGGTGTCTACTCCTGTGCCATCATCAGTGGAATTTATGTGAATTACGGATTAATGGATCTCCAAGGAAACACATCATGAGCAAACACTACATGTGTAAATACTCTCCTGAAAAGGGATTCTTTCCTATTCTAGTATCATAGACTTAACATTGGACCCTGACTCCAACTGAATCTAAGATACCAAATACTCCACCTAGTCACAGCAAGGCCAGTAAACATCAAAACAAACCATAATGATTAAGCAGCTGTTGTAAACTGTCTGATGCCTCCACGGACTCCCAGGAGGCAAGTTCTCTAGATCCTGAGTGATGACTGCCACTCTTCGCATTTAAAACAGTTACACTTTTAAGGAAAGGCACGGGAACTTCCTATTAAGTATTAAAAACTACAGTCATTTCCTTTGAAAACGTATCTTTCAGTAAATTTTTATTGCCCCCACCTGAAAACACTTGCATGTCCACTCTGTAATGGGATGTCAGACTTCACCACCTATACTGCAATAGGTAGGAATTAGTGGACCAAGTATAAGTCAGGCTTTTGACAACACAACCTATTTGACCGACTGATGCTTTTTTCCTGACATTCTTGTAGACCTTATAATATGAAAAAAGTAGATGTATTAGCAAGACTTTCTTCTGTCACGGTGGAGGCACACAAAGTCAATCAGCTCTTCTAATAAACTGGGAACTAAAAAGGCAACTTTACCTTTTCCTTAAGGTTACTTCAGCATGTCTCTTTTGAGTCAGACACTAAATCAGAGTTTTTGTTGATGCCTGGAGTATGTATGTGGTGAGGCTGTATTTTTACACATAGATATATATTTATATGTAGACATGTTTACTTATACATTCTTACATCATCAGAATAAAATTTAAAAACCACTACAGAAAAGGCATTTGTTTCAGGGTCAAAACTTTTTAGATCACTCAGTCATAGTAAAATCACTGGTTTATTGTAAAACTTGAAGTGCAGATGACAGACCAGGATGTAGATTGCCCTCATGGCAGAGCTCACTCTGTCTCAGAGAAATTATCTGCAGTTCACAATATTCACTGCCCAAGCCTGACATGATGAAAAAGGCAGACACAAAGCTATATTCAAAAGATGTATTACATGTCCTTCAAACAAGGAAAATTGTAGTGGACTGAATCTGGTAAATATTACCTCTTACACACTGCACCTGCTTTTGTTAGCAGTTCTTTTTGGATGATTCTCCAGAGTGCTTCTACTATGTTCTCATTCCAAAGAACATGAATGGTCTGTTGAATTTTTATCAGCTGACCGTGACATGACAGCAGATGGCACAGACAAGAAATGGAAGTGATGTGTATATAAACATACATGTCTATTTACATTATATTTAATAATTTTCCTAAAAATTACATTGTAAAACTACAAGGTGTATATATAATTATCTCTTACATATAGATTTATTTATATATATATGATATAAATTCTTATAAATTAAATATATTGCAAATAACTAATCAAACTTATTATTTACCTGCTATATATTTATTACATAAAAACCTAAATACATATGCACCTTATAGTTTTACATCGGCATTTTAAGGATAATTGTTAAATATGTGGTGTAGGAATCCTGACAGACCTCCATTTGATAAAGGCTTTACTACCACCTCACTTAATGCTTATGATCCTTCCTTTTTATATACTTCTTCCCACAGGTGAATGTAAAAGCACAGAGGTTTCCAGCCTATGAAAAAAAGACTTAGACACATTCCCTTTCTTAATACCTATTCCCTCTGCAACTAAATCAGGAAAAGCCTCAAAAAACCATCGAGTGACCTAAGGTAATGTAAACATTCTAATAGGGAAGAGGGAAAACTTCCTTAATTTTAACTCTGTCAGTGGAAGATGTTGTAAGAAACAGGCATTACTAACTACTTTTTTTAGAAAAAGAGAGACAGAAGTCTCATTTAGAATGTCTGGAATGGTAGCCAAAGTTCTATGCCTCTCTCTTCTCTGTAGGCCACTATTCAGGTAAAGGATCTTAGATAATGCATGTCTGTAAGAAGTAGAAATTCATTCCTAGATCTAAACTGGCACAAATACAAAACAACCCCAAGAAGTCCTTTAGAAGGATTAAAGATGAAACTGAAAAATATTTCTAATTTTTAAAAGGACATATTGAATATAGACAGCTTGAAGTTGTATCATTACCTGTAAAATATAGAACGTTGCTCATTCAAATTTGTAAAATTCTGGTTTATACATTTTTTCTAAACTATTAATATCAAATTAATCCTTATTAACAATCATAATAAAATATAGTGGAAAAATTATAATAGTAAAAAAAATGTTAATGGATTGGGACATACCTTTATGACAACAGACAGATACATTTTAATGTATTTGGGCATTTTCCTCATTTTATTACTGGCTACAGTTGTAATATTGCAGCAGAAATATTCTGGAGTAAATATCAATGCCTTGGAAATAAACTAGGCTGTGAAGAACACAGGCTAACTTTAACAAACATAAATCATAGAACCAAAGGAAGAATGGACTCTTGATTTAAGAGTTTCTTTCAGTCTTGCTTTGATTTTATTAGCATTAAATTCCAAAAAAGTAAAGTAACATCCTTGCTCCCCAAAATCCAAACTCATACTGTAATGACAATGACAGAAAACTTGAAATAGTACTGCATTTTTTCAGTATTCATAATAATACACAGCATAAACAAACTAGTAAGGAAAACACCAGTTTAATGACCACATAATATAATTTTAAAAAATGTGAAGAGTAGAATGTGAATCACTGCATATTATTATTTGTAAAACTCGATATTTACTCATGGAGCTTATTGTAAACATGTTTTGTTCACAGATTTTGTAAAAATTACAGCCTGCCCAGAACTCCAAAAAATTGAGGGGAAAAAATTCCCTAACTGTGGCAAGTGTACACAAACTCATCTTTTTGTAGCAAACAAAACTAGCAATCCACAATTAAATGGTTTGAAAAGATGTGTTCTGCCAATTGTCTGTTGTAGAGCAACACTTTGTTTATCATAAAACATGATCTCCAGGACTGGTTAAATGATGGAAGCTTTCAAAGGTTATTACACAGTGGCTTTAGTTTATCCCTTATTTTAAAGGATATAGGTAAGAAAATGCTGAATGAAAAATCCAGTGAATAAGGCTATGCTCTAAAAGTAAAGAATGAAATTAAGCTGGCTGACCAACTTCCATTATTTGTTTAGCAACTACAGAAAAAACATGCTCCCACAGAACCCCAATACATTGCAGCCTTTTAGCCCAAATTAAATCATATCTATTTCCACTATTCTTTGCTACTGTAAAAAACCACACTATTTTAGAAGGGATGTTTTAAAAGAATCTCACAATATAATGGGTATCAGAAAACAGATTAGAATTCAGTAAAAAATGTATTTTTAAATCATGTTTTCATATTAACTTGATAGTAAATTCTGAACATTTTACCTATAGTTACAGAATAGAATTTTCAATTCATGTCATTTGTGCCTTTTACAGATTTGATTCTTAATCTAATGTTGCCTAATTATTTCACAAGCAGGAGGCAGACTCTTAAAAGCATTGTTTTCTACTTTTAATTAATCACTTAGTCATATGCTAAAATTTTCTAAGAGAGTTTTTCCTCAGAAAAACTCAGTGATTCACATTTAACATATACACTAGTGTCAAAACCTAAATTAGCACCAAGTGCAAATAACTGAACACAGAGAAGCTACTGAAGGAGGACTTTCTTGTAAGAATGAGCTAACAAGACACTAAGTTTCCCAAATTTGCTGATCATCAATCTTAGAGAAAGCATTAAAGGGTATCTAATGACCTTCTGCATTTCAGGAATAAATAAATCCCCTTGGTATACCTGATGTCAGTCTTGGAGTTTCCTATGAAAAGTAAAAAAAGATAGATCCAAACCACTGACACACACAGACACACAGGCACACGGAGACACACACAGAGACACACACAGACAAGCACTGAGAGAAGCACAGAGACAGACAGACAGAGACAGAGAGACAGAGACACACACACAGACACACACACAAACACAAAACCAAAATCAACACAACCCAACACAACCCCAACAACAAATCACCCAAACCTTAACAGTAAAGGCTTGGGAGAAACCTTGGAAAGAATGCTTTTGCTCACGGCAGCAAGCAATAACTGCAAACGTGAAACCTCCTTAACAGTAGAAATCTGAGCACACTAAAATGACAAAAGGTGAATTATGTGAGTAGAATGGTCTGATCCAAATTATTTTAACAATGTCAGCATTGAAGTACTGCTAATCACTTTGTAAAAACTACACACTTCCTTAAAAGATCTCACACCAAACCTCAGCAGTAGTCTACTCAATTAAAATCAAAACCAACTCTAATTTTGTTGGAAAACTAAGAAGAAAGTGGTCTGAGACAAAGGATGCTATCTATCACTCAGAAAAACAAGGCTGAGAGTAAAATGTCCTAAGTATTCTTTATATTATGCCACAAAATCACAACACGGTCTTTTGAGATAGTTCAGATACTCATCTGAGAGGACAGTAAGGGCTTTCATAAATGTACTTTTACCATAGTACCCAGTCATTTATAAAAGCTAAAAGTTATAAAATGAGCTTTGCATAATTTAGTTTTAAATCAGTATTTGAGGCTGACAGATAGCTAGTTTCTCTGATTTTCTCCTCCCACTGTAAAATAGAAAAGAACAGTGCTATCCTTGCAGACTTAAAAGGCTTTATTTAGTTTACAGCGAAGAAAAAGAGTAAGACTGATCCGCTCTCCAGCCTGAAGAAAACCCGCCAGTAGATTCAGTAAATCAGAACAGTTCATGGTTTAATGTCACTGTCAGTCTTAGACTGGGAGAACATAATATAAATACCTTTTTCAAAAATGGAAAACTTCTGTCTTGACATCTTCTTAATTAAAGTTTTCTCAGTTTTTATTTAACATGTCCAAAAATCTATTTAAATTTAGAAAGCTAAAGTAACAATCAAAATCAAACTGAAATAGTCTGTCTGGTGTCGAATGATGTTTCTTCTCACCTGAATTGTAAATGGCTTTAACTTCCAAGTTTGGCAGAAACAAAATTGCTTCATAAGTGCTAATCTGCTACTTGCACATAGTATGGCACAGTTGACCACAAACATCGAGATTACTAGGTAAAAAAGCATGCAGGGAGGTATATATGAACCTTTAATATAATTGGACCAGCAGAATGGCACACTAAAAATAAAACCAACAAACAAAACAAAACAAACAAACAAACAAAAGTATTGTGCTATTTAACAGTGAGTTGCCGCATTTCTTCATGAAACACTTGCCCAACACAAAAAGGCAACAAAAGTAATACCTTTTAGGAACACTGAAATAATCTTCACTAGTAGCCTCCACATAGGATGTTTGTCTTTCAATCCTGCCATCTTTTACCTGTCCTTTTATTTCAACTTTCCTGGTAAGATTAACTTTCAATGAAATATTTATAATATTCACATGGAAATCTTTGACAGAGAAGGCTATTTTTTCTCAGAAGGATGTATGAGATTTCTAAGTGTGATTTTCTGGCTTGGCTACTACTCGATAAAGAGTGCTTCTTTTTTTAAGAGGGATAGAGATCCTCCTACAGTGAAGTATAGTTTAATACTAACTACATATTACTTGGGTATAGCATGAAAAGATGTTCAATCTCCTTTTTGTTTTTACCTTACCCAACTTTGATACTTAAAATGGAATGTCTTTTGATTCACCATGCAATAGGTCTTTCTTATTACAGAACATTTTCATGCCATAACCCTAACCACAGATACAGAAGTGTGTCTTGCAAGTCACAACTCCCCCAGTGGGAAAACCTGGAACATGCACACTGACTTAACAAGCTTTTTAAGCAAAATAGTATCATTCCTTTCTTTGCTCCCCTCAGAACCTGCAGCATTGTCAGCTACCAAATCACAAAACTATTTACCAAAGAAACTTGGACGACTACTTCTTCATTATTTTTTTAAACAGAAAGTTATTTATGAAAAACTGGAACAGAAGTAAGTGATGCTAGAGATTAATTTTCTAGGTACTGGAAAGTGACAGTAATGGGGAAAGTAACATCTTAAGTCCTTTCTCCAAGGAAAGGAAGAACACATCATACATGCACATTCCTTTAGAGTATTTCCTCTTAATGCTGTGTGAGCTCTATGGTATGTAAAGCCCAAGCACAGTGTTCTTACATTGAAAGTACACTACCAGCACCAACCTCTGTGTCCATAACACTCAAACTTTCTTGCTTTCTAAGGGCTACAGAACAATTATTTAAATCTTAAAAGAAATTATCGTGACATTACAAGTGTCTCATTTACACTTGTACAAAGAGGTCAACACAGAACAAGCATGTCACCTCTTACTTCCCTTAAAGAAAAATTGCTTAAAGCCAGTATGTGCATTCCTTGACTTGTTCTAGCGTTTTGCTACCCTTTTTTCTGTTCTGTGCACAGCATTGTTTGACAAAAATCATTGATTTATTCCTCTGACAAAAATGCTATAAGACATCTTGATCCTATTTTACTTGGAAGAAGGCCTAAACCTAATGGGTAATTAATTGACTATGTGTAACTATTCGTAACAGAGTCTTGATATTGTCTTAACTTTCACACTCATCTAAGCCAAGGCAAACTGCATATGAACAGCTACCACTGTGATTTGGCAATAATTTCAACATTTGTTTTGGGTTGGTTGTTGTTTGTTTTTTTTTAAAGAAACTATGCAACTGAACTTTGTAGGTACGCATAACAAGAAGTCCAAGTTGACATGATGAATCAGTCATCAGCTGTGAATAACACTGCCAGACTTACTCTAGTTGAGTGAAAGAAGTAAGCCCACTGAATAAAAAACACACTGGTTTCAAACCGTATCTTACAGAAAATACGTATTTTCAAACCCTATTTTACCAGTTGGAAAAAAAAACACACCCAAACAAAAACCCCAGTAAGACTCAATTAAATGTTTTGAGGTTTTGGGGTTTTGTTTGTCCTGCTAGTAAAGTTTGGTGAGCTAGTCTAAAATTTTGGCTTTTCAACAAGGAGCAATACATGGATAAGAACACTTCTCCTGTGACCTCTGCAAGTTTCTCAAAATTATAGCAAATGGAAGGTTGAGTCAAAACAGGTATTTCTGAACCATCTCAATAGTTCCAAACCATGAGGCTATATACATGGTCAGCCAAACACTTCCAGGATCCCTTACAAAAATAATGCAGTAACTCTAATATTATCTTCTAATATTATCTCCTGGGGGTGGGGGGGGTGGGGGGAACAGACACAGGACACCACAACACAAAAAAAACCCACCAAAACAAAAACCCAACAACCAAACACCACACACAAAACTACCTGCATCATTAAATTCTTAATTAGGCAAGAAAATATCGAAGTCCTCAAGAAAACATGAGGTACCCAGATTTCTAAAAGTTACTACTTCAGGTGGCTGGCATTTCTCCCCTTTTTAGATGCATACCAAAACTTCACGCAGTAATACAAATCCTGTTATTTTCGTAACAGCATATTCTTAATCTTCTACAGTTTATGTAATTGGTAAAGGAAGAAGAATAATGAACTACAGACCCTGATAATATTGAATATCCATTTAAGAACAGCCGTATCACAGTATTAAGACTGTTACCTTTCATTTACAGCCCTCCTTATTTTATTACCTTTTCCCCTTAACTAAACAGTGAAAACTTTTTCTTATTAGTGTTCAGATGTGCAGCCATTTTTCCTTTTTGAAAATAGTCTAAGCTGTTATATTTTATAGTTTTGGCAACCATACAATCCCCTCTGCTCACATAATCCTCATTTAAATTGTTGCAGAACAAGCCAAACTAGCATCTAGACTAAAACGCCAAGAAATGTAATACATTAAAGGCTGCAAATCACCATGACCTCATGGTGGAAGAGCAGAATCAAGATCCATCACTAATGCTCCTACTGCTAGCCACAATTTCAGTCAGCCCTCATACACCTTTCCAGTATTTTATGTCCCAGACAATTTTAAATGTTCTCAAATATTCTCTGTCCTCATCCTGAATACAGAGAACATACACACACATATAGCCTGGATTTGGAGGTACAAGCTGCGTAGCAAAGACAATGGAAAAAGGAAAAAGGACAAAAGGAAAGCTTCCTTGCAAAACAGCTAAATTTTTACAGCCACAAACAAACACCTCACCTACTGAAATTTAAGAGCAAGAGTCTTCCCATTCATTTGAACAAAAACATTAGTGCCATAAAGTTAAACGAGTGTCAAAACATTTTGTTCCCTTAGGAGCCCTCTTAACAGTCTAATCACTGTGCAACCAAGGGAATCTTCTGCATGTGCATTCATGGTTTAAAAGGACAACCTACAAACACATAAAAACAAACATGTGTTTTACAAATTAGCAGGGCTGGTTCTTGAACACAACATTGCTTACTTTGCAGCAGCTAATAAATCTTTCCAAAACAAAATCTGAGAAAAACTTTTTAGTAGATTTTCAAACATGGAACCTGGTTTTCCTTTTCAAAACAAAATACGCTTGCTTATTTTAATGTGATTTAATGTTAGTACCATCTGAAAGGTTTCTAAAATCACACTATTTTTTATATGCTGTCAGGTTTGAAAAGCATTTCTGCTTTTCATATATGCTTTCGATCAGTATGATTCATCCCCCAAAGTTTGCACTTCTCATCCCCATTTATGTTGTGATCATGTGTGCAAATCTTTTTGGCATTTTTGTTTAAATATGCACTGACACAAAACAAAGCTTAAAGGTACCTGCCCTAACAAACGCAACAAAGTAATTAGTCTTTACAATCCATTTAAATTCCTACAGTTCTGGATTCAGAATATGACTTCCTTAAGCTTACGCTGATTCTATCAGTAACTAAACATAAAGGACACAGAGAAATACTGTCTCTTCAGAGGTGTAAAGCAAAGGTTTACGTACTACGTTTGCAGTGATAAGCAGTAAGCTGCTGATAGACAGGTGGTTCATTGTTGCTAGCTCACAGGATGTACCTCAAGGTGAGATTTACATCGTGAACTGTGAGAATGACTTATTCTTCAGTGTCAGGAAAAAAGAGCAACTTCTGTCTAAATAGAAGGATTCAGTCTTACTTTCTTTACCTCTGACTTCAAACAACTGGTTGTTCTGGCTAGGGAGAGCATTCCCAAACCACTATAGCAATGTCTGGTGGTCCCAAGACCCATGGGAATCTACAGATCCTTTTGTTGAATCTTCTGAAGGCAGTCTGGAAAAAAAGCACTACCTTGGACAATCTACTATGTCACCTCTCACAGGTTCAAACAACTGGTGTCCATAAACACATAGACGCCTCTCGGTACATATAGGGACACAATCCTCGTAAAATAAAAGTATATAAACTGATTCCTAAACGTTTGCTTCTTCAGATTACATCATGCTTCAATGGCAAAAGACAACGTTCATCTGAAACTTAAGTGACTCCATATGATTTCTTTTTTTAAGCAAGAGTTCTTCCACAATTATGGCTGAAAAGCTGTAGGAAGAGAGGTCCCAAGAAATAGACAGCAAAATAATTAATTAAGAAAAAAAAACCCTAACCCAACAAAACAACTTACTCAGAGTCACAGTTGTTTATCCTATTATTTAAGTAAGTTATCGGGTTGAAAAATGTGAACTGCGGTTTTTTTCAATTTGACATCTGCTTAGAGCAAGACAGTAAGTTAGCACACACTGATAAATGGATGAAGTAACAGCAGTGTCAGTTCACACAAAAGAATAACAGAACTGTCAGGAATATAAATTCAAAGAGCAATTGTTAAAATACGTGAAATATTTCATTCAGTTTTGCTGTTGTATGTGTCTGACTGTTTAAAGTACAAAAACATCTGAATTCCTTGTTGCTTATACCTGATACAGTGTTGGCATGTGTCATCATAAGTCATTCCAGAATGCATCAGGACTTTCTTACTTGCTATTGTTTAATATTCCATTTAATATCCCATGGCCTGAGCAATAGAGGCTAGTTTGTCAAGCATACCTCTACTTCAGCCCATACAAAGAAGGCTGCTACAATGAACCATATGTGTCTCAGCATCCCTCCCAGTCAGCAGTGCACAGTCAGAGCATCGCACTTATTAGCACATTGCCTTCAAATGAAGTCGAATGTGAATATCCATATTCTCCATATCTCTTTTAACTACTGCTACAGTGGGATCCACTTCTACACATGGCAACCATCTGAGAAAAAGAAAAGCTACTGAAGGTTGGAAAACTAAAGCTGTAAGATCTCATCTGTGCAGCAATACTGGAAATATTGCTGTTTGGGGAACAAAACATACAGGAGTGATTTCCAAAGGAATATGAGCCCTTCCTAACCTTCAGGAAGGAAACTTAAAGAAGCTATTATTGTAGCCTTCCCTTCAGGATTACAAAGGACAAGCAAGTAAGGCACTGCTGTTCACCCACACTCAATGAAAACCACAACTCCTGAGCTGGCATTATTGTACGCACACACCATTCACGGTAGCATTTTTCTCTTTTTATGTCTTGCTTTTCAATCAGGTGAAATCAGCTCTCTGCAGAAGAGTGTGTCACACCAAACACCAACCTTGATGGACAACAAGTTGTCCTCACACACTAAACCAGGAGGGGACCGCAGTCCTCATGCTGCACAGGGCAGAGCAGGCCAGGCCTGGGAGGGGGCGGCACGGCTGCAGGGCCACCCCTGCCAGAAGCGAGCAGCCGCCACCCTGGGCCAGTCACAGCTGCTGTCAGCCAGCTCCACCACACCCAAAACCCACCCACCCCATGCCAAAACCGAAGCAACCCGACGAGTTTGTGGTGTCACTATAACAGCGTATTTAAGAAAGGGAAGTAACTGCCAGGGAAAAGAAAGATCAAAGAGGAGAGGCTAAAGCTGGGGCAGACATGATGCCAGAGGAGAAGAAAAGAGTCACCAGGGCAGGAGGGTTCCTGCAGAAAAAGGAGGCACAGGAGGAGATGCCCGAGCTGGACTACAGCAAAGAGATGCCCAAGCACGCCTGGGGAAAACTGATGCCCAAGCAAGGACATGCCTGAGCAGGGCTGCAGCTAAGATATGCTCAGGCTGGGATGAACACAGACATAGGAGGAAGTACACCTTCCAGGGGACAGCAGCCCATGGAAAGGCTCACGCTGGAGCAGCTGAGCAAAAAACAAAAAAGGGACAAAACAAGAAAAGAGACCGCGAGGCACTGACCCGACCTGCTCTGCCACCTGTCACCTCACCAAAGGCACAGGCTGAAATGTGCAGAGAGGGGACTGTTGGAAAAAATGGAGTGTGAGGGAGGTGTCTGGAGAGGAGCTGAGGTGCATTTGTCTGGTTTTTTCCATTCCTTACCTTTATTTCTTAATACCAGAGTCAATGGTACATAATTTGGAAATTAACTAAATTCTGTGAAATTCCCTGACTCGAAACTCTTTTCTTGCTCATAATACATATTTATTTAAATTTCCTTGTGCAGAAGTACCTCCAAGCACTATTACTGTCTATGCCTTGCGGATGGGTCTGGAGATTTACTCTGTATTTCTTAGCCTATAATCAACCACGTTGAGAAAAAACCACCACTCTGGCATACCCAAGCCCACCCCGTATTTGGACTCTACCAGTCTCAGTGCCCTGGATACTCCTACAGTCACACTCTTCTGCATCCATTAATCCTTCTCTGAATTTCAAATTTAACTACAGATTTTAAGAAACAAGTTTGAGACATAGTAATTCTGGCCATGTTTTTAATATAACATAGAAATCTGGAACAGCAACTTGTCCACCTTAGGAGTGGGTATATGCAATCACTGGTTATTTTTTGTTGCAGTTCTAGACAAAACAGAGGTGTCTCAAATGACCACATGCCAAACAGTTCTGTGAGGGACAAAAAGATCAAACAGGTGGCTCTTGCAGACATAAATGTAAGGAAGACCCACAACATAATCCCTCCACTTAGACGTAACCAAAAATATCAAAGTAGAATGCTTAGTGAGAACATTGCAAACAGCATCTGGGAACGCCTGGATTCGATCAAATTTTAATACAATCTTATTTATAAAAGCTTAAATCTATTATAATACTGACAACATGTAGAAGTTTCAATATTGCCTGGGAAATATCCAGATCATCTCAGTACATAAGTGGTGGTGATTACAACACCAAGAAAATGCATTTTTTTTTCCCTTGAGAGCTGAAATATCCTTTTATTTCTTTTAAAAATTGTAGTATGTGAAGCCAAGGGATCAAGTCATTTAGAATGTAAGCCTTTGGCTGCCCTTGGGATCTAAGTACAATATCTGCTAGTGCTGAAGAAGCTGGAAAGACTAACAGTCAAAATTCATCCTGAATAAAAGAGAAAGTATTCTGTAAAGATCAATTAAAACCACCCCCATACAATGTCATAATTTCTGAATACTATGGTGTATATAATTCATGCTTTCTTTATAAAAATCTCCTTGTGGTTAACTTTATTAAGATTTCCTGAAGTAATATGACTTTAAAAATCCTAATTTAAAAATTTTAATTTTAGTATTAATCAAAAACCCACAAAACTTCAAGATAACACTACGTGCACTAAGTGAATGAACAAAAAATAAAAAGTAAGTATCTTTAGACACCAGTATGCACCGCTGCTAAAAACTAATATAGATGTGACAGTATATAAACTGTGAAATGCCAGTAAACTGTGTCAATTATTCTGGTGTGTTTCTTTATTGCTGCTTCAGGATATCACAGAAGAGATTCTTTTGGTAAGCTATATTCATATACCTACCATAAGTATACACATCTTGCCCAGCTAAAAACCCTTCCAGGAACTACTAAATTGTGAATGATACCTTCTGTGTCCAACTACAGTTATAACTACTAACCAAATGAAAAAGACTTTGTCATTAAGGTGTTTGCTTTTTATTTTACAAAAAATAATTTCATGAAATTTATAGAGATTTTTAGTATATGGAAAGCCTTTTGCTAAACTATTTTATTCAAATACAGGGTTGCAATTAAAAAGTACAAATCACCAGTCTCAACATTTAGACACACATTTTAAGACAAGTGGAGCTTTCTGGTACAATTAAATGAGTAAGTTACTTCAAGGCAACATCTTCCAAGGAAAATATGAGAACGCTTACTTTTAAATGAGAGTTGTGTCCTACCCTAAGCAAAACAAAGTTCAGAAACTACGCTTTAATGTTTATCTGGGAGTAGATTTGTGCACTCAGTTATTGCCATCTTCAAGATAGCTGTCTGAATAGTACATACAGATGTATTACCTGCAATGCAACTATTTCTGAATCACACAAGAGCAGTGAAGACAAGATAATTCTATTCAGACTGAAAAAAAAATGCAGAACACTACTATTTTGGAAAAAAAAATACAAGCATACTAAAGAAAAAAGAAAATATAATAAAAAAATAAACAACATGAAAACACTGTATTTTTTTCAAATGTCACTCTTTTTTTTTCTCAAGTCATACAAAGAAGCATGCTAACATTATCCAAGAATAATACTGAAGGTAGTACTTCAATCAAATGAACCACAGTGTGATCTTTGGATTTAGTCATGTCATACTAGGAAGAATGGTTATGAAATGATGATACAGATAACATAATTTTAACTCTCTAGAAGTGTGTAGACAACTCTCGCATATCAATTTTAAGGCTTTCTAAAGCTATATAAACATCTTTGGCATTCTTCTGCACACAACCCAAACATTTCCCACTGTCTGTGAAAGGTTTAAGGCTCACTTTGCACCCTCACATAAACGTTGAGTGTGGCTGGAAATGAACAGCACAAATTTTAGATGACAAAGGGAAACAGACAGAACAGCTCAGAAAGAATAAATTCAGGAAAAGATAGTTAATATATATTAGAATGTGTTAATAACCTTCTCCTGCTGTGATGCACCATTTGATTCCCTCACAGGAATCCTGCACCTTCTAGAAATTACCAGATTTTAATACTTGGCAGAATTACTAAAATAGCTTCATCTGATTTCTACATAGTACAAGGCATTCTATTTCAACTAGTACTTCAGTATCAAGACAGTAACTCCTATTTCAGATGTACACTTTTTTATATAAAAACATACAGTGTTGACAGAATGACTTCACATAATCATTATTCCGCCACATATCCAATGGTTAATTAGCTCATTGTTTATAAATGTTATCGCATATGACTAGAAAAATGAAATTACTCCATCACTTATTCCCAGAGGTAATCTTTTTGTTCGAACAGGCAATACTTTAAAGAGTTATTTCAAATGATAGTGTTCCAAGTACAAGCAGAAAGTGTGGATAGCTGGAGGGCACTCCAACCAGTTTTTGCTGACTATCTCATCCCGGCCTCTAAAATTATCACATGACTGAATTGCATAGTGTCACCTTGCAGGGAAAGCAATTAGTTTGCCTACTCCTCTCTCACTGGAGATAGAACACCAGCCTCCCACATTTCAGAGAAATACACAGCACTGAGCAAATTTTCCCATGCGGTTTTAAAAAATAACAGTTGGATTACATTTAATTGTAGATTTCCTTCAACCATGCTAAACCATCCCACTACTAATCCCAGTATCAGAAGAAATGCATATAGGAGAAATGAGGTGAGTAAAATTAGAAGTGTAAAGTAATTATTTAGTTTTCAAAATACTGCTAGTCAGCTTTGATATTGAGAAAATATATTCCATCCATATATTTAACACGAGCATTTATTGTGAGAGAGATGTCTGCCTGATTTTTAATGATCATTCTTAATAAAGCCTGATATTTTCTCAACAGTAGTGTCAAACAATGCGTTAGTGACAAATTCCCCACAGTGCCCCTTCAGCCCTTGGAGTTTAACTCCTCTCACATTACAGTATTTATTGAATTTCCAAGCCAAACGGTGTTCTGCTCCATGAAATTCTGACAAGTGGACTCTGCCAAGCTAATAACAACTTCATTCTGCTGAAATAAACTTATTTCACTGCGGCAAACAAAATGACATGACCTGGAAAGGTTATTTTTAACTGGGTAATGACTCAGTTCAAACCAAGCCTCTCTCACTAGATTCCTGAATACTGTTAAAACGTATTTCTTAATTGTAAAAATGTCCTAACACCAGTTTTCTTCTCTGTTGCGCTCTCTGGACATGGCTATGGCAAGTATTTTCAGGTCTGTGTTGTTTGATTTTCTTACTCAATAGTTCAGTAAACTTGTTAAACAATGGCTAGTGAGAATACCTCAGTGGAGTGACCTAGCAAAACTCATACAAGGAGGTTGTGTCCTCACATGTTCTTTTTTCTCCCCATTTAAATATTTTCAGTCTATTTCTTTGATAAAGTTACACTAACATCCCTTTAATATATAAGAAATTTGAGGAGTGTTGCTTTGAGACACATTACTTGGTATTTTAATATCTCTCCCCTCTGAATTTTACACTAATTTTGACAACACTGCCATTACAGAGGTGTGGAGTATAAAGGATTAGAGGACTAATTTGACCTTCCAGAAAGGCTAAGATATATTTCAAATTCCTTACAATAGTCATTTAACTAGTGAATGTTAATGAGATAGTATTCATGAAACACCTTCTTCAAGCTACCTTTATTCTGGTACTAATACTATGTATTTTCTGCAGCCTACACACACGTACTAACCATCAGTTTCAGGTCAGACCTTCATCAAGTTCCAAGTGACTGGAGACCATGAGAAAATGCTTCTAATAGCTGGAATCTTGTACAAACATGCTGCACCCTGCCAGGTCCGTCTTCTGAGCACTAATAAAAGAGACAATCCTTGACTGTAAACAGCCAGGCTCCTAATGAAGCAGTTTGCTAAAGAACTGTTGGAATTCCTACCGCAAACAAAAGTACCAGAATAATGATCATTCACTAAAACTATGAATTTCAGAGAATTAAAAGAAAAATGGTACCTGACATTTCTTAACATTAAGCTAGCAAAATACAAGTATCTTCTTTCTTCCGTACATGTTTTTTTTTTTTTTTTTTTAATAAATGGATCAAGCCACTCAAAACCAGAAAGTTTCTCAACAAATTGCTGAAGTCTCAGATCTATCAATCCAATTCTAATATTAACAACCCTTATCCTTGACACTTGCCACAAAGATGGTTAACAGTACGCTGGGTTATATTAGAAAGAATGCTGTCAGCTGATCAAGGGAGGTGGTTTTTCCCATCTACTCAGCCATAGATTTTACACCTCCCTGTATTCTGAGAGCGGATGATACAAATTCATTTATATGCTTGTTTCTTCTAGGAAATACTGTACTTCTCACATGTCAGAGAACGCGCATCCTATGACTTTAGAAACACTTGTACTTGTGGCACCACTTTGTTTTCTTCTTAGACATTTTGAGGTTTGCAATGCTTAGTTTCTCTTTAGAATGTCCAGTTCTTGGAGTCGAGTGGACAAGCATCAGTTCTCACTTTAAATATGTACTTTGGGTTTTGGTTAGGTTTTTTTGTTTGTTTGTGTGTGTGTGTGTGTGTGGGGGGGGGGTTGGTGTGTGATACAAAGCATGTATAAAATTTTAAAACTTCAAATATCTAACCCCAAACAAAGGAGAACAGGTGTATTTATAACCATTACAGAATACTGTAATCATCAGTTTTGAAAACAGCCACCCCACTAAGGTTTTATGTGAACACAACAATATTGCTATGACACCATTTTCTAGACTGTTATCCTGCATCATAAGCTGCCACAGTCTTTATTAATGCTGATTTGAAGTAGATCTGAGAGCACTTATATACCTCAATTACCCTTTCTCAAGATGAATCCAGGAACGGCAAAAGCATGTTATTTACTACTTGATTGCTTGAACTCAGCTAGACTTTTAGCAAAAAGCCTGATTTTACTGATAATCTGTGTCTATCACTATTTTTGTTGACTGTAAGAGACCGAGAAAAGGTAGCCAAATTGTGCATCAATGTTATCAATTGCACATTTTAATTCTGTGTCACTAACCAGGAAGGAACTTCTGGAATTCATTTGGTCCAACACCAAAACCCCTGCAGGGCCACCTAGAGTTGATTGCCTAGGACCATGTGCAGACAGCTTTTGGGTATCTCCAAGGATGGAGACTTCACTACCACCCTGGCCACCCTGTGCCAGTGCTTAGTCTCTCTCACAGTAAAACAGTGTTTCCTGATCTTCAGGCAGAACCTCCACTGTTTCACTTGATGTCCAATGACAGTAGACAATGGGTATAAGTGGAGCACTGGTGACAATTGCCTATTGTTCTGTTGCTGGACACCACTGAAAAAAGCCTGGCCCTGTTTTCCCATCAGATATTTGTATACATGGAGAAGATCCCCCAAGCCTTCTCTTCACCAGGCTAACCAGTTTCAGGCCTCTCAGCCTTTCTCGTAGGAGAAATGGCCCTTCTCTGGACTCTTCCCAGTACGTCTGTGTCTCTCTTGTACTGGGGAGCTCAGAACCGAACACAGTTCTTCAGGTGTGGCCTCACCAGTCCTGGTAGTTACGGGTGATTGTATAGTAGAAAACTGCCAGCTTCAGCAGAGGAACATTCACAAGCACCAGAGTTCCTTACAGTCTGAAAAGCTGTCTTACAAGATTTCTATGTACTGTTATGTCTGATTTTCAGAGTTCAGAGACACCTTTCCACACTATCCAGTTCTGAAAGAAAAGAGGAATCATTTTAAGGTCATGAAGAGAAACAATCCAGTTCAAAGCTCTGTAAAGTTCATTTGAAAAAGCAGCAAGCATGATTTACAAATGATTCACCAAAAGACACTTTGTTTTAAATTTTCTGCATTTGGGGAATAATTTTCCTTTTGAAAATACAGGCAAAGTGATAAATTTTAACACGTTAATAAAAATTAGCTTGAAATCTACTTATTATAAACACTGCAATTATTCGCAATGTAGAGGCAGGACTCATGAAATATTTAGTCATACTTATGACACAACCCAAATTTATACAGCATATCCTTGAAAGCTTTCTCATAGGTGCTTAAAACCAGAATGCCTGCAGAACCTTTATCTTTCTGTTTAACCCATGTCCATTTTTTAATAACTGACATTATCTAAGGTTTATTTGTGTTGTGTTTACTTCCTACTGAAAGACGTTTCTGTAGCAGCAGATAAACTAGTAAAGTTTCTTCTGCTTTGTAAGCACTATTGCTTTAAATGTATTTGCAGACCATTATTTTAACTCTGTTTTCAGTGTCAATAAAATGCACTAATTAAATGTTGTTTCAAAAGAACATAACAAATATGCCATTGGTTACAAAATTCCAACTGGATAACTATGAAAACCTGTTGATATTTTACTGAAATGGAATAGATGACCTGAAACTGAGGACAGTTTCCCAAAATGAGATTAGGAAATTAGCAGCATACTTGTTTTTTTTAAATGCCATTCCCTTTTAAAAGTTGCTACCTAGCAAATTACATTAACTATGATGAATCAGGTTCTACCTAATGCAAAAGTACTTGAACTATGCAAAAGTACAGGGGCTTCTTTAATGGCAAGTGATTCCAATGTGTATTATAACTAATTTTTCCCTAGGTATTCTTTATTTAACTTACATTCATGATTCCTTTAATAACATTAAATTAATAGAAGCTATCTGGTATGTAATTGCTAATTAAAGATATTAAAAATAAACTAGAACTGAGCCATTGAGGTCTGTTTATCTATAAAATCACTTATGTTCATATAAATTACTGTATATTGCTACTAGTAAGATATAGTTTAGAAAATACTAGAAAATTTAAATTGAGAGATGGCTAAATCCTCTTTCCATACTATCTGCATGTCTTATATTCACAGATTTCAAAAGAAAAGGTGCTTATGTCTGTGTGAAAATTCACAGCAGTTCACCAGAATGGTAGAAAAAATAAAATAAGAAATATTTTCTTAGAAACCCCGAAATGACTGATAAAAAGCAACACATACATTTGTTACACAATTGAAATCAAAAGTATAAAGGAAAAAAATTACATGAAATCAATCCAAGCCAGAATGCCCTAAAAAGTTTTTGCTGAACATAAAGAGAGAAATCACAAGCCATTTAGAGAGTGTACCTATATTTTAATAGACATTATGGCAATAAATTAAAATAATACAATTTTGATTGTATAGGCACAGAAAGAAGTAGCATAACACTATGAAGAAATACATACAGTTGGCAAGATCCCAGTAAAATTTCACAAGAAATACACCTTTAAGTTCAATACTAAAAATAAGCGGGTGAATTGGCAGTCATTAAGTAAAGGTAGAAGAATCATAAGCAACTCTGTAAGGACAAATTCATGGAGGAAGATCACAGAGCCAAATATTGTCATGCTGCTTATACATTGGCTAAGCGAAAATTAAAAGACGCAACAGTCTGCAAATGTTTGAAGGGCCTAAGGAAACAGAGATGCAAGAAATAAAGGAAAATAAACTGATTGATTATCAGAACATTCTGGAAATAAAATGTATCATCAAGGGAAGAGGTCTTCAATACACAGGAAATCACTCAAATTTCAGTATTTGAAAATATTCTAGACAAACAGAAAAAGTTAGTATGGAAAATAATCAAACATGGAAGACAATGAGGATGAAGATCAGCATAATTAATTTTTTTTCTCCTCCCCCCCCCCCCGAATAAAGCAGACTATAATGCAAGTTTCTATTGTTACGGTTACCATCTACTTTGAAATCGTGTATGAGTCCTACAGTGCTGGGTTTTAGCATGTCAGCTAACTCTACCCTTCTTCAAAGAATACATTTCATGCCTTTTAAAATACAAGTAAATGCCAACTCTTCACTGTTGCAATAGTGCGTATCACTGACTCTAAACCTTTTACCAAAATTAATGTGTAGAGCAAGTCCTTTGCAGAAGTGAACGACCAAAACAAGAAAAAAGCCATCTTGTGTATGCATAAAAGTTCAAGAGCTCAATGAAATACTGGAAAAAAATCATACAACTTGTTCAGGGCTATGGCCTCTTCCGTTTAGAAATAAGGAACTGGAGATTATAACAAATCTCAGAGACTCCTCTTTCTTGGAGGAGAGGAAGATTGATGGAAGGGTCAGCAAAAGCCATGGAACACAGTTGTGAGACCGGAGAGTTAAGAGAGAAAAAAGATGAAATTCAATAGATGCTTATGTGTCTGATCCAGCTTAAGCACACAAATAGTCCCAGGGATCAAGTGCTTTAAATTGTTTCTGTGTTTCACACAATCAAGCCTGTATGAAAAGATCGAAAATGAGCAAGTAGAGCTCCTGGAAGAGACTTTAACAACCTCAACTTTGTCTAACATGATTTTGTGTTGCTTCAACATTTTCAGCCTTGGACTTCTGTCACTTAGCAGGTAATTATCACCAAAGGTACTGGAAAACTTGAGAGGAAAAAAAAAAAAAAAGAAGTTGAGAGAAATGGAAATACTGTAGTGACTAAAACATATTGGCTTTAATATGGACAGTAATCAACAGCACATATATTAGCGCTACACATTTTTCCTATATCAACTGAATTACTAGTTTTCAGCTTTATTTCTCCTGGTAAAACGCACACATTCTCCAACAAGTGTTTTAACAGGTACACTTTCAGGTAACAGAACAGAGAGCTCCTTCAGTTCCTGACTCACCTCCAGCCCTGAAAATCTTAAAAGCTGCTCATCTTGAAAATTATCCCTTGCTACCCTGAATAGCAAAGCTCAAGAACTTCTTCTGGGCGTACAGAAGATGGTAGAAGATCCAAAAAACAAAGACAAAAATACATAAAAAATCAAGAGCATGTTTGTTGCCAGTAGGAAAGCAACAGGTATTCACATGAGATCTTTAATAATATCTGTGCCGTACTGAAAAATCATGGAGAAATGTAACATAAGAGTAGAAAAATGAAGAGAATCCACAGACTGATGTTAAGAAAATAAACCAGGGTAAAACCCAAAGAGGTTCTCTGATCAAAGCAACGTTTATTTCAGCTGAACGTGGCAAAATTTCCACTATTCCTCTCTAACCCTTTATAGAGAGGTTAAACAGACCCAAAAGCTAACACACCAACAACTCACCCATCAAAGTCGAAAATCTTTAGAAAACATCTCCAATGGCAAACTGCAGAGTGATTACTGGGCACAGAATTTCCTTTCTAATACCTGTATCATCAAAGTCTCAAAAACCAACAAACATAAACTTATTTTGGTAGCAGCAGGGTTCTGAAGACTGAGGGAAGAATAGAGGAAAGGTCATTCATCTTGCAAAGCCACGTTTCCACTGTGGAGAGACCAGCAGGTGCTCAAGGTTAGACGTGCAGCACAGTTGCAACCCAGACCCACATCTGGATTAGGAGTCTGGATATACTATTGTTTTACAAGATCAGTACGGCTGATATCACAAAAGCTGATCTATCTAGCTGAAAATTACCAAATTTACAATTTGGTAGTGGCAAGTGACATGTTTCTTTTCCATTTGTTTTTCTTTAACTAAGAACAGTGATTGAGGGCTACAGATGTTTTCACTTGACAAGCAAGTGAGAAGTGCCCCCTATGTGAGATTCATGCTCTAAAGTTAACACCACCTTAGCTAAAAAAAGAAACATCTCTGTGACAAATAAGCTGCCTTCCATTTCTTCTATTTCTGTTTGTCTACCAGTGTCCTGAAGAATTGTTTTTTTCATTCATTCGTTGTCAGATGTGTTATACAATTACCAGTTAAAGTTAAGGATGATTCACTGAGCCAATATAAATTCAAGCAGAACACCTTTACATGCAAAGGAACTCACTGCCAAGTGTCCTAATACCTTGATGCCTTCCTATTCTATGGTATGGATTTCCTGCCTTCTCCCTTTTTCATTCTACACAGGAGACTTGACTTCCATGCAGAAACCAAGACCTACAAATAGCATTTACTTAAGGTTTTTCGAGAAAAAATGCGATGGGACATTCCTTCTAACACACAAGTGGGGTGAAACAGAGAAACTACTTCGACGATTTTTTCCCACTTTATTGATAGTCAAAAGCAAAAACACAGAAAATATGATTCAATAAAATGTACAGGCATTTCAAATATACATTCATCACTATGGGTGTGCAATGTCCTCCCACGCCAGGTAAACCAAGCACTCTGTTATGTATGTCAAACAAAACAAAGCCATCAATAAACCAGTAAAAATACCAAAAGTCATAAAAATTAAACTGTCACAATTAAATGTTTCAGAAAAGTTTTGCACTATATGGAGTTGTTCTGAACCTGCTGCACAGAGTGATGTATATAATGATGGTGATTTAATGCAGATAATCCCTTCACTGATTTCTAGATGGGAGAAGGCACATGCTGCATACTGAAATATTCTAAATACTGCTAAATATGCTAATTCTGAAGTGCACTTAGAAGCTGTCACACATATATTATCCTAGATAGCAATATATTACAGAAAAATACATGCTGTTCACAGCAACCATACTTCTACCACCACCATCACCAAAATAAAATTAAAAAAAAAAAAAAAGCTGAAACTGATCTAAATCACAATAGAGGCACAAGGAAAGGGACAGAAAAGCTTATCAAGGTCCTCTGAACAGGCATGTAAGTCAAGGATCAGGAACAAAGCTATCAAAAAGGCAGTACTCTCCTGATAATACACTTTTTATTCTTGTCCTGGTTTATCCCTGTCACTATCAATAGTTCTTTACATAATAAGGGCAGTGATTTCCCTTTTGCATGAACCATTCTTCTTCCCTTCCTTCTACTTGATTAATAGAAACCACAGGACAATTTTCCCACCATGACAGGACAGAGCAAGAGGGCAGATAAGAGAAGATAAACAAAAATAATGTAGAACAAAGAATTTACTAAAAGATGTTAAAAACTGAGTCCAGTATACTGTAAGGAATCGCTCTTCCTCAGCCACTGGCCACAGAAAATTAATGATTAGTTGCTTAACAGTCCCACCACAAACAGGAAAATCATTTTGGATATCTGAACGTATGAAGATCTAACAGTGAAAATCTTTGGTGAGAAACGAAAATCGGCACCTCTGCAGTTACACCCCTACAGGCAATCAAGTCACCTGAACACATTCCAGTCATTGACTACTTAACACAGTTAAGAAATTACATCAGAAGTGGTGACAAAATAACTCCCTATTAATTAGATATATGAGGAAACAGTGACAGCAAATAATATTTCATAAAACCATTAGCAAATTCTGTTCAGCAAAACCAGTAAGTAAAAGCTTCTAATTCTGGGCTTAATAGCTTGATACTGTTTCCTCAAAGGAAAGGGTGTAAGTCATATAATTTATGATACATGACACAAGAACGTAAAGGCACTATAAGACTATAATGCTAGTTAACAATATTACGACTGTCCATCGTTGACATAATCAGATGATTGCAGCTCCAAGTTCAGGGAGCTGGGTGGGAGAATGCACAAGCAGTCTTCTGTCCCTACTCCTGCCTTCTTCGGAAATCCAGACTTTGTTCTTCTGACAGCTTTAGTAATAGCCAAGTATTTGCCCTTGGTTTTGTACAGTTGAAGGGGTCAGCAGGGGTACCTCCTCAGCAGATCAATCTCTTAATTAAAAATGTATGTTCATGTTTTAAAAGCAACCAGTTCAACTCTGCGCTCTGTTCTTCTACTATTCGCTTCTTGTACTGTTACAGAGAATTTGTCATAGATCATGTTTGTTAAGAGTAAACCACTGCAGTTTTATGTCTCTTCTCAATGTCAACAACAGCAATTCTTTGAGGCTTAAAGGTATAAAAAAACCCAAGCAGCAGAAATTAGAGTAGTTCAAAAAGGGGGGGGGGGGGGGGGGAAAAACAAACCACAAATGCCCCAAAAAGAAGCAAAAACACTAAACGAAACAAGAAAAAGAAAGAGCCTATGGTTGCTGTTTTCTTTCTTACACTACTATATCATCCTAATGATAACAATAGTAGTACATTGGTCTGAAAATATAACAAGATTTTCTTTCATAAATTTAGAGATAAAAATCCGGTCCACCTAATTATCTTTATATCTGGATAACACTAAGTGCATTTTTACCGGGATGACATTGTTAGGACTTACAAAAGCACTGTACTACAGTGCAGCAGGCATTCTCCAGACCTGAACACAGGTACTTCTGTTTTCCCTTTTACCTTCTGCCCAGGTTAAGGGAAAGTCTAAATATATTTCAGGCCACAACACAACAAAAGAACATAGAAATTTTTTTTCATTTTGACTAGACTCCACGTAATTCAGAGTACAGTATTTTGTGCCCAGACGTTTCTTAACATAAGCCCATTTTCTTTGAGTGCAGCTCAATTAACTTTATAGCTATAATTTTACAGACTTTTATATATCTTAATAAATAAGTATTTTTAATTTTGTGTGTTTATTATTTTTTTGCAAGAAAAAAATGGTATTTTAAAATTTTCATTTAAAATCCGTTATTCCCAAAATTCCTTTACCTAATCAATCTACATTTATTTATCCAGAGCATTGCCCACCGTAAGATATATCAAGAGAGAAAAGCAAACTCTGCAGAAAATATAAAGTGGCAGAATCATCTCTCAAAACACCACAAAAGGAAAAATCAAGGACTATCATAATGGGCTCTTAATTCAGTTCTGAGGCATATGTGTCAATATATATCCCCAAATCACATTAGCTATGACCACCATGATGCCTAATTCAATCTACACAGAGCAGCAATTACACTCAAGGAATGAGCAGGTATTCAAGATCTTGTGTTACCCCTGTATTTATATTGAGAATTCATGCTTTATTGGCTACACACCGTTCAAACCTGAGTACCTGAACTACTGATTTCCTCACCAGTACTCAATACTCCTTTGTGGTACCAATTTACCAGCAATAATGTATTGCACATCATACATCTGTGTCATAGGCAGTGACATTATTATTTTACACAACAGGACCTGAGAAAACCAGCGGGGTCTGAATCAAGTTCTGGAAGATCAGTGCCTGAAAAGATGTATTTGCTGATGAATAAAGTATACTGAAAACTTCAGCAGAGGTCAAACATTCATGTTCAGACCACTCTCGGATAAGGATTTAAGAGCTTAGCCCGGAGTCAGGTTACAGGCCTGGAGCAAGTCCCCTTTGTTGCTTTAGGAATAAATGTGATGCAGGAAGAGGAGAACAGTTTATCATTTGTTCTGGCTCAGGTATGGCTTTCTCTTAATCCTAGTGTTATGTTCGCTGCTGGGTGCAGAAAAGTCTAATACTCCAGGATAAGGATTAGCTGCGAAATGTGAAAACAGCTTGTATTTTGTGATAATCTCAGTAGGTGTCTCCAGGCTAATATCCTATTACCACTGAAATTGTGTATTGAAAAAATCTCAATAATTGATTTTCTTACATAAAAATCACAGAGGACAAGGAAAGGCAGGCAAGAAGGGTAGAGGTGGCAGCAAGACGGGGTAGCTGTGGCAATGTTGATGACCAATAGATTCCTGCTAATATGGAAATTAAGGTTGGTATTGGAACACTACAGTCTGTTGGGACAGATACTCTCTTCCAACCTTTGTCTTTATCCCAAGCTAAAAGGTTTTGCAGGATTAACCAAGAGATTCTTCATTTAGTTACTTTCAGTACTTCTTTCTTCTTAGTTGCAGGCTGTGGGCTTTTTATTTGCAACAGTTGTTTTCCAGACGTATCTAAAAATCTAAACACAGTACTCAAAAAAGCCATTTAGATTTTGCACTTCAATACTCAATAGGAGAAGACTGTCATAAAAATCATACACTGATTTCACTGTTCAGTAAAATCAAATTCAAAGGTTTTTAAAGAAAGATTCCTCCATATTCATTTCACAGTTCTTGTAAACATTTATTCATTATTTTACTCCTTTCTATTTCAGCACACCTACTGTTTCAGACACTGTGGAAAAGCAGCTCAATTTTCATTTGGACCAGCCTGAAGCCTGCTTGAATTCACAGGAAGTCTTCCATCGACAACATGGAATGTGAGTACTAACAGCAACCTGCTGAAATTCGTTCAAAACCAGGTTCTCAATGTACTGAGTCTTACAAGAAGCCAAAATAGTGGAGAATATATGAAATACATTACGAGTTGTGTAAACATGGATTTTGGGAGCACAAGAAATCCTCAGCTTTTTAGTGTTTCTGAAGAGTCATAAAAAGTTTTTTTCATCCCCTCGTAAGTAATTTCAGGTTTAGCTAATTAGATACATTCTGATCTATAACTATCTTTTTTTAGCATAATTTGGTGCTATCACGTGGTAGTTGGAAAGCACTACTAACAATAAATTTTACTATGAACTTCTATTTCTATAATGCAAATCCCAATCATGTAACAGTTAAAAATTTAAAAACACTATCAAATAATGGACTTAAATAAAGAAAAATAAATTTATCCAAGTAAAAAATCCATAAAGACTTAAAGTTATATAGCATCAGGACATTACTAGCAGTTTAAATTACAGGTAGTCCCCATCCTAACATCAATTACTTTAACTTCATTATTTTGACCCACATACCTGAAAATATTTAATTTCATTTGAGATGGCAAAGGAACCCAAAATTCAGGCAGGGAAAGCTCTTAAAATTTTCATTTCATAGGACCACATATAAAATTTTAAGGATTATAAATATTGAACAGATAGCAAAATTACTCTTCTGCAATAATTAACTTCACATTTCTTTTTCAGAGCATTAAGATATTTGGTTAGAGGTATCTTATAAACAGACATTTAGAATACTACTGGAAAACATGACATAATGCACTTTGTTTAAATTAAAAAGTGCTAACCAAGTCTCTGTATTTATTTTACACTACACTTCTTTACAACTGCAGAGAAAGCGTACTCTGTATCCAATGAAAATAGAACCATAATTCTGTCACAAAATCAAGCTGCAACTAAAATGGCTAAAACGTTTTTGTTAAAAGAGTATCTGCTGACATTGAAGAGACTTTTCAAGATTAAAATCTTGTCTCTGTACATTTACACTGCAGTTTGTTTGATGATATGAACTGCAGCACCTAACCACTTGGTACTAATGAATATCATAATCACTATAATCAAACAAACAAAGCAACCACAAATTAGGAAAGAATTACACTACCATTTAGAAAGTACTACTATGTTCTAAATGAGTAATTATACTTGGAGATTGTAAATGAACTTAAGGTTGCCTTGAAATTATGAATTTTTTGGATGTTGCCTGTAAAATCACTATTGGATCTTACAAATGCCACAGAAACAGTTTTCTATTTGCCACAGGCCTTGATTTTACCAACTGTATTCAATCCACAGCCTTCTTCATGTGGTACATCTCATTGGTAAGAGGAAAAGGAAAACTCTTGTCTTTTTAATATTCCAGTCCTATTTTTTTCTATACACTAATTCATTTCAAAGGCATAGCTTACCAACTGATGTCAGAAAAAAAAAAAAAAAACCACAAAACAAAAACAAACAACAACAACAAAAAAAAAATCAACGAAGTCACTTAGTCCAAATCATCACAGAATTATCATATAAATGCATTCATTCATACCGACTTTCTCATCATGACATTACAATAGATGTACAATACAATACTGGCATAAAATCAAACAACTTGCTGTAGGTGCACAGTTTCGGCTTAGAAACTTAAGTTATTTCAACTGAAAAATGAGATGTTGTCATAGTAATTTACTTCTAAAGTATTTTTGCTATTGGCAAGTTATGTAATATTATCAACAATGGATACTGGAGCAAAAGGAAGTGTTTCAGGTTTATACCTCAGGCTGGCACCACACTTTGCTCTTAAAGGAGTTTGTCTGTCTTGTGAAGAAAAGAAAGGAAGCTTGTTATATTTCAAAACATTCTTTTCCCATAGGTACTTCATAAGTTCACTTTACTTAATGGAAAAGTGCTTTTACTGAGTAATTTTTTTAGGGAGGGAGATGACAGAAATAGGAAAGAAGGTGGGTGTGAAGGAAACAACCTAATTATCACCAAATGAATTATAATAGATTTGTTCTTTTACATTCTTGAAATCTAACCAGATAGAAAGGTGTAGTCAGTAAGCTGATCAGCTAAAGATTTAATGTTGCAAGAAGATCTATTTCAAATGTGCCAATGTTTAGTTTATTATTAGTTATAAACTGCTAATTTATGACAGGTGTAAATCACAAGCTAAGACATCTTTCTTAAAACAACAGTTGTGAGCCTTTACTGTCCATGAGAAATATCAAGGTTATTGTCCAGCTCAAACAGAAAAAGAGAGCTGCCATCAAGAGATGTCAAAATAGATAAGCACAGATTTGACATGCACTGGTAGAATTATCACCTGCTATCAGTGCTGAAATGATAGCTTCATGAGAAAGTCAATAAATTCTATCGTGCTCTGCACCCCAAATATTGCTCAATATAATATTATAAACACATGTCAGTCTTCCACATAGTAGGTGTTTATTGCTGTAATGTTATATGTATAATGATGCAACTAATACATGTGTATATTCTTTTCTTTCCGCATAGGTATATTCATATTTCATTTAAGCACATTAACATAAAATCTTCCAGTGAAAGTATACATTTTTGAATTGATGTTATAGATGTGACAGAAGAAAGGAAAATGGGAATGCATTGCAAGGAAAAAGCGTTCACTTGCCTTATAGTCAGTAAGGTGCAGATATCTGATAATACAATTGTTCTACAGTTTCAGGACATCTACAACAGTTTGTCTTTATGACAACTGATTTTTAAAATAAACAGGAATTGCAAAGGCACCTATTTAGATGGTCCAGCATCTGGTAGGGCATCACACTATTAAAAATCACATTATTTTTAACTACAGTAAAATATACTCATGCTGCCTAAGATAACACAGGCGCAAGGACAACATACAAAAGAATAGGATACCCTGAAAAAACACAAGGAAAAAAAAAATAAAGTGTAGGTGCAGGTAGACAAAACCCTCCAATGATTTCTTCCCGAATGTAAAATGACCTATGAGGGCAGGAGGGAGAGAGGGAAGAAACCAGGGATGAAGAATTATTAATATTTAATATCATACAGAGTCATTTAATTTGGTATGACTCCCTGTTTAATCAGACTTGTGTATGTGTTGACCCCTGCCTCTCACCTGTCTGTCTTTTCAACAGGTTCTCCTCGAGTATCTTGGTAACAATTAGTTCCACTAGAATTGTTATTGGTTCCTTCCCAATTTTCTTCAATTATCTGTGCAAAGACAGTGATACCATCACAAGGACCATAGCTGTCATTTTTTTACCCTTTTAAATACACTCACAGCTTGCCCTGGGCCTATTTTTGAACAAAGCAATTTCCCCATGAAATCCCCAAAGCCCAGCTAGCATAAAATCTTTTAGGTCTTCTGTTCCTTTAAGTATCAATAATTCTCACTGTTTTCCACTATGACTTTTAGAAAATATTCCTAAAAAGAGACTTTAAAAAATAATCTCTTAACAGCTTTTGAAAGTGTTAACAGCTCTCAAATTTCTCACTTAAACAATTAAAAATCTCTTAGTTATCATTCTTCAAATAAAGGTTATGCAACAACAAAGATAGACCCAGTTATACAAAAGATACAGCCCTATATTCTCCCCAAGCAACTAAGTCAGTATTTCTGAAAGGAAAAGAAATTTTAAAGGCAAAATTCCCATGCCTTTCATTTGTAAAGTGTTTCCTTCCTTGTAGACTGTCTGATGTCTAAAGAAATAGATGCCTTTTCCTTTACAGGGCACAGATACTGGTTTCTCTCTACTGACAAGAAACTAAATATCTTTAAGACTTGTACAACTAACAAGAAAAATGGCTAACATGACCAAAAGTTATCAACATGGAGCTGAGGAGGATACAGCCACTAAGAGCAATTTTGCTACCTTCATTTAAGAAGCCTGAATGAAAATTACAAAGGCATTCCTATCATTCCACAGGGGAAGGAAATCTTTAAAACACTTCCACCATGAGAATAAAATTCTCTCTCAGAAAACATTTATTAAAATTAGGGTTTGAGAAAGATACAACGGTACTTTGTCTCACAAACACACATTATTTATTGAAAGGCATAATATTGAAAGGCATAATCCTTCATGTAAGTTAGAGTATAAAAACTAGACTTTCATTATCTTTATTTCAAACCTACAAGGATAGGAAACATGAAATATTCATCATTATTAATTACGATTAGTGACTTTACTACTATATTTTTATATAATATTATGTAAAGAACTATTTGACTGTCTTTGACTAGTAACTTCCTCACCATGGCTCTTAGGTAACATGATACATGTTTTCTGTTCAAAACAGCACTATTAATGGAGCTGACGTTCACCCTTTAACAAAAGATATAAGCCTCAGGGTTCACCAAGATCAAGAATACTAAACAACGTCTCTCTCTCTCCCTCTCTCTCTCTCTCTCTCTCTCAATCAGAGCACTGAACTAAACTGTTCAACTTGCTATTAATATTTCAGGCTTTCCCAGACAACATGCATATTTTTTTTTTTTACAAATGGATATATAACTTAAAAGAAAAATCAGGAACACGAGAGTAGCTGCCACAGAGACTTTTAATACAGTACAATAGTTATTCTAGTCCTAGTTTATTTGTTATGTTTCGAAAAATAATGGTCTTGCTGAGTTTCCTATCATCATTGTATAGTGGAGAACAGAATTGGTTCAGCACCACAAAGCAAATGCAGTCTTTTGATTGCAGAGGATAATCTATAAACACAAGGAACCAAGTTGACCCTCGATGTGATCTCTGTTCACCTCTGACAAGGGATGGCAATCTAGAGATATCATTACAGGGTACAAAACAGCTTTTAGGAAAGGTTCCTAAAGGAAATCATTCTTCTATTCAGCCATGTTGCTATAGAAACAGAACCAATCAAGCCTGTTCACAAAGGCTTTTATGTCAGCTTCTGTTAGCAAACTCAAATAAATAAGTAGAACTCGAACTAAATTAACAATACAGTCATTAAGCTATTAAGACAGGTAAAAGAAGGACATAATTTACAAGCAGATGTATCACATCTTGCCTCTTAAATATAGGGCTTTTAAGGTGTAAAACAGCTTATTCCAAGCTTTTACTGCCCAATGCTATACTTCACAGTGGGTTTATTTTCACGTAATCTGAGAGGGTGTCATGTATATAGAACGTTGTCCTCAAATTCACTGGGTCAGGTGCCATATATTTTTTCTCGTGAATCCTCCTCCCAACCACTAAAGCAAGGTAGTATCATATCCCATCATCTTTGTAAATGTTGCCTCAGGATACATCTTTCAACAAATGACTTTAACTAAAAATGCACTTGTACTGAGCAAGTTTACATCTACCCCATCATATCTTTAAAGTATTGATTCTGTGAAGAGCTCACAACAACTAGTACCACTACATAAATTAAAAGCATTTAATGAAAATGGATGTCCAAAGTAAAACATGGCAAATTTCCCATAGATCCCCAGCCAGTGTACACATATTATGGGCAACAGAATATGAATCTGGATACCCAGATATATCAGAGATGAGGTTTATGTCTGTGGCATCCTCGGATAATCATCACAACTCATGCAGGGCTAATAATAAATTTCAGATTTCATGTTGCTATACAGACTACTGCACATTAAAGGAGAGGGTTCGTTAAAGACAGACAAGAATCTCTGCCACCTTTAAACTGGTAATACCATCTAGTTGTCTAGTCCTAGTTCTGACTCAAAACGTACTCCAGAACTATTTCAGTTCATTTCTTAGAGAACTAACTACATCTACACTATGCAAATACTCTGCACAATTTCCCTTCCATTCCCTTTACCCAATCCAGAAATTTGTCACATGACCATGAGTGGCATACCAAAACAGAGAGACTTTAAGCATTGAAGTCCATCAGTTATAAAGCAGTTTTAAAAGTAAATTTGATAATGTGTTGCTTTTCTCCACAAAGACTTGATCCAAGCAAAAGTTAACAGACTTCTTAATCTTTAGATGGTCTACAGTGATTTCCATGTTTATACATGAAATCTATAAATTATAGTTTGCTGTTTCTGACTTCAAAACAGGTTATCAAATGTGCTGTTAAAATTTTAAGGACAATGAACCCATTCATTCTACTGCTAAGGTTGCTGTGCAAAATATCTGGAATTCCAAACATGTTTTGTATTATTACAGCTCTAGAATCCCCAAAACCCCAAGAAAGCAATCCAGGGGTCATGTCTGCTTTTCCTGTCGGCAGGGTGGAGCTTACATTCTGCATTTTTTATATGAAAGCCTCAGCTATACATCAAGAACTGACAGCTTGAGTCTCAGTGGCCCCTGCAGTTCAGAGTACTTCGCTTACCCACTCCAGGACAATCTATAAGTAAAAAGATGAGGCTTTGAATTTCAACTACATTTTTAAAACTTAAAATATATTTATCTAGTTTTAAAAATTACATGGATGTTTACAAAGGTTGTAAAAGGAATAGAGGTAGAGTCCTCTGCCTAAAAGGTTACAAAATTATGGGTAAATTACAGCTCACACTATGATATCCTTTATTACATTGCAACAAGAAAAATTATGTAACCTCATATACATCAGATAACTCTGATCCCCAAATAAAGTCTACCAATAGTTGAATTACTCAGGGTACTCCCCAGTCCCCTAGTCAATGTTCCCACAACAGCTTTTTTCCTGTAACTCCCACTATGGGACTAAGTTTCTCCTGGAATACAAGCAGGCCTCTCTACACAAATAATGGTTTCCTTGTATTTATCCCCTTTCCCATTCTGCCTTTCCTTGCCTTATGGTAGTCTTTGACTTATCATCACCTTTTACACTGTAAACTGACCAGCACTCAAAAGCTTTTCCTTTGTTATTTCAAATTCAGTCAGCCATTCTGTTGCAAAGAAATATGCAGAAATATGTGCTGATTTTGATAGTGTTAGTACTTCAAATAAAACAGAAACTGTTTTATCAATTAAAATAAATTTACCTAGGCCTGGACTACACTCAGTATTATAAATATCTAGCTTTTTATTTATGCCTTTCCACCAATTTCTTGCACCTGACACAAATAGAAGAGAAGAAAGTGGAGAAAAGCTTTTACCATAAACTTATATAGTGCTTCTTAAGAATATTTTGCTATTAAAATGTACAATTACATATCTTGAGGACATTTGAAACAGTTCATGTTTGATTTTCAGAAGATGGATGTAAGAATCATACAGAATCAAAGATACACAGAAGAATATTCTGATGACAGCAAAGAAGACATGTATGAGACTGGAGAGAGGAAAGAATAATATCTGCAGATCAAAATTTCTGAATAGGAGAGTATCTAATGGTCTCTGAGAATGGGGAAAAATGTGGTTGTTGTTTGGAATAGAAGGGTAAGAGTGTTCCTAGATTATCAGCCAATATTTGTGAATGTCACCAATAACTTAAAAAATACTGCTAATAACTTCCAAACATATTCTGCTTAAATATTTCAAATAAGCATAACTATGCAAAGAGGAAGACCCCTTTTAGTGCAAGGAACATTTTCATGAAATTGCAATCTCATCTGATGACTTTGTATACATGAGTGTCAAGCAGGAAGAGGATCAGCATTTTGCTTTCAAGCTGTGTAGACAGCATTTATTTAAGGTTTGGAAGTTTAATTCTTTTCAGATTGCACAGACTGATTTGTCAGCAAAACTGCCATTTAAATTGTGTTCTTAATGGTCATCTGCTCCAGCAGCTAAGCAAGCAGCTACACTTTGCTGGAAAAGACTGTCCCAACAACCCTTTTCTAATGAGCTTAATTAATCTAAAACCTCTGAGGACTGTGATCCCTCTTGAGGTTTAGTTTTATGTTCCTTAATCACTTGCAGAAAAATCCTCCATAAAATCTGAGGACTGGGTCTGATCCATCTATGACCCACAGAACCAGGATTAAACAGCTATGCTACTCTTCACATGTTATTGTGCACTACAAAAGCCGATGAGATATTATTTCTCTAATCTATCTTTCATTTTGTTCCTTTTTATAATTATGTCCTTTGGAAACGTAATTGTTACAGTTAAGTTTCTGACAAGCCAAATTTCTTTTGATATGGCAGAAACATTCTACTCAAGTATTCCATAATGCCTAAAACCTAAACTGACTGGGCTCTACAATATTTTTGCAAGATTTATCCCTAAAAATGATGTAAAAAAACAACAGCTTTGGAATAACCTGTTATACTTGTGAAAGCCTCCATAAAATGTGATATTTTATTTCATTATTTACAGTACTGAGATAAAACACATTCACAAGTGTTGTCAGTGAAACTTTTTCAGATTTTTTATGACTTCTGACACAAAAGTCAAAGAAGCATTTTTTGAGGAGCCTTCTCCTTTATGGATTAGATTACATAATTTCTGTTAGAAGAGGCAAAACCTGCTAGCTGGCTGCCTGAATCTTCTTTTTTTTTAATGCCAAATTTGCCCAAAACCTCAAGTCTTCTGTTACAATAGACTTCTATAATAGATCTGGATATAGCAGCTAACATTTCAGGTAGTTCTTTTGCCTACACACTTCATATCTTCTGGTTTATCAAAAATACAGCTGACATTTACATACATAAAGTAGTATGTGGCTACAAGTTTGCTCAGTCATTTCTTTGTTGTTAATTCCTGACGTAAAGGTGGTTCACTACAGTTGTTATCAGGTTTTTTGAGTTGTCCTTTTCAGGCAAAAACCCTCGTGGAAGTGCCATGCTAAAATTCTATTATCTGGGAGGCAAATGTTGGACTGGAAAAAAAAAAGTATAGGCATGAATTCTTTTCCTCCTAGAGGTTTCCTCATCTTCAGGATTGTCAGCTCTACCAGCATACATACAAGCCTACATGCATCAGACACCAACAGAAAACATTTGCAAAACAGTACATTGATAAAATATTGTCAGATACACTAATTGTCCCCTTTCTGACCTCTTGCTGCTACGTATCCTACTCCAAGATTTCAATAACTGTCCTGAGTCTCAGTGGCAATGTTTCTTTTAGCAAACTATGTCTGAATGTATGTTTCTTTTCCTAAACTATGTTCCCAATTGCTGGGAAGCAGGGTTTTGTTGTTTTTTGGCGGTGTTTGTGTGTGTGTGTTTGGTTGGGGTTTTTTTTGTTTGTTTGTTTGTTTGTTTGTTTTAATCATTAACAAAGCATTTAGAAACACGTTATGGCTTTGTAGTTAAAGTAAAAATTACCCAGAAGTATTTCAATGATAAAACAGCTGTTGCTCAGAAAGTCAAATTGGCCTATCTGGGCTCGCTCTCTCCTACAAGAATGTCTTTATTCCCTTGACCTGCTTACTGCAGGGACAATCAAGAATAATGACGTATCTGTGAAAACTGATTGTGTAGTTGGAGGAGAACTAAGCTAGCATTTCCTGTTTCTGTTTCTGAATGAACACTGACAAGCAGCAGGAAAGATGGAAGTTCAGTTTGTAACTCAAACAAGCTCAGATATACTCATGCAAGGCAGAAGTCCTCCTGGATTAAAAATGTGTCTGAATCAGCAAAACTTTTGTTAGCTGCCCCTTGGACCACTGTTCTAAATTTGGGATCTCCTACTCTAGAAAAATGTCTCACTTCAGGATTAGGTTCATCCGTTACTGCACTGGGTCTGCCTGGGAATGCGAGAGAGTTAATTTTCTTCATAGCACACCATATAGTGCTGTGAATTGGACCTGTAAATAAAATAGTGTTGATAACGCACTTGTAGTTTGGTTGTTGCTGACCCACACTCAGACAACATCAAGACCTCCTTTTTCCCCCACTCTGCCCTGCAGCAAGTTGGCCAGGATTGCCAAGAAGCTGGGAGGGCACACAGCAGGGAGAGCTGACCCCAACTGACTACAGGGATACACCATGCCATGTAACATCATCTAAACACCAAAAATTGAAGGAATGTTTTTTGGGGGAGGAAGTAGCCACTGCTCTCTCAGTGCTCAGAGACTGGCTGGGCATAAGTATACTTGTGGTGCTGAGTTATTACCCTTGCACCATTGTTTCATTTTTATTTCCTATTCCCTTCCCTTATTAAACTGTCTTTAACCTGACATAGAAGTTTTCTAACTTTTACCTTTCCCGTTTTCTCCCCCAGATCACTGGTGGGGTAGAGGAGTGAGATAGGAACTGATCGAGCCTTTAGCTGCTGGCCAGTGTGAACCATCAACCTACTTTCCATTATAAAGTCCAATAAAACTTCACAGAGGGGAAAAAAAACCAAACAAAAACCCGAATAAACCAAATATTTGGAAAAAAAACCTAAAACATTTTAATCAGAGAAAATCTCTTCCAGTTTCTTAGGTGTTGGAACACAGAACAAAGAATAGGAAAATTCATTTCATAGATGCTAGATCAATGCTTAATAATTCAAGCTGGTTGTGAAGAGCAGACACAAAATGTCATATACATGCTTGTCATGAACTGTGTGGAAATATGAATATTTTAATGAACCACCAGAAAATATGTAATAAATACCATTGAAAAGGAACATAAGAAACTAATCAAATTACTAAAAACCAACAAAATACTTTTATGTGATTTATAAAGCTTCTTGTAAAAATGAACTCTTTAAACAGCTGAGAGAGATTAAACAGTTACTTTTTAATGAAAAAGAACATAGTGTAAAGCTGCTCCTTCAGAATTAATGCAACTGAACGCAATTAGATTTCCAAAGAAACTAAGAAATACATTATTTCATGATTTAAAATGTAAAAAAGCTGGCTTCCTTATTCATCTGTGATTCCAAAAATGGAGAAAAATATGTCAGCAACTAACAGCTAACAAATGTGTTTCAGCTGGTGCCCATTGCCTCTGGTCCTGTTACTACACATCACTGGAAAAGCCTGGCTCCCTCATCTTTGCAACCCTCCCTTCAGGTATTTATATACATTGGTAAGATCCTCCTGAGCCTTCTCTTCTCCACACTGAACAGTACCAGCTCTCTCAGACTTTTCTCATACGAGAGATGCTTCAGCCCCTTCACCATCTTCATGGCCCTTCGCTGGATTCTCTCCAGTATGTCCACATCTCTCTTTTACTGGGGGATCTAGAACCGGATGGAGTACTTCAGGTGTGGCCTCATCAGTGCTGAATAGATGGGAAGGAACACCTCTCTTGACTCACTGGCAGCACTCCTCCTAATGCAGCTCAGGATACTGTTAGCCACCTTTGCAGCAAGGGTACCTTGTTGGCCATGTTCATTTGGTGTCCAATGGGTACACCAGGGCCTTCTTAGCAAAGCTGCTTTCCAGCCAGTCAGCCTCCAGCATGTACATGGAGTTATTCTTTTCCAGGTATCAGACTCCCCAGTTCCCTTTTCTGAACTATATGAGGCTTTTGCTGGCCCTTTTTTTCCCACCTGTTGAAGTCCCTCTGAATAACAGCAAGACCCACTGGCATATCAGCTGCTTCTCCCAGTTTTGTACTACCAGCAGACTTGCTGAGGGCACACTCTGCCCCAACATCCAAGTCATTAATTCAGATGTTGAACAGGACTGGACCAGAGCTTGGAGTACAGCACCAGTCACTGGCCTCCCATTAGACTTTATGCAACCAGTTACTACACTCTGGCCCCAGCCTTTTAGCCAGTTTTCAATCCACCTCACTGTCTATGCATCCAGCCCATACCCCCTCAGCTTCTCTGTGAGGATCTTTTGAGAGAAAGTGTCAAAAGCCTTCCTGCAAGTCAAGGCAGGCAATAGCCACTGCTCTCCCCTCATCTACCATGCCTGTCATTTCATGGCAGAAAGTTACCATCAGGTTGGTCAAGCATGATTTCCCCTTGGTGAATCCATGCTGACTACTTCTGGTCACCTTTTTTGTTGTTCACGTGCCTGGAAAAGGTGCCCCGAATTAACTGCGCCATCACCTTTCCAGGGACTGAGGTGAGGTCTGAGTGGCCTGTAGTTCCCTGGGTCCTCATTCCTGCCCTTTCTGAGAATAAGAGCGACATTTGCATTCTTCCAGTCTTCAGGCACCTTCATCAATCACCATGATCATTCATAAACTATTAGGAGTAGCCTATCAATGACAGCCAGCTCCCTCAGCACTTGTGGGTACAACAAGGCCCATGGACTTACGTATGGACAGTTTGCTTAACTCTTCTCTAACTCAGTCCTCTTCTGTCCAGCATAAGTCTTCATTACTCCAGACTTTCAACCTGATCTCTAGGGCCTGGAATTCCTGAGGGCTGTTATCACTAGTAAAGACTGAGATGAAGAAGGCCTCTTCTGTGCTGTGTGTCACCAGGGCCCCTTCCCCATTAAGTAGCACGTTGCTTCCCCTAGTCTTCCTTTTGTTCCCTGTGCACTTACAGATGTCCTTCTTGTCGCTTTTGACATCCATCACCAGACTCAATTTCAGCAGGGTTCTGGCTTTCCTAACTGTGCCTCTGCATACTTAGGCAGTGTCTCTGTATTCCTTCCTATCTGCTTGTCCTTGCTTCCGCTTTCTGTCCACTTCCTGCTTATGTTTGAGTTTTTCCAGAAACTCCTTGTTCATCCATGCAGACCCATCTGATCTCAGAAGTGAGATCAGTTTCAGAGTTTTGACCATAAAACTTCCATGTGAATATTTCATGAATGGTTGTGTTAGTTTGTTGTTAATAATCTTCTAAAACAATGCAGGTAAACATTGCACTTGACATTTTTCAAACCCATCCTTCTCTTCTTCAGGAAAGATAGCATGAACAACAGTTTATCACCAGCTCATAAAGCTTTAAACTTTTACGTACTACATGTTGTGCTAAAATGCATTTGTCTTCTTGATAAAAAGGTGGTATGGTGGTTTTATTCATCTAGCTGGCATATGATCATAGGCCATTTTCTTCCTAATTTTCACACCAACATTCTTAACTTTCTAAACCTTGACCTGCGACACTGATCAGTCCACCGCTACGATAAGTTACCTTTTTTTCCATAACTTAGTATAACACAATTAAAGTAAGATGTGGTTGTCATCTTCCATCTTGGCTGCAAGATATGTAACTACAGCATATTAGCACAATCAGTGAAAGCTGTCAGCAGTAAAGGTAATGTAGGGTAAAATTTCTTCTCAGTTACTGCGAAGAACTTTAATTGTTTAAGTGATAAGGCACCTGCTGTTTGTGAACATATAGGAGCTTTACAGAAACAGTTCATAGCATATCACAATTTAGATAAGGGGAAATAAAACTTCACATGGATGTTTCAGTATTTACCAGATCTTCTACTGATTACTCTGTCCTATCTATGTTCTACGTGTAAAGCTTAACTAGTTTTACCTAGCTGGACAAACAAATAATTCCTAGCTCCGGAACATTTCTATTCATTTGTTTATAGGACTATGAAAAAGCTAAGCTATTCCTTTCTTTTTGAATAACACCATGTTTACAGTTATTCTAAACCTACTCTACTATTATAAAAATATGGCTAGGCTGCTGGCATGCTATTATCTCCCTATAATCATGTGAAATTTTGCCTAAGAGACTACAGTCTCAATTTTTATCTCCAATTTCTGGTCATCTGGGTTGTTAACAATCATTATTTTTAAGGTTTCAGAAACAATCCTTGTAGAACAGAAAACGCCACATCTAAGAAGGGGGCAGATCTCTTTCCTAGATTCATAATGTAAATATAGACTGTATGCATACCAACACAGGAAATAGCTGAAAACTAAATTAACTCTTTTTAATGAAGAGTTTTGATGAACAATAGCAGTCATTTATTATTATTAAAACTATTATATTATTTTTATGTTAAATTCACTGTTTTAAGAAGAAATAAGCCTAATAGGCAAGTATCACAATAAGAAATACAACATTTTATTGATTTCCTTACAACACAAGAAAATGTAACTTACATTCTGTATTAATACCATTCTGAAATCAAATTGTACAAACAAGTGAAGTCTGAAAAGTAGAAAGTGTAATCTCCCACAAAATATTCTATTTGCTCGCCAAAAAAAAAAGTATTCCCATCAGTCATTTCTATTGCTGTCATTTCATTATTCTGTGGAATCTCATGCAGTGTTTTTATGAATAATTGCTGACAACATTTGATCTCTTTAACCAGCAGTACAAGGCAAGTTATTTTTCAAAACCAGGAAACAATATAAAAAACACATTCAAAAATTATTTCAATCGTTATGACCAAATCCTTTGTTATCTATCAAATGCCATTAATCTAGTGCAAATTTTCAAATCAGTTCCTTTTCATAAAGACAATAACACATTTTCAAACTGAACTTACTAGAAAAATATCAGCTCTACAAACCTAGTGTATACCTCATAAGTAACTTAGAACAGTAACAACTGGAAAGTTTAGTATAACATTGTTGATTCAAAGGAAACCCAAAAGTGCTGGTGTATAAAGGACATCTTCAGCACAGTAATTCAGCATTGTGCTCTATCACATTTTCAGTATGTACTACAGTTGCAGCCCTTAAACTGAGTCAAATTTAATACGAAGGTTTATGAGCGAGACTTTCAGACAGCACTTCAAAACTTCAAAAGAGAGCTGTTAATGTACAACCTGAACCCTGATGGATATGAAAAATGAACACGTTCATTGAGTCTCTGATAAACAGCCCAAAAGAGAACTGAGGTGACACAGCTCCATATTTAGCCTCATTAGTAATAATGTAAGAGATCAAAATCTCCTTCCTTTGTGAATAACCACATTTTTATCATAACATTGTCATCAGAACAAGCATCCATAATTTACATTCTCTGCTATAAGACATCCATGCTTTCTTAACATATTTGGTCATTTTCTCATGCATGTATATTCTCCAGGAACTAAATTTACATTTTAAATTCTGTGTCTTGTCCATGATACTAAAACATAATTAATGTATAAAGCAAGAAAAATATAATTACTGTGATGAAAGTACAATTAAGTATAAATAGAAATGATCTGCTTGTGTGTGTAACCACATTATGAAGTCTTAGGCAATTTCTTCAGGTCTTATTCAGATGACTAGAACTATTTAAAACATTCAAGACTCACACAGTCATTGTCAAAATCCAATAATGAAGGAGATCTTGTGACATATTTTTAAAGTAACAACACATAGGAAAAAACAACCCAGAAGACGGCTGTATCACTGAGTATCTCCAAGTCCACAGCTGGTCACAAATGTCAATGACAGGGCACTAAGAAACCTACCATTCCTCTGTTTCTTTCCCTTCCATTTTAGATTTCAAGAGGGTGCTCATTAGCAACTAGTTTCATTAACTTTAACTAGCATAAGAAATTTAAAAAATTACAGCAAAACTCAATTATTGACATGTATAAAGAAAATATATCCCCACTGCTAGAAGGGTACAGGGACATTTATTTATTTATGTCCCTGTACTGTTATATAACTACAGTGTCTTAAATAGTAATAAGAAGAGTGAATGAGAATCTCCATGTACCTATATGTGCATATATACATATGCAGGGAAGGCACTAAAGAAAGGTAAAATATATTCTGTTTTCATGAAATATGGTATCACCTTGCAAAAGCCTAAAATGCCATCGTAAATCCTCTTATAGCTCCTACATAAGGTTGCCATTCAAGTGCCTCAAAACATGAGGGAACCCAAAAAAACTAATACTTAAGGAATAAAAAAAATTAAAACCCCAAACAAAACAAAACAGTCTTCTGCTATCTAATTATACAATAATATATGAAGGCAGAATATTCTCCACATGACTGTATTCTGTCTGTAATTACATGTCTCCATGGTTCTTGTCTCTTTCCCCTCAGCAACACATTCAGAAATATTTACATGTATCTGGCAAACAATTCAAATAATCCATAGTAAGTATAAACATTCTTAGTACTTTAGCGTATGCTTTTAAGTTTAGCTGAAATGTTAGTTTTTTGAGGCTGCTCAGTGGCAAGGAAGATTACTAGAGTAACTTCCTGGAGAAAACTACTAATTGCATGGGTATCTGGTCAAAGCCCCGCATTAAATTTAATATCACATGGCTCTATTAATCTTCTGCTATATTGATATCACATACACGTTTTTTGTAGATGGTACTCACTGCCCACATAACATCCTTGAACAATGCATGTGCCCTCTGTCCTTGAACATCTCTCACAGAACATACTCTAATGCTGCAAGTCCTAGAACAGTTTTAAGTATTGAACATTTAAGTAAGTCATGAACAACCTGCTTTGTCATTGACCTCTTAGTACTACCCACCCACTACTACCCACTAAAATTATATATAGTTCCTTGATACTCCAGAAAGGGAGCAGATGAGAATATTGTTATTAACAAGCACATCATGCATGCAAAGTCAAATAACTTGCTAGAAAAAGAACACAGGTAAGTTCGCAGCTTTCAAAAAAAAAAAAACAGACGTCCCCCATGCCTCACCCATATTAGCCTCAAAAAGGCCATATTACACACTGCTCTCTGTATGCTAGTATTATATTTGAACCTGAGCTGCTATGTGGGTTGAACTTGGCTGGACTCCAGGTGCCCACTAAGGTATTCTATCACTCCCCTCCACAGCAGAACACAGCAGGAGAAAATAAGATGAAAAAAACCCCAAACTTTGTGGGTCAAGATAAAGGTGGTTTAATGAAGCAATAGCAAAAGTTGCACACACAGAAGGGAAGGGAAACAAAAAGATGTTATTCCCTACTTCCCATTAGCAGGTGACGTTAAGCCACTTCCCAGGAAGCAGGGCTTCAGCACATGTAGTGGTTGTTCCAGAAGACAAACATCCTAAATAACAAATGCCCTCCCTTCCTCCTCCTTTCCCTTATCTTTTATATCTGAGCAGACGTTATATGGAATGGAACACCTCTTTGGTTAGCTTGGGTCAGCTGTCTGGCTATGTCCCCTCCCAAGATCCTGCCCAACGTCAGCCTGCTGTGGGAGGGGGTGGCAGAGTGCAGAGGGGTCAGGAGAGGTGGGGTAGCTGGGAGTGGGATGTTGGAGAGGCAGCCTTGGTGCTGTGCAAGCGCTGCTCAGCAGTAGTCAAAACTCGTGTGTTATCACCACCCTTCCAGCTACTAATACAAGCACAGCGCTGTGAGGACTGCTAGAATATAATCCCAACCATGTTCTAAAACTTCTTAAAAGATACTTTAACAGAGATTTAGTATACTTTTAAAAAATTTAGGAATTTTTTTTATTTACAACCTATGCTGGCATGTTTTGCATATGCTTAATTGACTTTGTGGAGCCCTCAAACATTACAAGTATTAACGAACATGCTCCTTTACAGAAGAAAAACACTATTAACTCTAAAGCAGGATTGAAACGTAAGCTAACAAAAGCATCTAGAAGCTGAGCCAGGAATTACTTTGTACCTTCCTCTTTCCTTGTGGTTTTTAATTTCCTTTTGCATACAAAATCATATCCATTACTTTTATTGTATTTAAGCATACACACTATAAGAACTTTACTGGGAGCGTTCTTGCATGTTATAAGGCAAAAGCTCAGACACTTACTAGAACTCCTGCAACTACTGTTAAAAGTTTTTTTTTACACATTGTACTGTTATCAATCATCAACCCAGGCCTACAAGGTCTCATCTACTTCAAAGGCACCCCTATTTGTATTGTATCCCCACTTTACAGATGAGAAAACTGAAGCACTAAAAGAAGAAAATGGTCCAGAATTTTTCAACAGGTCTGTTTCCCCTATCTGTGACTATCAGGACATACCAATAATGTCGAATAAAAACACTGTTATACCCATACATGGCCAGCCAATCTTTGATACACAGGCAACTGCTTTTTTCATACCTATGTGAATATTAATTTAACATCTTTTTCTTTCAGTAAAAATGCTTCAGACACCGCAATATAATGGTCACAGAGACTAACATGAAAAACTGTTTAGTATTTTTAAAACATATTTGATATATTAAGAAAAACACAGATGCAGTATTCTCAAAAACTAGGCCAGATTGTCACTAAACCCTTTTAAAATGGAGAACAAGTCAATGAAAATGTTACCTTTACAAATCTAATCTCACAGGCAGTTACACAGCTGAAATCATTTGAAAGACATTTGGGCAACAGCAAGAGGCAAAATCTAAGAATGCTTTTATACCCAAGTAACCTTAAGCAGCACCATTAAAAATAAAGCAACTATGTTTTGCAGGATTGGGGTGTCTAAGGTAAAATTTAACCCTCCAGCAAAAATCAAAAAGAGCAAAAACACAAGAATCCTTAGAAAAGCCTCATAGGCCACAATGCTGCTGCATCGGCACCTGCAAAAATCAATGCAACTTTTCAGATCATTTTCTGGTAAGCATCTTCTTATTTGCTTCTGCAAGTAAAGCAAAACAACTGTGATTCTTTTTGTTTGTTTGTTTTTTACAAACAAAATACAGGTAACATTCGTAAAGATCTGCAAGCTTTTCAAGTGACTTAAGAATATCCTGTCTTCTGCCATATTTGGGATATTTCTTCATGCACAGTAAGTGTGTCAAATGTATTAGTAAAAAGCAGTCACAACATGTGCAAAATTAGAGTGAAAAAGAAGCCGATATAGACACCATTTTTTAAAGAATTTCACAGTACAAGCTGGTATTTTGATCACTACTGAGATGAATTTTTATTCTGTGTAGAGCCCTGTATTCACTGGTATTTGGAATTTCTCTTACGAAATTCTGAATAGCTGCATCCTCTACTGTACGAGCTGTATTTTGAGGTCACTTCTAGTGAGAACTTAAGACCCATTAAAGGAACCAGAAACAAAAGCACTGCACTGTGTGTATACAGCACAAAAGAAATTAGAGTTCCTTAGTGTGTTTTCGTAGAAAGGCTTTAGAATTATTAAGTATTACAGCCTAAAAGTTAACAATATTTATTACTTCAGCTTGTAAGAATGTAAGCATCTTCACCTACAGAATCTGTTCACAAAAACCACTGATGAAATTATTATGATTTAAATTTCTATAGCCCAGACAATTAACACATAATATGTTTAGGTACTGATGATACATTTCTTATCACTACATTCATTTTTAGAAGTATTCACTTAATATAATTTATTGAGAGCACTATGTTAAACTAGTCCAATTAGGGCATAGCAAACTGAATGTAATGAGATCCACTTAAAATATAAGGCCTAAAATTGCACAGAATAGAAGCTTTTTGCAAATTTATACATTCCCATAATATCTAGTACAATATCCTTAGGCATGTTTAATCAGCATTTATGATGTTAATAATAACAGCAATAATAATAGTACATTAAATCTATGTTGGGCTCTTGGTAAGTTTAGATAGCAGTTACTTACAACGAAAGTGCAAAACAAAATGATGGCTTGTTCAGTTATGGTTCCCCCCTGTGTTAGAGTCACAGTACACTGCAAATGTATCAGGACCCCTTTAAGGAAACAGAAAGTTTCTGTTGCATAGACTGATCAGCGCCACCAAGAATAAACCTCATTTAGAATTACAGTTGAGCTGAGAACAGTGTGAGAGCACAAGGACATCAAAGCAAAACCAGTATGAGAATAGCAAAGTAAAACTCCTGGAAGACTGCTAGTGGAAAGAAAATAACAAATATTTTTAAATAAATAACTAGGATTCAGAATGTTTCCAAAAAAATCTTAAATACCATGTTATGTTTGTTGGGAGTTATACTTCGTTCTAGATAATACTTATGTAGTTTATCAAAGATATATTTAGAAAAGTCATAGACTGTTGAAAGTAAAAGGTTTTGTTCTTTTAAAACTAAAAAAAAAAACCCACCAGTGTGTTTAGTACCAACCCTGAGAACTCATAAAACTAGACTGAATTCTCAGCTTTTTAGCCTGTCTAGCAGAAAATATGACCATCCCCATAGTGTAGTAGCTCTATGAAATGCCCATTTCTTAAGTCTTCATGGTGCAGTGATGACAGTACAGACAGAGGTATCCCTCCCCTGGAGGGAAAGGCCAATATCAAAATGCTGTCATGTATTTACTGTCTGATTTCAAATTCCACTAGATTGCCTCACAGCACTTCTACAACAATTCATTTAATCGGCTGTGTCCCTAACTCCTTCTTGAAACAAATACAGGCTCACACTGCCCAGTCCCTACCCACTAACCCACACAGGCCCAATCTAGCCCACAGAGAATTTACATTTTAAGAGACTCTATCAGTGATTCACAGGACAGAACTGTTTTTATTTAAAACTGCTGTCAGAGCAAATTTGAAAATGTCTGGCTGTCACTGTTACTTTAGATTCTAAGGCCAGAATAGAAAAACCACAGTACTTTGGATACAGCAGATAAATCATTGTAATTCATTTCAAATATGTAAGTACCATATTTCCGATATAATAATTATACAACCGTCAAGTAAGCTTGGGATAGTATAGTTGAAGGATCATCATGGCATTCTTTCATCAGTTGAGAGTTATAGAAACATTTAGGATCTTTACAGATTTCATGTCATGAACTTCTGGTGATTCTGAAATTTCTTTGTTTGAGAAAAATTAAAGAAGTAAGACAAAACTACAATACACAGTAAAACCCACTACAATAATACTTCAACATGACTTTGTCTTTAATCAAGTCAATTCAGGATAATACCTAAGAAAAAAAGCAGCGCTTGCATTTACTATCAAATGGCACCAATTGCAAAATATCTAAAATTTTCCATCATGAGAGACACATGCAACTTATCTGGGAAAAAGCAGCAAGCTTCACTGAAACCGTAAGAACAGAACAGCTTGTATTTGCTTCATAAGGTTTCTCTTCAGTGCAGCAGCACCCCAAACTGTCAAAAGTTTCAGTTGCCTTAACACTCATACATAGCTTAGGAACATTAGGGCACCTGGCCAAAAAAAGCTGAAGTAGTCTGTATTTCAAGACTCCTAAGCAACAGCAGAAGCAACATAAGTTATCATGGAAAGTCCTTGGCATGAGAAATGAAGGCAAGAACAAAGCTATTTCCTTCAAACTTTCCTTGAAGAACAGTACTGAACAAACACTACGTGCTTGTTTTTGGCTGTGTTTTTGTTTGGTTGGTTGTTTTTCTCCCCTGGAGGTTTTATAGAGGCAAGATCATTCCTAATGCCTTGGATGGCAATACATCAGGATAAGCTCCTCTCAAACACCTCTGGATCTTGCTTATAGAACATACAAACCCAATCTTACTGGTGCATGGCAAGCACTCCTCATTGCTAGCTGCGAGATATAGCCCAACAATTGTAACAGCAGAAGCCTGTACGTAGGGTGTAGCCCACAGTAATTCTGAAGTCAGACAACCATGGTGATGATTCCATTTCTCCTGGAGAAACCAAATCAAACCACGTATCTCAGATAAAATTGCATTAAAGCTATACCCTGTTTCAGCCTTAAGAAACTGAAAATTAACTAAAGCTGTATAATTATAGAATCATAATACAGACATCAAATGCAGGATCACTTACCTTCCCAGAGGACTTGCTTCAGTTAGTCCATAAACCAAATGCACAAAGGACAGGAATGTGACTGTGTGGCCTGCTGGAAAACCTTACCTTCTTAGCCTTTAATTTTACAACCTAAGTAGTCTTATTACTTTCTAGCATAGTATACATGAGATTTTTATTTCATGTACAACCTATAAACACTTCTACTTTATCTCAGAGCTAATTTAAAAATGTTTCTTTCTTTTCAAGATATTCATAGAATCAAAGAATCATACAATGGTTTGGGTTGGAAGGGACCTTCAAAGATCATCTAGTTCTGCACACCAGCTGTGGGCAGGGACCCTTCCACTAAATCGGGTTGCACAAAGCCCCATCCAACCTTGAACACTTCCAGGGATTTTATGGACAACCTGTTCCAGTGTCTCACCACCCTCACAGTAAAAAATTTATTCCTAATATCTAACCTACATCTACCCTCTCTCAGTTTAAAGCAATTATCCCTTGCCCTGTCACAACATACTTTTCTGAAAAGTCCCTCTTCAGCTTTATTGTAGACCCATCTTTAAGTACTGGAATGCTGTTATAATGTCTCCCCAGAGCCTTCTCTTCTCCAGGCTGAACAACTCCAACTCTCAGCTTTTCTTCATAGAGAGTGCTCCATCCCTTTGATCATCTTTGTGGCCCTCCTCTAGAGTTGCTCCAATGGCTCATGTCCTTATTATGCTGGGGGCCCCAAAGCTGAACGCAGTACTCCCGGTGGGGTCTCACAAGAGCAGAATATAAGGGAAGAATCACCTCCTTCAACCCGCTGGGCATGCTTCTTTTGATGCAGCCCAGGATTCCTTGGCTTTCTGGGCTGCAAGTGCACATTGCTGGGTCACTCTGGGCTTTTTGTCCACTAACACTCCCAAGCCCTTTTCCTCAGGGCTGCTCTCAATCCTTTCTCCACCCAGACTGTATTTGTGCTTGGGATTGCCCCAACCCATGTGCAGGACCTTGCACACAGCCTTGCTGAACTTCATGAGGTTCATTCACAGAGGCCTGCCTCTCAAGTCTGTCAAGATCTTTCTAGATGGCATCACTTCCCTCCAATGTGTTGACTACACCACAACACACAGCTTGGTATTGTCGGTAAAGCTGCTGAGGGTGCACTCAATCCCACTGTCCATGCTGAAACGCTTAAACAGCACCACTCCTAACACCAACCCCTGAGGAACACCACTCATCACTTGGACATCGAGTTCTTGACCACAGCTCTTTGAGTGTAACCATCCAGGCAACTCCTTATCCACTTAGTAGCCCATCCATTAAACCCATATCTCTCAAGTTTAGAGACAAGGGTGTCATGAAGGACAGTGTCAAATGCTTTGCACAAGCCCAGGTAGATAACGTCAGCTGCTCCTCTCTTACACATCAGTGCTATAACCCCATCACAGAGGGTCACCAAATCTTTAAGGCACGACTTGCACTTAGTGAAGCCATGCTGGCTGTCACCATGAGCTCCATATTTTCCAGGTTATGTTCCATGATCTTTCCAAGCACAGAGAAGAGACTGACCAGCCTGTAGTTCCCTGTGTCTTATTTTTTCTCTTTTTAAAAATGGAGGTTATTTTTCTTTTTTTTTTTCCAGTCAAATGGAATTTCATTGCACTGCCATGCCAGGAGCCATGGATGCATCTCATCAGGTCCATGGACTTGTGCACCTTCAGGTTCCTTAAGTGGTCTTGAACTTGATCTTCTCCTACAGCAGGTGATTCTTCATTCTCCCTGTCCCTGCCTTTGCCTTCTGCAACTTAGGTAGTCTGGCTGGAACACTTGCCAATGAAGTCTGAAGCAAAAAGCCATTGAATACCTCAGCCTTCTCCATATCCCAGGTAACCAGGTCTCCTGATTCTTTCTGGAAAAGGTCACCATTTTCCCTAGCCGCCTTCTTATTACAAATATACCTAGAGATTCTTTTCTTGCTGTCCTGGTGACATTCCTGGTCAGATTTTATTCTGTCAGGACTTTAGCTTTCCTAACCTGGTCCCTGGCTGCTCAGACAGTTTCTCTCCATTCATCCCAGGCTACCTGTGCTTGCTTCTAGCCTCTGGAGTTCCTGGGTTTGGCTTGTTTTTGTTGTTTGTTTGTTTTTTGTTGTTGTTTTGGTTTGGGTTGGTTTGTTTTTTTTTTTTTTTTTTTTTTGGTGCACGTTTACCCAGGAGCTACATGTTCATCCATGCAGGCCTCCTGGCTTTTTTACATGACTTACTCTTTCCTGAGATCCATCGCTCCTGAGCTTGGAGGTGATCCTTGAATACTAAGCTTTCTTGGGCTTCTCTCTTTCCTCCAAGGCTCTACCCCATGGTGCTCCACCAAGCAGATCCCTGAAGAGGCCCAAGTCTGCTCTCCTGAAACCCAGGGTAGTGAGCTTGCTGTGCACTCTCCTTGCTGTCCTAAGGATCTTGAACTCCACCATTTCATGGACACTGCAGCCAAGGCTGCCCTTGAGCTTCACATTCTCCACCAGCCCCTCCCTGTTGATGAGAGCAAGATCCAACATAGCACCTCTCTTTGTTAACACTCCTACCACTTGGAGAAGGAAGTAATCATCCACGCATTCCAGGAAACCCCTAGATTACTTATGCCCTGCTGTGTTGTTCATCCAACAGATATTGGGGTGGTTAAAGTCCTCCATGAGTAACAGGGCTTGTGAATGTGAGGCTGCTCCTATCTGTCTATAGAAGGCCTTCATCCACTCGATCTTGCTGGTCAGGCAGCCTGTAGAAAACCTCCACTACAATGTCACCTGTCCCTGCCCTCCCATTAATCCTTACCCATAAGCTCTCAGTCGGCTCCTCATCCATTCCTGGGCAGAGCTCCATGCACTCCAGCTGGTCACTGAAATAGAGAGTGACCCGACCTCTTTATCTCCCCTTCGTGTTCTTCCTGAAGAGCCAGTATCCTTCCATTCCAACACTGCAGTCATAGGAGCCATCCCACCATGCCTCTGTGATAAGATCATAGCCCTGCAGGCTTGCCCACATCTCTAACTCCTCTTGTTTATTGCCCAGGCCAGGTGTGTTTGCATAGAGGCACTTAAGTTGGGCCCCCATGAAGCTGACTTACTGGCTAGAGTAGCTGGAATTCCTTTGTGCTACTATTCAGGTGTTCTGCTGATCTGTGATCTTCCTCCAGGCTCTGGGCATCTCTTTCTGGCACTGGCATCACACTGGTAGGAGTGGGATGGATTGCGGTTCTCCTCCCCCAGCACTTTTAGTTTAAAGCTTTCTTCATGAGCTTGGCAAGCCAAGTGAAGGTGTTCTTCCCCTCCTCTGATACATGTGCCCTATCAGCCTCCAATAAACCAGGTTTCTCAAAGCAAGTCCCAGGGTCTAAGAAGCTGAACCCTTGGCTGTGGCACTTGTCCTGTAACTATTTCTTGATTCACCAGATTCAACTGGCCTTTCAAACCCTTTCCCTTTGACCAGAAGTATTCATGACAAAAAACTGTGCTCCAGAGTCCCTTATCTCCGCTCCAAGGGCCCTGTAATCCTTGATACTCCTCAGACCGCTCCTGGCTATATCACTGATGCCTACATGAAACAACAGCATGGACCAACTCTCCCTTCCCTACTACAATAGCCTCCCTAGGTAATTCTTTCATCTACTTTTCTCACCCTTTATACAATTTGGTGCTTCTTTCTCCTAAGGTTGTGATTTATGTCTGACATACAGCCCTTCTGCTGCTACGGCTCTCCTCAGTCACCCACTTAACTTTCTTTAAATCACATTTAAACTGTAATTTTCTCCCCAATTTATAGCCATTTTTTTATGAGAACAAGATGCTTTAGGAATGTTAATGAGATATAGGACTTTAGTACATAGGTCTCTAGATCAATGTCATCTGTAAGCAGCACAGACCACTGAGGATTTGGTGGTGTTTTAATGAACCATGGAAGATACACTGATAGTCTCCATCAGACGCCAAGTGGTCAGATACATCACCCCAACGCTACAGAAAACAGTATGATACCTGTTCGGCACTGGCAGCAGAGAGGTCTGTCATAGAACAGGTATGGGAAATAAAGCTTCCAAACCAAGTGTATGTTACTCTCTCAGATGACAATAAAATTGCCTCAGCCCATCAATATGCAAGAACACTGGTCATCTACAGAATCTGCAGCAAATGTTACATTTTACAGAGTGGCCCTGCATTAATCAATACATAGATTTTAGATTAACAAACAGTAAATATCCTTGTCGTTTATGAGACTGCATATGAAACAGCACACTAAAACTGCAATGCATATTTGATTATGATGTTTAAAAGGTTACCCATCTTTGATGTATTTATCTTTTTGTTTATTTAGAACAATCTTATTCACTTATTTTAATGAATGTAATGCTCATTAAAGGAACAGGGGGAAAAAAGAGCAATAATTATGCTTCATGAAAACAGATGCCATCTTAAACTGCATACTCAGCTGTAACTAGACATGGTTTGCTACTGTTGCAACACCCCTCGTATGAGAAACTACATTTATTTTACCGCTAAAAAATTTAGAAAAACAGTCAAGAGACTAATTAATATGCAAGATTTGAAATACACTGAACCTACTGTCCTAGATCAGCAACAGGAGGCCAGCAAATCAGACACCAAAGATAGATTACACAGTAATGTCAAGTTTCCTAGTATTATTTAATGCCACTTTGCAGATGAAAAGAACATTTATTCAAAGATTTCAGGTCCAGAATATCATCTGAATTGTGACCTAATGCATTCAAATAATGCCACCTGAACACATCATTATCAAAATAGTACAGGTACAAATATATTCCTTCACCAAAATAGCCCTATTATCCATCAAAAATAAAAAGAAAAAAACCCATAAATTGTAAAAAATGAAGCTCAACATAGACAACAGAATCTGATTTTGATAACCAGGCATTCAAACCTGAATATTACTGTGTATTTTCTTATCTCATCTTTCAATAGCTCCTAGTGAAAACGTTTCTGTATTAGTCAACCTATGTTCAATTTGGTACGTTACTGGAAGTCTCCCAGGAGACTGGAGGTAGACAGATTGCCAGGCTTACAAAGCAAAATATTTTGAATTCTACACAACCTCAACTATACCTGTGCAATAACTGGCTTGTGTCAGATCTACCAGCGCTCATATATTTATTACACCCAAATGAAGCCTGTTTTTAACACCCATACAAATGACTGAGGGCTGATTGTAACAGTAAAGCAGCATAACCTCACACTGTTATAAAAGCACTTAAACAGGAGAAGACATGAGAAACTAAATTTTGGATTTGTCACATGACATTTGCAAAGAATCTTGAAAGTTTTCATTGCTTCAGGATGTTTTCCTACATTCTACATTCATTCTTCAACCAAATGGAATTAGGATGACCATAAAAGGACTAAGCTTCTTTTGGCATCATAGTACTTTATCCATTCATCATGTATTCTGCAAGATAATACTTTGCTTTAGTCAAAACAAGAATTGAAAAAAGACAGTGAAACAAAAAACTGGTCAGGAGCAGCTTGCCCCAGAAGTATTTCAAATTTTTGCACGATTACGTTGTTATAAATACAAAGCAGTGTCTCTTGAGACACATCTGCTACATATAACTAAATAAAAACACACACGATGATTTAATATTCATGATGAAAACACTCAAATGTTTTCATTTTTTAAATATTAGATAAAAATCCATGTAATAAAAATGGAAAGTGAAAGAAAAAGAAAGAACAAAGATAACAGAAAGCTGCCAAATTTTTATCCCACCAGTAATGTAATTCTCAGACAGGAAAATTTTTATTGAGAAATCTTGTGACACATTTTTCAGGGAATATTTCTGTTTAAAACTATTAGTGCTTCATTAAAAATTCTAGCTTTAATTCCTGTAACTTCAAACAAGTAATTTAAACATCAAAAATGTTCTAGTCCAAACTCAAAACAAAAAAGATTTAAGAGTCACAGTCAGTAATGATTACCCCCTGCAGTAACATTGGATCACTACAGAAACTAAAGATAAAAACTAGTACATTTTTCCAGGAAACTTTCCCCAAATTAATTCATGTATATGGAAACTGTTATGAAACATTGAAACTCGGGCTCAACTGACTTACCCTGCAGGAAAATAATTGTCGGGTTTCTTACCCTGTGCTGACGGAGTGTCTAAAATTAATTTGCTTACTCTCTGTCTACATACAGAAATCGTATAATCTAAACTACTTGAATCTAGGTATCTATATAGAAACCAGTAATCTACCTCCTGCATACTGTAACGGGCAGTTCATCAGCAAGCCTGCATGCACACAGTGTGTTACAGTAGCAGCAGCCGAACACTTCCCTTGTCATCTCTTCTCCTACGCAAGATCACACATACCATTAGCAACAAGTTGTGATGATCAGACCTAATGCTACCAGGAAAAAGACCACCTACATTGCTGGTATTGCAACCTGTGAGGAAAGCAACGAAGGAAGGAGGTAAGGAATAAGAAAAATAACAAAAAGCATTGTTCATCACCTAATGGTGATAAACGTAGAATTACCAGTAGCCTACAAGAGAATCTGGCAAATTAGATGAAGATGCATTGGAAAAGTACTTCAAGAAATGTCAGCATTTTATACATTCCATTAATCAAAAAAATCAACAAAACGTCAAAATATCAAGTTTATGGTGTTCAGAAAGAGCAACAAAACCTAATGATGCAATCTCAAGCTACCATGAAATTCTTCTGATTTATATGTGTGCTCATTTTTCTGTGTATGCATGCCTGAGACCTCACAACTAAAAAGAAGAGTAACCCAGAAAGGGATGCTTTTCACTTCCTAGGGAAAAATATTTAGCAATTTAAAAATATGAATCTATTTGGCTCAATTCTACATTATTTTTATGAGTCAACTGTGGGTGTAAACATTTCAATCCTGCAGAGAAAGTTACACAGGAAAGAATGTACATATACTAATTTGGCAAAAAATTGCTTTCTAAATAACTATGTTTTATAGAAGCCATAATCTGTTTTTCCTGTAGTGCTTTTCTGACAGCAGAAATAGATACAAGTTGTAATTTACTTGTATCACTTTCCTACTTTACTAGTGTCCAGTAAAATCATTCAAACAGCATGACAGATAAAAGGCAATAATGAAAAGCATTTTTGGTCTTCGGAGAGCTATAATGTGCACTGAATACAAACAGCATTTAGAGAACAAAAAATTTTAAAAAAATCATGTACTTAACAAAGTCGTGCTGTTACCTTCTAAGAAAACTCCTAAATATATTTCAGTATTCAGCAATGAAAAAGTTACGTAAAATGATGTGCATTGATCCAGTAATCCCCAAAGCTCTTAGAGTGACTTTAATTTACCTGAACACAGAACTGCTTTGAGAAAAGTCCTTCTAGACCTTGCCAAAATCTGACTGCAGGGAATGGCATATTTTTATAGTTATAAAAGCAGAACAACAAAAAAAGATGTCAAACACAAGGCCAATGGCAGCTGAAGCTATCATGTTTTTCACACGAATAACAATCAACAGTGTGAAAATTACAGGTGAAACAAGCTATGAAGTACAAGATGAAAAGAAAGTTGATCATGACTGATAGTAAAATATTTTTAGGAATAGCAGCCTGTGCAACGTAGAGGCTAAAAGGTGTATAAAACAGAAAATTAACATGAACGTTTGCACACCATATATGTGTATTTCACTAGAAGGCTGTTTTTGCTGAAGTTTATGGTCAAATTAGAAGACCATAAAGAGTCCATGTTGTTTTAAATGTAATGTTTGTATACTACTGTATTCTAATTACCACTGATGTCAACAGGACACAAAATTAGACCTTCAAGACTTCAGTTTATGTTTCCATTTCGATTTTACTTTTTAAGGAAAACTGAATGCTATCCATGATTAGGGTTCCCATTTAGTACTTTCTTCCAAGGTTGAAGTGTGACCTTCTAATCATGTGTGTTACAACTGCACATACCAAAAGGACATCAAAACAATTACTTCAGTTATATTACTGGCTGAAAATACGGATACAGAGTAGCTACAAAAACTATTGCTTTAAAAAAATCTAACATGGGGGAGGGGGGGGGGGGGGGAACAAACCACCAACCAACCAGTATCAGATTCTATACATATCGGGTTCTCTGTCCTACAAAATTAGGCAAAAATATTAATTCTGTGACAGCTTTTATTCTCATGTAGCAAGAGAAATCTGGGGCTCATTGTTACAATGCCAAGAAATACTCTCTTGGCTCTACCTTTATTTGACTCATATGATTCATATCACCCTATCTGTGATTAATATTAGGTTTTAGCACATGTACAGAAAGTCATCTGATTCCTCCATATTAGAAAGTTTATTCCCCTACTGACAAATTTGTGTGCACTAAATTCTACAAAACTGTGTAAGGGATGGAAGACTGCACTAAAGTACAGGGACAAAGAGAAAACTGGAAGACTGAAGCCCAGTAGTGGTTCATGTAATTTAATAAAATTCTATTTTAAAACCAAAGCAAGCTTATGCTACACACGTCAATGTCAGCAAATCTAGCTGTTCAAATCATACTGATTTAAAAGACTCTTCTAACTACCTAAAGAAAACACACCTTCATACTCTTAGATATTTTTGCAAGTACAGATAGGACTTCCGAAGTCTTTTGGCCTTCAGCTCATCTACCTTGATGAAAATGTACAAAAGGCAGTCAAATTAAACAAAAAGCAAACACAGAAGAGCAGCATTATAAGAAGCATTAAAGCTTTTGAAGGAAAAAGGCTGGAATCTCTTAAGAGGAGGTAACACTAAAGCTAAAGAATCGTCGACTTAAAGCTCTTTTTAAAACAAAGATATGTTTTAATGTCAGGTACAAATCCACAAAAAGTAAATTACTTATGCATCATAATTTACAATGAAATGCCAACTACTATCCACATTCAGTTCCACAGACTTACACCCAACATCAAACAGTTCACTGTTTTCAGTGTTTGCAGAATTCTTTCTGAAGTGCAAAACAGAAGCTGCTGAAATAGTTTAACAAAATTATTTCCCCATCACCAATTCAACATAATTGTAAATGACTACAAGGCACATACTATGAAACAACATAAAACAGCACAAGCCCAGTGAAGAAACCCACTGATTTACCTTGTAATACATAACCTATTCCTGCTAATTTCTTCAGTAACCAAATTGGGAACTACTTTACCAGTCCCTTCATCCTTCACATAACACAATAGAATTTCTGTTCTGCAATTCTTCCACAAGAGGAATCACTACCAGTAAGATTATGTTCTGTTTAAAACTTTATTTCCCTCCTAGGACTTTACGAGTTTCACCTTTAACAATGTAATGCTGTATTTTGTTAGTCATCTTAAAAACAAGTAGGTATGACAGTGAAATGCAAAAGAAAACCTGATTAGAACAGACACGGTAAAAAATTGTTTAGCATATGCTGTACCTCTGAATCTTTGCACAGATCTCTGCTCATATTTGGCTAAACAATGAAATAGATCTTCACCAAAATATTAGCGCTTATGAATCAATGAAAAAAATACCTTGGCTTGATTTGGTTCAGCGTTTCAGCCCTGCATGGTGGTTTGGTTAAAGACACAAAATCCTGACAGAGTGATGCCTATGACAGTGTTCTTGTATCATCTAAGATTTTTTAAAAGTGTATTCATGAACTCAAGTGTTCATACTTACAGAACAGATTGTGTCTCGTTATGGACCTCTCATTTATTAGTATTTTTTCCTGTTGTCAAATATCAGTGTTCCATATTGTACACAAATTTAAACATAGCCTGTTTCACATTTAGGTAGTTTGGGGATGCTTTGCTTGCTCTGAATACAAAGTGAAAAGGAAAATACACTATCAAATAGAAGTATTAGTATATTACTTTCCGTAAAACAAGGAAAGCAGTAAACTATTCCACATCTAGTCAGCTGTGATACTAATACTGATTTGCACAATCTGAAGAAAAAGGCACAAAATACAGCAAAGCAGAAATCAGCTTTTTTTAAGTTCCCTTCCACAAAGTTGTGTTCAACTTAAATAAATAAATAAATAAATAAATAGAATAATTTTTAAAAGATCACTATAGTGTGCATACTTGGTTTTGAACCACACACATGCTTCTTTTTTAAACCTACATACACTCTCACGGATTTCAACGATGTTACAGAGTGGTGAACTTACCTAGATATACAGTTGCGCGTATGGGTGAACCTCACTTCTCTATTGCATTCTAAAACATTCTAAAACAGAAGTGGTTTTCTTCACCCTTTCTGTCCTTGCTTACATTTTCATATATATGTTTTCACATTTTTACACTTCTACTATATATAATGACAGAACAAAAAATCAGTTCCTGCTAACTTGCTGTGCAATTAAATCCATTTGATACCGTGGGAGTTTGTGCATGGATAAACTGAACCATATGCAGCACACAGTTCTTATTACTGAGGAGTTCTTATACACAAGGATTGTCTATATATATATATATATAGACAATAAATACATATACATATAAATATAAATATATATACAATATATACAATAAAGCTCATTTACAATCAATCCTTCATTAATCTACAACAAAAATTTTTCTTCCTAACACTTAAAAAATACTACTGACATTTCCTCTCTCATTTGGTGTGTTTAACAGTGGCAGCAGCCATAGATGTTCTGTATTTTTAAAGTCATTTCAGGAGATCTGGTTACATGACTCTCAGCATCTATAGTTATTTTTAGCTATATGTCTATAAAGAACTTTTTTCTTCAAAGTTATCCTTACATTTCCAGATAATTAGTAAAGGATAAGAGCAGAGTGAAAATTAGAGTGTTTTACAAGCAGGGTGGTTGGTTTGTTTGTTTTTTCCTGTATTATTCATACTCTGTTAGGCAAGGACACAAATCAGGGACTAAATTCTAGACTGTAAACTGCAGGAGATACCTACAAGGATCCTCTTATGTATAACGATGCAAATAGTAAAAGGATTTTTGCAAAGTACAGCTGACTGGGCTAGTTTTTATCATTCTGCAGATCGCTGTAATCTCTCTGTCTGGGCAGCATATTTGTGATGCACAAGTGTACGATTCCTTCATACCTCTGAGACATCCTAAAACTGCAGCTCTAAAATTATTTTTGATAGTTCAAGTACACACTAACAATGCAAAGGAATATATTATATACACACCACCTGTCCCCTATATAGAAATCCAATAAAGGACTGCACAGCTATCTAAAATTATGTCTGTTTAGTATTGTTTATTCTGAGTTCTGTGATTCTGCCCATCTGAAAGTATTAAGTAATTCCTGATTGTCATTTAAACAGTTAAACATCAACTCACACCACTGATGCTAGTTCAATTACGAGTTACTTGATTACCAGTTACATGATAAGCCCTCTCACACAGCTGTAACTTTTAATGTAGGCACATCTTACAATTAGTAAAATACCCATGAAATCTATAGTTCAAATAAAGGGAAACCACAAGACTTCTGAAGGATAAGCTTCACCTATAGTTTGTGTTAAGAAGCATCAGAAAACTGTTTTATTGTTTTCACAGTCTAAGTCTGAAAGGGAATTGCTGAACGTAAAAGATACCTTCACAGTCCTCCAAAGGAAGACTGGGTTTTGTAAGGAATACCGTGGTATCTTCAAGGGGACACTGTGGGGAAGAAATATTTGAGATGGACCTCCTATCCTTCTCCAGTCTACATACCATTAAGAAAAGCAGAAAAATCATCAGCATTATAGTAAAACACTGGTGAAAATTAGAGACGAGAAAATCTGAATACATTTTTCTTTTCAGCAAGTTTGAAGGTAAAAAAGAAAAAAAGGAAACATTTTATCAGGAAACAAAGAACTGATAAATCAAAATGTTAATCTGCCAAACATCTACACTATTTGTAAACAGAAAGCAGTCAAAACATTGACAAGATCTGCCACACATTCTGAAGTACAAGGTTTCAGTTAAATGAATTTCTGAAAACTGCTTTTTGTATGAACAGAACTCTGAAAATGTGCAAGTACTGAAAGCCATGTCTGTACCAAAAGCCAAAAGAACTAATTCTGAAAGAAGCTTTGAGCTCTGCATATATTCAGACAAGCTGCACAACTTCAGTATTAGCTTTGAACCACTACAAAGGGCAACCAAAATTGCAATTAAACATCTGTGTTAAGGGTGCGGTTACCTGCACTCTCAGCAAAACACAGAGTCTCAGCTTCTATGACTTCATTCCCAACAGCGGAACCATATACTCCTAGCTCCCCTCCACAGCTACTAAATTATTAAATATACGCAACTCCAGTCAGCAGCAGAAATCTAGTAATAGAACCGAATCTGGAGCAGTCATCTACCCTACACTAACTGAAACAAAACTTACAAATCCAAAGTCGAGGGAAATCCTGCTTATTGTTCCATGTGTGTATTTATATGCCTAAGTCAAGAAAAGCAGCCATTGTTAACCACTAAGTAGGTGGAATAATAACTATCAGTAAAAAACTACAGTGAGAATCTGCTTTAAAATTCTCAAACGCATAAAACATAGCGAAGCAAATACTAAGAAAAGTACAGTGAGTGTGACAATGTCTGACAAATGTTGTCTATTAATGAAATGTAACGCTTCAAAACATTCATACAGCAGTTTTGTGTTCTCCTGAAAAACATCTAGATGATTCTCCTGGAAAACCCACCACTGAAGTGAGCTTGAAAGACTGGGAACCTATACTCCTGAAGTTTCTCACCAGAAGATGAACTAGCAACTCTTTTACCAGATAGTTCATCTGTGAGAACAAACTATCAGTATTGTTTTGCAATAAAAACTGACTTGCTCTGACAGAAATGGGGGTTAAGGAACTGAATTCAGCTGAATTAACACACTTAAATTGAAGGCTGTACCTGGAAAGAAGCACTCACACTTGAATTTAAATCTGCTACTTCTGCATCTAGAGACAGAAACACCAAAATGGCACCAGAGATATATATTTCTTTGTTGTTCCACTCATGCAGTTCTCCAGACACAAGCCAGGAGAAGCTGTCAAGCAGGTCTGTTTCTCTTACTGTGTTCCCTCTTTTAATGTGGAGAACCTCCTGATGTGAAAAATGGGAAGATGTCACAGATAACCAAAAGGCAATGTTGTATCCTACCCAAGACATAAAAGAAAGCACAGAACTTCTTTAAAAAATATCCCAGAGTTACTCATAAACCTCAATGAAGGCAGCAGGTGTACACGTATTGATGTGGTGTTTTAAGTACAGCAATGGATAGGAAAATCTATATTGAAAGACTGCTTTGTAGATTTCTATACATAGTCAAAGAATTAGAGATTAATGCGAAAAGGACAAGCCCATAACACTTAGCCCAAGATTAAAAAAAAAAAAACAAATGAAGCCTTTGAGATCCTAATGACAATAGGTTTCAGAGTGAATTGCTAGAACATAACAAATATTCATAATTCAAGTAACATTCTGAAATAAGGACAGCCTACGGAGCCATTCCCAGAGTTTTTGAGAGTTCACAACATCAGCTATTATCAAACAATGAGAAACAAAAACTGCTACAAAGAGTTACCTTTAAGTAATACCTGAAGACTCATTCAAGACAGAGTGATGTACACAATGGAAGAGCTGGAGTGAAGTAGGCATCAGTATTTCTTCAGTAACACATATTTCTCCTTGATTTACTAACTGCCATTTTTCATATGAAGGACAGACCTCCAGCTAAAATGTTCCCAGCAATGCAAAACCAGGGCTGACAACAACTTGGAGAAAGAAGAGGCAGGGAAGGGGCATCCCCAGTCACAGCAGTCAAATTGGCATGAAGCCTGTGGCAGTTTTGCTTCACTGGGAAACTTCTGAGGTTGTAAATTTCAGTCTTTACTCTTTCAAGTGGCTAAATTCAGGTTTCTCCCACCCCAAAATTCTTCAATGTTCTCAAGTGTTCTTTCCGTTAAATATGCAATAGTTATTAACACCGTTAATAACTCTCCAAGCAACAGGTTCCAACTGCAGAAAACACCTCTGCCTAATTTTCTAACTGGCACCTGCAATGTGAAGTTAATTGAAAGCAAAAAATGTCACATCAAAATGGCAAGTTCCTCACCTCTTTACAATGATGACAAAAAAAAAAGCTGGAAAACCAGTAACACAGTTCATGAATTTATCTATTAAAGAGAATAGATCTGTTAAGCACTGGTTACTATATAAGTATTTCTAGCAACTCATTCATCACCATAGAAAAATCCCATCATACCTTTCTTCTACACACAACAATTTATTTCCATCTTTTAAATTAATATCTCTCTCTAAACTGGACTACTGCAGAGATCAGCAAAGATGAAACAATAGTTTTAAGTCCATTGCACCTTTCAGAGGTTATGCAATCCCAAGTAACAAGTAGAAAGACAGAGTTTATAAATTAGAATTGTTTGAAGATAGAGAAATCCACATGTCTAAGAAATCCAGTAGTTATTTTCATGCTTTCTAATAAATTTGGAATAAGATCACCCTTGTGCACCAGATTAATAAAGCAATCCAATGAATAAATCAGCCAGGGATACAATCCTAGGAAGAGCCCTTATAGGGATTACATTGACTAGAAGGACACATATCTGATCCATCAAGTACAGCTGAAGAGTTGGAAAATAAAGTTCCTTTTTACGTATATATAGTATTTACTCTATTTAGTTCAAAACCGTCTAGAAATTTCCAAGCTAACTGAAATACTATTGCTAAAGTCTTAACACTGTTTTTTTTACAGAGTCACTGTAATCATGCGAAATTAAACCCAAGGAATGCTAGGATTCTTACAGAGGTATGATTGCTTCTGCAGGCATTCACTGCCACCTGTTAGCATTACAAAGTACAATGCTCTCTTCATTATCTACTGCCATTGATATATTTATATTTTTCATCTAGTCAGTATGCTGAAACTTCATGTGACCATTTAAGGCAGCTTTTGGTAATGTTAAATGGGAAACAGGTGTAAATTCTACATATTGACTTTGTGACAATAAAATTTTACATTAATTATCCACTTCCCTTTAACAGAAATAAAAATGCATTAGAGTATCATTAATATCAACTAAGGCAAATATTTCTTTAAGTTAATACGATATGTTTTCTTTCACATGACATGTACAATAGAAAAATTCAACGCTTCTCATGTCAAGCAAAAATAATATCCAAAGATATCCAAATCATCAAACAAGGTAAGCAAAATAATTTTGCTGTTCGGAAGGCTCGGTTAATCAATAGATCATTGATGCACTTAATGATAATTTGCAAAAGTCCATTATTCATGAAATGGATGAAAAATGAAAAAAAAAAAAAAACAAACACAAGCCACCAAACTTACCAGTGAATGCTTTCGTTATTTATGGTAAAATTTATTGGTAAATCATGAATATTTATTACTTAAGCAAAAACAGTTTTCCAAATAAAGTTGATGGCATGCTGCCAATAAGTAGAATACATAGGCATTTGGCAAAATGCCATTTCCTTGATGCAAAGCTGTCCTAAAGTGATTCTTGTTGGATATGTATTTCTCTTTACCAAAATGCTTCTTACTCCCTAATTTATGAGAGACTATAAATCAATTCATCTGATGTTTTATTAAGCTTTCTCCTCCATATTTTAATTTAACCACTACTAGAATTATCCAAAGTAAAAACTTCTATTATTTAAGCAAAGACACAAAGGCACTATAGATCCGATCCAAACAATGCTGCTGTCAAAGGAAATCTTTCTCACTAACCACTGAGGGTTTTCAGCCTATTAGGACAGCTCTTCTAAGGCTTGACTGAAAAATCCACATATACCATTAAGGTACAAATTAACACAAACAGTTCAAAAAAGCTCTGAAAGCTTAACAATAAAACAGCACGTTTTGTTGTGCAGCTTTCTCTGCCAAGATTCACTTTTCAATAGCTAATCACATAACCGTATATCAAGAAAAATCTTCAACAGCTCAAGAAAGGTAGACAATCCATAAAGGAAGTCTGAAAGTCTGATCTTAACAAACACTTCTGAAAGGACACGGCAGAGCTATCAAAACTATCCATCTCTATTGGCAATACATATTGTCATACCCAAACTAAAGAAGGTAACACTAAATACCATTTACCCTTTCTATCTAACAAATATGTACCCTTTCATCACTGAAGAGTATCAACTATGCCTTGGTAAAGCTTGCTGAAAACGGTTAATGTATATTTTTACCAGAAAAAAACCCACACCCTATTTTTAGGTGAAAGAGTAAGTTCGTGCTTAGTAAAAACTTTATGCATATCTGATACAATTGAAATCGTAAGTCAACAGCGTAAATTGCAAATTTCCATTGTTTAAAATAGTATGTAAGTAGTTCTAAATAAAGTCACATAACTGTATTTACTTTTTATAGCCCTTTCTGGGTGTTTCTGTGAAACAGAAGGGCATACTCATGACTAAATTTGTCTTTATTATTCATAAATTTACTCACTATCACTAGTATAAGTATCTTCCTGAACCATGCTGCAATACAAGGTCAGCACTGAACATACCTAGCTGTTTTGTTTTTTTTTTTCTTGAGATATTCTATTGGTTACGTTGGCGTAGAGACATAAGGCTGTAAATTCCTATCCTCCATCAGTACCACTGACCTCAGAGCAAACCCCACAACTGGCTACAGGCATTCAACATCCATCATTGCTCCTGAAACCTAATCTTTCAGGGAAGGACAGCTGCACTGGGCAGCAGTTAAGCAGCTTTCTAAGATACACTATCATCCCAAACAAACAAAAATAAATAAATAAAACTTCCTGTCCTACTTTCCGATCAGTGTTTTAGAAATCTTTCATTGCATGCACTTCACACCAAATAAATTACTTTTATCTACACACAGGCAGACAAAGTTCTCATCTAGTATTCACAGACCATTTTTTTAAAACTTTCTTACACGTAAAATATAGCTGGTTGCTTACTAATAACAAATGGTCAAATTGTTTGTTACAAAGATGTAGCAAAAGAGGTAAAGAAATGATGCACTTGACATGCACAGTACCGAAAACCAAAGAAGGCAATCTCTGGTTCTACATTTACAAACTGCCTTTTAGAAAAAGACCTCCCTGCTTACAGTAAATCCAACAGAGGGAGAAAGCCCCTTCCTTTAAGAAAAGTAAAAAGAAAACAAAATTTAAAATGTGATCCATGGAAGTTTAGTTATGTAGATGAACAAAGACAAATTAATCATGCCTCCACGCTGAAAATCATGACACATCTGCTTCATAAACCCTTTTTTCTGTTGCACAAAAGAGATGAAAGAAAGGTATAGAATACAGAATATCTCTGTGTATTTTTGCGACTTCAATAAGATCAATTTTATCATATTTTTTCAGAAAAAATAAAAAGCATTGTTCTTTAATAATGAGTGTTTCACTTTTACAAAAGCATGCAGAAATGTGAAGAAAAAAAGAGAAGAGAAGAGAAGAGAAGAGAAGAGAAGAGAAGAGAAGACAGTAGAAATGGCAGTCTCATTATTGCTTGTACACAAATTTCACCTTTCTTTGGGAAAGCTTTATAAAAAGAAAACACCCTACAGACAATTTAAAAATGCAGTTAATTTTTTAATTCAATCAGCATTGTCAAGCAAGCAGAATTACTGACTCTAAACTTAGCAAACAATTATTTTCTAAAGGTCAGAAAGCCTATGATATTGTTACCAGAATGTATTTGAATATGCTCTCACTGAGTCAAAGCAAGTAACAAAACCCCAAATTTCTGGGTAAAACCAGTGAATAATCCAAGATGAGACACTGAAATTGAAATGGGATCGGGCAAATTTGCAAAAGAAATGTATAGCTATTTGTAAATTTAGGCCTTAATCCAAATTTGTTTCAATCAGGTGGGCACTGACTATATTCTTGATGAGAATCAGCAGATTATGCCATCTAAAAAGGCAGATTTTACACACCACTTACTGAACTCCGACTTACACATACATAATCGCCAGAACACTAAAAACTGTAAAAGAAAGAGCGATATACTCGCTTGTGTTACTCCGTACACCACATCTGATGCGCTGTTTGGGAAAAAAAGTACACATTATCTGACTACAACAATATGTGAGCAGTTCGGCTGGCACTAACTAGGACATCCATTTTGATTGTCTGCAAACAACATATTAATTTGTGTACCAGTGGAGCGACTCTAATAATTGGAGGATTACTGAAAAACTCAACTCTACTATGCTTAACAATAAAGAAGCACAGTGCAGGGCATGATAGGATAATAGGGCAAGTCCTCTGGTATAATAAACCAAAAGTGCCTAAAAGTCCATCATTTTCAGTTGGCAGAGAAGGAGGAAATTTTCTCCACAGTCTTTGCATTTGAAAGAACACACAGAATCTCCAGCAGATATCAGACACGCAATTATAAACAGGGGAACTGATTTTTGCAAATCTCTATACGTTTTGGAACTCTACTGCAAGATCAATCACCTTTTTCGTTGTGGATTACTTTGGTTACTGTGCTACTAAGCTTACGGACAAGGCTGTCACAACATATAAGCATAAGATGCTGTAAGTCTTTTTATTTTAGGGAAGTATGGACTATGTGTACCTGCTGATGTAGTTACAAATAAACTGATAAACAGACTATTTAGGGTGAACTGTCGCTTTAATATAAAGAACCTGAATAATAATCATGTTTTTAAAAAGCAATGCTTTCAGTATTTACAACCTACTTTCTTGAATGTAACATGATTTTTTACAAACCGTTTGTATTATCTTGTAGCTATTTCCCCTGCATTTTAGCTATCCACCTCCTACAGGAAAACACAAAGATGCAATTGTTTTAATAAATATTACCAATCACCAACCGAAAGCCATCTGAGCTTAAGAAATGTAAGTTAAAATTGTGCAATAGCGGGCATATGGTTCTATCAATGCACAGCGGCTTAAACAAGTGAAGTGAAGCTTGTTGGAAAGGAATTTACAGGCAAAGCACTCTCATGCAATCTTTTTCTACATCATCAGATTTCTCCAGTTGTACTGCAGCTTTCACAGTAGTAGATCACCAAGAGAAGTAATGCTTCCTCTTTACTCCTACTTGTAAATCACTAATAGTATATGAAGGAGTATTTTTAAATGCAGACTCTTGCTTTAGGCTGCCAAGTTGCCAGTGTACCCTCATTAATTAGCTTCATTTAAGGCCTTTACCAAAGAAAAAAAAAAAGGATTAAGCAAATAAACAACTCACAAAGTATGTTAAATTGAAAGTTTTCATAAAAATATTGTATGTTCTCTGTGTTATGCCAACTGTTTTTAAATAGAATTACAATGTAAGCAAGCTCCTGTTACAACAGACGGCATTACGTGACTCTGACACTGAAATTAAAACAGTAAATATCTATACCTTTTCTCAAATTTTAAAGAACAAAGGTTAAAAATCACCACAATCTTATAGAAAAATGAAACAATGATTTGTAGACCTGTACTGTATTATTTCTTTTGATATCCAAAGTGCAAATGAAGTGCCTATCCTCTGCATTTTGAAGACACCACCTTGGTTTACAGACACATAGTAAGACTTACAGTTTTGAACAGATGTTTATCATTTGAGACCTTTAAAGTGGATTTCATTACATTTCATCAAGACTTTACCTAAGGGCACACACGCATATTTCAGAAAATTAAACTCAGTCAATATTTGCACAACTGTTGTCCATAATACAACAAAAACCTTCTTGCTGAAACTGGCCAAATACCACATTATACATAAAACTCTGCTGTTTTAAAGACAGCTTATTAAAAAATTAAAAAAACATAGGGAAACTGCATTTTGATTGTATGACCTTACTGTGATTCAGCTTGAAAATCCTTTTAAATGAGAATTTTCAAAGAGCTTAGTAACGGAAGTTCATTTTGAAGGAAATCCAATATGCAAATATTTCAGCTGTGCTCTCTTACAAATTCTCTGCCTTGCCAGTTTGAAAAACTGAAAATCAACAATGGAACAGTGTAAGTATACTTGACCTTATTGCCTAATGTCTATGAAGAATGCTACGGCTGGTGGATTTTAAATTTCTGAAACTGACACTCTTAAATGTGTAGTGCATCTTCAGCCCAGATCCCATAAATGCTGACTACACTCCAGCCAAAGCCTTGGAGCTGCCACACTCTCAAACTTACGTAACACTTACAAAGCTAGTTTAAATACAACATCAGTTTATGTCTGTTCCTGCCTTGAAGTAATCCTGTTTAGTTTATCTTTTAACCCTACACTTGCATGGAACAGTACCATTACTAATCAAATAGAAGATACATACAGGCAATAAATCTGATTTTCTCATCTTACAGAACATATGAAATGCAGGGAGACACTCAAATCCAACTTTGCCCAAAATCTGTACCTCCTGAGTCAATGTTTATCCCCAGCTTCAACAGCACACAGCAAAGCAGGGAGGAAAGAACTATGTTGGACACTACACACGAGTGGGGAAAATGGATGAAGTATGGTAAAAAACCCAACCAAATAATATACAATTTGTATGCAGTAAGTATGTATACAGTAAGTAACTGCAGTCTCATTCATCAGTGAGGAATAAATTAATGGCAACTTTGCTTTTGACATTAGGCACCTGTGTAAAATATGTCTGGTGAAAGAGTGAGCATATGTCATGTACCGGTATTTGCTGTACGAGAGCAGTTTATACAGGCCCCTAGTGGCTCAGCACACACAGCAGCAGATGAGGGGGATTCCTACTCTTCAGCTTGTTAGTTTTGGTCCCTGCATTATTCAAACACAGGAACAAAAGGCAATCTTAAAAATGAAAGGTCAGTCACTGACCAGACTCAAATCACGAGTTCTTGAGTTCTTTCACACACCCCCAAATCTGTTCTTGCAAACCCTCCTCTCAGACTGAGCACCGATTTACTATCTCCCATTGAGTTCACTGACATGGCTGGAGTCTGAGTTACATAACTGTCACAGCAGAACGCTTACTTCACTTTATTCTTCAGCGCTCATTTTAAAAGTAGTATGACTGGTGGGTCTAAAAGCAGGTCCTAAGACCCATTCCTGAAATCTAGAAATACCGAGATACTGTTTCCCTCCTCTCCACACACCATTCCTGACAGCTTGCCATAGCACACACAAACCATTATGAATTTCTTAGTGCCTTCTTAGAGTAGAAGTCTTTTACTTAGGGAAAGCTTTCAGAGCTTTAAGTGGATACAGAAAAGCTATACATCATTTCTGCACTGAGAGAAATCTAAATATACTCCACCATATTACCACAAGTGACAAAACTAAAATTGGAAAGCTACTCCTGTAAAAAGTCTCTCATTAAATCCTTCTTCCTTTCTATATAACACTCAGTGCCTTGAAAATCCCATGCCAGTACATTTACAGCTTTTAGCAATTTTGACTGGGCAAAATTTGACAGCTGAATTTATTAAACTGACCAGTTTGTCAATTTAACACATTAAAAGAGCAGTAACAGAAGATCTCATGAGACGGCATTTAAAGAACATGTCAAAAAATTGCCATATTAAAGTAATATACAAGTACATATGATTGTATTTAGGAGAGCGGAGAATCTTTTTTTTCTTCAGAGTTGCTCTGTTCAATAAGAATTGTAGGAGCTTTGTGTGCTCCCAACCCAGGAGAAAATGATGTAATTTACTACACACTTTTACAGCAAGAAAAGTACTGACTGTTACAACATTATAAACCACTAGCAGATACAAGAGGAAGGAAAAATATGGTACATATACATTTTCCCATTTCTGGATCAAAATTTCCAATAAATGTCCTGATATTACAGCAGTTGGTTGCGCCTGAACAAAGGTACATCAGAAGCAATCTCTGAAAGGCTGTGAAGATAATCACAACTTCTCACATTAATCCTAAGTTTAGAAGGATATAGGCTTCCCCAAAAATACTCGCATCTGCAAAAACGAAACTCCAAAGCAAATCAGCATCTACAAACTCATCACCAACGCAACGCCATCTCAGACGACAAGTGAAGGAACACATAAAACCCTAACTATTCTGAGTAAATAGAATGACCCTTCTATGTAGACACCGAGAATACGGACATAGTAAGCATGGTCAAAGGAGCTGCCAGCCTTCCATGAGGCACTGTACCAAGGCCAGGCAAAAGAACAAAACACGCATGACAGCAGTCTGGAGAGGTAACAAGGAGCAGACATTCAAAAGCCGTACATGCAACTGTGAGTGGTAACCGCTTACAAAGGAAATACTACAGTCCTGTTGGGAAGGGAGGGGGCAGAAAACAGGCAAAAGACGGAATTCGGTGGAAGAAAACAACTGTTTTATTTGCCAGCCTGGGAGAGCCCGGTTGCAGCAGTGAGGAGTGCCTGCCTGCACGGGCAGCCGGCGCACAGGGAGCTGCTAAGTTTGCCGAACAAATTCAAGACCCCTTTTGTAAGCGCTCGGAATGAGTTTCCAGCCCGATGTGCCTCCTTTCAAGTGGTTTCGGGAGAGCAAACAAAGAAATTAAAAGCCTAACCTGTGAAATGCTTCGCATCTCCGTGCCTCCCCGCTCCGCCGACAGAGAGGAGGAGAAGGAGGAAGAGGAGGAGGAGGAGGAGGAGGAGGAGAAGGAGGAGGAGGAGGAGGAGGAGGAGGAGGAGGAGGAGGAGGAAGAGGAGGAGGACGAGGACGAGGACGAGGAGGAGGAGAATAAGGAGGAGGGAGCCCTCCTCGGACCGGCGCTGGGGGTCCCTGCCGGCCGCTCGCCCCCCCAACCCCTCTCCAGCGGTAGGCTCCTCGCCTCTCACCCCTGCTACCTTCCCTTCTCCCCACCCGTTAGAATAAACAAAATAGTTAATATTTCGATCGCCAAACCAAACAGCCAACGTGTAATTACTGTAGTTCCCCTCTCCGCCCGTGTTCAGTGGCATTCAGTGGAAACGTCGACTCCGATCCATCACTCGCCCTCACCCTGCCCCATCCCCCGTCCCCGCACCGCAGCTCTCCTCCCGCCCCGCTGCGCAGGCCTCGCCGCCGGGCTGGGAACGGAGGGAGCGAGCTGGCCACGGCCGAGGGAGAGCCCCGGGGCAAGCAGGGGGAGAGTTGTGTGCGAGGCATCTGTGCGCCAGGCTGCACACGCACGCACACACACACATCCTCATGCGCGCTCACACGCACAAACGCGCCGAAAGAGGCGGCAAAGACGGAGCGGCGGCGGGGAAAATGGGTCAGGAGCGTGGCAGTTACCTGGTCATGCTGGCTCGCCCGGTCCCAGCAGCAGCAGCCGCCGCCGCCGGCTGCCCGTCCGCCGCCGCTTCCCGCCGCCGCCACCTCCCGCCGTTGCTCCCGCTCGTCTCCGGGGCGGCCAATTTAATCCAAGCCCCGCAGCAGCAGCAGCAGCAGCAGCAGCAGCAGCAGCAGCAGCAGCAGCAACAGCAGCAGCAGCAGCAACAGCAGCAGCAGCTACGAGACCCCTGCCGCTGCTGCCTGGCGCCGGTGCGTGTCTCTCACAGTCCGGCGCCGGGAAGCAGGAGAGAGTGAACGAGAGTCCGAAAATCCAGCATCCAGAAGAGCCAGGTCCCCGCCTGCCTCCTCCTGCCAGCGCCACCTCTCCTCCGCTCTGCTCTGTTCCGCTCTGCTCTTCTTTTCTTCTTCTTCTTCCTGCGGCGGCTGCTGCTGCTGCTGCTCCCGGGCGCGCTCTCTGTTCCCTAGCTGCTGCTCTGTTTCCCCTCCTCCTCCTCCTCCTCTTCCTCCTCCTCCCTCTCTCCCCTTCTTCCTTCCCCCTTCGTTCTTTTTTTACCTCCCTTCCTCCCTTTCTTTTCTTCCTTCGGCTCTTTTAGCCGATTCTTTCGCTACAAATAGAAGCGAGGTCGCCCCCCGCCCCCCCCCCAACTCTCCCACGCCCCCCCCCCCCCCCCCCCCCCCCCGGGAAAAGTGCAGTGCAAATAAAAGCGAGGGAAAGGGCACGGAGCGGGCGGAGCGGGGAGGGCAGAGACGGGAAAAATCCCCAGAAACCGTCCCCGAGAGCTGAAACACGAGCAACCTTCACGCACCCCGCCTCGCTCCTCCGGGAGAGAACGGGGACGCCGTGGCTACACTGGTGGAGACGACACTCTCTCCTTTCGTGGGTTTGTTGTTGTGGGGTTTGGGCTTGTTGGTCATTGGTTTGTTGGTTGGTTTGGGTGGGTGGGTGGTTTGGTTTTGTTTTTTTTCTTGTGGGTGGTGGTTTGTTGGCGTGTCGTCCCGTCCGTCCCCCCCCGCCTTTAATCCTCTTAGGCTGTGTGGATCCAGGATCTTTGTGGCCCCGAGTGCTAGGGAAGCTTGTTGCCGAGCTCTGTGCCTGTGCGCGCCTGTGTCTGCGCGGGGGGCACGGGAGGTGGGAGGCGAGCGGGGCAGCGCCTGCCCCAGCCCGGGCCGCCGCCTGACCGGGACCGGAGCCACGCGCCGCGCGGGGACACCCACGCACGCACACCCGCCCGCGGCCGGGCGGTGGGGGGAGGGGAGGTGACGTCACTCGGTGCCGGCCCGGGGGGGTGCCTCCCGCCCACGGCCACGGCAGCCCGATGGTGGGGCTGACGAGTGGGGCGAAGGCCGGAGTACAGCTGCTGGCCTGTGGCGGGTAGGGCTGCACGTTGCCGGCCCCCCGGCCCCCCAAACTTCCCCAGACAAGTGAAATTCACCGTAGTTGTGTAAATGCTTAACTTCGTGCCCGAGTTGGTACCCGGCTGGGTGAATCACCTGGGATTTACAGGATCTGCCCGTCCCGGAGCGGTGTCAGGATCGGCGTTATAAAGTGCTAGTTACTTATTCGGTCATGCTTGTATAGGGCAAGTCCCCAATTTTCTCCCTGAAGTATGGCTATATTCACGGTGAATGACACCACGTTACTTGGCACAGTCGGTGGCCTGGCGTGAGGCTAAAAAAAGGTCCCTGCTTTTCTTACACCGTCCTGGCTAATCCTCTGAAAAGAAGGGACGGCAGAGGATGTAGGTGAAAACAATAGGATTTAGCTGAGAAGTGCTGTGGAAAACCTCACTGCTGGCTTCTAACGGTCTTCAGAAGACTGGAGCATATGCCCTCCATGCCACAGTTCCTCAATCCTGTGTGAAATGGGGCTAAAGTGTTAGGATAAACACAGTAACTGCTAGTCAGGCATTATGGTGATGGGAAACCATTAATACTGATGCCACAGAAATTGGCTTACTGGCTTCTGCACGTTTGAAGCTGCGGATGCATAATGGACCAGACTGGTGCTTCTTGTCCCGAGTTTAGTGCTGACTTGCTGCAGCCTAATCAAGCTGCGTAGCCCCCAATTGTGAAACCAGCCATGGTGGTCCATGCAACATTCATTGCAGATCGTTGCAATTTTTCTGCAGAGGAGAGGGATTTGGGTATTTTCTATCATACAATCATATTTTAGCATCCCCTTGGTGGTAGTGCTGCCAACATGAAGGCTTACAGCAGTGAAGACATGCTTTGTTCTCCCGAGTCCTGTAAACTGCAGTCTCCTTTTGATGCTGCCAGTTACACCACAAAAAATGGTCCCCCAAGTAACTTAAAGGAGCAGTAGTCCTTTCCAAAGAATATCTCTCAAAATACAGAATGACTTTGTAAAAAATTTACTTTGTATGAAAAGGTAAATATATAAAAGGTAGCATGGCTGACTACTTTTTATCTTGTCAAAAAGAACTATTAAATAAAAGACTAACTTTTCAACAAGAAACTGTGACTTCAAAATAAAACAACAAAAATCAAAAGCTGGGTGAAATGCTGTTTTATCCTTATCATAATAAATATGGTTAAAGAACGCAATAATTAAATCCTCACCTTTTCCCCCTTGACTCAAATGACTGCAGGGCTGTATTTGCTTTGAAACGGCAACGCTAAATAGGTATTTCAGGTTTAAATGTTATGTCCCAGCAGTTTTTATCGGTATACTTAGCTGTTTTAGTGCTCTTCATGCTGTGATCCTTGCGTGACATTGAAGAATTGAGCAATAAACCCATGCATTTTGTATTTTTCATGTGATATCACAATGTGGATGTGAGTTTTGGGACTACATTTAGCTTTCCTTTATCTTAGGGTCATAAGCAGGTTGTGTAGCTCTTCCTTCTGTTCAGCCAGCATCACAGTACGCATTAGGAATAAACATGTTTCTTTCTATGGTGGTAAAAACAGGTCTTGTTAATGTTATTTATAAGATTTCTAGGTTTTGTAGTGATGCTAAAGCAAAAAAAAAAAAAAAAAAAAAAGAAGAAATTAACCTAAATTCATGAAGCAGCACTAAAACATGGTATACTTGCTGTTGCTTTAGTGCATATAATTATTTGTTATCAGTAGTATAAATTTTATACTTAAGATAATAGTGTACACGTATACATACATAAATGCATGTGTGTGGTTTGGTAATACACCTTTAACATTCCTTTCCTGTTAAGAGGAGATAGCACATCAAGAACCATAATTAATCTGCTGCCGACTACTCATTGAAGTGGATTTTTTTTTCTAAAATACTTTAAAAATTCAAATATGGCATTCTACACTGGTGTTCTCTTTTTGCCAAGACTACAGCAGTACATTAAGGTTATTACAGCACTGAATTGGAAATACCTTTACACATTTTATTTATAGGAAACTTTGAAATGATTCCTATAAAACACTGAACAATCTCTGGGATCATGATCAAATTAAGCTTAGAAAATACAAATATTCTATTATTTTTTTAAGGTGGAAGGCAAAAGGGTGTTTTATGTCATTTGGAATTGTGTCATGTGTTACCTCAAAGTTTTTAGAAAAACTGACATCGTTCTCTCATCAGTTGGAGTTAACTGTTTAAATCCTGTTCTTCCTGCTCATACAGCTGCTTTCAGTGTCCTCATTGAGGCTATGTAGCAGCAGTGGAAATCTGACATGAAGCACAGGATGTTAGTGCAGGTTTAAAACTCAAAAGATGGGCAAAGGAGGAAGAGAAACAAGTTGACTTTCCTTCTGTTCATCTGAATACCTACCTGCAACCATACTCTGAGTCACTTCTACTGTAGCTTTTCAAGTAAAGGACCAGCCATACTCCTTCATGTCTCGGTCTCATGAATTTCATATATTATATAGTACTCTATTAATAATGTGTAGTATTATTTTTCTCTTAGCAATTCTGCCTTTGATTGTTGCTTGTGTCCCTGGCAAATGGCATCCCACTAAGTGCTTTAGCACAGTAGGACATTCCATTAACAACTGGAACCAGTGGACGGAATTGGGTTACTATGCAGCAAGATCAGGAAGGGGAGGGAAAGCAGAGGGGGCATGGGACCAGAATGGTTACTACGTAGTTGCCTCTACCTTTTTTTTTTTTTTTTTTTCTTTTGCTGTATACATTACCATAGCCATATATTAGTTATTTATGATTAACATACGACAAGCTGTCAGGTGAAATCCAACAGATGATTTGTCACAAAACTACATTAACGCATAGTAGGCATGGCTTGCGAAATGATTATGAGAAACATTGCTGAGTTGCTTTACTGATATTTGAAAATTCTCATTTGTAAGCCACAGACTGTGAGTTGCTATTATTAAAGGTAATAAAACACTACTAGACGAGTAAACACGTGTTGTCTATATGCAAAAATTTATTCAGCTAACATGGTTTGAGTACACATCTTTTAAATGCTGATTTAGTACCTCAGCAGACATTCTCAGTACTTGTCTTTATCTTGTAAATATTTGTGATTCATACAAATCTTTTAAGTGATTAAACTTAGGTATTTAGAGACTGGGGTATGGATAATACAGTGATTTAAGCGTAGCTTTTTATTATAATTTTTGCCATGTTCACCATTTTTTTCCCTGCTGTCTTAAAGATACGAGGCTTCATGTATTCGTGTGATCCACCTGGCATTCCAAACAATATCTGTATGTGCCAGTCCATTTTAAATCCATTTTGGAGAAGGATTCAGGTCTTGTATCCTACAGTTCTTAAAGCCCATTCTAATTTTTCTTCTGTGGAAATGGTTGGTAGATCAAGGAGACAAGCAGACTGGTCCTCACACCTGTCCCTGCTCATTCATTACGCTGATCCAGTCACGCTGCACACCCTACCACAGAGCATGCCCTACCCAAGCTAGCTGCTGGGAAAAGGGTAGTGGAATCAGGTGATGCAGCACATAAATACGAAGAAAATTGGGCTTGGTTGTTCTAGCTCTCAGGGAACAACTTGTTCCACTACCTCTTTGTACTCTTTTTTTTTTTTTTTTTTTTTTTCCTTTTTTTCTTTTACTGAAAAGAGCAAGAGGCCTAGAAAACTAGTAATTAATCACATAGTACATGAAAATCTGCAGGGACTTGGAGATGATGAAGCAGAATCAGCTTTATCAGAGTGCACTAGACCGTGTGCCACAAACTGAAAATAAACAGCAGCATATGTAGGGAAAGCTGTAAATAAGATTTGTAGATAGAGGAGACAGGTTTGTCTTTTACTTCTAGAGTACTTGGAGTATCTCAGATGTGAGAACTCTGCTAATGATTAAGAAAGAATATACTTAGAATAAAGAGCACAGTGTGGCCGTATTTTTAAAGATGATGCATATGTATATAATATATATATACATACAGATGCAGGTGGTCTGTGTCAAAATTTGTTTTCAATTTGGATACAGTACAGTAGATTAGGTTTTCTTGTTTTCTTTTATTTCTGGTTTCAAAATGTAGCCTTCATGGGAAAAAGGTGCTCCTGCATTTTAATGACAGCAGCAGAAAGCTAAGACTAGAATTTCGGGAATATTTTCTAAGAGGAAAATGGAATCAAATAAAGGAAAATCAATAGCCAAATGACAGCTTGCTAGTTCACACTTTTTACAACAATCAAACAGAAAGAGATACCGTGGGTTACTTAGTGTGTGATTATTTCATGGTTGCTCGACACGCACCATTTTAAACCTATAGATCAGAGATCACAGCCTGTATAACACTACTTGATTTAAATCCTGACAGCAAGTAACTGAATTCACATATTTTAAAACTCAGGAACAAGAGGAAGATACTAACGCCATAACTGATTCAAAGAACTGGAAGGTATTTTTTAATTTTTTACTTGAACACTGAGTTCTAGTTCCTAAGGAGACACTGCTGTTTAGTATACATAGCTTCTTTTATATAAAAGTTTCCAAAAACACTTTGTAGAAAACAGGGGATCTCACAAACCAACAAAAACTGGTCCAAGTGAAGCCTTATAAATCTGAACATTTGTTCCCTCCTGCCAGACCTCAAGTTGGTTCAGATCACATCTTATGTGCCAGTGCTGTGCTGTGTGGGGACTAAGCAGGGGGTAGAGAGGGGAGAAGCCTTTATTTTATTTTCTAACCTTGAACCTTTTGCTTCTTGAATATCAGTGTTATGGAATAAGCTGCTCAGTCATCTGAGGGAGGGAGTGTTTCTCCATTCCTCTCATGTTGCCTCCTTTTTTTCTGGTAAATCAAGAGATGTAGACAAGCACTGAGAGGCAAGATACGGGCTCTCCTAGCAGAGGTGCTGTATTATGAAACCTTGCAGGATAGAATGGGAAAAGGGAAAAGAAAGATATAAAAGAAAATTATTCTCAGCATCACTCTCCCTACAGTTAACTACAGTTACTATTTTAAAGTCATTATTGCCGTGAGCCTATAAATATTTCAACAACAGCATTGATAAATAGCTACAGTAACAAAACAAGGATTTTTATTTTATTTTATGGGGTTTTTTTACTAGATTGGACTCTGTCAAGCTCTGTCTTGGATTTAAGTCTATCTCAGGATGGCCACATTTAAACTTCTGTTGTATCTGCCCAGTTTGTACAGATTCAGTTAAAGTAATTTTTTGTCCCAGCATAATTCCCATTAAGTTCAGAGAATGGGTTTCCCAATTAAAAATATAGAAAAATGTCTGTGACTGGCTAGGCAGAGTTTCAGCTCAGCTTTTTGTGGGCAAGTGTCCACATTACAAAAATGGTGTCGTATTTGGTAAGTATGTTCAAGTCAAGGACTTTATGGAAAATCAAATTATTCTCTTGCTTCTAAATGTGGTTGCTCCAGAGGTAGCTGCAAGTTTATTGGCAGGTCAATTTACATAAATCTGAACTCTTTAGTATCAAGTGCTATAAATCCAGCATTTTTCATGAGCGTTGTGTTCACCTTATTTTCAACATAAAATATAAAATCTTGCAAATTCCGTGAATTCTGATATCAGAAGAACATTTCTACAGTATGACCTCAAATGACCTGTCTAAACAGATTACTGAATTTCACTGGAACAGAAAAAATATTTTACTTACAACCACTCTGTTTATATTTCCTTTCCATTGTTTCAATTTATGTTTCTTTCCATGCAATCCATTAATCACTGAATGCAAGCCTACTGAACATTTACTCTGTTACAGAGTGTAGTATATAAGCTATGCACTATCACATCCTTTTAAGGAAGACTGTGTATTTTGGGCAGAGCAAGAGGTGTTGTTAAACGACATTATCCAAACAAATCTGCTCACCACACAACATTCTCTAATCATTTTCATTCTCAGCAATTCAATTAAAACAGAAATTAAGAGCATGAGAAAAATCTATATTTTAGCCAAAGAAATTATTCATGAAAAAGGAATGGAAAGATTAAATCTGTTGTATTGAAGCCAGATTATTAACAAGCTCGGGTTCCAAGTCCTTTGTTTTTCAATGTTGAAAAGCACTTTTCCACATTAAACTAGCCCTATGAGGGAAATCACATATTAGTCACAGCTTTTCAATCAGAGGATTTATTTTTCAACAATGGAAAAAAAAAACCCTTTCAAAGTTCAGTTATAAACATGACAACCTATTCATTATGAACTTCAGCAGACACCTTTTTAGGACGCAAATATAGTTCAATGACCTCCATACAGTTTTTTCATATAGGCTTGAGCTAGCACAAGCATGAACTGGTGGACATCAAATCCATAACCTAAGAATTTGCTTGTACTCACTCATTTGGTTACTGCACTGAGAAGGCACAAAGGGCATAACAGGGGCAATAAATTTCAGCTCCACTGTTTATGGAATAATTTTTTAATCTCAAGTAGGTTCTGCATATTCAGGATACAGTTATGTTTTGTTGTTTTGTTTTGTTTTGTTTTTTTCTAAAAAAAAAAGGAGATGAAGAAATAGAAAATAAGAGACTGTTCCATCTTCAGACTTACTTTGACTTCCCTCCTCTTGATTTGTCTCTGTGAGCTTGTTTGATTTTGACACATTTAATAGGTTTCTTTCCTCCCAGTGAAACTACCAGTCTCTTTTCATTCGCTTTCAACCACCCATGTATAGTTTATTTCCAGAATCATCTACTTACTACATCTTCTAATGCCTTCTTTCTCTCTGCCAAGTGACTATGCTTTATTCTCCTTAGTTCTCTCCTTTCTGAAATTCAGCTTCTCTCTTCAAGTCAAGACCCTAGATTACCTTCTCATTTACCTTCTCATTTATTTCCTGTTTCATTCATTTCCTTTTTTCGAGGTTTGCCTCATTCTTTCTACCTCCAAAAACCTCTCTCATCAGCCTTACTGTCTCCCAAAATTTTCCACCTTTCATTCCAGAAGTACACTTTTGCTAACATATGGGGAAAGGGGAAGGAGATAATATTACCTAAGCTGTATTTTTTTGAGATCCCAGACAGGTCAGCACACTCCTGCTCAACACATTTGAGAAGGAGGCTGTGGCAAAATACCATATGACAATATACATGGCTTTATCGAATCCAGTACCTACGCTGTTCTACAGGACATCCTTCAGAAGCTGGAGGCACTGAGGCAGTGAGCAGTTCTGAATACAGGATATGCCATGGAATATTCTTCTTGATGTGGCATTCAGTACCTAAATGTTTGGTTGGCTATGCATTGTTCCACATATCCCCACCAAAAGGCAGCTCATTTTTGTGCTGCAAGGCATAACACTGATTTTAGAAGAAGGTAACAAATACCTCATATTTGGAAGCTGTTTTTCTTCAAGATTTTAAGTAAATGGAACATGAGAGAAAAGAAAAGGGTAAGTAACCATCTTATCTGGTTCTGTATAAGAAATAGGTCACAAATACAATGTCATACTGCGGGCCTTCAGGAATAGTAGTAGAAGGCATAAGCTGTCCTGTCAAGAACAGTAATGGTCTTGGGATCAGAAAGACATTAATTCAAATATTAGTTGTATGATTGACCCCTCTCTTCATGTAATAAAAGAGGTAGAAATCCTAGGATTTGCATAATTCACTGTAGATGACATGCGAAATCTCAGGGCATTTGTAACAGTTTGCCCCTGCAGAGTGTACTGAGCAGCAGCTGGTTATATGGACTCACATGACCAGAGACTATTTAAAAGGTGCAGCTTGAAAGAATGCTGTAATCTTTTTTCTTTGCATGCTAACTCCCAAGGTGGCAAAATGCAGTGATTATAGTGATTATGGAGGTGTCTTCCTGTAATTATGCTCTCAGTACATTCAACAATATATTACCATCAGTATGATCTGAAACAATAAAGTTTGCTGCCAAGAGATAAATCATTATCTCATTTCATCACACGAATCGTCTTTCATTCTACACACACACACGCAGAGGCCCTTTTCTAAAGAGGTTTATAAAAAACAAGACACACTTGGGATGTGGTGAAGTACTTTCAGGTAGGACATTTTCTGTGCCACATAGTTTTTAAAGACAAAGAGTAGGCTTGCACTTGTTTTCTGGACACAGGAAAGTGCTAGATCTATGACTTTTTTTTTTTTTTTTTTTTTTTTTTTTTTGGTATATGATTTCACTAAGAAACAATCAGAAAAAAATGGGTATTTTAGTTACAGCAAGACTAAACTTGCAACTTAAATGGTTTTTGTTCAACAAGGATTGTTATTTTACTTGATAATTCCTCACACAACAGACGGGAAGAATAGCAAGCATGCTCTTGTATGTTTGGAATAACATTCATGATGAGGAAAAATAAAAAAGAAGGAAAGGAAAAAATGTTTGTAGATAGGTGTATCAGACCAACACTTTCAAACGTCAGCGGTCATCAACCCCATGTCAGTTACCAGAGTGTGTAAACACCACTGCAGTTGGTCCTTTGTTAAAATCTACCAGGATGCTGTCCATCATAGCCTAACAAATGTTTTGGCCTCTTTATTCTGGTGTTACTAACAAAAAAAAAGACAGACATGCCTCCAGCAGAAGAAGACATGCCTCCTCTTCCTACTCCAATAGGTCTAGGTGATGTGAAGACCATGGATATAACAAATGGTAACAATTGAGATATGTTTATAAATGATAATTTCATTTTAAACAAGAAGAAAGTAAAAGGAAGAATTCTGAGGGAAGTTTCAGAGATTGTTTGTTTTTACTAGGATCATAATGTGTTGAAAGCCACTGAGCAAGTAAGCTTGTGTATGACCCTGCTAAGTACTTTTCAGACTTGTTTCCTAAAACAAAGTTGTCTATCATATAAGTATGGTCTACATTTCTTGTTTCTACCCTGTATTTGGTATGGCTTAGAGCAAACATTTGTCTGTGCTCACATTACCTAATGATTCAGGTTGGTCTACGTTAATGATCTGTGTTTTTCATTATTTACTGTTCTTCCAACCTACTGAAGCAGCACCTGGAGAAATCTGCTTCCGAAAGTGGAAAAATTCCACTAATGTAGAGACAGGGCTTCCCAGAAGTGGCATGTACTTCCTTTCATGCTATGTTATTTTGAGCTTGTATGGCAGTACAGGCATGGAATGTTACCTAGCATTATCAGCAGTGATCGTAATTGTAGTTCTATGCACAAAAACCCCACAAGGGCTTAAAGTTGTTTCTGGTCCTTTAGAAACTGAAGTACAAGAACAAAGTACCTTTTGTCTTGTGAGTATGAGAATGTACTTCCCCAGTGAGGTTTTGAAGATCTGTGCATTGTAAACAATGTACTTGGTACACCATTTCATGCTAGTATCCCAAACTGAAGAAAACATAAATGGAAATTCAAAGAAGGCATAATGGGGAATTTTTTTTACTCACTTGTTTCCTAAGATACAATATTATTCTTTTGCATATATAGTGAGAATATACCCTTTAAATATATAGCTGAGCATACACTTCTGTACCTCTCTCTGCAATTTTTGTATTAGATATTATATTGATTATACAACAATATCAGATAGGTTGTATAGGCACAGGCTCATGCTTGTGCCTATGTACAGCATGATATACTGTAAGCATTCACACTACACAAAATGAGGTGGGTCTTCTAATTAAAGTGATGCACTTGGATAAGTGTTTGCGGGAGCAGAGACAAAAAAATGTAGTTACATTTCCCACTAAAGGCTGAATTAGTCTGCTGAAACTTTTAAAAGGCCCTATGAAAAGCATATTTTTATGAGTGTAGGAATTTAATATATTCCAAAGGTATCCAAAATACTGTCACCAAGTGGAAAGTTGTAAAGCATTTTAAGAAATGCTAGTTGATATTCCCAGAACTCACTGCTAAAACCTTAGCGATTTCCATCTCCTCATTATTTACACAGGATCCACCCCCTTTCCTATATATAAATGCTTTCTTCTGTGTATGATACAGCATGGTGATTCAACTCTCCTTACAAAAACCCAGTGGAAATCTGAGTGCTTTGAGAAATTCACGGGGTCTGGCTAGTCAGTGTAACTGGGACTACATTCAGTACCTAAAAAAAAATCCATGTTTATTTTAAGGAGAGCAAAAATATTAATTCTTTTTAGAGGAAAACCTTTTAATAGGGAACAAGTTTTGCATTTGCAAACCCTGGTTTTAATCTCCCTTTGCAGCGAATGTTCAGGAATAGTAATAACACTGCAGTATCTTCTCAAGAATCTGGAGCTTTTTCAGTTGTCCTGGTTAAAGGTTTCATTATTTGCTGTTGGCAGAGTACACAGGCAGAAAGCATCCATTAGTTTATCATTCTAAGTTAATAAAAGATATCTATTTAAATGTAGGAAACACACTTGCAAAAATAACTTGGTACATTGTTTGCCATTTATTGATTGGAAGAAAATAACAACAAATGGCCAAGGCTAAATAACTTTCTTTTCCAGAGGTTAATATCAGATCAAAACATAAATACCATCTTGACACTATCCAGTTCAAAACTGTTTCTGAAAATATATATATGAAAATATATAAAAACTATTTGTAATTACCATAGTCAAAAGAAAAATGAATAGTGAAAATTTTGTTTCTGTTTCAAAGATCCAGGCATGATTAACATAGATAAATCCATTTGCAATATAGTCAGTTCATTCAGAAACTCCTAATCGCCAACTGACAAGGTGCTCAAGGGCTCATTGTTTTCATACTTGATAAAATATTTGAAAAAAAATTAGCTGTTAGACTAAACCCTTATGAAAATTTATTTGTGACCACAGAAAGTTATCCTATATATTTTACAATGCAATTAACCGATTTTTAATAACTGCCAAAATAGAAAAACTATTTTAAAAGTGTATTGTTTTCTATTTAAATGCTTCAATGTGACTCACAATTGGATCATATGACATATATGAAATGATGTAATATTGTATGTTAATGTATAATTTTATATACTTTATGATATAATCACCCAATATACAAACTGGAAGGTTAAATTGCCTATTTATGACTTAACAATGATGAAATTCATAAGCAACATTGTCGTTTTGATGAATTGTGCTGATATACAATTACAAAAGAAAGCATTATAGGACGTCACATAAGGAAACAATAAAGAGTACCTTCAGTACTTAATATCATCAGTCTGTTCTCAAAACCTTTTAGATGTTCTTACCTTATAAGATAGTTTCAAAACTGAGCACAGGCCTCTGCCTAGATTAACCAAACCTCTAAGACACACTTGAACTGGAGTGAGGTGGGATATCTAAATAGCACTAACTCAATTTAACTCTTTGTTACCTCAGATATCTCTAAAGCAGGCAAGACATGAAATAAAACATGAAGATTCCCATTACAGGAAAAATTATGTTTTCAAACAAAACTCTTTGTAAAGCACAGCCTAAAATTTCGTTTGTTTTCAGAATCTAGAACAGAAGTTATTTTTGCTGTCATTCTCTAAACTATATCAGAGATGAGATGGTATGGGTGGAGTAAGTATGTTGGAGGCAACCTCACAGCTACATGATTTCTTAAGTGATAGGAAATCCATATTCCAGTGTAACCTGTGATTTAGTCTGCCTTTAGGCTATCTGGATAAGAGCTAGCAGTAATATTTACAATGATTATTCAAACAAAGTTACTAGTGTAAAATGCTTCAGAAATTAAACAGTTCAGGAGTTTCTACAGAGGCAGTCCTCTTCACAGTTTCATTTTTCCTGCCTACCTGAGGTAATCAGTAGACATGCATTTGCTGGATTTTCTCTTTTACGATGTAATGATATAGTGCAATATGCAATCAGATTCCCATTAATGCTTTTAATGCTGTCACTCATATTGAGCAAAATCTTAGTAATGCAAAAATTGCTGTTTCAGTTAACATTCTGTTTAAATGTCCAAAGCAGTACTACTACTGACTACTCTAAACAATGGCATCTCATGGCATCTTACATTTTCCTATTACTTGACATAGATCTACTGTAAGTAATTGGTAAGCATGAAAAGAAACATTAATGCAGTTTGTGTAATAATGAATCTAGCTGAATTGTATCAGACATTTTCATGTTATATGAAAGCTTCCAGAAAGAGAGCTGCTTTTCATTTCTCAGAAATCTGAGGGTACCAAGGAATCGGTCTGCAAGTTGTCTCGCTTGAACCAGAGGTTTTCTTGAGGAGATTACAGCCTAGGTGACTCTTCTTGAGTAACAGATGACCTTGCTTGAGTGGGGAAGGGTGCACTAGGTCACCTCCAGAGGTATGTTTCAACCTCCAACATTCAGTGATAACCAAGTTTCCTGAAGATAGTTCAACAGGGGGTCAAATTTCCTAATTAATCACTACAGACTGCTGCATGCTAGGAGAAGAAAATAACTCTGATTTTGACCATGTTTTCTTTGTATGTCTTTCTGCCCCTTTTATGGTCAGTTTTTGTGAATACAAGAAGCAAATTTACTTGCATGTCTTACATTTGGAGTCAACACTGGCAATATCATTAAGAAATGCTGAAACAAATGAATTCTGAAACTTCTAAATACTTCTGCAACCCAGTCTGAAGAACTACAACCTCAGAATACTCTGAACTACCAACTTCTATTGTTACCTTTAACAATAGTCTATCTATAGGTAATCAGTTTTCAAATAAGTACAGGAGAGCCAGTTCTTTTTAACATGAATTCAGGGGCATTTGCTTACACTACGTACTTGCGCTTAAGTTATAATTTATTCTGTAAAGAAACCTGCTGCTGCCAGTAGTGGCTTTCTAACAACAGGAGAGTGCTCCTTCAACACCATCCCTTTCTCCAAACACATAAAAATGGTGGGAAGAAGTATTTCATATCTTAAAGAACTACTTAAAGAACTACGGTCCTCATATCTTTACCAACACTGCTCAGTTGCTAAATGATCTTCCTATTTAAAATGGCTTTTCTAGATGTACAGCTCACTTGCCATTTATCATATATTTTTTTTACAAACACAATGCAGAAATGTATTCAAAGTGTGCTCTGGGTAAATCAGAGGAGCATTTTCTTTGTCAGATACTGCAAAACTGTTCTATTTGCACAAAAACAAAGGTATGGTGTGCCAGGATGAATGTAGTTCTTCAGTGTCTGGATGACTTATATCTGGTAATATCTTCTGCTTACAGAAAGCATTGATGCCTTGTGGTAGCAGAGAGCCACTGAGGGCAGAAGACAACAGCTGACAGAATGAAAATTGTTCTGACAAAGTCTAAATTCTGCCATTGATTGGTTATTCACTATAGAAATCGGTGCAAGTGACACAAGGTTATTTTTTGCTCACCTCTTCTTGAACAAGGAATTTGATTTTTGTCCAATTCTGTTATTTCCAAAGGTATAATTATTGCAGGGTCATCTCAAAATTATATGCCTTAATAGGGAACTAGATTTTGTCCTTAATTATAAACAAGGGAGACAATTTGGTTGCTTGTAATTGTCAAACTATAACTTTATGATAGAAAAATTCCATGTGGATGTCTGTGTAAAGTTCAATTGGGGGCAGGAAGCTGGAAAAATTCAGACTTTTTCTGGGTAATCAGGGAAAACAGGGATGAAGGGAAGGACTGGAGTATAGGAAAAAGACATATTCCTGAGTCACAGGTCTTAGGAGAAAGGAAGGAAAAAAACATCCATAACATAAGCATACTATCCTTCACAGACTTGAACGGAAGCCAGAATTATTTTGTCTTTCTATTCATCTGCCAAAAAGTCTCTGAGAAATACAGGAATGAATGTATGTGCACATCTATTGTTGGTCATTCTGGAGGATGCAACTTACTGTTGTCATTTGTTCAAGGAGTGGAGGTCTGTAATGGACCTATCAAAAACTCCAGTCATCCTGAGGAAGCACTTGACCACTATGATTTTCAGTCTCAAATTTGATTATAGGAGATGCTTGTTTGTTTGGATTAACCCATTAATGACTCTTCCTTTGTAATTTTTGCCATCAAGACTGGACCACTGTCATCATAGGTGTTGTTTAGTGAAATTCCTTCATATTCATGTACAGTTGTCAGTATCAAATTTTTTCTGGCAACCAGCAGCAACTGCTATTCAGGTCATTGGTATCAAGAATTATCTTTCAAGCTGGAATAAACAGTAGTAACAAGCAAAGACCAGAACAATCAGTATGAGGATAACCAGATTTCTGTGTGACACCAGCAGACTGGCAAAACATAATCAGAAAAATAGAGGGAGTTTGATGTGGAAACCCAAGGTCAGAATCTAGTTTCTTGGACAGTTTTATAGCCTATGGACAGGAAATATTTTGCAACTTTTCTGTTGTTGGGTTTGTAATAGTTATGTGGTGTACCAATAGATGACTTCCAGTTCATAATTTTGACAGTTAAAAGGTATTCCTACAAGGTAAAATGAAGTGTGGTTCTTGCATGTTAGCTTATCCTACAGTATAACAGCAATGAAATCACAACTGCATGGTCTGAACCCTTGATAGCACAAGGTTCTGCACGTTGAAAACAGCTCTGAAGCAAATGGAGGTAACTAGATAGGCACGGTTAACACGGAGTAATAGAAAGTCTGCATTTAAAAAGCTCATTGAGAAAACAGAACAGAGAAAATGAGGCATCAATAAAATTTATGACCACATCAATATTAAAAATAAGCAAATTTTACAGTGGCTTAAAGTAGAGTGGGATTAATGAAATGGTAATGCAAATGCATGGAAAGAATGTGCAAAAGGCAAATCATAAGGGGAAATTAAAGGTCAGCTTATTCATGTTGGGAAAACCTGTTCATCTGCATCCACCCATTTGCCAAAGTTGGGGTTAAGATACACAGGAAAAGGTTTTTTTCCCAGTTTTTCTCTTACACAACTATTTAGAAATATGTGACAATTTTTTAAAGGCAAGCTTGTATCAGAGTGCAGAGTGCATAAAATTTTTGTTTACTCTTTAGTCATCACTTCCTGCCATACATATTTAGAGCTATATTGCTTACATTTTTGTTCAATAAAGTGATTTTTATATCACATTAGCTTTTTAATTTACTGGGTTTAAATGTTCTAAATAGCAATTATGAATGGTCATAAAATGAGGTGATATAAGGTACTTCTTCAGTGTTTTCTTAGGTGTAAGTCTGTCTTTGCTTTCTGCCCTTTAAAGTCATAGCAAGACTCTACGCTTACCCAGAGTTCGTGTTTCTCTATAAATACAGCCACAATCAAAAGAAGCACTAAGAATTTAAGGTCTAAAAACCAGCATGGTCCACCACCTGTTTTCCAAGAATTGGAACAGCTTTGCGTTTAGAAAGCTTTTTTTTCTGTGATTTTTGTACAGTAAAACAAACAAAAAGTTCCTGATACTTTTTTCAGGTCTTCCATATCCAGACAGGTCACCATGTTTGATAAAATTTTGGCCATAAAAGCAACCTATGACTCTGACTCTTCTTCCAGTTTTCAATGGTGTGTTGTTAGGTTTAATCTGCTTCAAAACTTGCCATGTCATAAAAAACACCTTTTTTATTTATAATTCATAGTAAACTCTTTGTTTCAGGCTAGTGGAGCTTTCCTTATTTTGCAGGGACTTTGCAGGGAAAAAAATATTTCCAGTTAATAAGGCCTGCCATTTTTCTAATTGAAATAAAAGTTAAAACACTTTCTGTTTTGGTAAGAAGAATTCATCTACTAGAGATTTCTTTATTACATTACTGACTACTAGTTCTATATACTGATACATGTACTGCAATATATCTTTCCTGTATTCATGCCATGTTATTATAATAAAAGCTTCAGGTTCAAGAATAGTAAAAAAGTTTCAGAGCTTTAGGAGCATTATGAAAACAGTTTTTTAAAATTTTATCTTCTTTTTATTAAATACATCTTCAAATTTCTAGAGCCTAGAGTTAAGTAATGCATTTTAAGGAAACTTTTATATGTGTAGTGACAAAATAATCTTAACTAAATGCGCTTTAAAAATGTGCTCATTTTTTTAAAAAAGAATTCATCTGGGAAGACTGCCTTATGTGTTTCCTGTGCATAGTAGGACTTAATGCCTTAAAGAATGGCAAGGATGTGACACGCTGGATCCCTCTTCAATACACTAGCTGGCAATACACTCAGGAAAAAGCAAAACAAACAGAAAAACAAACAAAAAAGCAAACAAAATCCTCCCACATCAAACTATTACAAGAGAAAGACTGTGTTAACAAGATACCCTTCTAAAAGTGTCCTGTGATTTCTAGCTTCTACCTGAGAAAAAAACTGGATGTACTGTTAACAGAAACTGTGCCTATATATCTGCAAGGACTTTACATTTCAGATACAATGCTATTTCCACCTGTGCAAATATCAATAAAATTAATTTCAGAACTGAAAGTTTATGTCCAATTTGTAATCTCTATTCTGTAGATTCATGGCATATGCCCAAGGCATTATGAGCAAAAATTAATCCTGAAAATAAGAGAAAAAGTAGTGAGGTAGAGTACTGTGAGTTTCTAAAAATAAAGCAAAATTGGACTTCCTAAGTCAAACCGTATTGCCATTTGTCAGATCTATTCAAGTATCACTTGACTCTGTTCATTTTTCCGAAATGGAACAGTTTTTCTTAGTGGGAGGACATTTCTTCCTTGACATGAAGCCTTGATGAGCTCAGGCTAACAATCTTTTGTTATTCTTCCATATTGTCATTTGATGATGTCTTTGTTAAAGGACAGATGATCTCTGACGCTCTACTTTTCTACCATCTGCTTACTGCTACACTGTCATGTGCTAGAGAGGCAATTCCAGTAGTGATCAAGGGAAAATTACATGTTAGGATAATCCTAACCACTTCCATATATCTGTGTTTATGCATGTGTGTATTTTGGTTTTTTTATGTATTTTTATATGTTTTCATGTGGCATATACATATGTGTGTATGTGTATGTGATGTATGGTTTCTTCAGAATACCATGATGAATCATGACATTTACAAGATGACATTACTTTTTTTTTTACATCTCTGAACAGCTCTGGAAAAAGGCATATTGACATGCATTTCAGTTGACAACTACATAGTCAACTGATGAGTTACATGCAGATGATTTGAAATACTTTCAAACTGCAAATATGTTTGTAATGAAACTGCTTGTATTAATGAGAAGTGCAAGGCAAGATCTATGTTTTTGAATATTTTTAAGTCCCTCTGAATTTTAGGGTGTCTATAACCAGTGATTATCACTGCTTCCTACAGATACTTGTAAAAATAATTCCATGAGGGGAATGGAAGGCACAGGAGTATAGTTTGATGGGTACACTTAATAATTTAAAAGATTAAACAAAATGAAATAAAAGTCCTTTTTAAGTTGCAGAGCAAGTGAAGTAATTTCTATAGCATTTGTAATGCTATGGCATATATAACATAAATGTGTAAGACATTCAAGCATTTGAGAAATCTGTTCTATAAAAACAAAATAAAAACTAAAATCTTAGTTGTAACCATGAAGCAGCTGTCTAGAAGGACAATATTAAAAATTTAACCACTACATTTTACTAACTTTTTTCTTTTGGAGCAGGGTGTTTCACAAATCAAGTTTCTGAATGTAAGAATTGTCACACACACACACTCACACACCCCCAAACAACAATATGTCTTTTGGTTTGGTATTAATAAGGATCAATAAGTGTACACATGGTAGAGCCAAAATGTATCAAAATAACCTATTCATCTCTTGCTACTTGTATTACGTTCAAATTATTCTTGGGATACAGTCACAATTGTTTGAATTTCAGTCTTGTATTTGTTGATGAACAAGAAGACTCATGCTAACTTTATAATCCATGTCAGGTAAACAAGTCTCTGTGGAAAAGAACATTTAAAGAAAATGAAGACCTTGTGAAGATAAGAGACAGTCTGGACTTGAATCCTTATTTCACTATATAAATTTGCATATTGTCAAAACCTAGCACATCAGTGAATATTTTGGGGATACAGAGCTAATAATAAAGGAAAAAGGAATTCCAGAATAAAGGAAGCAATTAAGTGAAAGTGCCCAGGTGTTGCAGAGAAAAAAGTGGTTTGAAAACAAAGTACTGACCAGTGCCCTTTTTAATTGCTTAAAGGCACATCTAAACCATATTAAAATAATTTGGTTAGTTTCTAAATATATTCAGTTATTTAGTAGCACGTCTTGACAAGTAATTTCCACAATTTGCAAGATACAATACACCAAAGCACTCCTAAGGTAGTCCTGTTAATTCTGTGTATTGCTTTCATGTGATATCTGGTTAATATTTGCTGCCCCCTGTAGTTTATTCTGACACAATTTCCATAAAATCATCTGAGGTGACTAAAATTTAGACTCAAAGTATAAACCAAGCATCCTGATCTTTTCTCCTGATTATCCTTTGATTATTTCTTGTTTCCATTACCATGTCTGAACTGTTCTTTTGTTGAGAATTGGGATGATTCTCAATTAAGTTTTTTGTTCAAATGTTATTTGATAGATTAAGATGAAAAGGTATTTTAAAGTACATGGATCATATTTAAACATGACTATTATAAAATAAATATAATTTCCTTAAGAGGCAAACAAGGCAAATATTTAAAAAAACCTGGTTGTAAATAGCTACAGCATATAAACATAAACATACATCTTATGGTTCCTTGAAGTCTGTGTTTGGGGAAAGTGATGGAGAGTGGTAGTTTGGAAGTTCAGCAGGCATCTAAGATGCTTGCTGAGTTTAAAATGGCCCCACCACTGACTAATGAGATATCACACTGTGCTCCAGAATTTGATAACTGTACTGCATAGTTATCAACATCTTCCTAGTGTTGAAGGAGGAGGGATTAATTCAGCATAGCAATAGGTTACAGGAGAAGAGAGGATTGCTGTGAGATACAGCTCAGGGTTCTTTTAAACCAGTAATACAAGAACCAGCTCATGATGATCAGCTTCCTGAAGATGTTATGACTTCCTAGAGGTGTTATGAGGCAACTAAACAAAGGACACATATACTTATTTTTAGAAGAAGAAAACTGAATTCTAGAAGTTTAGAACCTGAATAGGTTTTCAGAACATGCTGACTGCAGACGATCAGGTCTTATAAAACAAGCATTTGTGAGTAACAGCCATCAAGAAGGATATCAGAGTTCAAAAAAAGTGTTCAGTGAGTTCAAACTCCACACCTCCCAACCAGTCAACATGAATTTATCCCCTTTACAAATGACAACTAATGGAGTTAAAAGACAAAGTGGAAGCAGGTATGAAAAAAAGGCCAGAGGTGTCAGCCTCTGCCACAGATCAGGACACAATAGCAAATCTAATCATAGTTCAGGAAAATCCTGGTACAGACAGAATTACCTTGAAGCTGCACTTGACCTTCAGCAAAGATGGTCATGCCATGCTCAAGGCAAAATCAACAGATGAGGAATGACCTAGGCGATTGAAAATTGGTCTGTGCTCATAGAGTTCATCAATCCCAAATGCTAAGCCTGAACAGCTCTGAGGCAGAGAAATGCATGGGAAGTTTTTGGTTTAACAGATGAAGACACAAACTTAAATGTCAGCATTCAGTTTACAGAGGTGTACTGCTGTTAGCATATATACCTAAGGTAGAAATTTATCTTCAAAAACAAATAAGCAAACAAAGCAGAAGGAAGGAAGAGAGGGTGGAAAGCAAAAAGAGGAGACAAGTACCATTAAAAGTGTGAATTTCAAGTAGAGTTTCAAGAACTTAAAGGTTAGTACAAATAGTGAAACAAGCTCCCTTCACTTCCTCTGCATGCTTGCCTGAAACTGTTATTGCCAATTTATGCTTTAAGAGGTCCATGATACATATTAAAAAAAATGGTTGTAAAAACAAATTTTAGATACACACTGGAAAATACTTATAAAGTTAAAGATACACTCCTTTAAAATAGCAGAACTGTTACCAAGTTCTATTGCTGATGCATATCCACTTTATCAATCCTAAACCTGAATTTCAGAAAAAGGTCATTTTGAAGATTTGTTCTCGACTACTGTGCAACAGAGGATACAGATTTTTTCCCCCTAGTTTTTGCCTTATGCCAGTGCACTGACTTAGCAAAACATGTCTTTTGCAAAAGCATCTAATCTTTATTTAAAAGACTGCTGTATGGGGAATCCACAATATTCTTAGAGAAGTCATTTTAGTGTCTCAGTAGCCTTGCTCCTTAAAATAAGACTTATTTCTCATCTCAAATTGTCTTTTTGGTGGCTTTGAGACATCAGATTTTGATACCTGTTACTAACAAAAATCTTCACTTGCATACTTAAGAACTACAGATAAATAAGTTTTTCATTCCCTTTGTTTAAACTGCATAGATTGAGCTCTTCAATACTTGACAGTAAAACAAGTTTCCCCAGTTATTGTGATTTTTCTATGGAACTCTAAGGATTATGTTAAAATGCTGTGCCTATTTACATTGCACATGTGCTATCTATTTCCTAATATGGTTTCTTTCTAGCATTCTGCAACATTCCTGTACCATAACCCATGCTTTCCTCAAAGTCATGTGTTGTGTTACAGAAGTCTCAGTGAATTCTAAACTCAATTTGAATGTTAGAAACTATTATCATTTGTTAAAGTAGCTTTCTTAATATAACATGATGTCATTCATTTAGGGCTGTTATCAGAATGCTTTCGTGGAAAAAAATGCTAAGTGCTCCACTGGAATGCTGGGATTCTTTGGTTTAGTAGTGAAAATTTATTTTCATGCACCTTTTATTTGGAAGCTGTTAAGGTGCTTAAGACTGACTGTAAGAAACTGTCTATGTGCAGAATTTGATAAGAATGGACTTTAATTGGTTTAGATGGGAGAAGAGAGGAATTTCAAGGGTTTTTTTTAAAAAAATATATAATGTTTCCAATAAGTTGTTTAAAATGAAAAAAAAAAAAAAAAAAACCAAAAGAGGCTTTTGGAAGTTCTCTGAGAGTAGTTCAGGACCTGAGGGACTAATAGGCAAAAGGCAGAGGAGGCAGACCGATTATTGTCATGATAATATACACCACATTCCTGATGGTGACATATGTTGCACAGTTGTACCATTGTTTAGAATGACTGGAACAATGCTTTGGGAACCCACAAAAATTAGGCACGTCATCATCATATTTGATCATTCACAGAGCAAATATTTTTAGCTGTACATTTTACTGTTTTGTAGTAAAATCCTACAACTAAGTTAATGAGCTAACTGTCCCTTAAATTAAATAAGAATAAACAGAAAATTAAATGTGTGAATGCATGTATATTGGCAATTTTTTCCTTTTTGGTAGTCTATCTTCATTATTTCTTTACAGAGTCTTGGGAAACTAAATTTATATTTCTTTTACCTGTAATGCAAAAAGCAGCCATCTGGTCACTTACGCACCAGCTAAAAGATTTTTTGTGAAAGGAGCTGGTCATCTTTCATGCTTAGGGTGCTTCTCAGATAAACCGCATCAAAGTACTTCTCTGCTGTGACACGTAATTCACTTGTCATGAATAACTTCCACATTGTGAAGGAGATTTTATTAGTATTACTAAATTCAAGCTTATAAATTTATAAGAATATATTTGTATTTAGTAATGCTTAGGTGTTAAGAGGGATAGGTGAACAAATGAAACTGAAGAAGACCAGAATCAGATGGAAAGAAATATTTATAACATCTTTAAAAATTACCTGAAAACATGTTTGAATTAATTTTCACTGAAAAGAAAATAAATATATTTTTAAAAATTTATGTTTATTTTTTCTAATAGAATGAAGGCCTGAGACTTCAAGAATGAAGCTTCCTTTCAAAATAACAATACTACCAAAGTGTGATATGATTTACTTCCTCAGTGAACTATAGTTTCCACAGTAATTGACAAAAGGAGGAGGTGTAATATGACAGCATTAGATAAATATTTTTCAGGATTTTTTATTTTTTTTAATATTTAGGTTTGTAACATTAATCTTCAAAGGGAGAGAATATTACAATGCAAGAAAAAAGTCAATAAATAAGTCACTCAAGAACATTCCTGTCACAGAAATACTGGGAAACAAATGGCAGTTAGCTACTGGGGGCTTATTTATAAATTGCAGTGGCTGTGTATTTTTACAAAGGGAAGACCGTCACTAACTTGAGGTTTTATTTTTTTGCGTGGTATGTTTTGGTCCCTGACTGTGTTTTTAAGTAGTAGAAAAAGACAAATATAGAGAATAAAAATTCTACTTATCATAATAGAATCTTTCAATGGATGCATCTTCAGAAAATGTCATAATTGATGAATAATTTATATTTTAAAAAATCTTAGCCTTAAAAAGTGACAGTGTAGTGACCATTTTGTGAGATGCAGTGCTAACAATACTGAGCAAATATCTAGGTTTCTTTGACAGTATTGGCCACTTTTTCTTCAAGATTCTTCTAGATCATAGATCAGCAGTTCTGATAAAAGTTTTCCAATACAGTTTTGGAAATAGGAATGACACTGGGCAGTCCTGATTTTCAGTATACGGCTGATGAGAAAACGTAAAAAAATACACTTAAAGAACTTGACCTTTCCCTCCTTCTCTCTTAACTCTTACATGCATCATAGTAATAAAACTACAATTGTTATAAAATATAATAGCTACAACAACAATAGCAGTAATATACTATAATTACTTTTAGATTTAAAATTCCATTGATGGACATATTTAAAAAATAGCGGGTTTCATTGTGTGTATCATTATTTACAATGTTATTTAGCATTCAGATACAATTAAACACACTAAGTCCATGGAAGAATAGCTTTGTAACTTCCAGTTCATCTTTTCAGAATTGAAAAAAAAAAAAAAATGGACACAGCATGGCTTCAGGTAATTGCTAAACAGGTAAAAATTGCTTACATTTGGCAAACTTTATACAGTGGGGATGATATGGGAAAGTGAAAATTGCAGAGGAGTGGGTGTGTCTGGGCACAGAAAATAGAAGATGTTGGAGCTGTGTATTCGTATTACAAGGACGGTGTCACTAAAATATGTTCATAGATGTTCTGGCAAAAAAGAGCCCATCTATAAATACTTGTCAATTCACACTGGGGTTTTGTTCTTCATTCTCTCTGTGTTTCTAATATAACAAAATTTTAACTTAGATGCTTGAAAGGACTAGGGAGACATCCAAGGAAGTAAGTAAACCCTCCTGCGGGTCAAAACCAAAGGTGATAATTTAGAAGTTATGGATATTTAAGAAATCTACATTTCCTAATGGCTGCATGCCGTGGTGCGTAGCATAAGTGTCTTCAAGCCCTGTCTACCAGGGAACACTCAGAAGAAGCAAGTGAAGTTGTGGGGATAAATATGGATAATTAAAGTGTGTTAGATCCTCTATGAATACTCTCATTCAGAAGTAAAGCAATTTTAGAGCTTAACTGTTGTTAACTTTTAGAGAAGTAAAGCAATTTAGAGCTTAACTGTTGTTGAAGGACGACTGTGAACATCAAAACAAAGTTTGAATTTGCTTTAATTAAGCATCTTAGCCTTCGCACTTTTAGTGGACTTGTCTTTGCTTTTCTTAGTGTTCCTGGTAAAAAAGTGCTTCAACTACCAGCTCTATAATTTTTTGTAAAATACAGAGTATTTATAATTTCTTGAAAGATCTATATCACATAATGAAATCATTTATAAAACATCTACACTTCTGTTTAGAAAACCTTTCTGGTTGAAGAAATATACAAATGTGAACTGAAGGCGCATCAAGAGCCCATTAAAGAAATCCATAATCTGTTCCTTTAATGAATTAAATTATTTGTTTAAAACAATGTAATTGTTTTGGAGGGCTTTCTTCATCTTTGATGTTAACTTTGGATATCTTTTTCTTCATCCTTTGCATTACAGGAACGCTTGTGCAGCTAAATCTGGGACTTCTAGGAGCTTTATACCCAGCATATACACTTTAGGTTTTTCTCTGCAATAGTACAGTTGAGGTGTACCCTTTAGTGTCCACTATTGTATACATTAGATTTTGTGGCATATAGTAATACTGTCTAATACCACATCTTTAAATTCTGGAGCCCTAGTTCAAAGGATTTTTTTACAAAATATTTTTAACTATTCCATAATTAAGAGAGAGAAAGAAAAAACAAAAAACAAACAAACAAAAAAACCAACCCACAACCCTTTACCTAGTACATGCTTGTATTTCTAACACAGAATCATAGAATACTTTAGGATGGAAAAGACCCTTAAGATCATCAAGTCATTAACCTAACACTACTGAGACCACCACTAAGCCATGTCCCTAAGTGCCACATCTACACTTCTTTTAAATACCTCCAGGGACAGTGATTCAACCACTTCCCTGGGCAGCCTGTTCCAATGCTTGATAACCCTTTCTGTAAGGAAATCTTTCCTAACATTCAATCTAAACCTCCCCTCATGCAACTTAAGGCCATTTCCTCGCATCCTGTCGCTTTTTACCTGACAACAGAGATTAATACCCACCTTGCTACACCGTCATTTCAAGTCGTTGTAGATGGAGATGAGGTCTCTCCTCAGCTTCCTTTTCTCCAGACTAAACAACCCCAATTCCCTCAGCTGTTGCTCACAGGACTTGTGCTCCAGACCCTTCACCAGCTTTGTTGCCATTCTCTAGACATGCTGCAGCACCTCAACGTCTGTTTTGCAGTGAGGGGCCCTGATCTCTGAACTGAACACAGTGTTCGAGGTGCGGCCTCACCAGTGCCAAGTACAGGAGGACAATCCCTTCCCTTGCCCTGCTGGCCACACTGCTTCTGACACCAGCCAGGGTGCTGCTGGCCTCCTTGGCCACCTGGGCACCCTGCTGGCTCACGCCCAGCCGGCTGTGGACCAGCACCCCCAGGCCCTTTCCCACCAGGCCCTTTCCAGCCGCTCTGCCCCAGCCTGTAGCGCTGTGTGGGGCTGCTGTGACCCAGGTGCAGGACCCAGATTTTAGCATTTTTGGATTTCATACAGCTGGCCTTGGTCCACCAGCCCAGCCTGTCCAGATCTTTCTGTAGAGGCTTTCTGCCCTCAAGCTGATCAACCAACTTGCTGTCATCTGCAAACTTACTGAGGTTGGAAAATTTAATAATTCCCTTCCCCTCTCTTGTAAGCATAACTTTTTCAAGGCATGTAGATACCCTTCATAGATGTTTTGAAATTTCTGATATGTTTTTCATGTACTGCTGGTTTCTTGTTATTCTTAAAAGAAGAATATTGCTGTTCATTATTTTAAGAGAAAACTGGTGTTAGCTGAATAGATTTCACCTTTAGTATAAACAGGTAAAATATTAGATGTTGATGTAACATGAACCACCTCAGAATGACAATTGCTTCATGATAAAATGGAGGGAAACCAGGAAACTGAAAAACTCATTTACATGTTTTTCTTTGTTTCTTAAAATTTGGTATAGCTGTGATCAGTCTGACCAAATTTGACGCCACAGCCACTGCAGAGTACTAACTATAGATTTTCCACTGTGCTGTGGGCAGGGTTTCTCATTTCATACATCATTTGCAACTTGCTGCAGTGATTCTGCAAGTCATTGCCTATCTCACTAACAGAAAGTTAGGAAGAAGTAGCATCTCATCTTTCCCTACTCTTGTTTTGAACAACTATTGCACCAGACATCACAGCCAGTTTCCTGTTGCTCTCTGCTTACAGTAAAACACCAGCTATAATTATACCAGCTAAAATTATACCAGCAATCCTTTACATTCTATTCTTAAGTATCAATATTAAGCAGGTTAAATCCTTCAGCAAAGCTCTGTCTGTCAGGTGCTACTCCTTATTTTATCTACCTAAAGATATCCAACAGAGTGCAAAACCTACATCTTGAAAGGGAGCTCTGGAATGTAGCCAAATATGTCAGATATTTTTTTTGTGTGTTTCTGAGATGCCATTCAACAAGAATCAGTGTGAGTTATTCTGACTTTCCCCACTCTTCACCAGCAGTATAATAGCTTAATGATAGCATGAAACTCAGGGCACAGACCTGAGACAGGCAATCACAGCAATACCTCATTTTCACCCTGGTCTCCATCCACCGAACAAACATTTCAAGCACTAAAACTAAATCTGAGTTAAGACAAGTAAACCAGTGCTACTAGACAACACCAAGAATTACAGGACCTCACCTTTGTGTAGAACAGAATAGAACAGGATTTGATATTTTTAATTTCACTGGGCTAAATCCATATAATCATCTTTAGATACAGCTGACAGTGTAAAGGAAGTTTAGGTAAGGACTGAGCAGGTAAATGTAAACAAAAATTTATAGAATCACAAAATAGTCAGAATTGGAAGGGACCTCTGAAGATCATCTAGTCCAACCTCCTGCTAAAGCAAGTTCACCTTGAGCAGGTTGCACAGAGTCACGTTCAGGCACATTTTGAATGCCTTTACAGGAGGAGACTCCACAGCCTCTCCAGGCAGCCTGTGCCAGTGCTGTCAGCCTCAAAGTAATAAGGTTCTTCCTCATGTTCAGATGGAACTTCTTGTGTTGCAGTTTGTGCCTGTTGCCCTTTGTCCTGTCTCTTGGCATCACTGAAAAGAATCTGGCCCCATCCTCTTGACACTTGCCCATAAATTTGTAGACATTGGTAAGGTCCCCTGTCAGTCTTCTCTGGGCTAAACAGGCCCAGGTCTCTCAGCCTTTCCTCATAAAGGAGATGCTGCAGTCCCCTCGTCATCTTTGTAGCCCCCCAGTGGACCCTCTCCAGCAGTTCTGTGTCTCTCTTGAACTGGGAAGCCCAGAATGGGACACCACACTCCAGATGCAACCTCACCATGGCTGAGGATGCCACTGGCCTTCTTGGCCACCAGGCCCCACTGCTGTCTCATGGGCAATTTGCTGTTCACCAGCACTCCCAGGCCCTTCTCTGCAGAGCTGCCTTCCAGCAGGTCAGCCCCAGCCTGTGCTGGTGCGTGGGGTTGTTCCTCCCCAGGTGCAGGACCATACACTTGACTTTGTTACATTTACTTTAGATGCCTAGAATCAAGTATGTAAGGTTAGTGGTTTAAGATAGAGGTCTTTCCTGGAAAGTGGCCCCTGCCACCACATGAATTTCTTTATTTTTATTTTAATTTGTTTTTTGTCTTTTATGATTGAGGATCACTCATTATTAAGCCTACGACTGGCCATGTCTGTTGCACAATTAAATGAAAAACTCAATCTTATGCCAGATTCTCCTTCTTTAACAGCAATGTTTAAAATGCAAGGCTCTAAAACATACTTTTGACTGAGTTCCCCTTTGTGTTGTCAGATATATACTGGGCCAAACCCAAAAATGCTCTTTGCAACACCTCAGTTACTGTTCTCTCAGTTTCAGTAATCAAGTTAAAAAGCATCATTAACACACTAAGGATTTGGATACATCTACTATACTTTTGATAGCTAGTTTCAAAGACAATGTAGCAAAATGTGGATATCTTGTTTTAATTTGTCTTTTTTCTTTCTTTCTTTGGTAGATGTGCTCAAAAAATTAATGCTTTGTTTTCCTTTGAAACATATTTGGCATTCAGCTATTTTTCTTTCTCTGAAGCTAACGATTTTTTAGAGACATGGGAAGATGCAACCACCTCCCCATTGTGTTCTGGTTTCCTCGAGTCATTAGGCTGCAAAGCAAATGCCTACTTTGTACGCAGCTTCTGCAGAAAATTGGGACCATGTAAGTCTCACACTTTTCTTTGCACTGTTAGCATCACTGATTTTGCTTTACTGTTTCTATTTGCCACAATGTAGCTTCTTATTGCTCAGGAGATAAAGGAAGTGATGGGTCATTTTAAGCCGCCTCCTCACTCCATTATTACAGTGCAGCAGCATATACTAAGCCCCTTAAAGGAAAAACTCTTCTCCATTTCTTTTCCTGTGTCAGGGAGCAAAGAGCAGCACATATCAAAGATAGTGGAGCATGGTAAGAACACATGCACAATAGGACCATAATTAAGCACTCTCAAAAGCATAGTTACTACCAGTATTAGTCAGAAAAATAGCTAAGGGGAGATAAATAAAGTAAAATCTCTCTAACTTATGTGAAATAACAGAAATAACCCTGAATGACCAGTCTCCATAACCCTGTAGGCCGCATTCTGTTAAATGATTATCACTTACATAACCATTAACTAAGGTTTCACTGACCTTGACGGCAATGCAGTAATCACATCTTTGAATGTCACTGAAGACTTTTTACAGTGTAATGTGACAGGCAGACAGAAAATGCAGAAATCTTTCTACTCACTATTCATAGATATATATGGATTGTATAAGCCTATTACAAAAGAAATCCATCTCATGTCGAACTTTTTTATGAAGTTTTCTGGCAATATTGCAGATTCTTACAGTACGCTGTTATTACATTTAAGTGTATGAGTATCTTTCATGCATTTCCCAACTCAGCTAAGTTTCTCTGATCTTTGCTGCTGCATTGAGAAAGCTTGAGCCCTGGTGACTGCTTAGGAGCATTCATATTTGGCATCAGTATATCTAAAACATATTTCATAAGTTCACTGACATTACAGAGCTGTTGTTAGATCTATATAGTCAATGGGTGATTGCAAAAATGGGTGACTGGAAAAATGGGTGATAGCAAAAGGAGCATGGCATCAAACCCTGAGGGAGTAAATTTCCAAGATCAGAAAGTACAGTTCATTCATAATTGACTTTGCTACTCAGATTCATAAGTAGTCTCACATAATATGAGGCACTGTGCATGAACCAATGTGCTCTGTACTTTGCTTGCTTATGGCCAGCTGTTTGCAATGTTTTTCTTTGTACTTCCAATAAACAGATGAGCAGGTACAAACAGTCACATCCCAGGAGATGATGGACACTAAGAAGTATGAGGTCCTATACTATCTTGAGGTTAGTCAGTAGGCTGCACATTATGCAGTGATGGTACCAAAAAAATGAGCAGTACTTACTCTTTTAAAAGAGTTGATGGTGCCCAGGTGCATACCTCATATTTGGAGGAAAGATCTCAAAGAGTGTAAAGAAGTTTTGAGTTCCAGAGCATCATCAGCCTGAGACCACTAAAAGTCCTGGGCTGCATCAAGTGTGACCAGCAGGTTGAAAGAGGTGAATCTTCCCCTCTATTCCACTCTGGTGAGACCCCACCTGGAATATTGCATTCAACTCTAGGGCCCCCAGTGTAAGAAGGACATGGAACTGTTGGAGCGAGTTCAGAGGAAGGTCATGAATAAGATCAAAGGGCCAGAGATTCTCTCCTATGAAGAAAAGCTGAGAGAGGTGGGGTCATTGAGCCTGGAGAAGAGAAGCCTTTGAGGAAACTTTACAGCAGCCTTGCAGTACCTAAAGGGGGCCTACAAGAAAGCTGAAAAGGGACTTTTTAAAGGCCATGTAGTGATAGGGCAAGGGGTAATGGCTTTAAACTGAGAGAGGGTAGATGTAGGTTAGATATTAGGAAGAAATTCTCTACTGTGAGGGTGGTGGGACACTGGAACAGGTTGCCCAGAGAAGCTGTGGTTGCCCCAAACCTGTAAGTGTTCAAGGCCAGGCTGGATGGGGCTTTGTGCAACCTGGGCTAGTGGAAGGGTCCCTGCCTATGGCCAGGAAGTTGGGCTAGAGGATCTTTGAGGGTCCTTTCCAATCCAAACCATTCTATGATTTTATGATTGTATTGAAACCAGAGCTTCTGCTTCATAGAAAACCCCTTCCTAAATAGATATCCTCTGTCCTTCCACTGAGGCTAAGACTCCAATGAATAAACACAAAGACATATCTTCAACTAGCAAAAGGATTGCCTGAACAAGGTTTTTAGTTGCAGAGTCATAGGAAAGGCCTTTGTTACGAGATCATATACAGGATTTTTAAGAGTGAGGTATTAACCTGACCTGGTTGTCAGGATATACATGGAGAGATACACAAAGTAATTTTGCATGATGGTGTTGCATATTATTTTTCAGAGGGGTGAGGGGGAGGAAGTGAGGATGAGAGAGTAGTGGTATTTTCATACAAATAAAGAACAAAACCAAAAAGATAAAAAACACAGTAGTCCAATGGAAAATCTGCCAAATTGTGGTTGGAAGCTAAAGCTGACAAGATTTCTGTCTTTAGGTACTGAAACACCTTTTGGGAATAATCATAATTAATTTATTTGATTATTTATTAAGGAAAAAAAAAAAACCCCAAACCAAAAACAAACTACAAAGAAACCCCAAATTGAAACTTTATGAAAGTAAACAACACTCATTCAAAAATGAATAAGACTTAACTTGTTGATTTTCTATTTCCTTTTGGGAATTTACACTAAAGCTTAAAAGGAAAATATACTGTGTCTTCTTTGATGAGATCTCAGCACCAGGAAGTTTGAACTGAGATTTACATTTCTCCTGGGGATCACAGTCTTACAAGATGAGTGGGAAGCTTATGGAAAAGTTTGCTAGTCCCCTTTGACACTGCTGCTGTCATTTTTAGGGGCACATTTGAGAAGGGTGTGCATACTTACAGGATTACAGAAATCTTAATGATTAATTTCTTTAATACAGTAAAAATTTGTAATGACTATAAAATTTGAAGTGTCAGACCTTCACCAACTTATTGTCAGTTTCGTATAGAAATACTTACTATTTTTAAAATATTCTCTTTTTTTTTCTGTATAATTTTTTCAACATGGTTTTCTCATTGGAAGACTCCATGGAATTTTTGCCTATGAATTGAATTACCAACCCACAGATAATTTTCTTAGTTAGATATTTCATTTGATTATTTTCTATAGCAAAATATGGCTTCTGTTTGTGAATGGGTTTAGTATCAGGGAAATACTTCCACATAAAAACAGTTTAGCTGCATATTACCTAAAATACTAGTTAGTTTTTCCTAAATGAACTATTTCCTTGTAATATTGTTTACATCTTTTTTCTAAGAGAAAAAAATATTGGAAAGAAGAGAATAGTAAGGGTTTCCTGCTTTAATTCTTGATTTAATAAGAATGAGAGTAAAAATATTTTCAATATTGTAAGTAATACACCAAAAATTAAGAAATCAAATACAATCTGCAAGATATAATTTCCTTAAATGCTTCTCTCTTTTTATGATGGAGATAACCATGAAGTAGTTCTGCAAGACATCTGTTAATTAATGCTAGTTGTGGCTGAGCTGGAATTCTGATTGTTTGCTCAGGGCTATGCAGCCACTAAAGAAGAACCCACACTCTTTAACTGCTTTTTTGTCTCCCACTCCCAAAAAAATACAGCAGCTTAGAAGGAAAAGGAGAACCTCTGGAAACAGCAGAAGAGAGAAAGCCAGAGAAATAAATCCATAGTTACAATCATTTTGATGCCACCATTTCTTGTACATCAAGTCCAAACCACATATTGTCTGGATTTGTAGGAAAGAATAGGAGTTTACATATTTTCAAGGAGCATCATTGACATGTGTTTCCAGCTGCCAATTTTTCTGTGATTGGATAGGTCAGCATTAAAGTATACAAATTTTTCAGTAGCTAAGGTACTAACAATGTTTATTTAATTTTCATTTTTGGACACTGTTTCTGATCACTTCTTTATCTATATTGATTTCAGAAAATGTATTTTTAAAATAATTAGTTGGAATGTGCCTTACAAGATACTGATGTCAGAAGTCATTCATTATGACAAGGACAAGAACTGCAATTTAGAGCAATTAGTTTTGCTTAATTGCAATATTCTAATGCATCAGAATAACCATTAAATGCCATAAGTCCACCTAAACACCACCTGTTTTAAGAGCTATCTAGGTCTAGTACTTTGAATCTGTAGTCTGTTAATCTTGCTTTCTCTCATTCTCCTAACACACACCATATCCAATACCAACTACAGCTCGATATTCTTCCATAAACTGTGAGCAACAGAGAGACATCAAAGCAGAGACAGAAATAAATGGTAGCAGAAAATGCCATACTGCACAATGGAACAAGCACTGCCAGCATTGTGGTTATTTTTAGTGAAATGGTGCAGTGCAGGTGAAGGTACTAGACCTTTAGTATGAGTTTAAGACCTTCCAGAGCCCTTTCTCTTAGTCTTCTCCGAGAGCAACAACACATATCAGGATGAGTGTGCCTCATCCTGAGAGGGTCTCTCATCTTTCATGGCCAATGTTCTTTTTTACCCTTTAACAAAGTATGTGTGTTCCTGTGCTCTGGGAAGCAGCTTTTATTTCTGCTTTACTTTTCTTGTTCACTACAAAAGGTACCAGTCGGGGTTGTCTGTTTTAAACTGAATGCTCGATATCCTCTCTACCTGAAATCCTAGTGAGAGCCTGGCTGTGCTTTCTCGGCTGGCATTCTTTGTTTCCCACATATGCTATGTACAGTCTTTGTAGCTTAACATGGGAAGTGCTTACAGCCGCCTTCTCAATTAATTTTGCTTTCTACTGGATTTAAAAGACTTCTGAAAACTGCAAACTATAAAATCATTAGCTACATAGAGAAAAGTTTGGTCCAGTAGCAGCTACATCTTGCTACACTATCATTGAAGGAATCTGCATAGCCTTCTTACAAAACATTACATTAAGATGTGCTTTGATACGTTTTCCTGAAACAAGAAAGCACATTAATGTTTGAGGTGCTGAACCTATGTTAACTTTGTACTTGGTCTTTTTCTCTGGTTCCAGAATAATACCATCACAAAAATGAAAAACAAACCAAAAAACAAACCCCCAAAAAACCACACACCAAACAAACAAAAAAAAAAAACCCACAAAAAAACAAACAAAAGCAAACCAAAACCAAAACCCCAGTAAAGAAGTTCTGTATAGTTTAATTTTTCTAGTATCAGCTTGTATACACATAACGTACAAAAAATGTAGGGCCAGTCTAGTACCCACTTATTTCAATTAACATTCAATATTGATTTTCATATCTGTGGGCTGTGCATTTAGACAGGAAATTTCATAGGAAAGAAAATGGTAGAAGACTGATTATGGATCTGCTCTATACTGGCAGTGTCCCATGTCCCCAGAAAACAGGAATGAATGAGAAATTAAAGTAAGTTAGCAGACTTTTCTAATGATATTTCATAAAAGATTGACTGCTTCTACATGACAAGGTCAATATGTATCATACTAGTAAAGAGAAATGTAAGCAATTACAAAGCACCCAATAACACACAAAATCTTTCCATGAACACACACAGAGATCAGAATATATGTTTTTTCTTAGAAGAAAAGTTGAATCTTTACCTGATACAAAGTTCAGTATTTTATATCTTTCACAATGTTACTATTATTGAAAAGAATCCATCAGTATCTTATTTTTCCTGAAACAGCCTGGTTAGTAAATAAATAAATAAATAAAGGGGGTGGCAGGGGTGGGAATGGTGGCTGAGGTGGGGGATGAGGTAGGGGATGAGGGTATGGGGTGGAACGACAACACTTCTATAAATAATCTGCTTCATGTTTTCTACATCCATTTCTGACTGGACAAATAGACTTGGGTGTGCAATTCAAAAAACACATTTCAAAGCAGGTAACAGGAAACAGAGGTAGAAATAATAAAATAAAATTTAAAAAAACCCAGTTTTTCTTAGCAAGGTTGTCACCCAAGTCTCTGGGAATAGATTACACAAACATGTGTTAGGAATGCTGCACATGTCCTTCCTCGATAAACAGCATGGGCTAGATAACCTCACAACACCCTTCTTTTCCTTTGGATTCTTGCCCAAGTTCTTCATATTTTTAATACAAGTAGCAGCTTAGTAGACAAATACTTACTACACAGGCTGCATGTGTAGGAAGAAAATGACTGTCATTATTCAGATGAAAACTAAATTGCTCAAAAACTCTGCTCTGGAGCAATATCCTGGGCTGGGTTTGAGTAAACTGATGTTTAAAGCATTTTCAGTTGGTACCTTTGTTTGGTTTAGGTTTAGTTGTTTTGTTTTATTTTGTTTTGGTTTTTGTCAATAAAGGTAAGCCCTAGAGAAGAGGTGAGTTTCAATTCCAAGTGTATATTCTTTGTTTTAGAACAGGTTGGAAAGAGAGGAGCAGATGGATAACATTTGGGACATTTTGTCAATTCATCTGTTAATAAATGAGACTCACACTGGCTGCATTAAGCAAAGTCCTTCTGTCTCCAGCACTGCCAGCAGCTCTGAAGACATCCTCAGATAATGTTTTGGATGGTGGATAGCTGAGGTAAAAATAGTAATACATGCAACAGCCAATAACCATATCACAGCTCCTTGAATCAAGACCTCTGTTGTGATCACACCTGGAATTGTTCCATCACTGAGACACCTTTTTACTAGTAATAAAGCTTACTGAACTTGTCTAGACAGAACAAATGCATCATACGGCTTAAAAATCTTTTTCTAGTATTTCTGAGAAACAAAGCAAACACATTACCAGGTGGTTGCTGTTGCTGCTGATGTAGCTGATGTCAAATTGCCTGTTACTACGTTGTGTTCCCTTGTCTTGATAATATATGTGTTTTTGCATGGTATGTGCCTGATATCTTGCATTATTCATTCAATAAGGAGTCATAGAATGATGCAGTAACTAAAAAGATACTGTATGAAGTGGAAATAAAATAGAGATTTAATGACATTCAGATTAGTGATTTAGAAAGAAATGCTAGAATATGAAAGCAAGTATTATCACAATTCTTTTGAAAATTTTAACTTCCCCATTCCTTGGAAGCATTGTAAATTACAAGAACATATTCTAGCCACACATTCTAGCACACTGTAAGTCAACACCAGAGTATGTAAACAAAATGTAATCTCATATCGTCAACAAAACTTCCAATTTCTCTGCTTGTATGCAGCATTTTCCAGTATTTCAGTATTGTTAGTATGACCAAATGATGCTGCCAAATAAGAGGGATTTTTTCTTTATAAATGCAGAGATATTGCAATGATGTGCAGACATACTTTTTGGCATAGTATTCAACATGCATAGATTCAACGTGTTGCACTCATAAACTAGTGAGGCAGATGAAGGACAACGAGAAGAAAAGCTGAGGGAAGTGTGGGGCCAATGCTCAATGGAGAAGTGAACTTTGTGACAATGGACACAGAAGAGGCTGAGGTACTTGTTACTTGCTTTGCATCATTTTCAATGACAAGATCTGCCATCTCATTCCCCAATTTCCTCACCTTAGTGACAGAATTTGTGAGAATGTAGCAGTACCTACAGCAAAGACAGAGCAGGGAAGCTTAACCCATTTGGTCATGGGACACAGGGTGTTGGGACTGATGACTGATGTCACTGAAAGGCTGTGCTCTGCCATCTTTGAAAGATTACATCAAACCGGGAAGGTCCTGATGATTGGGAAATGCAGATGTCGTGCCCACCTTTATACAGGACAGACAGGAGGACTGAGGATCTAGAGACAAATCTGCAATCCTTAGTCCCAGGGAAGATGAATAAGCAAGCTTTTCTTAAAGTAATTTCCAGGCACTTGAAGAACAAAAGACGTGACTGGGAACAGCCAACATGGGTTTGCCAAGTTTAATTTGCCAAATTATGCCTGACCATCCTGACAGCCTTCCACGGTGAAACCGTATCCATGCTCAACAGATAAGGGCAGAACATTGGATCTTCTTTATTAAAGACCTAGGTGAAGGGATCCAAGAAAATCTGCGGACATCATCAAACTGAGGGGGAAAGGTCAATACACTGGAGGGCAGTGCTCCTATTCTTAAAGGCTTCAGCATGCTGGAGGGCCTTCTGAGGTTCAGCAAATGTAATTGATTTTGCCTTTTATGGCCAATACCTGTACGAACACTAGAATTTGCTCCAGAGCATTCATTTTTCTCTTAAGCATAAAACCAAGGCATAGTCTTTCTTAAGAAAGACAGTAATAAGATCAGCCGTTTTAACTGTATGGTTTGCTGGAAAACATTTTACATGATGTCATCTCTCCACAGATAATAGCCCTCAATGTTTTTATTCTAAGACAACATAGATAGATGATTGACATTTTGACAATCCTATTTCATGCACTGTCACTGATCTTAGGCAACTACTTGAGCTGCAGAAGATCTAGTATTTGATTTTTATTACTTTAAAAATCTTGTATATTCTTATGTGGCTGGTAGATGTTACTGAAACAACTAAAACGTTCCTTCCAACTATTCCTGCTAAAAAAACCCTAAAATCAGTAGTATAAATAACAATACCTAAAGATCTTATTTGAACTCATAAAACCTGTGCATCCTTTCTTTTGGTATTTTAACCTTCTGCCAATATTCTGCTTCCAGTAAATGGAAGTCTAAGACAGAAGTAAACAAACAAAAGAAAGAAAAAATGGTACAAAAATCCTTCTATTTTAAGTTGTATGTCCCTGCTGTCATTTTATGATGGGCTATAACACACCCTTTCCGGTGCCTTGGAAAATCTCCTCTTTTGTTTCTTGGTTTCTACATTGCTTACATGCAAGGTCAGCATCATAATCTTTATATATCTTTCCTCCGCTACTGTCCCTTAAGGTTATGCCTTGAAGTAACTCCCACAATCTTATTCCCAGTCTCTTGCATTTCCTTCCAGACCACACTCACATGATTTCTCCTAAAGCTAGTTCTGGAGTTTCTATGTGTAATAGGAATAAAATCTTCCAAACAGATTCACTGGTTACAGATCAGACATATAGGGTATAGTGTATGGAAGGAATTTGAAAAACTATTTACCAATGTGCTTACCACATACAGCAGAGCCGTATATATATATACAAGTTGCGCTCTCTGATAAATTTAGGAGAATAACAGAAAAAAATATTTACTATTCTATATTGCTTATTTCTGTGGCACATATCTCTACTCAAATATTCCTGAATAGTCAATCAGTTTAAGACTGTCTGCTTTTAGCAGGCAGATGACATATCAGGTCTTAGAAAGGCACTTCACTAGATTTAGCATTGGATTAATAAAAACATACACTTGTAACATGTAAATATATAACATATATAATATACAGTGATAGACAAAGACCATGGTTTTCAGAGGTGGAGACAAATACATTTCACTGTCTCAGAAGATGATTCAATTTGGATATTGTCCACTCTTCTGGTAATCACTAGGGTTGAGCGTAAGGCTGGTTTTTTTGATACCTTATTGGGATGACTCAGTGCAGTTCTGAAGTGTCAGCACTGGATTGCAACCCAAGTGTTAATAAGAAGTCTAAAACTCTAAAAAGGGATCAGAGGTAAAATGCTAGCAGTCTCTTTTTCCTTGTGATAAGGAGATGTACTGACTGTTTAGAATCACTGCAGCAAGTTGTAAATGATGTATGAAATTAAAAATCCTCTGCCCAGTGCACAGAAGGAACACAGATAACACCGCAGTTACTGCTGTGTTGTGGTATTTGCCCTGTTACTTTACTTAGATGCAACCTTTGACAAAAAGCAAGTAAGCAAGCAAACAAAAACCCTAGAGCAGAAGTATTAAAAAAAAATTGTAGGTGGGAGGAATTAACATTAACCTTTATTTTGTTTGTTTGTACCTGCCCTTCCCAATTTCCTCCCTCCTTTCCCAACAAACTTCATCCAAAGAGCGTCTTAAATGGAGAGCTAGATACTGGTAAAGTATCTTACCAGCAGATAGCTCCTGTACACTTATGTGTAACCCCATGGGTCATGCAAACACACTTGCAAGATCCACAGGTGGGAAGAGAAGTGGTGAGAAAATAAACCTCATCCTGAACAGCCCGAGTTAAAAATGTGTAAGAAGGTGAGTTCAAAAGCTGTACCACAAAGCTGTCTCCAGGTCCTGCATCTTTGCAGCCATGTTGATGAAAGTAAATAACTGGCTTCTTAAGCATAGTCTTTATAAGTCCTTTAGCTTTGATGAGGTTGGTGAACCACCCAATTTTTCTGCTCTTGTCCAACACTCTACTTAAATAACTAAGGAAAAAAGTAGAAACGTGTGTGGAAGCCTCCAGGTGAGTGTTTTGCATTTAGTTTTGCATTTTTGAAGTCACTTTATTTTATCAGAAATGCATAGAAAATACCTAAATGTCAGTGTGGTTTGATGTGAGATATACTGAAATGTTTCTAGAAATAGGTGATGAAGAATTACATGGTTACTCTCTTTTTTGCCATATAATAAATGGCTACACAATTAAAAAAATCATCTTAGATTTTAAATCCGACATCTTCCTTCCATTCTATTCTGCTTTGCTAATCTGAACTGGCAGGCTTCTGTTTTAAGAGGAGCTGTTATGAACTTGCCAGTTTCTGGGTTATCTAAAAATAATCTACCTTTAAAATGGTGTTCTTCTATCATGCATTTTCCCATCCTTGTGTTTGACAAATGCAATCCTGAGTCAGATTAAAGTAAGTACCACTGGCACGTAGTTTAGTAAAAGGTTTTGTACTAAGTGGTATACACCTGTCTGACGGGTAGTCTAGTATGTTACAAGCCAGCTGGACTAGGAAGACTAGCATTGTCTCACTGGAAAATGGGAAATCTGATTTTATTTTTTAAGGACAAATAGAGTGAAGTTTTAAGGCTTTCTATTTAAATATCAAATTTACTCTAGCTCACTGAAAAGTTTTGAAGACACTGTTTTTCTAGCATCTTCTTAGTTTATCCTCACAGCACCAAGACCTGCCTTTATAAACTTTATAAAACTTAAAGAACTGAAAGAAAGACTGTAGTAATGCATTTTAAAAAGGAAGCAGTTTTTTCTCCATATTACACTATTGTGTAACTAACTCTTCATATTACACATATTGATGAGTGCTTTTACATCTGAAGAACTAGCTACTGAAAATACCAGTACAGTTTATATATATTTCTTAAAGTATAAATAAAATAAAATTTGAACTGGATATCAATCAATTATTAAAATAGTCCAGTATTAATTTTGTGTCCTAAACTAAGGTGGATCTCCTGGTTATGTATCCTCCATAGCTATCACAAAAAGATATATTCTATACTTCACTAAGTGAACCAGAATAAATCTAGCTTAACAATAGACTAGTACATGTGCAAAAAAGAATTGTGATAGACTAAATTTAGGTGGTTGTTTCCTTCAATGCTAATAGAGGCAGAAAGCATCTATAATTGCCCATGAGCCTGCACATCTTATTGGGGATTCAGAGTTAATAAAAATTTTGAGTTTATGATCTTTTCCATCTATCAAAGTATCTTAAGATGTACCTTGATTATTTTTCTTTTTCTTCGGTTTGGTGAAAGCTTTGTCTTTCAGGGTTTTACAAGCATTTTCATTTTTAGAAGTAAGCAAACTCAGCAGGAAGGTCTTTGTAGAGTGGAAGACATTTTAGGAAAATTATTATATATAGCACAATTATAGACTTGAGCAAATAACCGATTTCTTGGTTCATTGGCATTTCAGAAAAGAAGAACTCAGCCAGTGGAAGGTGAATTATAACTCATCCTCCAGCTCAACCACCAAATCAAAAAGGAATTATTTGGGATGATTTGAAATATTTGTTACAAAATGAGTATTTAATTTCAAACATGAACATTTATAAAGGCTTAAAAAGGTAAATTAAATATAAAGCCAAAATGTTAATTTGATTATGTAATTTTAAAAAATCCTCAGATTTTTAGCATTTTTTAACATGATCTGTTTTGTCAAACATTCTAATGAACAAAACATTTTGATGTTGTCAAATCTATATTTTTCACCAGAGGGAACAATCTTGCTGAAAATCATTGTCCATCAGTAATATTACAGTGGGTACAAAACTTGATCCTGGAGGTGTTACAGCAATTTGTGTACCCACTTAAGGTTACATATCTTCAGAAACAGCATAATTTGCATACACTCAGTGAGTGTGGTCCTACTGAAAACCAAAATGAACAATGAATGTGTAACAGGAATCCTAACCTAAATCTTTTCCTAATTCATCTCCTTTTAGATTCCAATTACCCAATATCTGCCTGGACTAAATGTTTCTGTGATAGGGCTTTCTTCCCTTGCTTCAGATCAGGTTAGCTTCCAAAGACCTGTTCCCACACCATAGAGAAGTAGCAATTAACTCACAGTCTGTTTCAGGTTTCTGACATTTGCCAGCAAACTGCAGTAAATAGAATCATTCAAAACCTTATCAACTCATGTTGATTTGAAAGTCATATACCTTTCTTAGCATGTTGCCTACTTGTTCCCAGTGGAGAAGCAACAGCTAAATTTCTGCAGCACTACAGCACATGCAAAATATTTGAAAATGAATGTTTAAATCACTAACATCTGGTGGAGTTCAAGTGGATTCTTACACTGTCTTTCAGGAGCTCAGTGGTAGCTCCTGAGAACTACATGAAATATACCCTGAACAGAGGTATTCTTTAAGTTTCATCTTAAAGAACTCTTCCGTGTTTTCTGTGAATCTATCCCAAATTTTAAGATCCTACAGCCGTTCCTCTATTTTGGAAAAAGTTAGTGCATTAAGATATTTGACGATTCAAAGTGTTTGGCAAAATAAAGATGGACATTATCATCTATAGATACTGCAGTCTTCAATGTTTTGTTTATTTGTGCATATAAAAAGTTAGTCAACTTGCCCCTTCAGTTGTCTTTTACACATATGAATGAAGACTTTATTGCAGCATCAGTGAATCTCAACATCAATATGTCTTCCCTCTGTGCTTGTTACTATTGTATTTTGTTTCAGTTTTAACTGCTGCTTTAGTTCTTTAGGTTTTGCTGCAAAATATTGATGCATAAGACAGTAATACAACAGTTTTTATAACACCTATGAGGAATGAGAACTGGGTGTTAAGAACATATAAATGACCACAATTCAGAAAAAAATATCTGTGAAGTCCTATATTCTGAGTCTTATGTATAGTTACTAGAACAACATATTTTAAAAGAGATATATAAAATCTGATGTGTCTAATTGAGAAAAATTATCTTTAAATTCAAAATTTGTTCTAAAATTATGAAATTAATAGTTGGTTTATGTCTCTGAAAATAAAGATAAGTATTGCATGGTAATTCAAGTATGAGCTACTGAAATGAAGAAAATCTTATTCTTCGTAAAAACAACCAGTCTTAAAACCAGATCTAGATAATACCTTTGCCTTATTACAAAAATATGGGTATGGGGAATAAACTTGTATTATGCATGATAGGTGCACTAGATACTGATTTATATCAATCTTGATAGATACTGTTACATATAGATATGACATGTGTATGCACAGATATTTCAACTGTTGAAATTATTTTTCTTTTCAATTTCACTGGCTATTCTCTGGATCCTGTTTTGTGTAAGTGAATATAAATGTGTTATCATCGTAAGCAATATATTGAGAAATATATACTTCACAATGATGTTGCAACATTTTTCCCTTTTGATCACACAAGTAGGATACCCAAAGATTCCTAAGCAATTTCTCAGCACAACTTCCTCTGAAATTCACTGAGTACTGATAAACAACTGTGTTATTTTGCTATTGATATCTTTGTATTCCTGCTATTATTTCTGTCTCTCTTCTGGATTTTTTGCTTTCTACATAATTTTTAACTAGATAGTAAGACTCAAACACATTTTATGTTTGTAAGTCAACAATATTTTCTCAGTTCCTTTATTAATAAAGCTTAGCATATTATTTGAGGGTTTTATATGCCCATGATGGCAGAAAAGTTTATTCACTTAAAAGTGTATTAAACTAATACTGACAAAATGCTCAGTATTTACAGTGTTTTACATAATTATCATACTATGCTAATTAATAGAGATCTAAATCCAGGCAGTCTGCTTCACTAATTTGCCATGATAGTAATAATAATTTAATATTTAATATGCAAAGACAGTATGCTTAATCTTTGTAAGGTGTATTAAGAAATCCTAAAGAGTTTGTTAAGCCAAATGTATTTGGAAAGAAGGCAATTAAAGGATTTTGATGCCTTTGTGAGAACTTTCAGTAGTTTGTCTACTGTCTAAAAAGCTGCAGAGGAAAAATTCAATTTTAAGAATTTCAAAATTGTCTCTGATGTTGTTAAAAGTATAATCTCAATAAATACTGTTCCAGGAAGTGGCTGAGAGGAAGCGCTTCTCTTGGGAGTCCAGATTTGTTCCTTGTGTATTCCCAAGATATACTGAAGATACTATTTCAGAATTAGGTGCTTTTCCCATCAAAGCAGAAAATAATGTCTCCCCTTTTGTTCTTTTTACAGTTTCTTCATGGTTTTACAATATAATATGTGCATGGTTTTGTATGGAGGAACTGTGATAAATTACAATGTGGGAAACATTGCTTGTGTGGGATAGATAAGAAATAAGTACACTCATGTAGGAAGGAACAGATAAATTTTCTCTATCTGTGTTTATTCTTGACTGTGTTCAAGTTTTCCTGGTTGCTGTAGTGGTCTTTCTGTAGTGAAACTGATCTTTTAGATACACCCAGTCTTTTTGTCACTGTTACTCTTAAATGATGCTAAATCAGAATGGCCCATCTGAAGAAATACTCAGACATCCACACAGTGATAAATGGTGGTGTCAAAAGCATACAGTGACCTCTGAACATGAGAGATAAAAAAAGACATCTCAGGAGAAATATGTTGATTAGAGATGTTTCATTCTGCAAGATAAACAGGTATATGGGTAAACTGTTATCAATAACTGTCAGTGTTCATACATACAGAATAAAATTGGTCTACGCAAACAATTTTAAAAAAAGAGAAAATAAAATATATAACTGAGTGATAGGATTTACAAATTCAGTATTTACTATAAATGTAATTTTAAAGAGTTTCCTTTAAATCAACCAACCAATAAACCAAAAAGCATTGTTTAGAGAGAACTGTTATGAAATTTCAAGAGATTTGTAACTTGGGAATTGAGTGTTTGACAGTGTGTTATCTGTAGTATGGCATAATGAGAGCTTCAGCTATACCAAAAATTTTGTTGTTTCCAGGTTTGACACTGAATGTATTTCTAAACAGTACATTACATTCACTTCATATGATGACTGAAGATGAATGATATGAATAATTTTATATAATGCATATTGAAATAAATATCACTCGTGGCATAACTACAAATGTGGAGGTAGAATCAGGATGTTCTTCACAGTATAGACTTCCAAAACAAATCATAAAAAATATAGGCCTCTTGCATTCATGCACAAATACACATATGCTCACAACACACATTGACTTCATGTAAATAAATAAAACAGAAAAATAAACTAATTTAAGATAATCTTTAATCTCAGGGGTGACTCTCTCTCCAAGACCATTTCTAGAGCTGGTTGAATTCATTTGCCAAGAGTGAGGGAATTCTAGTAGTCAGATGAGCAAGGAGAATGTGAAGTACAATATTACAAGTTTAAATCAGAGTTCTAGATTATTTGAACTCAAAGGCAAAGAAAAGGAGAGAAAACTTCCCCAAAACATTCCAAAGCCTTCCGCTTTGATTGTTTTCTCCTTGAAATCAAATATGTGTACTGTTTGTCTACAGGTACATATATCAAGCACTATTAGAATGTAAAGAAAATATTTGTTATGCTCAGGTTTCCTGGACAAACAATTCTCTCCTCTACAAGAACATCTTCCCACACGTGTACATCTCATGGAAGTTTGCACTTTAGAGCAAATCTGACAGCCACAAATTTCCTTGTTAATTGAAGAGAAAGAATGGAAAGGGATGAAATACTCTAGAAACAATAATGGAAAACATTCAAATACGGTATATGACCACTAGAATAAAATAGAATAGAATAGATTAGTTCCAGTTGGAAGGAACCTACAATGATTATCTAGTCCAACTGCCTTACCACTTCAGAGCTGACCAAAAGTTAAAGCATGTTACTAAGGGCATTGTCCAAATGCTTCTTAAACACTGACAGTCTTGGGACATTGACCACCTCTCTGGGAAGCGTTGCAGTGTTCAAACACTCTCTCTGTAAAGAAATGTTTCATAATGTTCAGTCTGAGCTCTCCCCGGTGCAGATTTGAGCCATCCCCACACATCTTTTCTCTGGATCCCAGGGAGAAGAGATCAGCACCTTGCTTTCCACTTCCTGCCTCAGGAAGCTGCAGAGAGCCATGAGGTCACCCCTCAGCCTCCTTCTCTCCCAATTAGACAAGCCCAAAGTCCTTAGCTGTTCCTCATAGGACATTCCTTCCAGCCCTTCCACCAGCTTTATTGCCCTCCTCTGGATGCATTTAAGGACCTTCACATCCTTCTCAAATTGCAGGCCCCAGAACTCCACATAGTACTCAAGGTCAGGCTTTACCAACACTTGACGCAGCAGGCTGGTCACCTCTTCCACTGCTGGTCATGCTGTTTGGTGTCCCCCAGGTGCCATTTGCCCCTCGGCTGCCAGGGCACGTGGCCGACTCACACTGAGCCTGCTGCTGGCCAGCACCCCCAGAGCCCTCTCCCCAGGCCTGCTTGCCAGCCACTCCTCTCCCAGTTTAAACCTGTGACTGGGGTTACTTCATCCAGGAGCAGGATCTGGGCATCTGGACTTGTTAAATTTCATCCCGTTAATCATTCCTCATGCTCCAATCTACCTACCTAGATCCCTCTGCAAGGCCTCTTGCTCCTCAGAAGAGGCAACAGCACCTCCCAGTTTCGTATCATGAGCAAAGTTGCTAATGGTGCATTCAGCTCCTGCATCCAGGTCACTCATAAATGTTGTTAACAAACCAGTAGAATAACTGATCAAAAAAATGAACAGTCCATTGAAATCAGAGCTTCTTCAAGCTCAGAACAACTGAAAATGAACTATGTTTTTACATGCTTGAGTATGAATTTATGGGCTTGATTTTACCCTTTTGTTTACAAATACAAATAATACAAATACAAATACAAATACAAATACAAATACAAATACAAATACAAATACAAATACAGCACTGTTCTGTTCATTAAAGCATGCAGGGTGGTCTCTGGATGTAGATAAAAAAAATAGCCATTTGTCTTTTTGTCTTCCTACCACAGACAGAAATAGGGGTCTCTGGAAGCTGAACCTGAGATGGGTCTGCAGTGGTGGGCACTGGCCAGCTGGCACAGGCTGTAGACCAGCCCTGAGAGGGATCAAGCTCACACTGACACTCACATAGCACTATGCACTCATCATGACATTTTAGTAAAATATACCTTGAGAGTTGTAAAGGCATTATTTAGTTAGTAAGATATTTTGGAAAGGTTTCTTTGATGCTATTTGTACCTTCCTGTCTCGACAGCCTAATGAAATTAAACATGAAATGCTGTTAAATCTTGTGCAGCAAAGTTCACTGTGTTTTTTTTTTCTCTGCCAGTCCATGATTTTTAGTCTGTAATAGTGCAATTTCCCTTTGCATAAATATTTTTTTATCATACTACAGCAACAAAAAGAGTTCCCTGATGTGTATGAGACACGGTTTTAAGTGGTTTATATTCTAACTTGTCAAGATGGGGTATGTGAGGAGGAAAAGAGAAAGGAAAGTGACAAAGCATATTCACACAGCTCCTGGGAGCAGAACCTGGATTCCCTGGGTGCCTTACCTGTGTTTCCTCTTAACTCTAGATAATCCTTTCCAGACACAGAAATTCATACAGTTTTACCTGTGGAAAACCCATCCAAAGCCAACTGAAGGCCACTGGGAGGGTGCATTACTTTTTCTCTACCTGGTTCATTTTTTAGAGTATTAGAAATCTTAATGAAATGTTAATGCTTAAATATGGGCTTTGATTTTGTAAACACTCCTTGCAAATGCAAAGCCTCCACACCAGTGTATGTGAGTAAAGACAAGTATGTGTCTAGGCAGTAGCAGAATCAAAATAGTTTTATTCACTTACCAATCCAACTATAGGTAAAAAGACTAGATTACTCAGTGGTGGGTTTTTGGTCTGTTTCATTGTTAAACCTATTCCTACGAAATTTTGAAGCAATCCTTTTAGCAGAAAGAAATTTTTTTAAAAAACTCTCATATTTTAAAAAGTACTGCTTTTTCTAAAATATGCTAATTGTCCTCTCAGCTGCAAGATCTGTTTGCTTTTCATGTTGGCTTGAATAGTCAGAAATTAATTTTTGTGACCCAAAGAAGATTTGGTCAACTCAGAGTTGAGGATATTTGCCATAGCAGTGGAAGAGGAAGGCTACATTTAAATCATTTGCATAATTTCCTTGCTCCAGATGAACAGAACATCAGAAACAGAACAGAACAGAAAATTTCACCGATTGCATATTAAGTTTTAAAGTCTGCAAGATTTGTGTCTAATTGATACTGCTCATGGGCTTAGAAGAAAATATGTAACGCTTAAAAGAGGGGGAAAACACAGCCCAGTGCAAAAAGCAAATCTTGTAGCAGTGAGACAGAAAATGCAGTGAACGTGTCATCATGGACTTCTGGTAAAATGTTAAGGTCAGCTTAAAAGCTTGTCTACTAAACACTCCAGAAAATCTTAAAAACTTTTAAAATTCCTAGCAATATTCCTAGAATGCATTTGGTTTGGATTTTTATTAGATTACATAAGGACATTGATCTGTTGGAGCAAGTCCAGAAGAGGACCATGAAGGTGATCAAAGGACTGGAGCATCTCTCCTGTGAAGAAAAGCTGAGAGAGCTGGGTTGTTTAGCCTGAAGAGGAGAAGGCTCTGGGGAGGCCTTATAGTTGCTTTTTAATACATAAACGAGGGCCGACAGGAAAACTGGAGAGGGGTTTTGTAGAAAGGCTTGTAGCGATAGGGCAAGGAGTAAAGGCTTTAACTAAGGGTAGATTTAGATTAGATATTAGGAAGAAATTCTCTACTGTGAGGGTGGTGGACATTGGAACAGGTTGCCCAGAGAAGCTGTGGTTGCCCCAAACCTGGAAGTGTTCAAGGCCAGGCTGGACGGGGCTTTGTGCAACCTGGGCTAGTGGAAGGGTCCCTGCCTATGGCCGGGGAGTTGGGCTAGATGATCTTTGAGGGTCCTTTCCAACCCAACCCATTCTGTGATTCTGTCATTCTATACTGTTGAAATCTTTAGAGGCAATTGAAATTATTTTGCAATGCTTCAATGCTCTTGGTTGTTGTTTGTTTGGTTTTTTTCATATTATTTTGCAATGCTTCAATGCTCTTGGTTGTTTGTGGTTTTTTTTCATATTCTTAAAGGATTTTTAAAGTAATGTAACGGATAATAATACAATATTTCTGAAGTATATATGTGATGGTAATATGAGGGTTCTAGAATTTTCACTGTTATGCTGGAAAATATTTAAACACACGGTGAAGAATTCCCTGAGGATAATTTTGAAATCATGTTTTAGTAACACCCCCCCACCCCCCACCCCCCCCAATTATTACAGAAATACAAAGATCAGCTATTGAATTAAGTTGATCCAGCTAGAGTGACAGCTAAATTGCTAAATAGGTAAACAGCTGAAGATAGCTAAACAGCTAAATTCTCCATATCTGGCATAAAACCTTAATGTCTGCACTATGCAGGAGATACTGAAGATAAACATCATGCTCACAGCTGGTTTTGATGGAAGAAACCATAGGAAATATATATGGATTGCCACTTGGGTTAGGCAGACCCTTACAGGAAATTGAAAAAGCTACGGATTTTGTATTTTGAATTGTTAGATGATACTGTTGTGTGTTTATATAAGTGTATGTTTACATGCAAGTACTGTTTGGTATATTTAACTACGTTGACACAGGAATTTTTTGACTGGACAGGAACAGGACTGGGACTGTTGACAGGAATTGGGACAAAGAGCTGAAATTTCAATAGCTCCTAGAACTGGAGTCCATGGAAAATAAATTGCATTTTTAACAATACTTACTGTCTGCTTTCTCATATATTTCACTTTCACACCATGTTTGCAGAGTAAGGGGAAAATTAAACAGACCGGAAATATATAAAAAGGAAATAAGCTAATAGTAAAAAGCCTGTATTACTGACTCTTCCACCCATGTCTTCACGTGGCAAAATATCATGGCATTCTGTGCTTTGATTTCAGTGGTATCTGCAAGTTTTTTGCTGAAAACAGCTTTTTTTTGTTTGTTTGTTTTGTTTTGTTTTGTTTTGTTTTGTTTTGTTTAAAAGTGTTTAGTTAGGGTGGAAGATTCATTCTGGGAACCCAAGCTTAGATTTGACTAGAAATCTGTCTTGTAAACATAGACATACAAATGCACACTTATTTGTTATTAGAACAAGTTTCCTCTTCTGCAATTGAAACAGCATGTGGAAAGTCAGCAAGCCCTGACAAACAAAACTCAGCTTAGCTGAAAACTGGTCTCAGGTGAATAGCTTTTTCATCATGAAAAAAGGAGCATGATAAAACATCATCAGTGATTTCTTGTCTGTATCATTTCCTCGTTAATATAGCTGACAAAAATCTCATTGGGCTTCACAAAAATTGCAGTCCTAATGACGAAGTTTCAAGAAGTCAAATTTTATAAGGTTCTTACCATATAAAACAGAATATTGAAGCTTTACTTGGAAAATTGCCATCTCGCAAGAAGTAACAGTATGACCAGATAAATGGAACAACAGCAACAAACTCAGTATAGGGTTTAGCCAATACTACATCAGAATACTGGCTGAGAAAACAGTTGGCAAAAAGAAAATAGTTGAGATGTAAAAGAAAAAAGAAAAGATTTTTTTTAGACGTAGTGTTCTCTTTCTCAGACATTTCAGTGTTCCTCTGTAAAAATACCTATCCAATGCTTAGTGCAATACCATTTGATTAACTATATAACAAAGATAAATGCAATTTAATCAATTAAAACCTGCCTGTATTTAGCCAGCTGGACAGCAGAGACAGAGCAGTTTCCAATACCCTGATGACAAAAGCATTTGATCAGCTACCTCTATTTTATAATGTGCATGTTTGGACAAATACCACAAGCTAATAGCGGTGGTCTTCCCCCTTCCTTCTATCTCTGCATTTGGACAGTTGGGAAAATTAGCTCTCCAAAGTGGTAAAGGTCATATACACTGCTTTCTTACCAATCAGTTGCAGTAAGATTTCTCTGAAGTATTTTCTTTAATAAGGGCATAGCACATTACATTTATATAAATAAATGCACATATAATCACACATATTAAAAACAGAAAATCAGCCCCCCTGAGAAAATTAAAAACTTCATTTACGTCACTGGAAGAGAAGTGAAGAAGTGTGAGTAAAGTTAATTATAACAGACTAAAACATGATTATAATAGACAAAACTATGTGACCGTGTATTCTGGATGGAATTGAAGTATCTCTGTCTGAGAAACTACAGTCGTGTATGCAAACACTGCAGAGATGCAGCCCAGGATGAGTCACTGCCAAGAGTCCAGTTGACTTCAGAGGTTTTAGAGCAAGCTACTGTGTGAGAGCCATCACCTGTGTGAGAGCCATCACAGAGGCATGCAGGAAAAAGACCAAGCTTCACTTCCCTTCAAACATTCTTAAGATTTTTCAGTCCTTGCCTTTGAAGAAAAGTGCAACATATCTAGGAAACCACAATAGATGCAGGTGACGAGTTACCGTATTAAAGAAAACCATCCACAAGTGGTTCCTTTATGAATAATTTTTCTAGAAAAAGAGAAGTTTTATTGTTAAATTGCTAGAAATTTTTACTGTTCATCCATTCTCCACTGTTTTTTTGGGTTTTGTTTTTTTTTTTTCAGAGCCCATGGTTTATATCTTTCATACTCAATAATATGTTTCCATTTGAAGATTGTGGGAAGGAAACACCATATTAGACACAACTTACAATGAAGTGAGATTCTGGAGTTCAAACTGAAATACGACTGAACATTTTATTCTAAGTGTTGGAATTTATACACTAATACTCATTTATTTACCCTTTTTTAACCCTGAATTCCAATGCTGAGACCTTAACTAACTAGCAAACCACAACTCTTAAGAAGAAAGGAAATACAGATTTAATAATGAGTGGACTTCTGTTATCATTTGATTTCTGTGAACATTACTAGAAGTATTATAGTGATGGAATTTATCCAGAGTCCAGTATCTTTACCTTTGGAGCCAAAGAGCACTCTAGGACCATTTTAAATCATAATAGTATTTCTGACAGTGCCCTACATAATTTGATGAGACATCTGACTTTGGATTCTTACTAAGCTGACTGATTTTGTTTTGTACAAAGGAATTTAATAATTAATTTTTTCTTTAAAGGGAAAAAAGATTAAAAAAAAAAAAAAGAAGAGAAAAGAGGACAGACAGGCCTGTAGTTTATACTCCTTCATACCTTCTTTTTACACTGTTGGATGAAAATATTACCCCAATTTCTTCTTTTCTACATCATCTTAGTATTTTCTACAAATACAGTAAAGTATCCTTTGACAGGATGCCTTCAGTAATTTACCTTGGCAGAACTGGGCCAAGTGTTAACAGTTTTAACAGGTTGTTTCAGTGGTAACAGAAATACCAAACTTTTGGACACTCAGGTAGACACTTCCCCTTAAAAATATGTGTGCTGGAAGTATGTGCCCACTTTTTTTTCCTCCAACACTGTCATTTCTTCATAAAAGATATTGCCTCAGAAATTGTATCTTGTGTATACTGTTAGGTCAAACAGAGCTACTGCATTCCTATGCATTCCTAGCCTATCTTTACACTTTGTTTAACCTCCCAGTCTTTCTCTTTTTTTTTTTTTTTTTTTTTTTTTTTCCTAATTGCTTTCCTTGCTTGGTGGCACTTGCTCAATTCAATAATCTATTCTGATCACACAGTAAATACCCTATCCATCTATTTTTTGGTTTGTTTTGTTTTTAGCAATTTCAGTGATGCCTGTGTCTGTGGTCTGCTCTCAAATTCACAGCTGCATTGTCTTCTGACAGCGCCTATTCACATGTAAATTGTAAACTGTATGCATTATGTTTTCTGGCTCATAATCAGACTGCAATATGAATGCTGGAATATAGGTAGGCAAATATAGTTTTGGAGAGGGTGTGTAGAGCACTGACATTTCTTATTTAAGATTTAAATTATCAGAAGCTTCTGGAAAGTTAATCAGTCTGTATTATGCTATTTCTCTTTAGACAGTCTAAAGTTTTTAGACATCATACTGCTATTGTATTTTAACCAGCGATTCTCTGATCAGTCAAGATCCAAAATCCCTTAATACTCTGTAGCAGTACATCTACAGTGAAAGTAGTGTGCACTTCTTCTAGTGTAGGTATTGTTTTGTAGACAGCTACTGTCTCTCAGTTTTACTGTTTGCCTCAACATGCAATGTTAAGCTAATTCTATCAGATGCTTTCTTTTGAATATGATAAAATCCACCAGTATGAAGAAATAAAATTTGGATGTTTCAAGTGCAGCTGATGGCAATGATCATTTCCACATTTTCAGGCCCACCACTGCATAAATGACATCTTCAGTGTTCATCCCCAGCATGTTTTACTGTAAGGCTGGTGGGTCAGCACTACTTACAAAGGTGATGTAGTTCTATCCAAAGTGATACAGCATCAGACAAATGTATCAACAAGACGCCAAAGAAAGGAAGCACACACTCATTTGGCCTGCTTTCATATATGTGAGTTAAAGATCTTGCATTCTCAAAAAGTACTTCAGAGTATTTTGGTGTTATTCAAGAGCATACCAGTCTACACTGCAGACTGCAGCATAGAACTTAAGGAGACATCACAGACAACTTCAGATGTGCTACCCCAGGTACCAAGAACAAACTTGCCATGACAAGGCACGGCCAGAGAACCACTGCAGGTGACAGAAAGCCACGCTAAACTGTGAGAGATAGCATAGGTAAGCCCAGTGTAACTCATCTGGGTGGTGAAAGCACAGCCAGAACAGAATGCAGTGCAGCCCTCATAGCATGCCAAAACAGCAACATGAGGAGGTAGCTCACCAGAACTAAACTGGGTGATGCTCCATCCGTGCTATTGGCAGAAATTTAACTTGTTCGTTCTTGAAACTAGATCAGGTCAGCAAAAGCTTAAAGATGGCAATCAATGACTCTATCACTTATATATCTTGAGCTTCCACAATGCACAGATAGGTTTTGAAAATTATATCCTGTAAGCCTCTTGGGTTCATTTGAAAATTCTAACCAGCAACATCTGCTCAGATACTGTCAATACAGATGGTTCTAGAATTCAAAAAAATGGTGTATATGAGAAGATTTACATTAAATAATGCTCAAAACAAGCAAAAGATTTAGTTTTGCTATTATATTCATGTTTTAATGATTTGCTTTTATTAATTTGAGAAATGAACTCCCTTATACAAAGCAGTTCTCTCCAGTAAAGGTCACTTGTTGAAACTTTAATTCAGGAAAGCTCCTAATTACACACTTAGGTTCATTTTTGTTCATGACTGCATATATAGTTGCAAAATGAAGCTGACTTCTTGATTTACTGAATTGCTAAAACAACATCCAAAAATGTTTATGTGTTTCTAACAATATTTTTATAGGTAGGTAGTTGAAAAATTAAAAAAAAAAATCAAGATGCATTACATTTAGTCTAGCACAACATTAAACTTATCTTTCTTAGAAGTGAATAGAAGTTCTGAGATAAAAGTTACTGTAAAAAGAAAACCAAAGTGAAGCACCATAATTTTTTTCACAGTTTTACCAACTCCCTACAACTAATAAACCCCAATAAACAACATTATCATCTATTAGCAACATATATTTTAATTTTTGCATTCATATTTATTGATTAAAAAGTAAAACTCTACAGTTTATGCCTAAATAACCTTGGAATTTGTTACGTAATTTCTCTTAAAGCAAAGCCAGTATAAGAGGTTTTTACTTGTATGTATCAGTATGCTAACAAGTTGTGAAAAAATATGAGATATATTTTCATGCTGTATTTTTTCCAGTTCTTATTTCTAATCTTATTCTGACTATAAGAGCTTATTAGTAGGACTCTCTGCTTAGAAGTAAAGTGCTACCTTAGTAATAAATCAAGAAAAGTAAAGTAAGAGAAGGAAACCTATGAAATTACAATCTGTTTCATTACATGTGACACATTAAGAATGACCCTAGCAAATGTATCTGGTGAACTGGTACTTAAGGCTCTCTTTCTTCTTACCGATCAGCAACCTGTTGAATCATTTCTTTTTATGGGTTTGGGGTTTTAAGAAGTATATTGTCATGTCAATGAATATAGAATTATCCACTACGTGTACATGTCAAAACAGCTCTGCACAAACATAGAAACTTGTTCTGAATGGGAGGTTTGCCCAGAGGAGCACTTTACTTTGGATCCCTGGAATAGAACTTGCTTCTGAGACTCATGTATTTTACATGAATAGTTAGTCTCAGGAATGATACATTAAACAAAGTCTATTCATTGTTTAGCATGCATTCCTTTTCTCTTTTGGTTATACCAAGAAAGTAATCTGATGATTTTATGTTGTAAACATTATTTGCTCGGGAGTCATTTTCTATGACCCTCAGAGCCTAGAAAAGAAACTGAAAATGATGGAATTCTCAATAAAGCAAATTTTGTGACCTAGTTCAACCTTTGTTTTCATGCAGTGCCACATTTTCATGTTCTCCATGGACACAAGACATGCAGAAATGCCAGTAGCAGCACTTTTTTTTTTTTTTTTAAATCAAATATATTTGAAATGTCCTTATAAAGCATCTCAGAACAAAAGGGCAAATAAACAGCAGTGGTAGGATACACTGGCATTTAAAAGAGAAGAATTTTTAGGTTATCAATACATCAAAGTAAATTCGGCAGGAGTACTGGAAGTAGTAGGCATTGCAAATTATATTAAAGTACAAATATTTTTACCTCCATGAAGTCCTGAAACACTGTCTCATAAAACCATCATGTTTTGAGCCCATATTTTTAAACACTATGTACTATATACCTTTATATTATCACATGCTTGAAATATACAGAGGCAACTTTATTGATGTTATTTAAACATTTAAACTTTTGTAGATGAAATTTCAGTATATTACATAGTTTCTAAAAAATGTTGTTATAAAACCTGGAAATTAATTTCATTTTCTGAAATTTTAAATCAAAACATGAAATATATTTATGCTGTATCCCTCTATTTCCACTGCCAATACACCTTTTGTCCTTTCCCTGTAAGGTGTCTCAGGGCCTATCGATTTCAAGCAGTAATCTCAAAACCCTTGCAAGGATATCTGGTAGCACTGTGAGTAAGGTTTATTAACACAAGGTCTGTGTGTCACTGGATCTACAGACCACAAAACTTAACTGTGCTATGTATTAGCTAGTAGAAATGTCATCTCACTTCTGAAGAACGATTGTGTCAAATTAGGAACCTAGAAGTAGAAGTCTTCCTTCCCATTTTGCTAGAATAGGTAAATTGTTTTTGCATTATGCAGTCTATAATCTGTTGGCATTTACAGTTTTAGAGGATTAGCTAGCATTAGGAAATCTATTTTAAATTGCAGGGAGGAAAAGACATAGCTGTGGAAGTTAGCAGCTTGCTCTACTTTCATTAGTTCACACTTGTACTGCAGCAGGCACAGTTTATTATTTTTGCACTTTTCACTGCTTGTTTTTGTGGTGCTTCCACAGACCTTTTTTCAGTCACCGCTGCGTAGTAACACCACAAGTGTATGCCTAGTCAAGTTGTGTGTGAATGGCTGGTCAGGTGGTGGGTGCTTCCACAATGTGCTGATGAGCCAAGGACAAATTTGTGATATGTGAACAAAGCACACTTGATGGCAGAGTGTTTTGCTGTACTTCTGTCACCTGACAGACACCACAGCATCACATGTTGTGAGATGGGCATATGACTAAGAAGAGAAACAATACAGGACCTTCAAAATCCACCATGAGAAGCTGTGTAGCACACCTCTCAAGAAAGTTTAGTGACATAGGGTATTAAAGGATTCTTCACCTGTCATCTTGGGTGATCTACAGCTTGCAGATGCAATTTATCTAGCTGATTCCCCTGCCTGAAGATTACTTTTTCCCCAGAGATCCTAAAGGGGTTAAGGACTAATGAGAAGTAGGTGAATTGCTTCTGGTCACTGCTTACTCCAGGGTCATTTCAGCTCATCTCTTGTCATACTGGGCTTACTGATTATGCATTATACAGCAAAGGTGCACAGCTAAATCCTTTTCTATTCCCCAGGAAATTTGTATTTGGCTGTCTCATGCCACTTCTGCAGCAATTCATCTATTCCTTTGCTTCTCTTGAGCATGTCTAAAAAAACAGGGCAGCTAAATACAGGTTACATGATTCTTTTCTCTCTGTGCAAGCTAGCTGCCAAACCATGCTCTTCTGTTACAAGGAGCAAATCAGGAGACATCTGTGTACATTTACAATAAAACCAGTCCTTTAGGAAGCCAGCACACATGCAGAACAACTTTGCTGTTTGGGCACAATAGGTATATTGATAAGGAAGAGGAAGGCCAGAGCATATATCTTTCCCTGCTAATAAATAGAACAATGTAGAGCACCGAACAAGAAAGGCTTGCTGATATGCTGCATCACAACATTCTGCCTCACATTTCTGCAAGGAGTTAAAAAAGGTGAGGCAAACAGTGATTAATTAAAACAAAAAAGAGATGATAAACATAGCTTTCCCTTGTCAAAATTAAGATCACAGTGATCTTGTAAATAAGGACAGGATTCAAGCCTCTCCTTTTGGTACTCTACAATCAAAACATTCTAGAGTTTCCCAGCTCTAAAAGTTTGCTATATCATGAAACATTAATGATACAGATAGAAGAAAAATAATTCAAAAATTCTTCTTCCATGCCTGCTAATGACAGGGAGAAAAGGTGGATTGACAGCACATTGAAAATGGGCAAACCCACACTGTTATGTGTCAGATGAAGGGGAAAATACTCTGTTTTCTTCATCACTTCTATTGTGTCTTTCTCATTTTTCTTCACCACCTTTTATGAAATATAATACAATATATCTCCATTAAAACAACAAGAAAATATTGTATCATTTTAAATATGAATTCTGTTTTAATATCTCTCTATATTAACATAATAATGGCTTGCATTTGCTTGAACTCAAAGTTTGCAAACGCATGTTCAACTTCACTGCTGCTAAAACAGGGCTACACGTATTTGTTAAGGCTGTGGATTACTGCAGCATCGTGCTTCCCCCTAGCAAATGGTGCAAGAAAATAGAGTATTTAAAGTACATTGTGTTCCGTGCAGTTATGCATCTATTTCCACAATCCTACTTTGAATATTTATGTCGTAGAATAAGGAAAAAAAAATTATGGGCTTCCCACACATAAAGAACAGAAGAGTACCTCAGCATTTTTTATATTTAAGATTTCTCAAGTTGGTAAATTTTCTATATCAGTGATCCTGGAAAGCATGGAAATAAAGCTCTGCAGGGAAAAAACCAAGCCAGATGGGGTCAGAAAAGCTATTTTCTGGTGAATCTCAGCTTTATTTCATTTCTTATCTATCCCCTTTAGTAAAGTTGATGGATCATATTCCATCCTTTTCTAAAATGGCATTAAGAAGCTTTTATACAAGGCTTGAATGTGTAAACATTTATTTTTACATAACTAATATGTTATAATTAAAAATGTTTCAATCAGTTTTGCTTGTTACTCCTACTATGTCATGGAAACAACACAAATAAATGCATATGAATGTCATATTACAGTAATCATGCTCAGAATGCATGTGGTGTAAAACCTGTGACATGCAATCAAAGTACTTGGTACTCTGTCTTGCTGATCAAATGTGACTCTGTTCACAGCAACAGCCATATCACAATATCTAAACCATTAATAAAATTTGTGTAATTAATGGCAACAGATTTTTCTTCAGCTGTAGTTTAAAAATGGTGTAGGGAATTGTAACAAAAGTTTACCAACCATTCTCAGGAAGAGATAGACAAAAGTGAAAAAACTTGTAAGGTTAAATGATCTTGTAAAATACAAGCTTTTGAAATTCTGACATGGCTCTGAAAGTTCTGTCTACTTCCTGTAATATGCTCCTGAGCAAGACCAAGCAGTATGACCCAAACAAGCTGAAACTGGTGAAGTATGGTACCTTTTCAGGGGAAAATGACCTTATTTTATATTCTTACATTTTTCAGTGTCAGATCGGTCAAGACAACAGTCTTCCAGGTTAGATATCTCCATAGCATACACTTTTATGTTAACATAAATTAACGTCCTGAAGAAAAGAAGTTCCAATGAGACTTTGTCTGATTCCTATCCTGAAAAAAACATGGTCTTTTCAGCTTTGGAGAAGCTACTTGTAGTAAGAGTTCTTGCTTTGATTTATACCCTTCTTTATCACAGTGTTGAATCTGTCTGCAAAAGATGGAAAGATTATAGGTATCTACCTTCATCTTTATACATTATCCCAGGCTAAGCAGCAGTCTGAATCTTAACAGGTGTAACCTACAATTATGTAAGTGTAAGATATCCCATTGCCTGATTGTTTTACCAGGTCTTTAATAAACTTTAGTTAATACCAGGTCTTTAGTAAACTTTATCAAATTTTTAAATATTTGGAGCTGAGAATTCCCTGTCTTTGATGGAAAATTATTACAGGACATTGTAAGATAAACATGCTTTCTACCTTTTTTTTTTTTTTTTTTTTTTTTAAAGAAGAAGAAAATAAAACCAAAATTATTGGTGTTCACTTGTAGCTTGCTTGTTTTTCAGAGCGAGAGTCAAAGATTGGCAAGGGAACTTCTTGGTGTGAAGGACATCTTTTTGACTGTTTGTATCAAAAATTAAACAAGTTAGCTAAATTATAAGGATCCGAAAGTTTTGTGTTCACCCATCATCTGGACTGACTTTGAGAACTTGGCATTCAAATTCTCCAAGCCATTTGCAGTCTAAGCCCATAGGGGTTGAGCTCATTCTGCTGTGGGCAACTCAGTCCTGGGTGTCAGTATGAAGAGCAGAAAAGCTGCCTCAATGTGATCAATGTCTCTGCTGCATGGGACACAAAGTAGAGAAATGAGAGAGAGACCTGCAAGGGGTGAGGTAGTGGTGGGAGCAAATTGAAAGGCATAATTAGAATTGAAAGTTGGTAAGAAAGAAGAGGATACTGGGATGGGTACATGTGGCGGAGAATTTGAACATGAGAATAGAGGAGGTGAATGAAAAGAGAAGTGGTAGAGAGAGGAACTAGGTGACTAAGGAAAGGATAGACTGAAAAGAATGAGGACAGAGAGTGCTGAAGAATAGCAATATCTGTTATTATTAGCTTTCAAGCTCTTCCACAGCTGGGAGTAATTCATCATTCATGAGCCTTAGCTTTCCTTTTTCTGAGGAAGCCTCCCTGAAACCTCTGTCTTGCTTGTCTCAGAATTTTGCTGTACCTGGGCAGGACTCACACAACCAGCCATAATAGGTGCTGTCCAGTAGGAAATAATGTCACCAGAATCACACTACTGCCAGTTTCTTGGCTGTAGACATCAGCAGTGAAAGATCTGTGATGAAGATCTTCAAAGTCCCAGTCTTGCTAATATGATTCCACTTGGCATGCTATTTTAAATATTTATTTTAAGTAATAATATCCCTCTGCCCCCATGCTACCTTTACCTTAAAAGAGCATTTTAAAATGTAGCAAAGTTGTGAGTCAATGTTCCAATCTCAATTTCTCCTCTTTACTTTTTGTAGAATGTTAGTCTGTAATAACAGTAAGAATAATAACTTCCTTCATTCCTTCTTACCTGGCTTTTTGGAATAGATTACAAGAGACAGTCTTTAGATGTCCAAAAAGGAGAGTAACAAAACACATAAAAGAAGAACAGCTAAGACATATCAAAAAAAACCCCAAACCAAAACCAGAAGCAAGCTTTCACATTAAAATATATATGAAAACAACTAAATATCAAGCTCTGCAATTCCTTGAGTTAATTCTTGCTAAAAATATTGAATCTAGAAAAAAATTGTGACACTGTGTAATCAGGAATGAGCCCTCAGTCCAACAGGAAAAAAACAAACTAATTAGAATAGTTTTGGACTGTCTGACAAATGCTTTGTACGATTGTGTTTCTCCCTAAAGTGTTAATCATGTTTATTTTATAGTCTCCTCAGACTGCTGAACTGTGAAGTTCATTTTCCCATGGGAAGTTATACTTTTAATGTCAAATGTAATTATGTATAAAGAAAAGAAACCAAGAGAAAGTGTCTATTCAGAGAACTAGGGCAGGCAGATCACTACTTCTCTAACAGAAAAAAAGTCTAATAAATGGATACTTTGTCTCACTGTGGAATACTGCCTGTATATGTGTGTTTGAAGAGATATTTACTATCTTCAGTTAGTGGGGTTTTTTTTGGTTATCAGAAAACAGGCAGCACTTACATGTAAAAAATGACCATTCAGTTTCATAAATGAAATCTGCCTAAGCAGTAATCCATGCTATATAAGATCTGATAGCAATAATATTTGGGGAAAATCACCCTGACCTAGTTAAAAACAATGGATATACTCTCAATAAGACAATTATTAATTACAATCTAAGCCACTGTAGTCTTTAAGGCTAAAACCTAGACTTTTTCTTCAAATGTCTAATTATGTCATGAAAGTACCTGATACATACCTTTTTATTAATAGTAAAGGTCTTAGGTTTTTAATATACATCATGGGTTTGCTCAAGAAGTCAGAAAAGGAGAATTCAAATTATTTTTGATTTAATAAAAGTCAGGTTTAAAAAGTATGCCTAGTTGCATATGCATCCAAAAGACCAGTTTGGGAGACTAGATTCACATAAATAATAAAATACTTGTAGAGTCTTCCATGAAAGATTTACTTTAAGGAAACCACCAAGGAAATTAAATACTTTAAACTATGTGTAAGTACCATGAAGGATCTGACAGACTGGAAAAGAAAAAAAAGCCCAAACCCTTCAAAACATGTAGTTAAGATTGTCCTTAGCTGACCCTCCTGTTCATAACAGTGTGAGCTAGGGTGTGTCTTCCTTAACATGAAACTCATTGCTTTAGTTAATTTAAGTCATAGTCTTTCTGACGTTTACACAGGGTTTTGGGGTATGCAATATTTATATATGGACTCAGTTCCCACATGCTCGGCAGTTTTCTGTAACAGCTGAAGCATTGTCAAGCTTTTACCTCTGCAAATGTTGGCTTTACTCTATTTTGAGGGCATGGTACTGTGAAATCTAAGTTTTCTGGGGCATTAAATTGATGTGCTATTTCATAATGCATATCCCTCTAATACATAATTTTGTTGTCTGAATCCAATAGTGGAAACAGTCATGCTACTATAATGTAGTAAGTTGGAACTGTGCTACAAGGTGGTACATATGACAGACTCCATTGGTAGGAAAAGAAAAAAATATTTTCAAAGGTCTGATTGAACAGACAGAAGATTGTCCAGGCCCATATTTAACAATCCCTGAAGATGCCAATTAGTACTACAGAGAAAGCTCAAGCTGTTTAGGCTAGGTGGTTTGCCTTTAGGACAGGGAAGAAAGAAATGAGGAAAATCCTCAATTGGGACATAGTAGTTAATTCTTCAGAAACCTGAACATGCTCCACTGTAGATTTTAGTATAAATCACTCACCTTAACTGAGACAGAAAAGGAGCCATAAAAAATGCCTTGAAAACCAGACTGCAGCATATTCCCTGTTCAATAGTATTTGAAAGACAGTCTGATAAATTCAAACCAGTGACTTAATTCACTGCACCAACAGAGTACAAAGTGCAATTTAGAGAGAGGGGGAATGGTTTTAACCTAACCATACATTTAAAATTAACGTTAGTTGGTGGCACTAAGTTGTAGAAGAAAAGAGAACACGGAATCTTATAGCTGGAAATTCCTGTACCACAGGTCTGTGTTTTCTTGAGTATCACTGTAGCCACGGTTCTGTAGAGTCACTTTGTCTGAGCTTCCTCCTTTTTAAAATTGTATTTCCACTCTGTATGTTTCAGTTCCATTTATAAGTGTGGTAATAAGTGACTTCTGGATAATGTAAGAATCAACTGAATAACTCTTACAGAGAAAAGAGAGAGTTTCTAATAGTTCGTTTTCTTGACTGGCCTCTACTATTACAGAGTCAGAGAGTCTTTATTTTTGGTATATTTATACTACCAATTTCAAAATGTGTAATGTTTGATATTATTCAATCTTTTTCTATAGAAATCAAACATACAGATGACTAAATTCACAATGTTAGCAGAGTCGTAACTATAGGTGTTGAAGCACTGGCTCCCATTCAGCATTAGATACAAACCTGGGTTCATGAAACTTACTCATACTTCTGATTAGCCAGACAAAGTCTACTGAGTATGGATAATCAAGGGGCAGTAAAAATACAGATGTCATCAACCCTCAAGTGCATACTACCTCACCTTACAGTTCAGCAAAGCCAAAAACCAGCAAATACCCCAATCTGGGAGGGAAGCACAGCCTGAGCTATTGTGTGTGGTCCATGCCATCTGTGGGTCATAGATAAAGATGCTCAGTTCTCAAGAGGTTGCCCCATGCAACAGGATGGCTCATAGGACATACACACTTATTTTCTGCATTTCCCCCGTCTTGCCAACATATGTAGGTTCAACACCAAGGAGAAGGAGCTTCTTTCTCATGTCCTGTGAGACACTGTGGAGTACCACAGGATTCTTATCCCGGTTGTCATCTGTTGCAAAGGGTCTGCCAGAGAGCATGGTCCTAGCACTTTTCATGTATCATTGCTGTGTAAAGCTGGTAGCACAACTGTGTTGCTGGGAATGGTAGACAATCTCTCCTACCCCTTGATGGCCTGCGTGATGAATCTGAACATGGAGCATGATGCTTTGGCTCATGAAGCCTTGACTAGTGCCAGGCATTCTTCAGCAACTACCACAACAGCTGCAGTGCAGGGGTTGACTGTGCTTCTGGCTGCCAACACTTCTTGCCATAAGAACTGTATTTCCTGACCAGGTTGCTGTTTACGTATTGGATACTGCACATTATCTTAAAAATTAGAAACCCAGACTTATCCGCATATTGGTAAGATTATCTCTTGCAATGACTTCTGCATTTACATCTTCAAGGACAAAGGTTTTGTGTGGAAAAAATATTAAGCAGGTCCTGGTGAGGCAGTGGATGTAAAGAAAAAGACCAAGGGCAATCAAAATGGCAGTTATAGTGAGCTCTGTGCCACAGTGCTAGGATATGCTTTGCGCTTGTATCAGGCTGCATAGATGAGTCCAAAGCAGCACTCCTTGTTGTGCTGCCTGAGAACAAGAGCTTTGAATCTCACAAATCACTTTATTGACTTTCAATTTTGCCATATCTTTCTTCACTTTTCTTTCCTGTTCAAGACAGTCCACATTTTGTCTGAGTATTCCTCCTTGTTCCTATCCATCTGGGTGTAGATCTAAGGCCAGATACAATTTTAAAATAAAACCTATGACATTAATACTTTTATTCTTTTTCTACCTGTAATGTCATCATAAATCATTATTTGCAGTTGTTCCTTATTAATGTAGTTTGTGGGGGCTGTAGTAAAAGAATGAGCCGATTTGTTTCATTAATCTGTTGATAAAAATTCCCTACCTGATTACTGTTTCACCATTCTTTTATAAAGCTGCTGCATCTGTGTCTGTGCATACTTTCTTAGGCTTGTGGCTATGTTGTCCAGGAAGAAAAATGGACTGCATTGCACTTTTCTGCATAGTGAGCAAGGATGTGATGAAGAAGAGAGAAAGTGCTTCAGCAGGAGGAATGCACTGGAAAAGGAGAAACTGTTTTCAGACAGCTTTGCTGACAGACAAAGGAAGATGAAGAATTTTGCTGATGGTAGAGGAGTAAAGAGTCACCATTGACATGGTGTCCACTACATGTCACTGTCTCCAAGGCTTTTGATTAAGAACTAAATGAAGAAGGAAAGAACCAAGAAAACTCATCAACAATGCGACTTTCTGCCAAATGTCTGCCAGGCATAATCCTTTACTACCTTCTTCCTTGAAAGCGACTTAAAGATCATTCTGGGTAATTCACACAGGAATGTAAACTCCAGTACAGAAATGTAGATGATAAAAAGTATTTCTGAAATCCTGTGAGTAATCTTGTGACATCACTCTTCTAGATCTGCCTTGTCTAGGTCCACCATTTCACTGCTGCTGTTGAACGAGAAGTGCTAATGAACTCAGATGAAACGGGTATCCAAGCTATTTTTGAATAGGACAGGTGACACTAATGAAGCCAAGGATCTAATACAACTCTTGGAATTGGGAAATGGTTTTGCCTTAGTTTTGGAGCAGTTTTGTTGTTCTTTAACCTTCTTTGAAATGACCTGCCAGGTTTCAAGGCATTTCACAAAACCACATGGGTGTATCCTTTGTTGAGGGTGGGAAATCGTAAGCATTGACAAATTTTGGAATAGGTCAGGGATGGTCTAGTCAAATGAATGTGCAGATGGTCAGAGGGTTGAAAGCAAAGCAGACTCCTGGGCCAGGTTTAGAGAAATTAATGAAAGATTACCGAGTGCTTGCTCTAATAAAGTAGATTAGATCAAGACTCATGCCTCAGACTTTTACTAAACCATCTGGCAAAAAAAAACATGTGGGAATCCCTGAATGTGGAATGATGGAAAGGGAAAGAGTGAAGGAGAACTGTAGCTTGAGAGATAGAAATCTGATAGGGTGTTGCAGGTTGTCCTTTGAAAAAAATGACACAAATCTCCAATAGTCACAAATCTCCAACTTAGAATTTTGATATGATCAGATTTCAACTGCTACAGGTAACTTCTGCTTATTCTAGCATTTCTGTGTGGACAGTTTTTAGTCTCTTTCACTATTTATGTCATCTTACTTTTCTGTGGAAGTAGGAATTTAAGCAGAATTAGGAAAGAGTGGGACTTTCAGAATCAAATTAGTACCTAAAGTGAAATACCACTGTCCCTTGAAGATTTGGGTTAAAGTGCTGAGGTCTATTATTTGACATACGCAAAACCATTGCTCAGCTGACAACCAGGTACATACCTAGTTTTTTCAGCTTTCCTCCTTCATTTTAATATTTACTTTATAAATGAATTCATTTAAAGTAAAAGTATAATTGAATACTAAAGATAGATAAATCTTCTAATTATAAAAATGTCATCTTTGTAGGTATGTACTCACTAAAATATGTTTCTAAATAACAAGAAACATGAAAGAAAAGTCTGTGTAATTTGATGGGTGATACCAGTAACAGGCTTCTAAAAATTTCAGATAATTGTCATTAATAACTTAACCTTTCTGCTGGTTAAACTTATACAGGATATGCAGTATTAAATTAACATTATTTATTTATTATGGCAGATTGGTTGGCTTGCTGAATCTTATTTTAAACTATTGGGGACTTGGGTCCAAAGCTGTGACAGCTGTGTACTCATAAGTGACAGGGCACGTAAACAAGACTACTGGAGTAGTGAGGAATACCCCCCAATCCTCCAAAAGGGTTCTGCCAAAAAGGTTAGACAGCTGACATTCCAACAGAAGCATTTCTACACCAACGTATGCAGAGTGGGTAACAAAGAAAGATCTGGAAGTCACTGCTGCAGCTGGAAAACTACGGTCTAATTGTTATCACTGAAGCTTGCTGGGATGAATCACATGATTCTACAGCTATCAAAAAATGATAGACTTTTTGATTCTTAGAGGAGTAAGGAGGAGTGTCAGCAAAACCGCTAGCTTGGACTTCTGCAGGGTAGACTTTGGCCTGTTTAGCAGACTGTCTGACAGTCTTAAAGAGAAAAGGGTTCCAGGAAGGCTGGACATTCTTCAAAAAGGAAAACATAAAGGCATAAAACCAGGCCATTCCTGTCTACCAAAAGATGAGAGAGAAGGGAAGAAGCCCAGCCTGGCTGAACAGAGAGCTTTGGCTGGAACTCAGGGGAAAAAAGAATTTACCAACTTTGGAAGAAGGGGCAGGTAAATCTGGAGGACTGTAAGGATGTTGCAAGGTTATGGAGGGTAAAAATTAGAAAGGCAAAACCCCAACTAGAACTTAAGCTGGCCACTGCTGTAAAAAAAAGCAAAAAAACCCAACCAAACCCTCAAAAAACAACCAAAAACAAAACCCTGAAAAAAACACAAAACCCCAATATATTTAGAAACAAAAAGAGGGTCAAGATTTATCTCCATCCTTTGTTGGATGCAGAGGGGACCATTGCCACGAACGATGAGGAAAAGGCTGAGGTACTTAATGCCTTCTTTGCCTTAGTTTTTAATAGCAAGACCAGTTATCCTCAGGGTACTCAGCCCTCTGAGCTGGAAGACCAGGACAAGGAACAGAACAAAGACCTCATTGTCCAAGAGGAAATGGTTAGTGACCTGCTGCTCCACTTAAATGTGCACAAGTCTATGAGGCCAGATGGGATCCACCCTGAAGATATTTAGGGAGCCGGCAGAGGAGCTCACCAAGCCACTCTCCATCATTTATCAGTAGACCTGGCTAACTGAGAAGGTCCTAGAAGACTGGAGGTTAACCAATGTGATGCCCATTTACAAGAAGGCCCAGAAGGAGAATCTGAGGAATTATAGGCCTGTCAGTCTGACCACAGTGCCAGGAAAGGTTATGGAGTAGATCATCCTGAGTGTGATCACAAAGCACATGCAGGACAGCTGAGGGAGCCTGGGTTTATGACAGACATGTCCTGCCTGACTAACCTGATCTCCTTCTATGACAAGGTGACTGGCCTAGTGGATGAGGGGAAAACTGTAGATGTTGTGAGCCTGGACATTTGACACTGTCTCCCAAAGCATTCTTTTAGAGAAATGGGCTGCTTATGGCCTGGATAGGCATAGTCTTGCTGGGCAAAAAAATGGCTGGATGACTGGGCCCAAAGAGTGGTGTTGAATGGAGTTTCACCCAGCCGGTGGCCAGTCACAAGAGGTGTTCTCCAGGGCTCAGTATTGGGGCCAGTTCATTTTAATATCTATATTGAAAATCTGCATGAGGGGGTTGAGTGCATTCTTGGTAACTATGCAGAGGACACCAAGCTGGGTGGCAGTGTTGATCTGCTTGAGGGTAGGAAGGTCCTACAGAGGGATCTGGACAGGCTGGACTGATGGACCAAGGCCCCATTATATGAAGTTCATCAAGGAGAAGTGCTGGGTCCTGCACTTGGGTCACAACAGCCCCACACAAAGCTACAGGCTTGGGGAAGGGTGGCTGGAAAGCTGCCTGGTGGTGAAGGACCTGGGGGTGTTGGTTGACAGCCGGCTGAACGTGAGCCAGCGGTGTGCCCAGGTGGCCAAGAAGGTTGACAGCATCCTGGCTTGTGTCAGAAATAGTGCCACAGCAGGACAAGGGAAGTGATTGTCCCCCTGTACTTGGCACTGGTGAGGCTGCATCTCAAATAGTGTGTTCTGTTTTGGGCTCCTCACTACAAAAAAGACATTAGAGTGCTGCAGTGTGTCCAGAGAAGGGCAACAAAGCTGGTGAAGGGTCTAGAGCTCAAGTCTTCTGAGGAGCAGCTGAGGGAACTGGGGTTGTTTAGTCTTGAGAAATGGAGGCTTGGGAGGGATCTTATTGCTTTCTACAACTACCCGAGAGGTGATTGTACACAGGTGGGTGTTGGTCTCTTTTCCCAAATAACAAGTGATAGGACAACATCAAACATTCCGAAGTTTTACCAGGGGAGGTTTATATTGGATATTAGGAATTTTTTTTTTTTACCAAAAGGGTTGTCAATATTGAAACAGGCTGCCCAGGGTGGTGGTGGAATCACCATCCCTAGAGGTATTCAAAAAATGTGTAAATGTGCTGCTTAGGGACATGGTTTCATGGCTGGTTGACAGTCCTGGGTTAAAGGTTGGACATGGTGATCTTAATGGTGTTTTCCAACCTAAATGATTCTATGATTCTATGATTGGAGTGCTGCAATTGATGGCTGTAAACTGCTCAGGAGGGACAGCCGTATGGGGGTTGCAATCTGTGTTCAGGAAGGACAAGAAAGGAAAGATGAGGGATTGCCTCTAGGTCAAAACAAAAGGTGTCATTGAAAAAAAGGTGCACAGGTCTAGAGCTTACAGGTGAAAATTAGAGGCCAAACCGACAAAGGAAATGTTATGGTGGATGTTTTCTAAGAGCTACCTGATCAAGGAAAGGATGTTGGTGAAGTCTTCTTTTTCAACTGCATGAAGTATCCTGTTCACAGGACTTTACCCTGACATCTGCTGGAGAAACAGCACAGCAAGCTGCAAGAAGTCTAGGAAAATCTTGGAGTGCATCAAGGATAAAGTCTTCATCCAGATGATAGCTTACCCAGAGGAAGGGCTTTACTGGATCTTCTGCTCCCCATCACAGAGGAACCTGCTGGAGAGGTCAAGACCAGCAGTAGTCTGGCCTCGAGTGATCATGCTCTGGTGGAATTAATGGAATCTTAAATGGTGTAATTAAGGGAAAAGTATAGTCAAGACTCTAAAATTTATGAAAGCGATGTTTCTGTTATTTAAGGAACTAGTTAAAGGGATTCCTTTAGAAACTGTCCTCAGGCATAAAGGAGCAGAACAGAGCTGGAAGCTCTTTAAGGACACTCTTAGAGCACAAGAGCTCTTGGTACCAATGTGCAAGAAATCAAGCAAAGAAGGCAGGAGACAAACATAACTAAGTACTTCTTGCTCAAACTGAAACATAAGAGGAAAATGCATAGGCAGTGGAAGCAGGAATATACACCCTGAGAAGAATGTAGGGATACTGCCTGGCACTGTAGGGATGGGTTCAGGAAATCTAAAGCATAGCTGGAGCTAAATATGGCAAGGGATGTGAAGAAGAATAATGAGGGCTTCTACAGATATGTTGCTCAGAAAAGGAAGAAAAATGAAGTTGTACTCCGAAAATAAATGAGACAGGGAATCTGGTGACAACTGATCTGAACAAGGCTGAGGTACTCAACAACTCAAGGCAGGGACCGGAGGAAAGAATTCTCACCCCCCATAGGAGAAAATAAATGTTGAGACTGTCTGAGGAACATGAACATACACAAGTCCATGGGACCCAACCAGATGCATCCCAGGATACAGAGGGAACTGGCAGATGTAGTTACAAACGAATATTTGAAAAGTCATGGCAGTCAGGTGAAGTCCCCAGAGATGGGAGAGAAAGGAATATTGCACCCGTTTTTAAAAAGGTTGCAAAGGAGGACCCTGGAAACTACCAGCTGGTCAGGTTTAGCCCTGGGCTCCATATAAAGAACAGATCCTCCTGGAATCTATGTCAAAGCCATGGAAGACAGGAAGGTGATTAGAGACAGCCAACATGGCTACACCAAGGGCAAATCATGCCTGATTAATTTGGTGGCTTGTTATGATGGAGTGACTGCACTGGAGAAGGATGGTGGATAAAAGAAAAACAATTGATGTAATTGACTTGTGTAAGACCTTTGATATGGTCCTCTACAACAGTCTTGCTACTAAATTTGAGACATATGGGTGTGATGGATGAACTGTTAGCTGGATAATGAATTGGCTGGATGGCCACTCATTGAGTTGCAGCTAAATGTCACAATGGAGAACAGTAATAAGTGGTGTCTGTCAGGGGTCCGTATTGGGACCAGTACTGTTCAGTATCTTAATGGCATACACAATGGAATTGAGTATATCCTGAGCAAGTTTGCAGATAACACCAAACTGAACAGTGCAGTCGGTGATAGAGGGAAGGAATGCCATCCAGACAGAAAAATTACAGGCTTGATAAATGGACCAATGTAAACCTTATGAAGTTAACAAGGTCAAATCCAAAGTCCTGCACCTGGGCCATGGCAATCAACAGTATAAGTACAGATCGGATGATGTGCAGCCCTGAGAAGATGGGCTTTGGGATATTGGTAAATGAAGAATTAGATATGAACCGGCAATATGCACTCACAGCCCAGAAAGCCAATCATATCCTGGGCTGCATAAAACCAAGTGTGGCCAGCAGGCTGAAGGAGGTAATTTTCCCGTCTATTCCGCTCTGGTGTGACCTTACCTGGAGTACTGCATTCAGCTTTGAGGCCCCCAATATAAGGAGTGAGTTTGGAGGAGGGCCATGAAAATGATCAAAGGGATGGAGCACCTCTCCTATGAAGAAAAGCTGAGAGAGTTGGGGTTGTTCAGCCTGAAGAAGAGAAGGCACCAGGGAGATGTTGCAAGAGCCTTGCAGTACCTAAAGGGGGCCTACAAGAAAGCTGAAAAGGGACTTTTTAAAGGCCATGTAGTGATAGGGCAAGGGGTAATGGCTTTAAACTGAGAGACGGTAGATGTAGGTCAGATATTAGGAAGAAGTTCTTCACTGTGGGGGTGGCAAGACACTGGAACAGGTTGCCCAGAAAATCTGTGGATGCCCCATCCCTGGAAGTGTTCAGTGCCAGGCTGGATGGGGCTTTGTGTAACCTGGGCTAGTGGAAGGGTCTCTGCCCATGGCAGGGGGGTTGGAACTAGATGATCTTTGAAGGTTCCTTCCAACCTAACCCATTCTATGATTCTATGTTTCTATTTTTAACAACTTGATTGTCTGTAAGCCATATTCTTTCTGTGTTTGCATAGTGCGTTATAACACCTACACAAACAGATTGTCATCTACGTGAAGAATCAGTATCTTTTGATGATTCAGTGCTTCACAGCCATCAGTTGTGAATCTCTTCTTCAAAGCTGTTCTTGTTTTGATAGTCCAACACTGCCAGAGGAGAAAAATGTATTGATGATGTCTTGTGGACATTCCTGTTGCCATCCATCTTATCTTGCACTAGGAAATAATGTTAAATTCCTTTTTATACCAATTACTTAATACATGGGTGAGTTTTTTCAGTTGTTTTTAAAAAGTAGTTTTGGTTTTTCCTATAAAACAGGCCAAAATATTTTTAAAAGTAGAATTGTATCATTGTGAAACAAATTTCTAAGCAACTGTGTTCAATAAGTATTGTAATTTTGCACCTGAATTTTTTTGATTTTACCAACTTGTTCTTTAATTACTTTTTCTAAGCTATGATAAAGAGTGCAATGATAAGTAAGATCTATAAGCAATGAGTGTGTCACATCCTTCAAACTTTTTTTGCAAAACAACACTTCATAAAAAGAAGAAAATTATATTTCAGAAAAGCATATCATGGAGGAGAGATTATATAAACCAGAATGAAAATATTTATGCGTAAGAAATTTATCCTGGGCTCAAATTCAAGGTAACAGTTCATTTATTTGATAAGGAATACAAGGATGGTACAACTTTCATTATGAAAAAAAAAAAAAAATAAAAAAAAAAGGAAAAAAAAAGGCATGCTCTGGTAAATAAGCATACTGAAGAAACAATGTCAGATGCAAAATATGTGTGTATGGACATGTAGTGTATACATTTTTAGCTGTTTATGTAAGTGTGTGTTTAAGCATCAAAGGATTCCTTTTGAACCCAAGTCTCGTTCTACAGCAGTCTGAATGAGAAAGCCAAAATATTCCAATTTCTAGTGCCATTTGCACTGTCTGTCAGCTACTATACTCATTATTACGTATAGGCCACAGCATTATATACTAGACTAGTTTGCGATTTCATTACTAATTGCTTTATGTATCCTTTAGAGCAGCAATTAAAGGGTGGGCCTTCAGGAAACATGAGTCAACTATTTGAATTGCAAGCACAATGTATTTTATCCTCTGTGCTCAAGGCTGTGCAATGGATTGAAGGTTAAGTCCTGGTACAATCTTTTTAAGATTGCCTCAGAGGTAGGGGGGACTAATTTGCAAATACCTTCTGGCAAATATTTTCGACATATGAAAAGAAAGAGGGGGAGTGTGCTCTTCAATGTGCTGTACTGTTAATTCTTAAAGATATATTTGATATTTGGGAAAAAAAAAAAAAAAAAGAAAGAGAATAAAGATCTCTGTTATCCTCTTAGTAAATAAGAAAATCTTATTATGGTAATGTTCACTTATTGATATATCTGACTTTTGACAGTTTCTTATGTGACAGTCCTTTCTAAAAAGTAGAGAATTTTTTAATGCACAGAACAGTCTATGAAGGCTCCTTGTCAAAGTAGTCAGTTTGTTCATGACAAACCAACAGCAATTTTAATGAAAAAGCTGGTCTACTCACTAAAACACCCTCCCCCATATAGAACTGAACGAATGTTATTATTCTGGCCTACAACATATGCATGAGAGATGAAGGAATGGCTGCTAAAACCACAGAGAATTCCTGAGTTTTATGGGAAATTTTGTTTAGGATTTCTTTTAAATGTTTATGAAAACATCAGAAGAAAGACAGTTTCTTCACTCAAATAGTTTGTTTAGCATGGAGTTTTTACAAAAATGTAAAAAAACTCCAATCCTTACATTAAAACATGTCAATTTGCATTTATCTTTACAAAATTTATTTATCAAGGTATTTAAAATAAATGCATTTAAAAAAGCCAAACAGCTTTCGCTAGCACCACTTACATTCTTTAAACCTTAATTTCTGTGTACAAGTAGTTAATTCATGCCCTGGAGAGAGAGAGAACTTAAATGAGTCAGAAACTGATATTTTGCAAAGTCTACAAAGGCCAAAAGTATAACCATTCATCTAAAACCACCATGAACAAGAAAAGATCTAATGTGAAACATGGGCATAGTTGTGCAGTTCTTTGGTCATTAATGAGGAGTTTTATGACTAAATAAAATGTGTTAAGTGAATTCACATCACTATTCATTAACAGTGCATCACAGAGATTCTTCCATGGTCATTTTATGGGTATTAGTATTTTATGCACAACCAGAACTGAAGAAACCTTGCTTCAGATTAAATTCTACATGTGAAGTGCAAAATAGGACAATTATTCAGTTTGCCTGAACACTAGAATGAGTGCTAGTTTGATGTTTCAGTGGCAAACAGCAACCCATCACATGGTAAAAACATGTAGCAGAGATTTCAAGTGGGTCCCAGATCACTAATTGTCTTGACAGATCAAAGCTGCAACAAGAGAGCTCTCAGGGAAATGAAACAATTTACAGAGAATTATTAGATGACTGCAGGTTCCTGAAAAAACACGCACTAAAAAAAAAAAAAAAAGTTGTTGGCAATTACAAACCCTAGTTGCCATAAAGTCTGTTTGTAAGCCTCTGAGTCCACCTATGTAAACAATTGCTAGAGTACTGCTCTGTCTTATTTGTCCTTCTCCATAGTTGAATGCCAGGCTAGTCCTTATGGAACTTGTGAATAAAACACCAGCAATACAGAATTTCAGAATAGAGAATGTACAATATTGAAAATGGACTTTAAGAGTTTATCTAATACATAACTTTTTTTTCCCGCAGAGTACAATTTTGTCTCCTGGTCTTAATTCAAACCCATCTTTTATGTTGGGTATTGTAATAGTTCTCTAGTACTGTCTGGTCACTTGTATTTAGTACAATAGTGCAATTGACATGAAGGTACTGTGGTGCTAAGTCCCTGAGATTTTCTTTCAGGGAATGCCCCTAGCTTGTAACTACATAGCTTGAAAAGGACAAGTCTCTGAATTGGACCTTACCCAGATGCCTGTGAAGATCAGCACTAGGACAGAAACCTGCTCAGACTTTGGCCAGCAACTCCATACTTTGGTCCCTCCAGCGGCATGCTGATATACCAATACAATTCAGAATTATTGAGTACAGCTGATGACAACAACAGACACTCAGTCAGAAATATTATTCTATCTGGGATTTGCATATATTGATAAAAATTACAAAAGGAAAAGAACTATTATTTTTATGATAATGTATGACAGGACATGACATAATTTCAAACTGAGCAATATTTTGGTTTTACACCTCTTTTTTTGATCTTTATTTGCCTGGCATAATTAGAAATAAAATTAATCTGTACGATGTAAACTTTACAGTGTTGTTGAAAATGTACCTATATACCTTTGATTAACAGTTTATTCCAGCATTTTTTTGTGTTGTAATTAAATGAAATCTTGTGAAGCAAAATGCCTAATAACAGTGTTATTAACATCAGGAAATAGCATATATTTTTCTTCCACTCTTAAATCTGCCTAGTTTATCCTCAGATATATTTTAATGGTATTTACTTGAAGGAAAAAAAGAACCATTAACCTCCACATATTCTCATATTCTAATAAGCCTGTAAATAGAAAAAATCAGGAGGCTAAGCAAACAAACTGGAAGTAGTGTATGTCCTTTCTTTCCTCCCTCATAAAAAGGGTAATTTGGGATTAACAGAGCTAATGGAAATATTTTCTACAAACCTCAGTATTAATATAAATGCTGATAGTTACTGAGAGAAATATGGGTTGTAATTGTTTCTTAATTGTCTTGTGCTCTTCTTTCTGAAATTTTTTTTACACAATAGTATCATTTGTGTACACTCTACATAATGACACACACAAATATGGGACCAAAGTTACTGTTAGATAACCCTTCTGCTGAAAAGGTACTTTAACCATTACTATCTGTGTCGGTGTTTAGGGGAGTGGGATAAGGAACAAAACACTAAAAATTTATATTGCACACCCTCTTTTCCTTCCCAAAGGTTAGCAAAAAACGAACCAAACATTAAAGTTTTCCTTTGACTATTTCAGTAACAAAACCTTCTGTTCTCTCTGCTTCCCCCTTCTCCAGGGAGTTTCTACTTTATCGAAGTTTGGAACAGGAGACCCTGGACCAGAATAGCTATGCTATAGATGGGGACCTAGTTTGACAAGACTTTTGAACACATAAATCAAAGCCTCTGTGCTTAACAAGCATGAATAGGACCAATTGAATCTGAACCACCTAAAATCCCTGTATTAAAGGTAGAAATCTACCAATTTAGCTAGGTAAAATAAGAACCAGTATGGACTCCTTTCAAAGATTGTTTCTACTATAATGATTTCTGGATTGGAAGTGTTCTAATAAACTCTCTCTAGGTATGCAACCAGTGGAAAATAAAGGGAGAGAGCTAAGAGCTAATGAAAACTTTTGCACAAAGTAACAGTGAGACTTTGTACAGATGCAGCTATCTACATAGGGAAAGCAGCAGCAGGATTAAGGGATTCAAGGTGATGTCTTACTACATTTTAAGACAGCTTCTGCCGTGATCTGTAAGTGCAGCTTCAGCTGAAACTGATGACTACAAAATCATCATTTTTATTCCGTCTATTTATTTAGGCAATTAAAGGCTTTCAGAGTCTAGGAAACATTCTCTGCATTCGGTTTCAGTGAAGCATACTGCAGTCTTACTGGGTGCACTGGGCATGTGTAAACAGATGCTGGAAGGCAGTTCTGGCTAACCAGGGAGGTCCCAGCTCACTGGAAGTGTGATGCCCATCTACAACAAGGGCAGGAAGGAGGATCCTGGGAACTACAGGCCTGTCAGCCTGAACTCAGTGCCAGGGAGGGTTATGGAGCAGATCATCTTGAGTGCCATCACATGGCATATACAGGACAAGAAGATAATCAGGCCCAGCCAGCATTGGTTTATGAAAGGCAGGTCCTGCCTGACTGACCTGATCTCCTTCTATGACAAGGTGACCCACCCAATGGATGAGGGAAAGGCTGTGGATGTCATCTACCAGGACCTTAGAAAGACTTTGGCACTGTCTCACAGAGCATTATTCTAAAGAAATGGGCTGCTTATGGCTTGGATGAGTGTACCCTATGCTGAGCAAAAACTGTCTCAACAGCTGAACCCAAAGAGTGGTGTTGAATGGAGTTTCACCCAGCCGGTGGCCAGTCACAAGAGGTGTTCTCCAGGGCTCAGTATTGGGGCCAGTTCATTTTAATATCTATATTGAAAATCTGCATGAGGGGGTTGAGTGCATTCTTGGTAACTATGCAGAGGACACCAAGCTGGGTGGCAGTGTTGATCTGCTTGAGGGTAGGAAGGTCCTACAGAGGGATCTGGACAGGCTGGACTGATGGACCAAGGCCCCATTATATGAAGTTCATCAAGGAGAAGTGCTGGGTCCTGCACTTGGGTCACAACAGCCCCACACAAAGCTACAGGCTTGGGGAAGGGTGGCTGGAAAGCTGCCTGGTGGTGAAGGACCTGGGGGTGTTGGTTGACAGCCGGCTGAACGTGAGCCAGCGGTGTGCCCAGGTGGCCAAGAAGGTTGACAGCATCCTGGCTTGTGTCAGAAATAGTGCCACAGCAGGACAAGGGAAGTGATTGTCCCCCTGTACTTGGCACTGGTGAGGCTGCATCTCAAATAGTGTGTTCTGTTTTGGGCTCCTCACTACAAAAAAGACATTAGAGTGCTGCAGTGTGTCCAGAGAAGGGCAACAAAGCTGGTGAAGGGTCTAGAGCTCAAGTCTTCTGAGGAGCAGCTGAGGGAACTGGGGTTGTTTAGTCTTGAGAAATGGAGGCTTGGGAGGGATCTTATTGCTTTCTACAACTACCCGAGAGGTGATTGTACACAGGTGGGTGTTGGTCTCTTTTCCCAAATAACAAGTGATAGGACAACATCAAACATTCCGAAGTTTTACCAGGGGAGGTTTATATTGGATATTAGGAATTTTTTTTTTTTACCAAAAGGGTTGTCAATATTGAAACAGGCTGCCCAGGGTGGTGGTGGAATCACCATCCCTAGAGGTATTCAAAAAATGTGTAAATGTGCTGCTTAGGGACATGGACCCTGTGATCTCAAGGGGTTTTTTCCAATCTAAACAGTTCTCTGATTCTATAGTTCTATGGTAAATTTTAGTACAGTTGGGACTAACTGTGTACTAGGAGTAAACCCATACTTGAAATAAGCAAAGATTCTTTTGAATTCGGTGTGTTTGTACAAGGCTAAAGCTTTGTTGATTTTTTTTTTAATTTCGTTTTGGTTTTTTTTTTATTTCCTTTTCTCCTGAAAAAGAACTTGGAATAAAAATGTGTAAGGAAAATGTTATCCACTGGGAAAATGTATTGGTTTAAACAAAACATCCTCTTCCACTGTTTCTAATGCATTAACTTTTTTTAAGTTGATGTAGAATTATATCTACTGCAAGTTTTTCACTTTGACAATGACAGGAAAATTAAATAATACAATTTATATGGTCTTAATGATGTATATACTACTTAAAGGTTCAGAAAATTACTGGATCAAATGAAAGAATAAGTAATGGAATATAACTTCTTGATTTTTAATGGAACCAGAAGTAGAGAAGTTCAAAGACTGCTAGAAAGAGAGATGACCTTTGATTTTAAGAACATGTAACTCTGTTTGTTTAAAAAGAACACAAATGCATCTTTTTTCACGTATGGGTATTTATCTTGCCCTTTAAAGGCCAGCTAGTGAATGGAGCTAAAGTTCATGCCTAAAAAGAAATCTGAGTGTCCGATGTGAACCACACTTTCCTTTAACATTGATTTTGTACCACAAAAGATTAGGAAAAAACAACAACAAAAAAGGCATCTGTAAGTATTTCCAGTACAAAGAAAAAAATCACAATATGTACCTGTATGCACATGCTTGATAGACAGTAGATGGGAACTTCAAACTTCTTACTACTTTCATAATCCCACAGAGATAATTAGAAGTATAAATACTGTAATGGCCTATACATAAATAATAATATTGAAAAAGTAGTGGGTAGTCCCATCAGCTATCCTAAGGAATTGTAGTAGAGAACTTAGAAATCCATATTTTTTCTCCTTCTTCTATTGTCACCCATCTCAACACAGATCTACCATAACAACCTAGTCCTTTAAACAAAAGTAATTTAACAAATATATCACGTCAATTCCGATTTCTAAATAAAAAAGATAAACTTCTTTCTATACTCTACCAAATACAAATTTTGTCAGTTAAAATACTATATGGGAAACACATGAATGATTTTGAGGAAGACAGATAGTTTTCCTTCCAGAGATCAACAGACTCCACTCATATCTTGGCTTTCTGCTTTCAGATATAAAAGGTTCAGATATTTCCCAATGTACTGCTTAAGTAAGAAAAAATACTTTTAAAGTGTTTTGAAACAGAATTTTCGACCAATGATAGGTTAGGAAAAAACATTCTAGGAAACTTTTTGCATTTAATATTCAAAATGCACCTGATTCTTATATTTAATTAAATATTTTGAAATACTAGTAGCAGTAGTAAAATCCTATGTACTCCTAGGTATAAATAACATGGTGACGTATTCTAAGAAGGAATATACATATCTTAAAATTAAGGGTAGCTAAAGCAGAATACTCAAAGAAAAAAAAATCTTTAGAAACTGAAATTGCTTTCTGCAGCTCAGTTGAGACACAATGCTGATATGAACGACCAAATTTAATAAAATCTTGTTATAAAAATCATAATTATGAAAGTATTTTATTATTAATTAAATTATATTATAAAAATATTTTTTTAGGCAGAATATAACATCCACATTTATATGAATAAGCAAATGCTATGCAATTCTAAATTTTCATCTAGTTCTGCAAACCATTTAATTGGTTGGATACATGGGAAAAACTCAGAACCTAAAAAGTAGTTATACACCATTTAAGTCTATTCCAGATTCAATGCTTATTTAATTTGGTATCTGTACCAAATGCCAATGATTATTTTAATGCAATGTTGAGATATCATTTCTGCTGTGGTATAGCATCTATTAAGTGCTAGCACAAGGAGCCTTTCTTCCTCTAAGAACAGGACTTCCCACATTGTAGCAATCAAGACACCTGCATCCACTTCATCCATCCTAATACGACTGTAGCAGCACCAGGGAACATGGGAACTGCATAGAAGCCAGCTCTCATCTAGAAGCAGTATGCCTTTGCTAGCAGGGCGCAGTCTGCAAGCTAACAAGCCCTGTCACTTTTCAGAGCTCAGTAGCTTAAGGGCAGTGCTGCATGAACATGCTATTCTGCTTCCAGAGCCAAGCAAGTTCACCCATATGTCTATGCACTGTGCCCCATGGACTTCCTCAATGACATTTGTGCAAGTGCAGGCATCTCTGGCACTGTGACCCAGTAGGCACTGTTAACATGTTTACCTCATTATTTGGTTTCACTGTGAAGTACCTGCCTATTTATTTGAATGTGACTGGCTTTACCTCTTTCAAGAAAGAGGTGCGTTTTATAATCAGAAACACTGACATTCAGGGCTTTTATTTGTTGATACCAATGCTGGCAGATATCTAATATTCAGCTATTGCAACTACTTTCAAAGGACTATTTTTACCATCATCTTATATGACCTTTTCTAAAATAATGTGTGCCAATGTATGCATGTGAGGTGGAATAGCTATGATGAAGGTGAGACATTCAACATAAAGAATGTTTAAAGTGAAGTTCTTATTCTCTCAAATACTTCCACCATTACATTTGCTGAGAACTGAGGAGGTTCAAGTTAACTATTATATAAACTTATTCCTAAATGTTTTTTAAATAATGCAAGACATGGGAAAAACCCCTGAAGTATTGAACACTTCTTCTTTGGAAGATATTTTATGGAAAATCTACTTGTGATCTGGGCAGGATTCAAACTGTATCCCTTGAGATTAAAAAGAATAAAAAAGCCTGGTCCACAGTGTTTATTATGTATAACTGCAAATTAGATACACATTGTTCTCAAACATACTTTAATCAAGTCTTTTAATGAATGATTAAAACAATACAGTATTTTTTTAACTTCAAGAAAGTCTGGCATACTAGCATTAGTAATTATAGACGGTCAGAGCACAGGAAGTATTCTATATGACAGGTATATGTGAATAATTTATAGTGTAACTATTGTACATCAGGGTTCTTATGTACTCCCCAAATTCTGTGTGGATAATAAACACATTAAGCCTATATGGTCTTCTTATTGCTAATATTAATACTGTGATTATTTAGGAATTGTAGGTTATGTTTATATTCACAGATGAGTGATCAGTTTTCTTCTAATCGTAACTGTGAATTGTTCCTTTGTTTTCCATGGGCATTCACTTTCCTGCAAGTAGAAAGCCTTTCTCTGAAATGTAAAATCATGAGAGCTAGAGATAAGACCTTACAGTGATACCATCTTGCTAATTTAAAGCAGAAACCAAAATAACTTGAGTCATATATAATGAACTGAATGCCTAACCACTTCCCTACAAAGATCAATACATAACCTAGATTCTAAAACAACAGAAACCAAGAAAAAAAATATCTATGCGCATCAGAAGCAAAATGCTGGTGTTAATGCCATTAGCGCAAGCAATACAGGTTTTCAGTGATAGAGCTGTGTGTGTTCTAAAATTGTGTGTGTGTAAGTAAGAAGGTAGCAGAAAAGAAAGGGAAGGCATAGACAATGACAAGAGAAGCCACCTGTAAATGTGTCCTAAATCTGGTCCACACTTTTCCCTGTGTTTCATAATTCAGTTTCAGCCAGTGTTCCCAACAGTAATGGCAAACAGGAGGTGGTTCTGAGTGGCACCAGGAGAATAACCATCCTAACATGATGAAATTGCTGCTGCCTTGATCATTATTCTTTAATTCACTAAAAGGCTAATACTGCTGAGCCTCAAAGCCAAGCTGTGCAACATGAGGGATGTGGAAGTCAATGTCTTTCTGACCCCTCCTCATAAGCAGTGAAACCAAGGAGCACGAGATTAATACAGCGTAGTGCATCAAAATTCTTGTTAATTATTTCTGAAGTAATGCAAGATGTGAGCCAATCAGTTATCCTCCCTTCTCCCCCCTTGGGGAGCCCAACGTACCCAGTTCCTGAAGCTTCACAGCAGCAACCTGAATATCCCTTCCTCAGTTAGTCACTTAAAGATTTGCTGAAATCTGTCTGGAAACTATGTTGGTACTTCCCCTTCACTATTTGGGTAGCTGTTCCAGCATTTCACACATTTGTCAGTCAAAAATAAAAACATAAACACTAAACAACACTATTTTTTCTTCTTTGTTCTAATCTGATCTGTTCAACTCTGCTTTATTTTATATCAGGATTATAGTCTGCAAATTAATGTTTGCTACCTAGCATTGAGCCTCTAGATGCATTTATAATTACATTTATTCAGTGTATTTATAATGGATTTAGCCTCTCAGTCCTTATTTTGCTAAGTTTAACAAGCCAGTACCTTTTAGTCTACACTGAAGAGAGGTCTCCATTTTCCCAATTGTGTTAGAGATTCTTTTAGACCTGCATCTGTTTACTTTTTCTAGTCCACCTATCTGTGTCATAATGGATATAAAATATAGGCAGAAAACAGCAGTTTGTGGGAAATACTGTTTTGTCTGATTATGTCATGTCTAGGATAATTAATCCTAATCCAAATAAAGGGGGATGTTTGAGCTACCTTGCAATAAAATACTCCAGCACATGTTTAGGGATGGCGTGTAGGGGTAGAGATTCATGAGAAGTGGGACATCGGATTGCCAAATGGATTCTAGTAGCAAAACATTTTTGGTAGAAATTGACTGGTGCCCCATAGGAGCACTTCACACAATTTTTCTCACATTCGGAGTTGTGCAGCACTCTAAATGAAGTCTCGGCAAGGCATTCTTAATGGTTTAAATGCTTCCTTGCTTCTTCTGAAAACATTTCACCTGATCCATACTAGGAACTCATCAGCCTTTTCATGTTTACAGCACTTCAGAATACACTGTATTTATGATCAAACATAAATTCCTGTCCTTTTCTTCAATTAATTAGATGATAGGCCTTTTTGTCCAGAACAACTACAAGACCTTAAAAAGACTGAATAAGTCTTTTCTTGTAACTAAGTTTCATATTATAGGGCTGACAAACTTGCTCTTCTATATCAAACAGGCACTGTTTAACGGTTATAAAGAAATATTTAGTGATGTACTGCTCTTGAATTACAGATAGCTTGCTTCAGTGAACATTTTATTTCACACAAAACTGGGACAAAGTGGTTACAGGAAGAAAAAAGAATAGATCTCTCCATGAACAAAAAGTAAAATCAGTATTAAACTATATTAGTAAGTAGTCTAGCAATAATCAGTTTGATTGCTGAGAAGTCAGATGAACTAATGTATGTCATTACAGCAGGATAAAAAAAAAATTAGTCCAATAGCAACATTCAACCAAGGGAAACAATAAGCTAAAACTTTAAACATGTTATTAAGATACACAGCGCCCACAGCGAGAGAACAGGACTTGCAACATTAATTGCTGTGTCTAGACCATAATTTGTTTTTTAGTCCCCACAAGTTTAATCCATCCAAAAAAGAAAATAGTATATTAATGACAGGTTTGACTAAACTAGCATGGAATCATTCCCAAACATGTTTAGATTCACAGCTTCAGCTTATTTCCTGTCTTGTAAACACAAAGGTACATGTCAATTTAATTCAGAGCCACTGGAACCTGTGGATTCTGTCTTGCAATTATGCAGTCAGTGTTAATACAGTCCTTAAATGCAGTAAATGTTTAGCTGGTACCCATTTAAAATATCTCCAAAACTACTTTAGTACTGTTATCCACTTAAAAAATGGTAGAACTCAAATCTCAATATTCACTGAAATAACAGTTACATATTCATAAATAAAAGCAAATTAGAGCAATTCTTATCCCACCATGAACTCAGTTCTTATTCCACACAAATGGGAAGAGTTCACATTGAACTTAAATGTGTGTAAAGAGCATAATCTTTCCCTTGGCTGTATGATCACGTATTCAGAACTCATCAATGAGAGCTAAAATGGTTGAAGAAACAGGTTCTTCATGCCTTAATGCAAACTTAGACATTAAGGGGTTTTAATTATGTACATAGTCATGCACCACATGCAATATAGTATAATGAGCTAATCAATAACATGAGAAAGGGAACAGCTTGCCATTTGTTTTCATTCTTGTGTACTTATTCCTATTTTAATTGACTTAATGGTCTTTTCCAACCAATTTTTAGCACGATAAATCACAAGCCATGCCTGTTTAATAAATAATGAAGTCTTTTCATTCTCAATTTCCAATTGATAAAACAATATCCTTCTATGAATTTCAAGGAAAGAGACAGCTATCATCCTTTCTGTAGGATGGTTGTACAGTTTACAAAGACTTTTTCAATACTGGATTTCTTTTAACCATCTAGCTAAGACAGAATAAAACACTGTACAGTTTAAGGTCTATAAGATTTTCTAGTATTATTTTAAAATACAAGTGATAACTATAATATTATTATAATAGTCACAGAAAAACTGTTTTATCCGTTCATTCTAGGACAGTCAAGTTAGTTGAAATTATGGAAAACAACAATGTAATATCTCAAAAGATTAAGGTTCATAATTCCAATTTATTTTATACAGAAATGTTTGTACTGTTTCTATTTGTAAAGGCAATTCACTAGAGAAACTTCTTCATGGTTAGAAAAGGACTCAAATATTCATGAAGTTTAATCCCACTCCTGCAAATAAGTTATTTTCTTTGCTCCAATAGAATTAGAACAAAAATTGTCTGAGTGGGACACACTCACTACATATCATCTCACAAATTTTTAGGTCATCTTCAAATATGTTGTCCTTATAAAGAAAATGATAATAATAAAAAAAATCCCCTACTGAACTCTTGGAACTCCAGGAATACATTACATAAAATTACAGAAACTACGTGAAGAGTGTTTCCTCTTTGCTAACTGCCAGGTAACTCAGTGCTGTAATTCTGGAGCCTCATAACTTCTTTTAACAGAATTTAGCAGTTACATCTATGAACTTGGCTAATGAAGTTCTTGATGTGAAAACGCTAAGTAAATAGTATCAGATTATAAGACTGATTCTATTTTCTGAAATAACTTATGACACATTTATGTCCCAGTGAGTTACCTTATGAAATCTCCTAACCTTTCCCAAAACATGATCATTTTTTTCAAGCCCAAAAGGGCATATGACTCATCAGGGTTGAAGAGCTCATGCCCATTTCCTTTATTGCTGTCCAGAGGTGTAATATGCTTTTAGCTGCAATTCTCCTAAATAGAGTTCACGAGTATATATTTTACAATAATAGTTTCATTTGATGGTCTTTCATTAAATTATAAAATGAAAAGGATTTAATCTACAGGAAATAAGATCAGCCTTGCTTTGTTGTTTATTCTATTAATATTCAGGTTTTGTTAAAGACATACTATGGTCTGGAATAACACAAATTTCTGCTGAATAACATTGATGTAGTATGGCAAAAAAAGAATTTAAATTAATAGGGGGTTTGGATGGTGTTTCCAATTCCAGCTTTTCAGTAGTTTATGTACATGAAAGCATTTTATGCGTGTGGCAGACCTTTGTGTGAAGTTATTATCACTCATTTTATGGTTAAATATTCTTGTTTTCATTGTAGACTTAGTCCCAGTTAATGGTGGTAGAGGAAAGTTTGCACTGAAAGTCTATAAGACTCAGAAAGATGACTATTTCTACAGAACTGTAAACCAAGAAATAATCAGGGTTTAGTTTTATCAGTAAACTACTGAATATTTTTCAATGTTTATAATATCTTCTCTAGAGAGATAACTAAGAAGGCTAGAAGAATCATATTTTAATGGTTAAATTTACTTTGAAACCCAGATAATGTATCTTCTGATTAACACTGAAGCTTCTGATTTATTATTTATACTGCTTGTCTTCCCCTCACTCTTTTTACCTTATTTTTATGTGGTGAGCATTAAGAGCTATTAATTTGCTCTAGAACAGTTAGAATTTTTTACATCTCAAACTATTCTACTACTTCTAATTAGAAAAATTCTACCTAGTTCTAAAACACTATCCTTGTTTGCTAATACATATACAGGCCAGACTTCCTATAACATTCCTATGATTTATATTATTGCTTGACAAAACTTGGGCACTTAAATGTGAATCTAAATCTAAATCTCAGCCAGACAGGACAGGATACTTTTCATCCTACCCTTTGCATAGTACTTTGTGCTAGGCTATGGAACAGAAAAAAGTGTACCATAAACCTGTCATTTTTTATAATATCCATGTCTTTCATGAAGATTCAATGTTTTAAATGAGTTCATTGCTACAGCAGAAGTATGAATGGTTTCATATATAATGTAGCAGAGAAACAGAAACACATTATTTAGAGAATCAAAGTTTTTTTGAAATGCATAATTAAACAATGAGATTATAACAGATAAATATAGCTGATTATTGATTAGATTTATTTTAGATACTTTCAATAAGTCATCTGTATCATACTATCAATACTACTGTATCAGTACCTTTGTAGGACATATTGCTTACCCTATCCTCTTATCATGGTTTAACCCCAGCTGGCATCTATCAGACAGCTGCTCCTTTACTCCCTGCATGACCCCCTACCCCCCAACCCCCACCCCCAACCTTGTGGGATGGGGAAGAGACTTCGGAAAAAGAAAAACTTGTGGGATGAGATAAGAACAATTTAATAATTTAAATAAAGTACATAATGATAGTAACATCAACAAGAGTAATTGTAATGAAAAGGAGAAAGAGAGAAGAATTAGATGGAAAGGAAGAAAAAACAACCAAGTGATGCACAATACAAGTGCTTGCCACCCACCTACTGGTGCCCAGCCAGTCTCCCAGCAGTGATTCTGTACTCCCGCAGCCAGCTCCCCCCATTCCCCAGTTTATATACTGAGCATGATGGTTTATGGTATGTAATATCCCTTTGGCTATCTCGGATCAGCTGTCCTGGCTCTGCTCCCTCCCAGCTCTCTGTGCCCCTGCTCACCGGCAGAGCATGGGAAACTGAAAAGTCCTTGACCTAGAGCAAGCATTACTTAACAGTAACTGAAACATCAGTGTGTTATCAACATTATTCTCATACTAAATCCAAACACAGCATTCTACCAGCTACTAAGAATAAAATTAACTCTATCCCAGCTGAAAGCAGGACACCATAGAATTCAGACTTTGAGCTCCCTCGCCATAAGATTTTTTTCTCATAAGGCTGCTACATAATCACAGGCTGCTGCACTTTAGACATCTCATTGTCCTTTGATCTCTATAATCAGCTTCTTGCTATATAATATGCACTTTGCTATAATAAGTAAATTGCAAGCTCTCAAGAGCAGCCACAGAGAAGAAATAACTGCTGCTGGAATTAACGGAGGGCCTTACAGAATGAACAGTAGTTGGTCCATTGTTGTCATGATGCTGAGTTTCAGTTTACTGCACTGGCATAAGTGTTGTCCAAAATTTGTTCAGTAATGTTGTTTAATTGGGCTTAAAAAATAAAATGTTATTTGTAAATATGGTTTCCTTTAGTATCAAGCCACAGACCATCTTTCACTGTGATTTTTGCTCTTGTAAAAACATGTTGTCCTACATTGCCCTACAGACTATGTAATAATCAGGCTTCTGTTATAGGCTATAAATGTTCCTAAGCAACCACAACCAACTTCAAATATGCTAGTCAATTAGCTCTAGATACCATCTTCCAGTGTTTGTCTGTTGTTTCTTTCTGACTTAAAACATGAGATAGATAGAGAGGAAATTTTAAAATAATGCCTTATCATAATCAAGATCGATGCTATTAAGTAGAACCTCTTGCAGATAAACACTACTCTCAGCCAGCCCCTGTCCAAGAGTACAGCGATGTGGGTGCTCATCAATGCCTTATCAACGTATAAGCTAGAAAGGACAGAAACCTATCTAGCTAGTGCCAATATGGAAAATAAAATAAAAATCAAGAGAGGCAGTGGTGGTTGTGACAACGTCGTCTCCCATATTGGCCAATGTTTTCATACTGTGATTTGCAATATTCTTTCTACAGGAAAAAAAAAAAAAAACAAAACAAAAAACCCAAAAAAAAAAAAAGGGTCTCCCCATAAAATCAATCCAGTTGTGTGCTTTTTAAAGAAAAGACTTTTTAAAATGATTGTTCTATTCAAAAGCTAACAGCTGAATTTTGATCACAGAGGGATGTCTTAGAAAGGTAGCTTATTCCTGTTTATTATTTTCATTTTCTCTCTCTCATGTTTATAAGCCACATTTCATTCCTGGAGTCAAAACAGCCTTTCTTTCTTGGAATGGTCAGTTTTCCTTCTTAACTGTAATGGCTTCCCAACTGTATTTGTGTATGTAGACATTTCAGTGAAGAATGTCTGAGGAATAAAATACTGACGTTTAATTAAGTCTCTTATGGCTTAGAATAACTCCCTCTGCTGAGGCCTGTACAAAACATAGTTTGTGTTTGCTATGAATACCCAACATAATTTAACTAAGTGAGTATGAATCCTTGTGGAACTTGATACTTAACAGTAAACCTTTTCTGTGGTTTTGCTATTGCCACTGCCATTTAACACAAGGCTGAGAGTGGCTTAACATAAAATTTAATCAAAACAGGGAGGCTAGAAACAGACTAAATATGTGTCTGCTCACTTATTTAACTCACTAGCTATATTTCTGTGTGTTACTTTCCAATTGATAGCATATTCTGTAAGGTGCACCATAAAAGCAAGAATGGCCAGAGATCTTTGTAATGCAACAGCTTCCCTGGGGTACTGAGTGGCTGATAATGGAAATTTTAGGAAATGTAAGAACAGCATAAATATGTAGTGATACTACCCCTATGCATGTATCTACACAATTGCACCTCAGAAACTTTCTAAAGCCAGAGGGAATATCAGTGTGTTTACAGCTTTACAGGATTTTTCTTCCACTTTTTTTTTGGCTTTCTCTTGAGTCTATGAAAAATTTTGAATCCCAAATAAATTTTTGCAAGGGGTTTCACATCTGCCCTATAAGATGTGTTTATTCTAAACGTTGCACTTGTTATTTTCAGATTTAAGACTATAGCTTTTGCACTGAAAGAAATTGTTCCCTTCTTTTATTTTCTGCACACCAGATGTGATTTTATAAAGCTCTGTCTGGTCTTTCCTCAGTTTATCTCTGTTCCAGATTGAAGAATGCTAGGTATATAGGTAATACTAATATAAAAACTGTCTTATTATTTTGATAGTCCTTTTTATTCTGCTCCTTATCTTGCCCAACGTTCCTCTATTTGCTTTTAAGATTAACTAACTCTGAATAAAAATTAACCTTCAAATTGTGAGTGCTTGTTATGTTAGGACTGCTTTATTCAAGGAGCATCACTTCATATTTATTGCATGCTGAATTTCATCTGGCAATTTATTGTCCATTCATTTGATCATTGTAGGATTCTTCTGTCTTTCACCACAATGAAATCATCAGTTTTACTTCTGAAATTGCTTAATAACTCCAGAAAAATATGTGATATTATTTTTCACCACCTTTTTCAGCTCTGCTATTAATGTGTTAAGTATAACGGATTAATTTATGAAATTTGAAGACTGCCCTTGAGTACAGAAATAATTTATCTGCTTCATAATATGATCAACAACTCCAAATTTCATATACATTCTCATACATATAGAATGTATTATTGCCAGACTGTCCGTACATACACAAAATAATCACAAATTTGCGTTGATGCTTCACTAGTCATAAAGTGTTTACTCACTAGGGATTGATCTACTTCATAGCTGGGTCATTGAATACCCTGCCTTGCTCATAGAAAAGAGGTAAGTCAGGTCATACGTGCCTAACCATCATATTACCTTATATAAAGTAAGTAGAACGAGTATTAAAGGGTTTACACATCTTTTTTGTACTATAGCTTGTAGAATACCTTCTTACAAGAATCAATGAACTACTTTCCACTCTTACTTTGCTTTTATAGATCAGTATTATTCACTGTAGAGAGGTTAGTGAGAGATATATGAAACAGAAAGTCTGGAAGTGCTCAGTACCCGTTGTTACTGCTGTTACTCTGTGCATTCCCTAAATTTCTGTTTATTTATAGTACACCTTAGGAATCACACCATAACAGTAAGACTGTCTCTTATTCCAACACTGCAAAATCTGAACTATGAGCTCATTCATGCACCTTAGGAGATATATACAAGAGTTTATTACACAATCTACTGATCAAAGCATTATACTCTGCTTCATGACTACAAGAACTTGGAATTTCAAAAGGCTTACACTTTCCAAGATGTACTAAATAGTGCCAGGCAGAAAGAAGTTTGTGGTTTATAAAACAAAATCCAAATTAAAAGGAGTCATAGGCCTTTTTAGGAAAAAAGTAATTAACATTGCAAAAATCTGTAACAATGAACGCTTAGAAAGTGAGTGCATGTGAAATCTTACTTTGAATCTTTGTAGATTTTGCTGCTGTCCACTGAATTTCTCACCTAAAAAAAGGGAAAAATAAAACTTTGTGAAATGCATCATGTATTATTCCATTAGCAAATTTAATTTATAAATTGTCACTAGCAAGACTAATTTTTGCTTTTTAATTTTGAATCTAAGTGAAGGGTAGATCCTCTGTATTGAGCATTCAATCTCTTAACAGCAAACATTCTATATGATTTAAAAAGACACATAATTTCTCTGTTTTCACTCTATGTAACAGTAAATCCATAAAATACAAAAGGAAAAAAAAATCTGTCAAATTATGACTTATAAAAACATAAAAATATTTCTCAGTGCATTGAAATAGCTATTCAGTGTCATAGTCTGTAGGTAGAACAATATTTTTTAGAGACTCGAAGCTTGGAATGTATCATGTACTATGTTCTTGGTATGCAATCAACAAATATTTTCAGTTTCAAATTGAGAAAATGCAAACACAAGAAGAGATGTAGAACAGACAACCCGATCCAATAGTCTGGTGATGTAGTGAGAAATCTTACAGAGACTCCTATGAGATCTGAGGGCAGCTCTGAATGGGGATTTACTCCTAAAAGGCACTGTACCTTTCCATTAAGCAGATATATTGGCTTCCAAAGGATTTAACAATGACAATGGATGTATCAGGTTCAAGACATTGAGTCAAAATGTCTTCAATTTAAATTTGTGTTCTAGACCGCGGTGGAAGGTTGTAAAATCAGTATTCTTTTTCTTTATTTGATTGAAAAACAATTACAGAACCATCCTCCATAATTTTTGGTAAATAAACAGATAAGGGACTTTTGGCTGGTTTTGTAAATAGCACAGACAAGGACTTATGCTAGTTACAAATCTTTCCTTGATTGTATTTTTCACAGAATAAGATTTACTCATTCTTAATTTTCTACGAAAATTTTTAGTTTTCCTAGTCAATCTTAAAAGAACCTGGGTAGGGAGGAGAGCTGTTACTTTAACATTATGCTGTTGCTGGGCACAGTTCTGGAGCAATCATAGTCTTTGGTTGAACAAATCTCCTTTATACATTTTACAAAGATAGAAGCAGACAGTTACAGTTTTCCCCAGTAAACACCAATGGGTTTCAAATTCTAAAAATTAGTCATGTTATGGAAACCTGGTCAGTGAATGCTAAAAGCCTGTGCAGAGAAGTAGAACTGGCATGGTTTTATTCTTGCAGAAAGGCTCTGATACTTGTACATTTATGTCCAACACAGGACAATCGGGTCTACCTGCCTTCTCGGACAATTTTCACTCTCCCATCATACAGGAGTGGAAGATGGGCTGGTTTAGGCATACTTTATCCTGCTGGACCTTGGGCTGGTTTAGGCATACTTTATCCTGCTGGACCTTGGGCTAGAACTTTGCTTATAGCTGGGAAGTAGTGGATACATCCTGTGTGCACCATGCTGCCTTCTCCAATATTCTGCCCACATTGATGGTGAAAGAATAAGAATGATCAGAAGAGATATGGCTAAAGCCAGATTTCATTCCCTTTATGGGACTACAGCAGGAGACACAAACTAGGAGGGAAGGTAACCAAAAGGAGCAAATCCAAGCATCTGCTCTCTGTACAGCAGGTGCCCCAGGACTCAAGAGAAGATGCTGCAATCAGCAACCCATATTTTTGTTCTGTTTTTTCCTTTGTAGTTTCATTTTTTTGTGGAAGCTTCTCTGCCAGGCCAAGCTCAACAAAATAGTTTAACTGCTTGCTCATTTTAATCTGACCCCAGATATAGCTCTGCTTCATAGATCCTGAAAAAAGTCTGATTTTACGTCTCCATAGTAATTTTACTGTATTGTTTAAGACATCTAAGGGAACAATATTCTCAACAGATATTAGAAATTTATTATTATATTATGATATTTTACCAGTTCTCTTATACTTTTTTTTTTTTATGAAATGACATTAGTAGGTACATGAATTCCTTAAAGAGGGAATATGTAGAAGTTGCTCTTCACAGAAGTATTTGACTGAAGTTTGAGGAAAAATGACCCTCAGGAATGGTAAGATGGTGAATTCATACAAAAGAGGAGTAAAAGAAGTTAACAACACATCTGAATGAATTTTTTATGTATTATCTTTTCAGGGAGCATGTTAACGTGGCTCTTGATTTCATTGCAGTTTTCACCCTCTTGGTACATGCTTCCAGATGTTTTTGCAATACGTTTAATAAATAGTAGTTCTTAATTAAATAGAAAACCCCCACTTTTTACTACTCTAGCCGTTCCTTTAATCAGTAAGTTCAATAAAGGAGAGAAAAAAAGTAAATTCCCAAAATATTTCACACCCCCTAACCTAAAGGGAATATTTTGAAAATACTTAGATGAATGAGTAATTTTTCACATGTGAATAATCAAAGTGATGATCTACTGACAGGGTAAGAGGCATAAATTATACATGATTTATCTCCTTCAGTAAGCATTCAATACAAGTGACCAACTAAGTGTTAAATATATTGAGCAAAGTAATGTCACTGAGCTGTAAGGCGATTTAGGACATGTATTTCCAAAAACATAAAAATAAAATAAAATACAAGTGTATTTAAAAAATAGTTTAGAGGAAAGGCATATTTTTAAGAAAGTAAATTAAATATGCTGCCATTGCAGAAATAAAATCTCTAATGGGCAACAAGTAGGTACAGCCTTTATTGTACTTGGGAGCTAAAATATCAAAATGTGTTTAACTCAAGCGAAGAATTCTCTCTCTGTTCCGGAAGAATTTTCTGTTCTGCTTGTTAGAACAGTTAAAAAAAAAATAATTTTTCAACTTTTCTTGGAGACCTCCAGAGCTGAAGAGGTGCAGTCAAAATTTGCCCTTTGGATGTGTACTTAGTATGCAGCTCTTCCAGTAAAAATTATGTAATGTGTTCTCTTTATCATTCATCAGTTTTTGCTCTTTCTATTCAACTCATATTTCAGTAGTTCTCTCCCTGTTTTTAGTCATGGTAAATACCATCTAAAAAATATAAATTGGCTTTGGAGCAGCTCAGTATTTCTATTTCTTGTCTTTTCTTCCACTCTCAGTAAAATACCCTTTCCTTTCAGTTTCTTTATTTGAAAAAACAAACAAACAAAAAAAACCAAACCAAAAAACCCCACAAAAAAACCCCAACCAAAACCAAACAAATAGCAAACCAAACCACAAGACTGTGTTTTCAGCAATAAGTTACCTGACCTCTTTAGTAGGCCTTCAAACACACTTTTGTCTCAGATTTTCAGTGACAATCCTGCACATAAAAGCTCATACTCCAAAGTTTTTGTATTGGGTCTGGCTGAGTCCCACAGCAGCCCTTACAGTGCTGTGCTTTATAGTTGTAGCTAGAAGGGTGGTGGTAACAAACCAGTGTTTTGGCTACAGCTGAGCAGCACTCGCACAGCACCAAGGCTGCCTTTCCAACCTTCCCCCCACCCTGTGCCCATCAGTAGGCTGAGGGTGGGCAAGGTCTTGGGAGGGGACATGGCCAGGACAGCTGACCCAAGCTGACCAGTGGGATATTCCAAACCATATACCATCTGCTCAGGTGAAATTGCTAAGAGAAAGGAGAGGGAAGGAGAGGGGCATTTGTTTTTTACGGTGTTTATTTTCCAGATCAGCTGCTACCCATACACATTCCTAGTTTCCAGGAAGTGGCTGAACGTATCCTGCTGATGGGAAGTAGATAGTATCTTATGTTTTCCTTCACTTCATGTGTTTTTTGCTGTTGCTTCATTAAACTGCCTTTATCTTGACCCACAAGGGTTTTTTCATTTTATTTCATTCCGTCTCTGTTCTGCTGAGGAGTAGCATGAGAGAGCAGCTTGGTGGGCACCTGGCATCCAGCCAAGGCCAACCCACCACTATTTTCCATTAGTCTTTATTATATTTATTATATTTATTATTTGAAAAGATAGGATGCAGATTCTCTTCCAGTGGTAATTTACTCAGAAGTGCAGTACCAAATTCTGCGGTTCTAGTCTATTACTGGCTCTAGTTGTACCAGTTACAAGTCTGCTAATTTCAATGGTATTGCACATTTACATGTTGGTCCATTTATTATCAATAAAATATTTCTTCTGACTTAAAAGTAGGGACTATAGGATCATACTTTTACTTTTCTTAGTACATATTAATTATGGAATCAAACAACATTTTAATACTTTTTAAAATATTTCTACAGATCAATTTACCCAATACAGATTCACTATTACACTGATGGTCTGCACAAGACAAACGCACCACTCATTCAGAATACAGTCTTTCTCAACAGTTATGTTCAGAAATGCTATGAAACTAAAGTCTGTACACATCAGAAAGCCTACTAAAATTGAAAAGAGCTCCTTACTAATAAAAAAATAAGCAAATGCTTAAGTGTTTGCAAGAGCAACTGTTAATTTCTCTCCATGGGTATTGGACAGGTACTCTGCACAGGGATGAACTTCAGTCAATAAAATGATTAAGATCAGCAACATTGTGGGAAGTTTATTCACTTCAGGAAAATTAGTTTTACTCATGTTAGCTGCTGTCTGATCAGTAGCATGTAAAACTCTTTAGTCTCTTGGGGTATATTGCATTATAGAACAATGTTTGTAAGTATTTTACAGCAGACAGTTGTTTTCTTGATTTGTGTAGAACATGGCAAGACTTTTCCCTTAATGTTACTATTTTGGTTCATTTAAAAAACAAACAGTTTTCCCCATATTTCCTACTTAAAAAAATATTCAAGCAATCTAAACATTTAATATACTTCCACATCTTCTTATTGTGTTATTTTGTCTGACTAGTTTCCAGTGTGATGATCCTCCCCAAATGTGGCTATAATCAAGTGCAATCTCAGACCAATTTTTGAATACCCTCTGCTAATTTGGGAGATTATTTGTAACTGCAGATACATACACAAATAAATCTTTGTACCCAGATTTAATATTCTATCTTGACATCACCATAGTCATTATATCAGCATTCTAATCTTTCATCTTTCCTTTTCAAACTCATTAGCTGCTCTTAAAAAATCTTAATTTCAATATTCAACATTTTTCGGTTGTAGCAGAAATGTCATAGGATTGTTTCCAAAACTACTGAATGCAATGGATAGATTTCCCTGGGCCTCAAGAGGGGGTTTGAATCACGCCTTTAATTAACACCAGAAATCAATTGTAAAACTTTTTTCTATTTCATAGGCATGCCAGAAATCTCTGTCCAAATAGTAGTTTTCCAATTGTTCCATTATTAAAGCCTAAAGCAGTTGGTACTGGTTTTCCCGAAAGTGATGAACTAATATCTCATCCAATACAATTTCTTTCTAATATTTTATTTGAAGATGAATTAATGAGAATAAACTTTTAATGTGGCATTTCACTTACTTCTGTAAGTGGTGCTAGAACATCTTTTCCATTTTGTAGCACTTGCAACTTTATCTATTTCTTTTGATAAACTACCATTTAATTGTGTCTTAACCTGCCTTTATATCCAGAGAAGGGATTACGTGATACCCTTTACTTGATCAGCAAAATTTGTAGTTTTGGTATTCTGAAGCTAAAGTGAATATGAAGTGCTTACAGAAAGACTAGAGGAAGTAGCAGGTTATATGGTAACAAGATATCATTAAACCCTGACCTATGTTTCTTCATGAGGAATTCCAAGGTAAGATTTTGCAATATATTTGCTGATTCTCCCAATTGTCTAAAGATTGTGTGTATCTCAGAATATATTCATACGTGTGCATATTTTTAGGGCTTGATATGCAAGGTATACTTGTTTCATCTGAAAAATGTGACTTCGTGTCATAACACAAACATAAGACATAACCAGATATATTAATGCTATACAAATACAGATCTGTCTTGCAAGAAATCACAGTCTTGTCTGATACACTCACAGAATTTCCATGCCTCAAAAAGAATAGCATACAAAGAGAACACAAATTACTGAAGTACAATAATATTGATAATAAATAATTTATTTCAACACATTTTGCCATATATTTTCTTATTCAAACAAATGTGCTACTTTTTATTAAAAGAAAATTTAAGGTGGGTTTTGTAGTTTTGTTTTTGTTTTTGTTTTTTCCTGTGCTGCAACTTATTGTTGCTATGAGGCTATTTTATGATCAGGAAGACATTGTTTTTAGTAAGCTGAAATTGAGTCTAGTTAAGTGGAAATGACTGTGGGAAATGAAGACATTTCAAAGCATGCCCATGATAACAATAAGCAATGCCCTCTGTGTCTGGCTGATGATGCAGAAAGGGTATGTAGACATAACTACATATGCAGAAAAGGATTGTACACCTTTCAGTGTGTAGAATGTATAAAAGACAGTTTATAGATAAGATTTGGAAACAGATCAGTGTTACATCATGAGGTGAGATGAATAACATTACTCATTGTGTGGACAAGTCCTAAATCACAGAATTAAAGACTGGATTATAAACCACCCTGGAAAGTTACTGTGTTTGTGAATCAGATTACTTATTTATTTCAAGTCATTTAGCAATGACACAGTATTTTGCTTTCTTACAAGCACACATATTCTTAATGTGAAAAAAATACTTTGTTTAAAACAAACAAACAAACATATGAAGACTATCAAGGCTGTGTAAGAAAAAAATGGCATTGAAAATTGAAAAAAGGACAGTTCATATCCGTTTATCCTGGTTTCAGCTGGGATAGAGTGGATTTTTTTAGCAGCTGGTAGAATGCTGTGGTTTGGATTTAGTGTGAGAATAATGTTGATAACACACTGATTTTAGTTGTTGCTAAGTAGTGCTTGCTGTAAATCAAGGAGTTTCCCATGGTCTGCCAGTGAGGAGGTGCAGAAGAAGCTGTGAGGGAGCAGAGCCAGGACAGCTGACCTGAACTATCCAAATACATATTCTATACCATACAATGCCATGCTCAGTATATAAAGCTAGGGGAAGAAAAGGGAAGCAGGGGATGTTAGGACTTGATGGTATTTGTCTTCCCAAGTAAGCATTTTGTGTGATGAAGCCCGACTTTACTGGGGATGGCTGAACCCCTGCCTGCTCATGTGAAGTGGTGACTTAATTCCTGTTTTGCTTTGCTTCTGTGCGTGGCTTTTGCTTTACCTATTAAAGTATATTTCTCTCAACCCTCTTTTCTCACTTCTAGTCTTCCAATTTTCTCCCGCATCCCACCATGGAGGAGTGAACGACTGTGTGGTGCTTAGTTACTGGCTGGGGTTAAACCATGACACCAGTGTGGACCATTAACTCTATCCCTTTATACATATAAAAACATGGTTTCTTATTGAAATAGAATAAGAAAAAAGGTAACAACCAGAAGACACGAACAGAACTAACAAGCTCTGTGATCATTCACTTTGCTTTTCGTTTCCCTCTTTCTTTTTCTTGTTTGAGTTCTATGGTATATACAAATACGTCTTAACAGAATGTCAGTTACTCTCTCTTAAGAATGCGACATGAGATCGTAATTCTTTAAATATTCAAACATAGAGTCCAGAAGGCTCTTTAAACCAAGAAAGAGAAATTGAATAATTTTAGTATAATGAGATGTTACTAGAAAATGAAAATTATATAATCTGCTAACACACTGAGGAACCACTGCTAGATAAGTGTCCACCACAAGATAAGTATCTGCCACACTACAGAAATATTGCTGAAATCTGACCACAATCTAAAGGGATGTTCATCATAAGAAACTTAACTGTACAGTTTTAGCTGATACTTCTGTACCAGTGCGTAAGCAGATGGTATACATATGAATGTCAATAAAATAGCAGTGGAGACTTAATACTCCTTTCAGGGACAAGATATTCTCTCCTCCAAGATTCTGGTGGAAGAATGTTGCCTTTCTCATCAAACAATATAAAAGAATACTTAGGCAGGATGCAAGAAGCTTGACGGATGAAAGCAATGATTTTTGTACATGTGTAACTAATACAAATTTGTGAGATAGCAGCTGTATACATGTATAAAGAAGTAGCAGAATGACACTAAAATGCAATGCTACCATATTACTTTTCATAACTCTCAAGCCATGACATAACTGCACAGATCTAGAGCACTGCAGTGCAATATTGAATTCTGCCATTTATTTTAAACTAGGAATAAGTGAAACACTGAATTTCATTAAAGTTAACAAGGGAATCCTCTTAGTTGTTCCCAAGAGGTAATTTTGCACAGGAAAACAAAACTGAGTTTATATTCAGAGTTGCTAGGGGATGAAATGAGACTGTTCCTAAGGCAAAATAATACCTGAAAGTTGCTGATATATGTTGTCCAAAGGTGTCTATAGTCTGATCTTCCATTTTGACTTGGTGTTACTATTGATCTGAATACATGTGTACTGTTGCTATGGGCTGATGCTGTTACCAGGTGAAAACAGCCCATATTAATCTGCCACAAATATCTAAATAAGTGTGTTGTTAAGGCATAGGAGAAAGATGTCCTGGAAAATTGAATGATGTATTATTTCTTATCCACTATATAACAGTGAAGCTACTATGCTTATTCTTTGTGCACATGACCTCTAACACATAAAAGTAATATTAAAGTACCTGACTTAATAACGATGGCACTCTTAAATGAACATTGTGTTCTGTAGAATATAAATCTTAATCAGGCACTGAACAGAACTTAGCAAATTGTTACTGAGGGGATATAACTGAAGTCAGATAACTCTGTGTGTAGTTCAGACTAGCAAAGATAGATGATCATTGCCCCTTTACCTTTAAAATGGGTTCTTTCAGGCTGTTCTTTTTTTAATGTTATGAAATTTGAGTACCATTACTTCAAAAGAAACGAAGAATATGCTTCAAGTAAAATAACGAAATAGATGCTTTGAATGCAAATGAACAAGTTCTTTCATTGCTGTGTGTCACATGTAACAGACATTCTTTCTTAGCTACTAGTTAAATTGCAGTCTAATGTCTTTCTGGCAAATTGCATAGTATTGCCAATAATACTTGGTAGTATAATCTTGCTTGTAAAATCTTGTCATTCTTAGTCATTTCAGTGAGCAGCTTCTTCCTTGTAAATCAAATAGAGAAAGCAGACGATCAGAAGCCTTTAGACAAAAATATCCACACAGGTGGGCTTGAAAAACAGTTGCAGTATCCTGACCTGATAAAGACTATTACAATACAATACCAGCATATAATTCTTGCTTTCATTTGTCAGTATTGAGTACAAAACATTGACTTACACTATGCTACAGGAAAATGGATTGCATTGAGATCAAATTATAAATTAGCAGAAAATTAATTTAGACAAAGGCAATGGTCAAGTTACAGTGTTCAGTCAGAAATATTTTCCCCTGCTTAGGACCTTTCCTTAAAGCTATTCTACCATCTCTTATGTCTTCCAAGACAGTTTCGTTCTTGCTTTTGCCAGGCTTTAAGAGAGACTTGTAAAAAGTCACTTAAGAGTATGATCTCTGGGAAACATCTGTCTGCTGTTCTATCCAAAGTCAGAAGTAACTGCTGAAGTCACAAAAGCTAAGAAAGTACATGACTGCTCTTGTGTTGTGGAAACTTATGTCTGTATGCCTAGCTTTGACTGACACATTATTTCTTCTCTGCACCCCAATCTATTTTCTGCCTCACTAAGCTTACAAAACTCTGCATAAATTTTCCTTCCCAGCTTGTTCTGTAATCCTATGGACAAACTGTCTTCCTGTTCATTCCTTCAGCCAGTAAGTGCCAGCTGTTGGGTCCTGGAAACAATTTTATTTATGTGAAGAAAAAAAGTGTGTGGGAAAAAAAAAAGAAAAAAACCCCAGTTGATCAGCAAGCTGTGAAAACAACAAAAACCTTGTGACTGTGCTGAAATATTTGAGTCAGAATGTTTGACTCAAGTGAAAGAAATTATTATGTTTTCCATCAATCAATGTACAAACTAACTTAGACTAGATAGATTTTCCATGGAAAGATAAAACTCTGAGTGTTTTCTGTCTATAAACTAATCCATTTTTGATTATTCTGTTATGCATGAAACAGAGGTCATGCTAAGAAATGGAAAAAAAACAACCAAACAAACCTGGAATGCACATAAAGTAATTATCTTAATACATTCTGCCATATTGCATCTGTCAAGAAAGATCCTCATTTTTCAAGGGAAACACTCAATACCCCATGCATGCCCCTTTCATATATTTACAAGCTATAAACCATGCTTGCATCTTCAAAATCCAGAATAGAGGTATTTTAAATATTTCAGCAGAAGCTTACTAGTATGTGCATATATAATTAACAGTGAGTAACTACTTGTGTGAATTATGATGGCTTCCAGGAGGCACTGCCTCCAGAGAGTGGCAGAGGAAACTGGTATTTATGGAGATGCATGGGAGGGAGGTTCACCTTAACATGGATCTGCAGTCCCTACTGCAGAACTTGAAGTTACGTGAACATCTGTGCTATGGAAGGGAATGACACTATGGAGGAGCAGTGGATTTATGTCCTACCTTGCTCATGAGGCACATACCCCTTCCTGGCAGTAAGAGACACACAGCAATTCTCACTGACATAAACATCAGCAATGGTATCTCCTGTCAAAATTCTCTGTGTTTGCAGACTTTGCATAGGTTAAGGAGCTATAGGTAGCTTTCTTAGAGAGCCTATCCTGTTGCACCTGTTTGGGCAAGAAACTGTATTGCTGACACAATTCTCTTGGACAAAAGGTGTCATCTTTTACCTTCCACACAGCTTGGTATTCCAGAGTAACAAGTCCATGGTGGGTAATAGTGGCCTCACCTCACCATGTATTGTCCAACCCCTACTATCTGGTGACTGGAGTGAAGAAAACATGCTGGCCTTTTTTAATCAAAGGATGTGAAATTTCAGAGTTCATCCCTGTCAATGTTTCTACTTGACCAGTCGCTGTTTATCAAGACTAGAGACATGTAGCAGATTTGCTAGGGCTCAAAAAGTAGCCTTGTTCTTGAGAAGACGGATCTACCTTTTCCTCACTACTTTTCTTGGAAAAAGCTGATGCCTAAGCAAAGAAAAGAAGTGGTGTGTGCAACTAAGGAGCCTGGAGAATCCAGAAGGACTTTTTCTAGGAGACTGTACTTCTTTTGGATATTTCATAATAACACATGTCCAAACAGAAAAGCCACTTTTACACATGCCAACAGTTCCACAGTTCCAGTAAACTGGACCACTCCAGGTTACATCTTGAAACTCTTGTAACATCTGGAGTCTTGGAGGCATGTGATTGTTACTTTACTTTTCAATCCATAATGTTCAATGGTAACTGCCTAACTATTTCTCTTGCTTTCAGAAATTATATTCCCCAAGGGAAAAACAGTTGGGAAGAATAACATAGCCCTTCTGTGTTGGACTGCTAATCAGTAAGGGAGAAGTGCTGATTTAAATTCAAAATTGCTGTAGCTTACCATCAGAAAATAAGCAAACTTAAATATAGCATTTCTGTTGCGTTGCTTTGTCAATCTGATACCGTTGTACATTATGCCTTTGTGATACGCAAAAGAATAGGTGGCCTAATTCAAATCAAATGTACTGCAGTGACTAGTTGGTGTGGTTGTTGTGCTGACAGTAGCATTGCAATATAGGAGCTCTGAATAACAATGTTGCAGTGAATTAAGAAGTCTGCTAAAGTATCAGAGATCCCAACAGACAGAGTACAATGATAAAACACCTGGAATAATCTTATGAATAATTTTAGCATTTATGTGAAGAAAAAAATAGCATTTCCTATTCTGGATGTAGATCAGTAATCCTAAGTAATTTTTTGTATAGGTTTAGAATTTGCTGGTTGGAGGCAGAAACAGCACTACTCTTCACTGAAAAATTTGGCAAGACAGAGCCACTAATAAATCAAACACCTTTACATCTGTTTCATGTCCTTACTAGGAAGGCTTGGATGATGGGACACAAAAAGTTAGTAAAGCCTACACTTTCATTATGTCTCTGGTCTGTGAAAAGCCCAAAAGGATTCATCCAGGTAGTCAAAATAAATATGTACTGCTACAAGTACCAAGCTGATTAGGAAAGCTCATGCTTTTTAATAAGTTAAACCACATCTTCTAGAACAGACTGGTCTGGTTTGCTGTGGTTTCTGGAACTGTGAACCTTAGCTGAATCTCCAAGATGCATGTGACAATACAATAAAATAAATTTATTTTGATATTTGCTTCTCTGAACAGTTGACTTTCAAGCTTCTTGCTTCATTCTTTGGATGCTCTTTGAAAGTAGTCATCAAAGTAAACCTTAAAGAGGTCTGTTGCTAAACTTGATACATCAGTACTACACCAAATAACACACTGAAGTGTTAATGTACTTTGAGATGGCTGGATCATATATATCATGCCAAGAAGAAGGAGGCAAATCACAAGTTGTGTTTTTATCAGGTAAATCCTAAGCTCTACACCTTCGGTTTCTCACAACTACCGAATAAAGAACCTTGTAGGGCTTTTGTGTTCACAATGAAGATTCACAGAAATTGCTCCATTCTTTCAAATCTTTTACCCAAAGCATGGAAAAATGCTGGAGTCATGATGCTTATGTGACAAAACTTAAGGCAAGGAAGATAATTCATCACAGAATATGGTCTTCTAGCTGCGTCTTCCATCTTAAAAATACAAAATTTGCATCTCCTCCTTCTCTTTTATCTAACCTTCCCGCTTGCAAGTTAATGGTGGAGGACCTCTGATATGCTTTAGAGAGATAGCAAGGGGATATCATGGAGAGAAGTCTGGAGAGGCTTTTTTATTCTTTTCTGAAAATACTGATAGTACACATACAGATTTCTTCCTTATTATTCCAGCACAGTGAACTATTCAGTTCTGACAAGACATTTACATACCTTTCAAACATATGCATATCTACTGCTTTTCCATACACTTAAAACCCCATGTATATATCATCAAATAAATCACCAGATAGATGGAATGGTGTATTTTCCTTAGCAGGTGGAGACAGACTCATAATCAAAACAAAACAAAACAAAACAAAACAAAACAAAACAAAACAAAACAAAGCAAACTTCCCCATCCCCAAGGGAAAAAATAGAAGGAAGCATGAAATTACAAACAGCATAAAATGAAGACTATTCTGTTTGTAAGAAACTATTAATAAGCATAATACAATAATAAAAATATACAGATTTATAGAACACAAACATATATCATGTGGCAGATCCTGGGCCTTTTGGAGTGATGGATATAATTTTTTATCTCAAAGGTCATGTCTCAAAATTGACTGGCTGTCCAAGAAAACCTTTGTATAGGCAGTATCTATGTCTATTAAAAAACCAAAAACCTAACATTGTATGTTACTTTAAATCATTGAGCAGGTCTTTAATGAAATCGGACAAAAATGTGCCTTTTAAGCATCAAATCAATAAAATAGACATGGTCACAGTGATGACATAACCAGCAACTATTGTTTTTAAATTATTTCCATAAGAGTAGCCAAAACAACTAGCATGATGAAGGAAGAACTCAAAAGGGCACATTTGTCCCCTTTTGCCTTTCTAACCTTGTGCCATCTAAAGCTACAGGGCTCCTGTGCTCAAATTTATATAAAATATTTGCTGCTTATGAGAAGAAAAATGCATTTACCTTGAATTACCAGAGCACTATTCTATTTTTCTCTTATTTCCTCCCCTACCATAGAAATTTACACTTAATTTATCAGGCATTTAAAACTCAAATCAACAGTCACATAACAATTATGTTATAAGGTGAATATATTGCAAACAAAGGCTTGATTAACTTTTCAACATGGCAGTAAAAACTGTTGCTGGGCTCTGTGTATCATCCTGATAACAAAACCAACATTTTTTTTTTTCTTCAGTTACTCTCTGTGGAGAACAGAGGAAAGGATGAGATGTACTGGGAATAATGATCAATATGGGATAGGTAGCAGGTAGCCAATTTCAAACATTGGTCAGAGTGACTAAAAGGAACTGCTGCCTCATAACTGTTTTATTTTTTCTTTTCTTTTTTTTACTGTAAAATGATTTGATGATCTTACTGTTGCTTCTCATGCAGAGCTTCTTACATTACATTTTCACAACTGACACTAGCAGACATTTTTGTTCATAGTGTCAATAGAATACAGAAACAATGGCAAGGAAAGTACTTTTAGAGAGGACTACTGTCCAAACTTGTTGCTTAGACAAAACTCTGTGCTCTACTTCTGGATGTACTAAAAATTTGATACCCAGGTTGGTAGCCTGTTTTTTCTTGTGATGGCCTCATCACTTTGAAAATTAACACCAGCCTTCACAGTACTGTACAGGAGAGACCTCTCCAAACAAAGTTTGTCACTCCATGAATTTCTGATATCACTTTTATTCCATAATTCCTCTTAAGATGCTTTCTTAGTACATGATAACTAGGTTTTGTGGATTTTGTCTGATGTAAAGTGGCTGTCCAGGGGAAAAAAAATTGAGAAGATTTAATCTAAGCACTATTCTTGACACAAGTTATGCAAGTATGTCCCAAAATAAAACTGAAAATCAGATGTTTGGTAGTGACCCACAGCAAATTATTCTAATATCAGACTTGTCATATCTCAGGTGTTGTTTTCACGGCTTGAATGGAGCTATAGCCTATTGAGACTGAAATAATAACGAAAATTCTTGTTTATGAATTCAAATCTATGCTGATTATACTTCTAAAAAATTTTCTATAATTCTACTCTGTCCTAAGACCAGGAACAAACAATAAGCTGTCAAGAGAACTGTTGAACACAAGAAAGGCCAGGGAGAATGGGAATGAAAGGCACAGGTCACATCGTGATATGCCTGGATGCTTAAATTGCAGACTGAATGCTTTCTGCTCTGTGCTGTATACAAATAGAGTCCTTCATAGGTGAGAATCTTCTGAGAGACATAAAGCCTTATCAAAACCGAGACCTGAGAATGAAGACCCTTGCTTGACTTCTTCAGGGTTTTACATGAATCTTCAGAGATGAAAGAATTCCAGATAATACATTTTGAATGAAGGAAGAGAACAGACATTTTATGTGCATAAGAGGAGTGAATTGGGATTGAGGGGGAAAGAGAATAGGAGCTAGAATGAAACAGAAGGTGTGTGAAGAGAAGTATGAAAGGGGGAAGAAGGAAAACAAGTTTAGAGAGGGGAACTGGGTAAGCAAGGGAGAGATTGGGAAAGACAAAGGAAAAACAGGAAAGGAAAAAGTGAAAGAAAGAAGAAAAGTAACTAGAAGAACGGAGGGAACTGAAGAAAGAAAAAGTGATAAAACATTCTTTAAAGTGTAAGGCTTTTACACACAAGGAGAAAGATCAAGATCAAGTTAAGAACGAGAAGGAACATTTCCAAGTGAAAGAAAATAAAATAGAAAAGAAAACTAAAATAATCTGAAGATGAACTTTAATGGTAAAATGTTACAATGAATCTGTGCATTGTTTGATTCTGGAAAAGGAGGTAATTGTTTCCAATGAAACCAAATGAAAATCCAAATGCAATCAAGTAACTAATATTTCTTAAAGCTAACATAGTTGTTTATCAAGCTGTGTCTCATGTAGTACAATGCATCTATAAAACTTGTGCTCAGTGCTGCATTTCAGGAGTCAAAAAGTTGCCTGGATTGCGAAGAGAAAATATTTCCTGTCATACTACTAGTCCCTACTGCTAACATCTAACAAGTTCCCCCTCATGTCAAATGCTGTTTTCCAAAGCCTTATTCCTACTTCTTAAAACATGGAATTACTATTTTACAAGCAAATGTAGTTTAAGGTCTTAACAGTGCATAGATTCCCATACACTCCACGCAGTGGTTTGCTATGAATTGATCCAGCTTCTCATCTGCCCCTTCCACTCCCTCAGATGCAACTATACGACCATGGCTCTGCCCTTCAGTGAATCAAATTCTTGTGTACACTAGATGTTCTACCTCCGAATACTAATGCTAATGCTAATGCTGATGCTAATGCTAAAACTAATACTAATAAATACTAATACTAATATTAATACAAATACACTAATACTAATACTAATACTAAAGTAACTGAGAATAAAAGTGGAAAAATATGTAGAGATAAAGGGACTATAACCAGAATTTAAAAAATTCTTCTGTTTGTTGAATGGAAAAGTCAAAATTCAACATATTCTTGTGGGAAAAAAAAAAAAATCAAGTTCTGGAACATAATTCCAGGTATTTCTAAAAAGAAAAAAGTTACGAATTACTCTATCTGTTGAGTATAAATCTCATGATTTTTTTGTAAATGCTTCACAATGGTTATTGTTCATTTGAAATTCTGTGTCTCCAACAACTGGAGAAACACAAATGTTGCAGACATCTTGCAAGAAGTCCAAATGAACAAACCAGAAAGATACAGGTTGGTCAGTCTTGCTTTAGTACTTGGGAAAGTCATGGCACAAGAATTTTTTAATAGTATTTATGTGCACATGAAGGAGAAGGTGAGTAGGAAATTCAGCACAGATTTATGAAGGGTTGCCTAAGCAACCTGATTACATTCTGTGATTAAAGGGCTGAATTTGTGAACAAGGGGAGAACAATTTTGTTAGACTGCAACAAGCCTTTCAATACTGCTTGCAAAAATATTGTAGGATTCAAGTTAGGATGTTACAGTCTGCGTGTAGGGACAGCAGCTGGATAAAATACTAGCTGGCTGGTCAAGCTCAGAGTATCATGCTAAATGGATCATACTCTGCCGGTAACAAACAGAGTACTGCAGGGTCTATCCTGGCACCTGTGCTGCTCCACATTTCTGGCAATGACCTGTAGGAGGGACCAAGAACACAGGTGTCATGTCCACAGATGCCACCAAACGGGGGGGACCAGTGGATGGTACTGGGGCTAATGACATACACATAAAAAAAAGTAAGAACTAATATACAATATTGAGAAATGTGAATATAATGCTTAAGATGCCAGATCCCAGTATCTCTTTCGACTTTTCTATAAAGTAATTGTTTTATCATTCATAGGCTCTTTCACAATTTTTCCTTCATAAATTCTTGCTGTAAAGTGTTTTCATATTATAAGCAGAATCCTCATTTGGAAGAGTTTTATAAGGTAATGATCCTTCAGTAAAGGCCTTTATGAGTTAGCAGTATATTTCACATCAGTCCACTTTTAAATTCCAGCTGAACAGTGTGCCTTTCAAGATTTTATTTATTCACAATGAAATTTTTACCTGAATTATCTGGGTTATCCCTTTGCTTCGGTTGATTAGTCAGATTTATACAAGAGCTGAAAAAGTAGTTTTTGTAATTCAGAGATGCCACCTTGTCAGAACTTAAATCGAGGGGTTTCTTTTAAAGCTCATCTTACATCAGAAAGTCTGTGATTACAAGGATAGCATGCTGTTTATTTGCTGTCCACTTCTATACTCTGTGATAATTGAAAAAAATAACTTTCCTCTTTGTTCTTACTCCATGTTTTATTTTTTCCTATGTTCTTTTTCTTTTCTTAAAAATAAATAATCCCTCAAGTCTCATTGTGACTCCAGTTGTTTTAAAGCTTTCAAATTAATTCCTGTGTTTACTTCATTAATATTGTGTCCAAATTCAGAAGGACCAAGAAGCAAATTCAAAATATAATCCCTTCCCATCAAAGAAAAATTAAGCAACAGCAGCATTTTCTGTAGTGTATTGCAGATATCTCTCTTCCTTTAAAGATTAAGAATTAAGAAATTATTCATCTGTAGTGTAAAGTTCTGTAATCTATGTTCTAAGTGAAACTTTTAAGAAACCTGCTATAGTAGATCTAATGTTGGATGGGTAGTTGATTGAAGTAAAACTGTGTCTTTCACACACACACAGAAATGATAGCCTAAACATTTTCTTCCTGTCATTAATCCCTGAAATCAACAATTGTGTCTGGAAGGCTGAAACCTAGTTTCAAATTAATCTAGTAGAAAACACTTAACACCTAAACTTTCTAGTGTTCTGTGAGAGCATGATTTTACCTTGAAATGAATATGTAAATATCCTTATTTCTGTTCTGTTACTGTGTTTATATTCAAGAAAATTAAGCAAATTTTCCAGAACATAGCAAAATAAATATCTAAAATTAGTTCCATGACTACTCATCTATGCTGCTCAAATAGTCAGACTGATAATTTGCATGGTTATTGCTACAGTCTTTGAAAATCTAAATGAAAGCTTTCTCTTGGCATTGCAACTCAGTCTAGTTGTATACTGCCAGAGAAGAGTATTGGATTACTGAAAATAATTGTTTAACTTCACTTTGTTAATTTTCACAATAGGCGAGTGAGTGAAATGTATCATGAAAGCAGAAAAGATTTTGTAAAACTTCTTGGGCAATTCAGTGCAATAATTTGAGACACCAAAAAAGTATATATTCACTTCATTGTTAATCTTTAGTATTTCTGTTTCATATGATAATAGTGAAAATTGAGTGACAATGTTATTTACACAACTGAATTGCTGCACATAATAGTTCATAAATAATAACAGAATTCTGACTTGGGAAATTTATGGTGTAAATTAAGGGTAAAAATGCAGGAGTACCCATACTAGTTTTATTCTGCTATCACTGACCACAGTAATAAGATTCCTCCTGACTCAGTAAAAGTACAACCTGTATGCATCTTTTTCATGGACTCAGCATCTGTGCCTCTTAGTTCTTGAAAAGATGGCTGAAAAAAACTTGAAGGAAAATTGGGGAGAAAATTACACTACAATGTATACCCTCTGTTACTTTTGTGTTAAAGGAGTATCTAAGCTTGTAATGGAAGACTGATTGATTGAAAAGCATTCACAATGATTTATGAAGAGGCAGCAAGACCTCACAACATGTGAAATGCAAAACATTGGTCCACATTTAAGCTCTAGACTGAGAAACAGAAAGATAAGAATGAAAGAGGTCTTAGGAAGCAGAGTTTAGGGCACAAACTGAAAAATTGCAGGAATCTAGTGACAGAGAGTGTGTTTAAAACATACAGCTTTCAAAGAATATGTTCTACTACAGATTAAAGATCTGTAGCAATGATGAACACCTATCAGATTAGTGGTAAGGCAGCAACAAAGAATAGAACTTTTGCTTCTCCTCATATTTGTAATTAGCATGACAGACTTGATGGGTATGAAATTGCAACCAAACTGGTTCTTTCATCAAGTACAAAAAATTGTCTCGATACTTTCTCTATTGTCAACAAATTCTAATGCCAACCATGATCTGAGAAATGCTGAACTGCCATATAAATTACTGTGTTCTAATATTTACTTCTGTATGGTGTACCAGTAACTTCACAATGGTTATCTTGCAAAGTCCATCTGTGTAAAACTCAAAGGCCAGACCTTGGAAATACCAAAAGGCATTTCGAGCTGAACCACTCTGATGGGCTTAGCTAATGGTACCTTGTAAAACAGAGTGAGGATTCCTGCAGTATCGGAATTCTTCCCAAGTGAATGTCAAAATAACACCCTTACTCAGCTGAAGTCAGGCTTCATGAATCCTGTTACTTAGGGCAAAGAAATACGGCTCTAACTTTGGTTTGAAGGCAAAGGGAGTCTTTGGAACTATTTTTTTAGCCTGAATTTTGCACTTTCCAGTTAATCTTCTTATAGTATCTTTTCATATCTTCTTCTGTATCATGCTTTTAATTCAAATGGTTGAAGTTTAGCATGCTCAAAAATCAGTAGTTTTCTGTAGAGTTACTCCACTGCTTTTTTGTTCCATATTGCCATCTTGTTCCTTGATATCCTGGATGATATAATGGGAGAAATTGAAAGACTATACAAAAAAGCCTTTCTATGCTCCATTCAGTCAAGTGAAAAAGTGAAGAAAAAAAAAAAGGGGGATGAAGAAGGCTGTGTGTTGTTTTTTGCTACAAGAGCAGTACTAAGTTTGCCACATCAGATCTGAGAAACACAGAAATCCTGTTTGAATAATTTGAGTAAATTAATTGGTTACTTGTTTGAGATGACCTGAACAAATTAATGAGCTTAGAAATTCAAATCTCATAAATTAGGTTTTGGGTTTATTGCTAAATCTAATCAGAGATGTTCCTGATTTATATAAACATACCTTCTTACAAATGGCTATTTACAGGAATCAGAAAAGCCACATGAATAAATCTGAATGAAAGTTTTCTTTACTCATCAGTGTTTACTGGCATACATTATTATGATATGCAAATTTCAGCTGTGTTTTAAGAATGGAACCGACACTTTCATAATAAAGAAATGTGCACACTGCCTATGTATTCACATTTCAATACTACAATGTTTTCTATTGCTGTAGTGTTTTATTTTGTAAGCATTAATAAAAATCTCTCACAGCATTCCCAGAGGCAGGTAGCATAAGTATTAATATCCCTAGTGTTCAAAGGAGAAATGGCATAGTCTTTTATCAAAACCTGTCTGATAAGGTAGCATTTGGTGAGGGGCAAAAGTGGAGTTGAATATTTTATGGCAGCTATAATTTTAAGTATTTTTCAGAAACCCGAAGATCTACTGCAGTATTTCTCACTTTAAGATGTAGCCGCTTCATTCAGAAAACAGCCCAGAGAGTAAAAATGATTTCTTAGCTACATGGAGGCAGAAATCTTTGTTGCAGAATATGTTTTTTTTTCTTATAATCACAAAATAAATGCATTTGTAAATATTTGAGTTCTTAACTTTGTCTATTAATTTTTAAAAAAATACATCTTTATTGTAAATTGCACTTTAATATAAACCAAAACCATTTAAAAAGTCTGCCTGCAATTGGATGAGACCACCAACATTTGACATTTAGTCCTAACCTTTTTTCTCTATTTTTCCTATTTGCCTCATAAATACACCAAGACACTTGCAACTATAGTCTTTTTTCCTTTTGAAAAAGCTACACGCATTTTTCAGTATTTGTAGACATAAAGGGCCGGTTCCTATTACTATGCAGTGAAATTCTTAACTTTTTCTAAACAAAGGTATCTACTGCTCAGGGCAAAGTTACCTGAACAAGATTCCTCATCTCTGAATTGCTAGATCCAGCCAACATGCTGCTTGCTTTCCAACAAATGCTGCTGTGGTTTAGGTTACTGGGAACCTCATGAACTGTCTTTTGCCTTTCTATAAAATAAGAACAACAGGCTTTCAAGGTGTCTTGATAAAAAAACAAACAAACAAACAAAAAAAACCCAACCAAACAAACAAAAAAAACCCACCAAAACCAACAACAACCAAAAACCAAACAACAAACTATTCAAAAGACAATAAATATGTATTTAAAAGTATCCCTTCTGGAAAGAAATAAAATAAAATAAACATGCTGAAGCATGAATTTTCCTCTTGCTATTTGAACTGAAAAAAAAAAGCCAAACAAACCATAAGAAAATACCCCCTTTTCTGATAACAACTTGCATTCCATTGTGGAGCTCCCGTTCCTCCTTGAGAAATTCCGTTAAATATGCAATGCATGTGTGATACCTTGATTATGCCCTGTCCCATGGCCTTCGCATACAAGACCTTTGACTACAAAAAGAAACAAACTGAAATCCAGAAATAAAGCTGATGCTGATATATAAAATATTCTGGCTTCCACTGAAACACTATTTGCAAGCAAAATGATGCAGGTTTTGACACCACGAGCCATAAATACCTATCCCTAATGATCTTACAACTGCACCTATTGGTGCTACCAGTGTTGTATGCCCTTGGATAAAACTGCTGACACAGCAGTTCCCAACTGTATCAGCTATTATTATGTATTATTATGTATTAACTGTATAGTTAATATCACTTTAAAGAGTTTAGAAACACTGTATTAGAGGGCTAGATTTAGCTGTTGTAGGAAGCATATGTCACTAGACTACTTACCTTGCATGTAGCTGGTAATGCTGAATGAAGCCTGAACCCCTGAATCTGTTTAAGTGCAACTGTTTCACACACTATCCTATGTACACAGCCAGAGGCTCAAGTAAGGTCTTCAACCCGGAACTTGATTTTCCTTTGTTCTTCTAAACCACAACTCTTTTAACAAATTTTGTCATGTTATGAATTCCATGTTCTCATCTCCACATATTTGTGAAAGATGATGAGCAACAATGGGAATTTGACAGAGGTTTTTCCACTAAATGGTGACTCACTAGCTGTAGAGTTTTCAGTACAAAGATTATACAGCAAAACCTGATCTGAATCTTGCTTGGATCTACATATTCCTTTCTTAGCTGTTCTATGGAATGCATGGAAGTGATTCATATTTAACTAATGGGACAGCTTACAGTTGTATATTACACACCACATTTCAGCTCGTATAAGGCTCAAATAAGTTCTCTGTGCTGTGTGGTGGTAATACTCCTAATTACTGAAAGCTGCTAAGACTATACACACTTATTTATATATATATAATATTCCTGCTCAAATGATAATGGTAATAATAACTACATATATTAATATAGTTAAAGATAATTAACAAAACACCATTTCATATAGTTAGCCAGCTAAAGTGATTTCAGACTGCTCTCACATACTTGTATGTGCCAAATGCTATGTCAGATAATGACAGAGTACTGACTGTTACTGGTATTTTATTACATAAATAGGTAAGCAGTTAAACCCATGAAAATGTGAAAAAAAAAGACAATTTGCCATTTGTTTTTCACGGGAGCTTTGCAAACTTTGCTTTTGTAGACCACAATAAAAACCAAAATCCAAAACGTGTGACTTAGTAGAGAAGTCTATACTATTTACTTTTCCACAGTTTTGTTAGGTGTGGTGAACTTGGGCTGAAAACCAAAGTGACCTTTTACATATTCACAACGTTTTTTGCTTCAGGAAAGCTGGCTGTAGAATGTAACTTTCACAACCACCTACTTGTGTCATGAGCTAAAAGTAATTGTCACTGATCTAGTGATACAATTAGAAGTTGCATGGGTCCACCAACTGTCCTGTGCTAAGTAACCAGCCTTCTCACAAGTGCTTCCTGCAAGTGCTCCTTGCTGTCCTGCAGGGCAGGGTATACTTACCTGACTTCTTGGGTTAATCATAATTTGCTGTCTAATTCTGATTCTAATTGCACAGTTAATCAATAGTTTTTCCATGCATTGTGGACAAATGCCTAAATGATAGCTGAAATCAGTTGAACAGATTGTGTCACTTCCAGCTGTGGCCTGATCTTACCTTAAACAAACAGTTTTAGATAAAATAAAACATTTCAGTCCTAAGCTGTCTGAAAATACTTGTACTCAGATTTTATTTCAAAGTCTTAAGAAAGTTTTTTGTAGCTATGTTCCTTCTGAACAGCACAAAGGCTGATTAATTGATAACACCATTACCTCAAAGGTAGTATATTTTCAGGGAGCATTTACAGAATAATATTTGTCTATCAAGACTCACTTTTGTAGTACTGAGTTATGTCTTCCATAATAAGTGTCCAGTTTTGAAGAACAGCAGAAATGCCACCAGGATTGCCTATTTTGTAGTGCAGGCAAGGTTTACTATTTTGTGGTGTATCGTTTCTATGGATAGAATTAGGTAAACAACAATTATCAGCTCATTGACTGGACAAGTCACTATGTCATCCAGAAGTTGGGAACAGGCACACTGCTTTTCTGGTCTGAGTTAATTAGATCTGGAGATGGTAACATTTATGAGTCTGTAAAGCACTGCAAAAAATAATGAACCATGGTTTAGAAAATGAAATTTTATTTTGTCCTTATGTTAGACAGAGATTGGGAATACCAACTTGGATAAATTCAACAGGAATTTGCCAATGGTAGTATCCTCTTCCCTACCAGGCATCACCTTTACAATTAATTGAGTCAGCTGGTCTAGCAAGCAGATGTCCAATTATGCCATGTAACAGGTCACAGTCTCTCCTCTTAGGTAAAACTTGTGAAATATTCAAAATACAGCATGGTGTTAATGTGAAGATTACATATTTACAGTTAGCATCTTTTTAAGAATGCATTTTAGAAAGTAGCTGTTAAACAGTATTATTTCTATGGACAAAGACAACTCACAAAAACGTTCAGCAAATGTTTTCAAATCTGGCAACTACTCTACTCAGAGGGGGATTTCTCCTTACTTAAGAGTGTATCCCTAGGTGGTGAGTAAAGAGAGATGCTTGGCTTGCTATCATATCTCTAAACACATCAGATAACTATGCCCACCAGCCTATTTGGACACAGCAGTGGGCTTGACCATCTGCTCCCAAATATGACTACAGCTATACAGCTCCTTGGTTTTGGCACTAGAATTCATGAGAATAATCAAGGGGTACTAAGAAACACTGAGTTCAGACAGGTGCCTTGGAAATTTACCCTTGGTAACATGTGTTGTTGCAACAATGATATGTATTCATTTCCACAGCGTTATGAAAGTGCACAATTTGTGTTGGCGTGGACAGCAGAAGGTTGTCACTTCTGGTTAGTACCGCTTTCTGTGGAAACTATTCTTCATATACAGTATACTCCAGACCAAAAGGTAACAGAAACGTTCTGCTTAACACATAATAAATACACACCACTGCGTGATGTCACATATCATGGAAAGGATTGTGTAGGAGTTAAATTTTCATTCCCTGCTACCTTCCAGAAAAGTGCTAGGATACTAGGCAGAGCTACAACCCCTCCTCCCTTCAAGGGTTATTCAAGAACCCTTTACAAGGGATTTTGAAAAAAAGTGGACAGAGACCACTATCTATGAAGCAGTCACATAAATGTGACATAATGGTCAATCATTGCTCCCTTTTCCTTCCTTCAAGAACCATCTTCTGACTTTCTAGTAGGCACTCTCCTGCCCTCTGAAAAAGGAACAGGAAGCTGACTTTATAAGTGATTTCTCAAAATAAGAGAAATAGTGCTTAATGTTACAAGGAAGAAACCAAGTCTGCTTTACTAAAGCAGAAAAAGTAAAGACATGTTATGAGAACTGATTTAGGCTCTTTATCTTCTCAGTTTTGCCTCTCCTCAGATGGCTGAAAGTACTCTGGTCCTCATGATCAGAGACATATCTTGTGACATATTTGGAAATCTTCTTTCTCTTTTTCTTCCAATTTCTCATGGGATAAGTTTAGTTCTACTGTAGACAATAAGGCAAAACCCAAATTTGAAACATCTTGGCTTAGAATTCCTAAAAGTCAATAAGCTAGAGACTTTAGATACTTACCTGGGGAGTTTAACCTCAGTAACATGTATTTTTGAAACTCTGAACCTGATATGTCTGTGTAAAGACATAACTGTAGTCAGTTATTGTTTTTACTGATTGCTGCCAACATCAGAAAACACAATTTTTTTTTTTTTTTTTTTGTAAATAATTATTAAATTTGAGACAGAGGAACAGAGCAAACCAAAGTGAAAGTTAATACATTTTCCCATTCGTTAAAATTATTTTATTTTAAGATGGCCAGATTTCATTGCCAGGAGAGACCAATAGCTTACTCTTAACTCACAAACAGCTTGAGACCCAACACCTTCAGAAAAGTTCAGGAATACCTTGAGAATACATTGAGAAAATTAGATACTGACTAGAAAACACTAGTGTGTGAGAGGAAAATATTTCTAGCTCGTATGATTTTGTGACTACCTTCTATAACTAAAATGAGAAATAGGGAAGGAAATTCAGTTACCAAATGTGGACTTCCCCAGTGGTATAAAAGATGAGGAAATGGAGAAAATTAAGCACATGAAATACACAGAATGAAAGCCAGAAGTCATGTTAACCTACTCCAAATATTTGCCTGTAGCCTCTAATAATGCTATGAGTGAAACCACATGGAACATTGAGTATCTCAATGACATCAGCAAACTATGTCTTTAACCTGTCCAGCCCAGCCTTATTTTGTGTCTATTTTATTTATTCCGGAAACTTCTTAAGTTTGCTTTTTAGTATTCCTTTAATGATCTCCTGTAACTAAGGCAACACATATTTCTAATTTTTTTTTAATAAGTCTCCTTTTAAACAAATAATATTTTCATTCAGTTAACACACATACATATACAGGAGTTGAGCCTGACAGTGTGAGACAAAGAATAACAGCCTCACCATCCAAATGCCATACCAAAGAACGTTTTTTTTTGTTTCGTATTTTTTTTCCATCTGACTCAGAATGCAGAATCAGTTCCTAGCAAAAAGTACTGAAATAACAATATCCAGGGGAAATCGGATTCCAATATGATCATCAGTAATGTTTGCCAGGACCTCGATGATGATCTGCGCACTTGACCTCCCACTTGAAGCTTGGACCTGCCTCATCATTGTGGATGTGCCTGGTGGTTGCTGGGCCTCTGATGACCCTGTCCACTGCCAGAGACCTGCTGGGCTGCCCCTGGGCAGGCACAGGGGATCTCTGCTGCCTGCTCCACCTCTCATCTCATCTTCTTTTGCAATGTTGTGCCTATCCTTGCTGCTCCCTGGAAGCGGTATGGATAAGAAAACAACCTTCCAGGTGCTATGATGTCTCAAACGTTTCACTTTCAAGAAGGCTTAAGAAGAAATAACGAAAGGCAGATAATATTCTCAAAAGCAGAAAGTTTTTGTTAACACCTATGTGGAAAAAAGCCTGGAAATCTATGTCTAATTTTGTTACTTTCCATGAAATTCAGGAAGAGGAAATGAAGTTAAGATTCTAGGCATTCATGACACTATGTGGCAAGATAACAAAGTTGCTAAGGACAGAAGAAAACAGCAAACAGCAAAAGAGAGCATTAGGACTTGCAAAGAGCAAAAGAAAGCTCAAGTGGAGGAAGTAGTTCTCCTTGTTAGCAGAACAGAAATTCAGTCTACACTCCATTGTTTTTCTCTGTGTACAGATGGAAAATGCTGGGACCATGTAATACTCTAAGCTTTGTAATACTATACCCTTCTCCCTTCATGAAAATACAACAGTAAGAAAATGATGCATCACATTCAATTAGAAAAAGGTTGAAGATCTAGAATATTGTACAGTCTGACTTCATGCATTTAATTTCATGCCTGTTGTTTCATTTCATAATTTATTAAAAATAATATTTGTTCTTTAGCTTTTTAAGCACTGGGCAACTTTCTGATTTTACAAGTCATTCCAGGCTGGCTAGCTCATTTTATTAACTTGGACAGGCTATATATTTAATACAAAGTTAACAAGGGATAAGAAATATTCCATTATTGTTCCCTAAAGGAATCAGATTAATTAAACTTCCTGGCTAAATTCCCCTGAAATAATGAGTGAGCCCCGTGTTACCATGTTGGATCTCAAATGAAACAGAGAACAGATTTTTGAAAAGGAGGCATTCTGCAAGGTTTGTCTAAGAACTTCAGTGCAGAGCTCTCCTCCAGCTCAGTGGGATGCCCTGGAGATTGAAATGCTGCCTAGATCTTTCAGGGGAGTGTGGTCTGTGGCCAGATCCCAGAATGCCCATATGCTGGATTTTCTCAAGAAGGCCATAGGATGGAGTCCTAAACTTATTTCCTCTCTTTCGTTTGCTGGGTGATTTTTGCGAGGTTATTAAAACCTCTCTCAGCAGAGCAGACATGACATTCTTCCACAGATTTCCTGTTTTGGAATGGTGAATTCTTTTTCAGTGCTCATTTTCTCTCTTGGGCTGATAAGCAGGATCTATTTCCTTTTCTCAATGTCATTGCTGTCCCTTGCGAGTACTCTGACATTCAGATAGCTACCCATGGAGTAAAACATTTCTTTTCCAGCATGAATTTGTACTTAAAATCACCCACGGGATGTGTATCCTCAAGAGAGTACGTAGTATCTTCTGTTGCACCTTCCATCATAGTCTATTATGAAAGTCTAAACTTTGTATCCAGTATGGAATCACGTCTCTTGTAAATTTACCTGTTGTTCAAGATAATATGTATATAAATGAGAGATCTCTCTTCTCTTGGATCCATGCCTTTAGTTAAATGATACCTTGCATTAAAAGCACTGGTTTATCTTTTGCTGTGATAGAGCTATCCAGGAGTGGATTTTTCTTGGATGAGGAGCAACGTATTTTTACTTTTCTTACCTTTATTGTCTAAGTTATTTTTTAACTATGCAAGAGTAACAACTAAAAAGCCAACATTTATTATTCTGTATGTTGTAGGAAAGCCTACTTGTGAAAGTTTAAGCCAAGTCAGAACACATTCAAGCACTATGATTGTGAAGGACAGTATCCTACCTCTCCTACACTGGATGCCTGCAATTGTGCAATGTGCAAAGCAATGGAGAGTAAGACTCCAGGATTTCCAGGCTTCCCACAAGTTATAAACGGCAGTTATGATTCAATGATCAAAAATGTGAGACTATCAGGATTTACAGTGCTGACATGGGTTGCATTTTGACAATGACTATAGAAAGTATTTTTCATCCGGTGCTCCTCACAAAAGTGTGTTTTATGAGTATCTATTGTCAAATGAGAAGGAAAACCAGCTGAAGTATTACTGTTCTGAAACCTATGCTCCAAGAGTCTTAACCTCCTTATGCTATTAATTTTTGTATAATAAAAAAGTAATGTATTGAAGTTTTATTACTGTAAAACCAGTGGAGCTACTAATATAAAAAAACTCTGTGGAAGAAAGCATTTGCTGGTTTCACACTACTTTACTCCTCTTAGGAAGAATCCTATGTGAGAGCAACTTTTGCTAGTAAAGTGAAACTACTCTCCTTTAATGATCCTTCAGATTGCAATAGATAAAATGTGACTGAAGTAGTTGTTCTTAATAATTTCTATTAGTAAAGTAAAAACAGAATTATGTCAGATTTCATTCTTAGCTTATTGAATTTCTTTTTTTCTGGTCAATCTATCAGTTATAACTATAGTCTTTTGTGGTTCTCACAAAATCATAAAAGAATATCATCAGGCCAAATCAGAATTTCCCTTGACACAAAACAAGACATTTTGTATAATGATCAGGGAGGAAAGATTAAATAGGTAGAAGGAGACAGATATATGCAGAAAGGATTCAGTGGAATACTGGTTTAACATTTCAGGTCAGCTTGGAGGTGTGAAATTCATGCTATCTAGAGCTAACAAGTCTGTACCAATTGTGCTCCTGATCATTGAGTTACACTTTTTTATCACACCTGATTCTTAACGGTAATAAATTCATTAAATGTAAGTGGGCCATATTTCCAAGAGTCATTGCTCTTGCAGACAATAAAACAGTTCTGCTGGTAAAAATTGTTGTGAATGCAGCAGTTACTGACAATATAGGATAAGCTTTGTGTCCCACACTGGGACAGGAAAGTCTTAGCATGACCGTATTCCACCTTTTAGTACAAAACCATTACCACAATATTTCAGCATTTAGGCCAATTTATTCTACAAAAAAGGCTTACACCAGACATAATTTGAATAAGGCAAGTGTCAATATGAATTAAATCAACTTGAAACTCCTCCTGGATTCAGTATTGAGCAGAGACTCACCATATCTCATTGCACTGTGCAGAAGGCATACTCATTTGCCTCAGCCTTCCTCCATCCCAGTGGAACTTTCTGCTCACTGTTATGTCCAGGACTGATTTCCTTCCCAAAAGCAGAACGTTTAAAACATTCAGGTCATAAATGAAAATCTGTTCCAGAGTCTTTTGACATGTCTGCTTGGTGTATATTTCTGACAGCGAACTAACAGTAGTGATAATCACTAGTAATGATTGTCTTGGTCTAGAGACAATTATATTTTGCTTCTTGTAGTCATTTTACGTGTAGTGAATTATTTTTACAAGTTGTACTATTTTAAAATGATTTAGTGTCTTTTCTGAGTTTCCTTTTGCTTTCATTCAAAAAAACATTCCGGGATCTGGATTTGGGACTACTGTTAAGTTTCCTCCAAGTGAAAAAATCCAGTAGAACATGCTTTTAGGTTTGTTTTTTTTTAATCCTGTCACAATTTTATCTGGTACTGAATAGGAAGTTAGTATCAGTAATTCCAATTATACTTAAAACCTAGAGAACAAAACCATCTGGTTAAACAGTAAGGGAGATGTGAATATAGCAAAATTATCTTTCTACTTCTCTCAGGTCCTCCAGTAAATAGAGAAGCTGGTGTGTGTTTAAGCTAAATCCAAATACAGACTTATGATATTAATTTAATTGCATTTCATCTCAGAACAAATGATTGATTACACAGGGTGTTAAGTATTCATTTTCCAGCTGTCTCCAGTCTCCAGCTTCTAACACCAAACACCTTTATTATGGGAGGTTGTTTGTGAGACTTTGAAAATACAAAGGTGAAAAACTCGTAGCTGGACAAAACGGTTTATTCAGGAGTACAATTCTAATGAAAAATCTATATTGACATATAAAAATTTGCAGAGTGCCCCTGAGAATGCTTTCTGAAGTATCAGGCTAGCAGAATATATATACTGAAATAAATAAACTGTATGCTGTACAACTGTCTGCCAGATTTGAGAAGAGTGGGTCAATGATGCCCAGATGGTCTTTTGCATTTTCTATTTCCCCAGTACATGAGATTTATTTGCAAAAGAGATAAAGAGCCACACATATGCAATCAATATACTTACACAAGAGAAGAGGCTTAGTAACATTCACAAATGTTCTATCCTGAGTAGAGAACAAAGCCTTGGGAGAATACTCTTTTAATACCAAACTTTTGTATTTGTCTCCAAACCCATACTTAACATAGCTAAGAGTGTGTTTATGGTTAAACCACACTAAATGGAGCCTAGCTGATAATGTTCTTGTATGGGAATACAAATATTTTCCTATAATTTTGTGAACCAAGGTCTGTCACTTATTAAATATAAAATAATAAAAAATGCTATGAATATAAATATGCACATGCCAGATTTAGATATTGCCATGTTAGGACTGTTGTTCTGGTATTGACAAGCAAGCTGAACACAGAAGTAATATTGAAACACTGCTAAGAGGTTTATGCCCTGCTGTTGACCTGTGTACACTGCTGAGTTTTAACATTAAAAATCACGATAGGCTTGCAACAAATATTTCTGTCTTCCTTTCCATACTTCCATGTTTGTTTTATTATAAATAACAGTATTTGTTTAGTATCAGAAATAAATATGCAAAAGGAAGATTGAAAAACTCATATGCCGTTTCTTCCTTGCTTTTAAACAATACACATAGCTGATGTGATATAAGAAAAACTGTAAAAACATTATCTCCCCCTTTGGTGGGATGAAATATGGAATAAGAACAATCTTTGAAGTTTCCATGTAACAGATAACAGTCCCGTAGCTTAAATCCTGCATCTTGTTTTGCTCTGAATTTCCTCACCCCCACCTCCCCCCTCCACCTCCCACCCCACCCCCACCCCCACTTGCCCTGTTGTCTGTTTCTTGCTGCCCTGAACTTCTGGTGAAATTCAAGAGCTCTCCTGACCACCTTCCTGCAAAGGCAACATTGATATTAGTCACATTACACAGCTGACATCGACCTTTCTTGGCCTGAGATATAGTTAATGTTGTATCTGTCAGACAGCTGCTTACCCTGATCTTTATGAGTTTGTTTCCCTCAGCTAACATCATGCCTTACACAGCTTCTTCAGTTTTACCTGCATATACTCTTTAGACTACTAGTTTCCCTGCCATAGCAGTATTAGGTGGCTGTTCTTGGAAATTTGTTAATTTTTCCTAACATTTAGAGTCTTTAAGCAGTCTGACTAGTATTTCATATTACGTGTGTTGCTTGGTTACCTAACCAGATTTTCTGCACAGTGCGTTCACTGCTCAAGACACAGCAAGTGACAATACAAACTAAAGGCTCAGTTTTGAAAGCATATACTATTATAAGGAGTTGAAATCAACAAAGATTACTCACATGGAGAAAAGTTATGACCAATTGCAAAGGTCTGCAAGATAGTAGTGTAAGATGCACAGAAGATAATCTTGCTTAAATTCCAGAGGCCTAAAGTATGTGATGAATATTTGCAACAGGAAAAATATTGTGAAATGTGGAGTATTTTAGTCCTCATTGAACTTCAGTGAAATTAAGGGTGGAAGGTAGATACTAGTCACTTTGTAACATTGTAAATAAAAATGTCAGAACATTGATAACTGTAGATTTTTAAAGTGATATGCCACAGCTAGATCATGTCACATATAATGATTTCAGACAATAAATGGAGATCAGTGGAAGAAAAAGCTCAGTGTTCACTTAAAGAGGTTAGAAGATTTTTATGCAAATTCAATTAAATTGAACATATACTCTGTATCTATTAAACCTTATGTATTGAGTTTGCATGGCAAGGTTTTGCTGGTGGAGGGCTACAGGGGTGAATTCTGTGAGAAGCTGCTAGAAGCTTCCCCCATGTCTAATGGATCCAATGTCAGCCGGCTCTAAGATGGACCTACTGCTGGCCAAGGCTGAGCCCATCAGGGATGGTAGAACCTCTGAGATAATGTGTTTAAGAAGGAGAAAAAATGCTGTACATTGCAACCAGAAAGAAGAGTGATGCTATGTGAGAGCAACAACTTTGCAGACACCAAGGTCAATGAAAAAGGAGGGGCAGGGGGTGCTCCAGGTGCCCCAGCAGAGATTGCCCTGCAGCCTGTGGTGAAGACCATGGTGAGGCAGGCTGTGCCTCTCAGCTCATGGAGGTTTGCAGTGGAGCAGATCTCCACCTGCAGCCCCTGTAGGACCCCACGCTGGGGCAGGTGGGTGTGCCTGAAGGTAGGCTGTGACACCGTGTGCTCCCGGCATGACCTGTGGGTCCATAGAGACAGGACCCCATGCTGGGGCAGGTTTGTGTCAGGACTTGCAACCCCGCAGGGGATCCACGCTGGAGCAGTTCATGAAGAATTGCAGCCTGTGGGAAGGACCAATATTGGAGAAGATTGTGGATGTCTGTCGCCTGTGGGAGGGACCCCATGCTGGAGCAGGGGATGAGTGTGAGGAGCCCTTCCCTGAGGAGGAAGGAGCAGCAGAGGCAACGTGTGATGAACTGACTGCAGCCCCATTCCCCATCACCCTGTGCCACTGGTGGGTCACGAGGTACTGAACTGGGGAGTAAAGTCAAGCCTGGGAAGAAGAGAGGAGTGGAGGGAAGGTGTTTTAATATTTATTTCACATTATGCTACTCTGATTTGATTGGTAATAAATTAAACTCATTTCCCCAAGTCAAGTCTGTTTTGCCCATGATGGTAATTTGTGACTGATCTCTTCCTGTCCCTATCTCTAGGGGCTTTCGTGGGCATCTAACATACAGCCAGGGTTTAGCCCACCAAACAGTAGAACTCTGTTTCACTTGCAGGAGTTAATGATCAGTTAACATCTCACCATCTAGCCTTCTAATATGTAGCTTACAAATGGCGAAAAAAAAATTCATAGCCATAAGACAGTTAGTTTTTAAATATACTATAACATGCCTGCTGTCTTTTTCATGGAGATGGACACAAAACTGTGAAAAAAAAACCCAAACCTGTAGTGACTTGATAACTTTACACACTACTGCTTTTCAATCTTAGCTATTTATAATTGTCCTGGTTTTGGCTAGGATAGAGTTAATTTTCTTCTGGGTGGCTGTGTTTTGGATTTGGTGTGGGAACAGTGGGGTCCAGGACTGTTTTTGTTTCTCAAGCCTTGCTGGCAAGAGGGCTGGAGGGGCACAGAAAATGGGGCAGGGACACAGCCAGGACAGCTGACCTGAGCTAGCCAAAGGGGTATTCCATAACATGGAACGTCATGCTGGTAATTTATACTGGGGGCGGTTGGCTGGAGCTGCTGATTGTTGCTTGGGGACTGGCTGGGCATCGGTCAGAGGGCAGTGAGCTGTTGTTTAGTGCATCACTTGTTTTCTTTCCTCCCTTCCCTTTGAATTTCATTTCTCTCCTCTTCTCCCTCCTTTTCATAACAACTATTCTTGTTATTATTGTCACTCTTTTGTGTTTCTTTTATCTCGGGTGTTAAATCGTTCTTATCTCAATCCTTGAGTTTTAGGTTCCTTTCATATTCTGCTGCTCACCCACCCTGGGTAAGGAGGGATTGAACGAGTGGCTGTGTGGCACTTAATTACTGGCTGGGGTTAAACCACAACAATGATGTATGACATTACAGGGTTTTCCACTTGTCTGAGTTAAGCACAAAGCCATGCCCAAAAAAGGGTAGGGCTTACATCTATCTCTTCTGGACTACTAAATTTCACATATACCAAATATAGTTTTCCACTGTTTTCTATGTGTTTAAGTTGGATTGGATATCTTTTATAAAATTAATTAGAAAATTTATTGATTTTTTTTTGTTTGTTTTGAAGCAGCAAGCACTGCTGTTGCAGTGAATGCTTTGTTCATGTTACTTTCTGCATATAGTTCTGCCCCAGACAGGGAGACCTTTTACCTTTCCTTGGTATTTTTTTTAGAATCACTGGAAAGGTACATTGACTCTGCCTATTCTGTTGCATCAAATGATGTATGCATGCAGAAGAGGCTTATTTGAGACATTGAGGAACCTTTTCTTCAGACCAGTATGTTGAAGAATGTGTCTAGACTTACAGATCTGGAGTTTAACAGACATAGCTCCTGGTACAAGGCCCAGCCTAAGAACACTAGTGCTGGGAACAGTGTATGTTAAAAAAAAAAAAAAAAAAAGAAAAAAAAAAAATTTGGACCTCAGGATAGCCTTCAAACGCTTAAGCCCATAGTCAGTGTTGTGGGTAGTGCATCTCACCCTTAAACTGACAAGATGCTGCAACAGACGCCAGAGTAGGGCTTTCATAGCACAAGACTTGGAGCCTACAGGAACACAAACACATACATCAGTTTTTCTTGGTTTCTGTAGTTTACTTTTGCAGTAGTAAGCCATCTCCTCCTGTTTCCCCTCTTCAGACTAATTTTCCTCCTTGCTTTAAAAGTAGCAGCAATCATTTTCAGGGTGTAATTTGGGTATCATCAAAGCCAATACCAGCATAGCAGTTTTTCCCTGCACCTACTATATGACTGTGGTAATGATCTGTCTTGTGCAGGGAGCTCAGGGTGGCCACTGAGGGAAGCTAAATCTTTAAGGACTGCAGAAACATGTGTGTTGATTGGCAAGCTATGTTTTCTTTTGACAAGGTACTGGGTACAGCTGAAGCAACCTGGTTAAATTAACTAGACTCTAGCTGGTTTTGAGGCAGACAGACATTCAGTTAAATGATAATAGTAATCAATAACACAAACTCTTGCTGGGCAGCAAAGAATCATAGAATCATAGCATCATTTAGGTTGGAAAAGACCTTTGGGATCACCAAGTCTAGCCATTAACCCAGGACTGCCAAGTCCACCATTAAACCATATCGCTAAGTACCATGTCTATGCTTTTTTCAAATACTTCCAGGGTTGGGGATTCCACCACCTCCCTGGGCAGCCTATTCCAATGCTTGAAGGAGAAGGGTAGAGGACAAATCAGAACAAGAGTCAGCAGAACTGAAAGCCACAAATATGTGAGAAGGCTCCTCTGACAGCACTCCCTGTCGTGGGACACCTCAGGACAGAAAGTGGTACTCAACCCCTGCTCAAAGAACATCTGTCCCATGTAGGGAAGCATCAGCAGCCCTGTGTCTGGTTTCTGACAAACCATCCCATAAAGCCTCCTCTCTCTAGCCCAGGTGTGGTAAGCTCAGCAGAATGGAGCTTGGGTGCAGCTTGCATCTGTAGGTCTCTGGGGCCTTCCCACCCAGCAGTCACTGGGTAAAGATGAAAAACCAAACTGCAGCCACTCTGGTTCTGTTGTCATTACTCATGTAGGAGAGATGTCCCCAAAGGAGCTTTTCAAGCAGAGAAGTTCAATGCCCTCCTCTTGAAGTCACCACTCCTGGAACCCCTAGGCAGTGCCCCAAGCCAACCCTGCTGAGTTCCAACTCTGCCATCCTTTCCACTGCTGAAGGTGCTAGCAACTCTTTTGGGTCTGCTATTGCTCTAGCAACCCCTGCAAATTTTCCTTGTGCAAAACATGGCTTACACAGAATTTCAGACTCTGCAGGAAAGCTTCAGGCCCCATCACCCGGCTTGGTAGTAAAACACAATCCTCTCCCTGTGGCATGCCTAGAGTGGCTGGGTACCTATTCCAATCACCCCTCCCATGACCTCTGCTGAATATTCATGGGTGTTTAGATGGCACTGTGGAAGAGTAAAAGATAGTAAATTACAGGACTTGTTCATCAGTTAAATTCTTGGCTATCTCATTACTCTGGTAAAAATAAATCCCAATGAATGTAGTAAACGTAGGAAATTCTCATAACACTCTTGGAAGCCAGTCCTGAAACATACTGAATATCAGAGTCCTCAAAAGGTGACCACTGATGCCTCATAAACTCAGGGTGGCATAAACCCCTAGATTTTTATCTTAATTTTCTTCAACATCCTAATTACAGCTCCTTTGTTCCCAAGGAAAGTCTTGATAGCATCTACAACAAAGGTGCGCTGCCTGTTATGTAGATGCCCTATATTTTTATATATTAAAAACAGGAGGTGTGATTTTTTTGTAGCAAAAAATCAGTAATAATTGATATCAGTATGGTATGAAAATATGAAGTCACTAATTTTGGAATTTTTAGTGCTAAAAGTGAACATTACACAACCTTTGATATAGACTGTTAAACTAGTTATTCTTTCTTGTAAGTGGGATGAGTATCCTGGCATATAAATATAGTGTATTTGTCTGCATGATATCTCTTTTCTGCAGATGTAAGAAGTGTAAAAGGTTCATGAGCTGGAGTGTCCTCCCTTAACCACTACACTGAGTTCAGTTTAAATCTCAAAAGATGATCAATACCAATTTTTCTGACTTGAACTGCCCTGGAAATACACTTTAAATAGATGTATACAGAACCACATCTCTTACATGCTGACTGTTGAGGTATTTTAAGAAATGCCTCAATGACATATCACCCACAAGTAAGGAAAAGAAATCAGTCATTGCTCACTAGGTAGATAAGATGCGTTTTCTAAAATCTGGAGTTTAGTTTTGTGTGTTGTAGGCAGTACTTCTTTCCACAGTACCTCAGAAAAGTCTTCCTGTTAGCAGGAAAATAGACCAAGAAAGAATTGTCATTATTTGTTTAAAAACATAAATGTGCCTCAGCTGGAAATGTGAGTTAATAAGCCATTTAGACTATTAAATCTTACGCAGACCCTATGTGAATGCAGTTTGCCAAGTATTGTTAAATTATGGTGATTACCTGGTTCTGAAAAATAATATGCAGCCCTAAGCCTCGTAAAAGCTTGCGGAGAGTCAACATATCATGGAAACATGTAGACTCTCTCACTACTACTAACAGTATTAATAATACTAGTAATCAGCTTTAAAGATCTCCTACCTTGCTTGGAAAACGAGCTGCTTCTTTTATTAGCTCAGTGATATAACTGAAAAATGACCCTGGACCTCTAAATAACAGCATCCACAGAATAGGTACATCTATTATCAAAAAGCCTTTTAAATCACTGAGACACATGGATATTCAAATATTTTGTTTCTGCTCCTTGTTTCTTCCAAGAGTACACTAGTATAGCCATAACTAGTATTTCACATTGCTAAAAGTTTATTTTTTAAAGAAAAGTAAAATTTGTCTTTGTGTCCTGTCAGCTTTAGAAATAATAATAAAATTTTTAAAAAGAGTCAAAATTAATATAAAAAATGTGTTCTGACTTCTTTCTAGATCCTTACCTGCATGACATATACTGCTTTATTAAAGTGGCATATGTCTATATGTTAGGATACATAAACAAAACCAAACTTTGGTTATACAATGGTGACAACAGTAAGTCTGATCATACCACTGATCTTCTGTCGCCTTATAATGCAGTATGCTTCTAAAACATCTAACTTGGATTTAGCAGTTTTCATTTCAGCTTCTGCAAGCTGCATCTGATAGACTGTTGTAATCCCAAACTACTGTAGTACAAAAAGGTCTAAATTTCAGATTTTCTACTACAATTTAGCTGCTTATTGTGCTCACAGGCAAATCTATAAGGCACATTTAAAAATACTCCCAAGCAAGCTTCTTGTATTCTAGTGTAGCTACTTAACTGTAGACAGTTTAGAGGGAACTCAAATTGCTAGTAAGATTCGTTCCAGTTTCTTTGAGAGCAAACCTCTGCAATTTAAACTCAAAGCTTCTGAATATCATGAAATGTGCTTCAAAATGTCATGAAGCTAACTTAAAGAAAATGCTCACAAAACTTTTTGTAATGCATCGTCATAGTTTCTTTCCTCTTGCCTTCTGATGTTGGCACATGCACGTATTCCACTACTACTACTTTCAGTAAATATGGTATTTAAGTAAATGCCACCATTAATTTTTTTTTGGTTTTGTTGTTTTTTAATACCCATGAAGTTAGACACATACTTGGATTGGGGGTGGAGTGGGGTGGGTGGGTGTGGTGGGGAAGAGAGCCCTGGTTCCCACACAACTCTATGATTCTAGTATCTGGCACTTTCAGAAAAGAAGCGAGTTTCTGAAAAAGCTATAGTATAAACTCCCTAGCTGTACTGGGCCTGGTTAAGATAGAGTTCATTTTCTACAAAGCAACTCATATGTGTTAAAATTTTTAACCTAAACAGTACTGATAACACACCAATGTTCTAGCTTTTGCTTAAGTTTTTGCACAGCATCAAGGATTTCTCTCTTTCTCATGCTGCCTCCCCAATGACTGGATTGGGGGTGTGCAGTAGTTTGGGAAGAGATACAACCAAGCAGATGAACCAAACTAACCAAAGAGATATTCCAAACCATATTACGTCATCGTCAGCAACAGAAAGGAAAAAGAGGGTTTGGGGAGGGTTAGCCATCTTTTCATCAGGAACTGGCTGGGCATGCATCTACTAATAGGAGGCAGTGAGTGATTGCTTTTGCATCACTTGGCTTGTTTTGTTTTGTTCACTCTTCTACTTACCCTTCACTTGTAATATATATATATATATAATATTTCTTATTATTACTACTACTACTACTACTACCGTTGCTGTTATTATTATTAATAATATTGACCTCAAAGTTTTCTTGCTTTCATTCTTTGTTTCCTCTGCCCCCATTCCACTGGGGATGGGGGCTGTGAGGAGTGAGTGAGTGGCTGTGCAGTGCTTATCTGCCTGCCAGGATTAACTCACAACACCAATGCATCCACACAGCACCTCCTTCCTCCCCCTTAGCACGATGATTCTGCCGTTCTTCCCAGTCAATTTTATGTTCCACTACTAGCATTATTACAGTAAAAGAGAGAACTGTGGCCAATAAGAATGCTTGTTATTTTATACAGAATATCTCAAATACTCAGTGTATGCCAAAAACTAGCTCCACATAAAAGCACGGAGACTTCTTTTCATTGTATAGTAAAATGCCCAAATCAGGAAAAAAAAAATGACTTATTGTTAGTCAGTCTCATAAGATTTGTACTGGAACACCATTTGCTGCCTTTGGTTTCTCACTGACTGAAGAGGGGAAGACAAAGCTTTTCAAGTTTCCTAATTATCAATTTTTTACAGACCTCCATGAGGTCAGTTAATTCCTACTTAATGAACAAAACAAATGCAAAGAAAGACAGAAAAATCTTTGGTGCTGAAAAACTGCCTAACATAACCAAAATGTAGACAATTCTTGACTGTTAGAAATAAAGCAAAGAATCCCAGAACTATTACTGTTATCATTTTGCTAAAATACATACATACCTTTCATTCCTGTACATGCTAGAAATATATCTGAAACATATATACTAAGAATAACCCTTTTTCAATTGCCGTTTAGCAGTTTCTTACATAAGTTAAAGAAAGAAGATGAAATAGCACACAGTTTTGCACTTAATGCACATAAAATAGTCTTCTGCTACCTTTCAGTTCTTTCTTAGCTAGGTATTTACATTTCAGGGCTTCTTTTAATAGAAACTATACACAGACAGTTTAAGCAAGTATTTCCCCATTATCATTAATTGGAATTCAGCCTGTAAATAGGCTGTACTTTTGATAAGAGACTCACAAGTTTTTGTTATCCCCCATTCCAATTTTATTGACAAGATTCCTGAACTGTGTAAAGATGCAGTCTTGCTCTGTTAACATAAAGATCCCCTCCTGACTGAAGAGCTGTAGAGGAGTGTTGACAACTGTTTCTTAGGCAGACAATGACACAAACCTAATTAAATCTTGTACAAATCTGATGCAAGTATTTCAGGTCTTTTAAATGGCACTTTAAAGAGACTTACTATTTTGGCTGCAGCCAAGGCTTAACTAACAAGTCTAGTGGGCTAGTCTTTTAATGTGGATAGCTCTCCTAGATGGGAAAGGCGTATGAAGAATAAACTTTATCTAACCTTTGGTAGACAGTTTTGCTTGTGAAACTCTTGTGCATCTTAGCTTAGGTGTTAAAGAGACAGGTGTACAGAGTTGTTTGGAAATCCAAATAAATGAAAAATAGTTTTGTGTGTGTGGACACTGTAATTTCAATACAGTGCATGTAAAACCAGAATTACAGGAAGTAAATGAAACCTCCCAAAATTTGGACAAGAATACTTGTTCTACCTTTAATTTAGCAATCATGTGAAGATTCTTGCCATGTATTTAATGGTAATTCCCAATGACATTTCACAGTTTGCTTACATATGTTTTTTTTTTTGTTGACTTTTCAGCTACATAGGCAATGTGCTTATAGTAAGGTACTCTTCAGTTAACACAGTGCTTTATCTTTTCTCCCAATACTCATTATAGTACAAAGAGACTGGTAAAATAGGTGGTTTCCTGTGCTGGTTTCAGCTAGAATGAAGTTAATTTCCTTCCTTCTCAGTGGCTAGTAGAGTGCTGGGGTTTGGCTCTGATGTGAGAACAATGTGGATAATGCACTGATGGTTTTGGTTGTTGCTGGGTGATGTTTATACCAAATCAAGCACCTCCCAGTTTCTTGGACCCTGCCAGTGAGAGGGCTGGAGGGGAACAAGGAGCTGGGAGGGGACACAGCCAGGGCAGCTGACCTGAACCAGCCAAAGAGGTATTCCATACCACGGGATGGCATGCTTGGTATATACACTTAGAGGGCTGGCTGGGGCCTGGGGATCATTGCTTCGGGACTGGCTGGGCTTCAGTCAGCGGGTGGTGAGCAGCTGTACTGTGCATCACTTGTTTTCCTTTCTCCCTTTTCCTTTGGATTTTATGCTTTCCCCCCACCCTTTGATTAAAGCTGTTATTGTTGTTATTATAGTTCTTTCATTTTTATTCTCTTTCAATTATTAAATTGTTCTTATCTCAACCCTCAAGTTTTACATTCCTTTCTGATTCTCCTGGTTTCTGAATCTCCTGATCCTGACATCTCTCTGGGTGGGGCTGAGTGAGCAAGTGGCTGCATGGTGCTTGGTTGCCGGCTGGGGTTAAACAACAGTGTCATAGGTGTGTTAAGAAGTGAGATGAGAAAATCAGGGATAAAATTATTTTTATTAAATAACAAATGAAAAAATGTAGATCCACTTTTCAAATTTTTAGTGTACACAAGACCTATCTGTTCACTTATAATAGGTATAATAGGTCTTGTAGGATTGTATAGCTTAGATGAAAAACCAGTATCAAATCACGTCTATATTAATTTTTTCCTACTTTCAAACTTTGCTTTTTATTGATAGATTTAGATGGACTTCAGCCTTATTTAAACATACAAACAAGATGGAACTCTTACTTGCATAGCATGTCTGTGCTGCACTGCAAATATAGTTTAGAGTGGTTGCATAATATTATATTATTATTATATATGCATATATATATTATATTTTGTCTGGGTTTTTTTCACTGTGGTGTGGAAACTGCAGCAGAATTTCAACTAAAAAACTGAAGAACATTATGAGTTGTTGATAGATGTGGTTTCTGTTATTGTGAGGTATTCAGTGAGAAGAAAAAAAAAAAAAAGAAAAAAGTGAGAAGCCACTTTTTTTTCCACTAATCTTCCTAGCTGCTGTTCCTTACCTTGGACACAAGACCGTTTGATCATACGTAAAGAATAGTTTCCATACCAGTAACAATATTTGTTATTTGCCCTTATAAATTAAATATGGGTTTCTTTCCTAAAAATGCTTAAAATAATAAATGTATCTTCACTGACAATGCAATCACATATTTTCAATAGGAGGTGGCCTTTGACAGAAGACTAATACTGTGGTCTTTTTTTTTTTTTTTTAATCTTTATGTGCTATTTATGCTACTGGGCCAGATCCTTCATGCAATTAATTCAACAACAGAAACTTGAATGCTGATACACAGAGACTCAATGGGATCCTGACTTGAGGGAAATAATATTTGAAAACAATAATTTCTAAGGTTAACAAAAATTGCAGAAATAAGAATCCTCAAAGTGCTTTTAATTCATGCTTTGAATCTGTCTAGATTCATGTTTCTAGCATGGCAATGAGGTACAAAAGATTTGCTGCTACATTTGTTCACAAATTTACACACTTGAGGGCACAGTCAACTAAATCTGACATAGATCATTATCTGGAACATTATCTTGTTGCTACTTAAGAATATTCAAGTATCAAGTATATGAACTTCTGCAAATTGCTACACATTGCTTCTCAGTCAACTACTATACAAGACAGTAAATCTTCTTTTCTATATGAAAATCAGTTTTTAATAATTATTATGATTACACTTTCAGCTGTAAAAATTTCAAGTGTCATACCCTGATACAGACAATAGGAAATTGTATACACACAGGAAATGGGGAAGATTTCTTTGGTCTACAAATATACCATTCCAAACTGTGAAAGTACTAGATACAAAAATGCACCCTGGCATATATTAGAGGAAAGCTTTAAATGCTTCCTGACTTCTTAAAAAGTTTTGTGGGTTGAAATAAGCCCTCTAAACTTGTATGTAGTGCATATACTGCCATAGTTATTATGTAAAAAAAAGAAAAATCTGGGAAAAATCATTGGTGATTGATCAGTTTAAGATAATTACAAGTTATGGGCTAAAGCAGGAGATTCTTCCTGGTATCTCGCATTTAACCCTAACTACTATGAAACACTAATTTACACATTCTATGCTTTTGTAATGTTTCTTTCCATGTGTTGATGTTGTAGGAACAGGTATTTTAAATTTTGGTATTGAGGAATAACTACTACAAATAATTGGGGGATCTTTATCTACAAAAGATTTAAGAAATTCTCACTACATGAACTTAATAACGAAGCCCCAGAGCATTTCCAAATAATATTATATTCAGAATTTATTTCCTTTTGCCTGATGACTTACCTTAAGCCTCGCCTCCAAAACCACTTCATGGTTAGATTTCCTCAGTTGAGAAAATAGTGCTGGACATAAGCTTTTCCAGGTTACATCAACACTGCCTGTGTAATTAATCCATTTGATTATCAAGGCTGATATCACGCAATAAGCCTCCTCTAGTAAGAGGCAGTGCAGTGCTCATGTTACTGCACAAACATAAGTAACAACCTATGCAAAACAGTATTAGCCTATGCAAAACTGATAGCTGCAAACACAGGTAGTTCTTCTTCTAAATAATATTGCATATGTCATTATACATTCATAAGATTTACATAGACTATTGTTCATATGCTCACACAATCAGCAACATTTTGGTGAGCCCAAAGGTGATTCTAGTTGCAACATCCTTCTCTATAATGAGCGTAATGTGAAATTTTGTACATCCATTCCAATTTTCTGTAAAAAAGGTAACCTGTCAATCATATATTATTCAATGTATTAAGATATATGCACTCAATATAGTTGTGAGAGTTAGGTATAATTACGGAAAAACTAGCTTAGATTGAGTGTTAAGACTAATTAAACTAGGCTGAGTAGAAGCTCTGTTTCTTTGAGTGCTGTTGGTTAATTTACAGAAGGAAAGCTGTTGAGACAGGGACTTGCAGTACACAGTATTTCCTTTGGAGATGCTGAAAATTTCAAGCACACTGGAAAGAATATAAGTATTTTAAGAATCACTTTGGTGAATAAACATTGCATTTTGCTACATTCTGTTTACTTTTTAGGAAACATTAATGTGTAAAAATGTACAGTAAAATAAAGATCTGTGTAGACATTTACATGAAAACCCTTGTCAGAGGTTCAAGATACCAAAGAGCTGCAGCTACAATGTTACAGTGTTAAAAGAACAGTGTAAAGCTTTAATCATAACTAGGATACTTCGGTCTTCACAGATCCTTTCTAGTCTATTTGAATTTAAATATTGTATAAGAATGTTCCCCAAGGATGTTTTTGAATAGAACAAGTACATATAGCATGAGACACTGACTGAACTTGAATTCAAGTTTCCTCTGTCACATTTTTAAGTGGGCACTGCAAATCTCCAGAACTATTTAAAACATTTTAACAGATTTCCCATCAACTAATGCTACTCTAATATATATATATAAATCAAAGAACACTATATATGTTTTTAATTTGCTTTTCTCTGTCCTTTTACCCCATGCAGGTTTGCATTCATTTTTTAAATTGTTTTCAGTTCTCCCTTGTCTCCCAAAGAGGATGACAATTTTATTAATTACAATGTACTAATCATAATTTTAGTAGAAAAGAAAAGATTGCTTATTCTTGTGATTGTGAGCTCATGTTATTTTTTCCCTTTCCAAAGGAAGAAGAGACATCCAGGAGCATAGGTCTCTGTTGACTTTGTGGTGCAAGAGGTACACTGAGAATATTTCATCATGAGCTTTCGAGGACTAATCTCCTTTGGTGAAGGTTCAGGGTGGCAATAAAATTACCAGCCTGAACTTTTATTATGTGACATTAGACTAGGGAAAGCTTTATTTGTGGCAGAAGAGTAAAGAAAGGAAAAATGGTGCAGTTCCTCAATTCCTGCTAGTGATGAATGGAGATGGTGATAATGCAGCTCTACTTATGTGTCTGATATAGCCACAGCAGCTGCTCTATTTCTGGCTATTAATTTATTCTCCATGTTTAAAAGTGACCTTGCAATCATCCTTCTTAATTAGTCTTATTTTAACGAATGTGCTGTATTCTGTAGAAGTTGATGTTGCTGACCTTGTATTGTCAAAGAGGTTTCTGCATGGCCCATGACTTAGCTGGCCTGTGACTTGGAACCTGTGCTTAAATGGAAACACACTGACTCAGCAAGGCAGAAAAGAGAGACAAAGAAGGTTGTTTTTCTAAAAAAATAATTATATATATTTTTTTTTTTTTTTTCTCTGTATTTGTAATATCTTTCTGCTTCTTTGCATCTGTTTCTGGAATCATTTTTCATTAGGCAGAGAATGGACCCAGCAAGAACCTAATGAACTCCAGGAGCAAATTACACTCTTTAGCACAGGCTTTCACTTACAATGCTAAGCTTTTGTGTTCCTCCATTCTTCTAAATACTGAAGTAAAACATTTTCTTAATGCCATGCAAACAAGTCCTGGCACTACATCTTTTGATAAGGAAATAAAACGTAGAAAAAAGACAGTTAATTTCAGAGAGGCTGTGCAACTAGGAAAATGCCTGTGTATGGATGTGAAAACATCCTCACAGAATGAAGACTACTGACTATATTTTATGTGTGATGTGATAATGACTAGCACTGTTATTTGGCCTTCTCAGGATCCTATTGAAAAAGCTAGTCTAATAACAAGGCAGGTGATTCAGGTGATGGCCATGAAGGTGGGAGTGGCCTGGAACAAAAGAAAAAATTTCCCTGGGACAGCGGGGAGAAAAGGACCTTGATGTAACTGTCATATCTCAAATACCATGAGGCTAGAGAAAGTGCAGAGTACCCCCACAGAGCACAGAGTTAGTAAAGAATGTCCAGAATATTTAATTTTGTTCCAAAGCAGAAGGCAAATATTCAAAAACAAATCAGGATTACCATTCTTCAATCTGTTCCCTTGTGAGTTCTTTCAGTCATGAAGTAAATCATGGAGCTAGAGCCTCTTTTTAAGAAGACTTTACCCCCAACTTCACAGGATGATCTCTTTCAAAATAATGTGACTGATGACAGTAAATAGATTCAGAGCTGTAGTCAGAATACTAATGAATATTCTGATTATGTGGAACATGGGCTAAAAGGGTCTGTATCCCGATCTTCCATTTATGAGTTACATTGTTGGCCATTTGACTTTTTTCCTGTTGGCATACTTAATAACTATGAAAAAAGTGTCAACATCAGGTTTATTTTGCGTGCATGCTAAATAAGTCATTTTACTGGATATTTCTCAATGATTTGTGAATCTGCTTTTGTACAGAAGCAAAAGAATTCAAGGCAACAGAAAGTAATTTTCTTTGGATAGATTGCTAAAATATTTGCCTGTCAAACAGTGTAACAGTAAGATGAAAAAAGACCTGAAAATCAGAAAACTGCTATGACCTTTTATAAAATTAATATATTTAATATACAGTGAATTTGGGGGACTTCTAGAGCCTAAAATCTTCTACAAAATGCTCAGAATATTTAACAAATATCTTCCCATTTTTATGACTGGAAATTGTGTGCATAAATCTTTGAAAATAAAGTGTTTAAGCTTTGAGGTATCATATATCTTTGCAGAATTTGTGGCAGGAGTAAAGGATGACCTTTCTACTGAAAGTGTATGGTAAATGGCTGTGAAAATAGGAAAAAAAATATTAAGAAAATTGGCCTTTTCAGACGTAAATGATTTAGATAATTTTGAAAATCCCAGCTTAGTTTAAGAATAAACTTTTCCATTATGTACTGCTAAAAATCTGTTTGATGTTTTACTGCAGACTGACTAGAAGATATTTTTAAACATTAAAAACCCATTGATTTTTCATCAGTTTCTCATATAAAGTTAATCTTCATGATGTGTTAAATCCTCCTTGTATTAATAAAAAACAAACAATACCAGAAAAGAAACAGAGCCCTGACTCTCTAGTTTAATTACTGAAATGTTTGATTTTTAATGCCTCAGTGCTTTTCCTTTGTACTTAACCAAATGTAAGATTACCGCTTTGTGAACTGCAGAATTTAAATTCTACTTGTTTTTTGCCCTGAAGTGTGGAAGATGATACTTTAAAATCAGGGTTGCTACCATCATCCTTAAATATTTGTTTTCACCTTAGCATACTATTAGAAAAAATATCCAAGTAGCAAGCCATTTGTCAGTTTGTGGTTGAAGCATCAATTTTATAGATGCCTATTAAATATTTTGTCCTTAAGTGTGTCTTGGCTACAATAAACTTCTTGTAAAAGTCTGAAAATATTTGTGGTTATTTGCAGAAGTAAAGTCAGAATTGCAGCAAACTTATGGTATTTAGGATAAGAAACAATTTCTGTCAACTACCTTTTAAGATATAGTATTTTAAAAATAAATCAATGTAAAAAGATTTGGGAAAATTATTAGATTTTTATGGGACCACAAAAACCATGTGGTGTGCTCCCTCTTTTGTTTTTTCTGAGCTCCAATTGACAAATAAACAAAAGACATTTTTTTAGTTTGTGTAGCCCATTCTGTAATGATCTGTCAAGCTGTTGATTAGAGCTGGTTTTGTATAATAAGGTTTTCTGTGCACCAGGAAATAGAAATGTGCATTGTTGTCAAATAAAACAGCAGAGTCAATTTTGGCACTATTCAAAAAGGCAAAGAAAGATAAATGCTTGCCAAACAGGAAAGTGTAAAATTGGCAGGCTTGGATGATGTGGAAGATACTTTTCTTCAAGCTTTTGAGAGGGTAGCATAAGCACAGTGAATAAACATGAATTTAAACTTCAGAAAATGCTTAACAGCATCCTTTTGAGGGAAGAAGCCTTTAAAAACTTCATGATATAGAACCAGCTCTGTCTGATAACTGATATTACAGTAGTTGTGTTAATTACTTAGTGAATAATATGTATTGGTTTTGCCTAAATGGAATGCAAAAAAACGCTAAATCAGAAATTAAGATGGACATCCTGTGTTTAACTCATTTGTATTTTCCAAACAAAGAGAACATTATATTCTCATTGTCTGTTGGTGGTGTCTGGGCAGAATAAACCCAGATCCTACTAAAATAAAAAAAGTGTGATTAGCTATGCATTTCCTGAATTCAGCAGCTAAAACAAGACCTCAGAATTATTGTAATGTTCTATTAGATATCATAATCTGCCTGTCATATCAGAAGAAGCCTTTACTAGTGTAAAGAGCATTAGCTTAAAAAAAAAAAAAAAAAAAAAAGACTCTGCTTTCCAGCCTCTTCAGGAATAAGCTAGTGAAGAGTTTTTGTAGGCATGGGATGAAAGAGCTTTTCTGTATTCTATTTTATTTCAAACTCACTAAAACAAAGCATTCATCTTACCTTCCTCACATTTCTTCTGTTACATAAGGGGTATATTCTGACTGGTGACATTACAGTGTGTTTTACAAAGCCTGGAAAGGGAGACGAAGGATACAGTACTACTCAAACAGAAAGAAGAGAGTGGTGGTGGTGTTTCCCCCAAGAAAAAAATTATAAGGCCTCTAGTATTTAAGCTGAGACCTGAATTTTATGTACGAGTATTTTTTTGTCATGAATGTTAATTGTTGTGGGCAATATTTTTGAGCCTGAAAAATTATTTTCTTTCTTTTTCTTAATGCATGCAAGGAAAATAGGTTTCTTTCTCCCTCCTCTGCTCCTCTGTGAAGTTGAGCAACATAACACTTCCTTTCTTGCATGTAAATGAAACGTTAATATTAATCCCCTGGTGTTTTGATGCCTGGAGGCATATTTTCAGCTTTCACTACTTCATCTAGTGTTGTATTGTAAGTAATTGACTGTGGCAAGAAGTCAATGCTCATGCTGCAGAAAGACAATGGCACCACTGTTGCAAGTGCTTTGCCTTTCAGATTAGTTTTTAATATTTGATTAAAATAACATTGTAACGAGAAAAATATGGAAAAGTAGCTTTTTTTACTGTAATAGCTACAGTCAGAAAATTACATATAAGATTCCCAAACACTTTCCATCCATTTATTATGTGAGCAGGAGATCAATACCATCAAGCGTTTTTGGCTCAGTTTTCTCTGGTAATCACTCTTCCCACATCTCTCAAGCCCATGAATTTCAAGGCAGGGATTGGGGAAACCAAATCCTTCCCATCATGAAAGAAAATCACATTCAAGACCACCTGAAGAACCTGAACATACAGAAGTCTGTGGGAGCTAACAAGATGCATCCCAGGGTCCTGAGGGAACAGGCAGATGCAGTTGCTAAGCCACTGTCTATCATATTTTAAAAGTCAAGGATGTTAGGCAAAGTGCCCAGTAAATGGAGAAAAGGGAACATTGAACTCATTTTTAAAAGGGGAAGGACCCTGGGAATTCCATCCTCCAGCCTCATCTCCATGGCTGTTATGTTCATGGAGCAAGACACCTGGAAAACACGTTGAAACATAAGGAAGAAAAGAGGCTGGTTAGAGACAGCCAATTTTGCTTCACCAAGGGCAATTAGTGCCTGACTGATCTAGTGGTCATCAATGACAGAGTGATTGCTTCAGTGGACAGCAGAAGAGCAACTGATGTCATCTACTTGGACTTCCATAAGGCCTTTGATTTGGTCCCAAACACCATTCTTGCCACTAATTTGCAGAGATACAGGTTTGATAGATGGATTGTTAGATGGATAAGGAACATCCAAGGAGTTGCAGTCAATGACTGCAAGGGTATGAGTTAATGATTATGAGGAAACATTAAGGAATCAGGGCTGAAGAGTCAACATTAACTATTGGTAAGATTGTGTTCAGACTCTTAGACCAACACAGCTTCCTCTGGGTCTTCCAGTGCTGAGAGATGAGCAGAAAGAAAACGTTCCTCAAAATACTGGTAATTCTCTGAGACTGAACCAAGTCCAGAAGCATATGTGTGCACTTTGGATGTTGGACTTGTGTCAACCTCTTAAAGCATGCTTAAATCAGATAAGGCACACAGAAATTGTATTAGCAAATATCTTAGATTCTACAAAACAAGTAGAAAATGAAGATCTTCAGAAGCTGGAGGAGATCAGTAAAACACAAGAAACAGATCAGTTACACTTCCTCCATATCCTTCTGCCACATACCAGATTTTCATTTCAAACCTTCGAGGTGCCAAAAATTCTCAAATTGTTGCATTTTAAAAATATTTTAAACATATTGATAAATTTAACTTTTCCTCTTAGACTTTCTTTAAGAAGAGGAATAGTCCTTTTTGTTTGTTTGATTTTAAGTAGTTTACTTTTAATTGGATTGAGGCAGAGCGTAATAATGAAATATTCAGGACAGTTAATAAGTTAAACAGAACATTGAAGACTAAGATGTTAAAATAGGAGGTATTGTCAGTTATGCCTAACTAATTCAATATCATTTAATCTATCATGTCCTCTTAAAATTAATATGGCATAGGTAATATACTCAACCCATAAGTCTTGACACCTTTTGAATGTTCCCATGCACGTTATGGATTCTAAAGAAAAAGTAGTCTATTAAAATTAATCAGAAGAGCAACAGAGACTGAACTCACACAAAAACATTCTACAGGTTGTGCAAAGTTTTCTGAGCTAGAGCAAATATACCAGTGGGCAAAGACTACAGTTCAAGTTTCTCAATGAATGGCATGTGCTTAGCAAAAATCTACGGAACCAGCAGACCATATTTGTAGAAATGTCACCTTTGTAACTGTACATGAAGAATACAAACTAGGCAAAACCTCGATACTTCATGTCAAAAAAGTCTCCTCCTCCTTAGGTAAAAATCTCAGGAAGTGTATTTCTAAGGATTAGACCTACCATACTTTCCACAAAATTTTTCACTATATGCTCTGGATTTTCTGTCAACATTTGTGATTTCCCAGTATTTTCTACACAGAATGGGACAATTGATTGTTCATTTTGCTAATTTTTACTTATATCTCTTTTCTGTCCTATCTCATATTCACAACTCATTCCAAATTAATACTATGTGTGAATTTTACCAGTGTCTGTTAATTTCTGCACAAAAATAATTGAAAATTTTAAACAGAGTTAAACTTGACACCAAATCTTCCCTTTCTGTTTCTTCCAACAATTGACAGATTAGACTATTTCATTCTCTGGTCATTGTAATTTATATTCTTTGGTCTTTGGCTGGCCTATGGAATGAATGGAGTACTTTGTGAATTCAGTGAAGCTTAAATTAGGGAATCCTTGCAATAAGCTTAATTCCTTACAGAGCAACTACTTAAAAAGTATATCTGCAAGACAGGAGAAAACTGACAAACTGGGACTACTTTGAAGAAGTCAGGTGATTTTGCTTTTTAAAAGATGGATGAAAATATTATAGTTATGATTATTTTCAAATTAAAAGACTAGAACCTGGAGGGTAACTAAATCCAGAAAACCAGAAGGAAACCACAGACGTAATCACCACAAAGCTAGCATGGACAAAATGACTGGAGAAGAAATTTCCAGGCACAACAGATACACCAATCACTGTAAGCAAAACCCAGATATCAGGTATGTCTAATGGATTAAATTAAAATGTATGTACATGGTCAATGCTGAAACCAATGTTTATTGGAATGAACCTGACATCACAGATTTTTCAGTATTAAACAACTTACTGGAATGATAAAAAGGCTTTCTTTACCGCACTTTTATTTTCTCATTTCTTCACCCAAATTTGATGGATCTTTTAATGCAAGATAACTTGCCTCTGCCTTCCCTGCTCCCTCCCAGTTTATGCTAGTAGAAGGTACTTAAAAGAAGATGTTGGTCTGATGGTTACCTTTCTCTTATACTAGTTTTTCACAGTATAAATGACTTCAGTAAAAAAGAACATGATGTGTCGTAGGGAGCAAAGGGAGCAAATCTATTACTCTTCTTCTAGCCTAATGAAACACTTTTGATAGAAGTTGAATTCAATAGATATTACTCTTTTCCTAATTCACGAATGTCAGAAAATGTTCCGTTCATAAAGGCTAACAAGGTGCCTATGCTGACACAGTAACCTGGAAGGCCCCTTTTTTTCTAAGGCAAGAGCAGCATGCCTAGGCATACAACAAAAACGGTGAGACATTTTTATTTTCTGTGCTCATTCTTACCCCTGGTATGTCCTCTAAAAAACACTGGCAGACACAACTTCCCTGCTTTTGCTTACAGAGAGTAGCAGAAGAGAAAAATGCGGTTAAAAACAAACCCCCAGACATTAAGAATGTCATGGTGTTTCAGTGTACCAGCCTTTCTCCACCAGCAATTTGTGTTGACATTTGTACTGGATCACACATGCAGTGAGTTTGGTTCTTAATTTGATCTTCAGTAAACATTTGTCTATATTACAAAATCAGAATATATTTCTGCATGACTGATAATCTGTGCTTATTAGAGTCTTAGGATTGGAAAAGCAAGGGTTCACAGGTCAGAAATGAAATACACTTTAGAGCTGTGCAAGAAAGCTTGTATATCACATATGGTATTGTACCTGCTATTTCAGTTTTGTGTTTATTTTAGTACTGAATGTAGATTGTAGTATTGCTAACCTCTCAGACTTCTCTGACCAGGAAATAGTTATATGTGCCTGTGCATTTATTTCCATTGTCTATGTTCTAACAATGCATCTCTGCTAACGGCTTTCAATACGAGTGTTTCTCTTTCTGAAAAGATCCTTTGGAGTCTAAAAGAAGCAGTACTTGCTTGCTATATGGCCATAATGTTTTCAAAAATAATTTTTTGCAATGATTCTTTAGTAACATTGTCATCAGCGAAGTGACATGCATAAGATTCAGTCAGTTTTGACCTTTGAATCAGACGTTTAGTTAAAGAAAAGACAAACATGGAAATTAAATTGTGGGCAGATGATGAAATAAAAATAGACCCAGAAAACAATTATTTAAAAGTATATATCATTAGTGAATGTCATGTATCATAATTTGAGTGGTAATCCTAGGACTGTTATTTATTATACTTTATACTAAAAATAGTAAGATTCCATTTCGTCATATTTTTTAGTGCATCTTTGCACTTAATCTTTGTGCCTTTTGCACAAGTCACATTCACAATTCAGTGGAAAGCTGTAACGTGATATTATCTAGTTTAAAATCTTTTCAAGGTGATAAAAATATTTTTCAGTCTGTATTGCATATGCTGTCCAGATGGAAAAAAATATATATTTTAGCAATTTTTATATTGCATTTAGTAACTATAAATGCTTTTTAACAAGTTTTCACTGGTTACATAACTTAGAAAAGTATTTTCTACTTCTTTGCCATAGCTCTTCAGACCGCCAACATTTTTTTTTTTGTAGGCAACAGTAATGTGGTCAGTTCTTTCCTAAGGACTCTGATATCATATCTTTCATTATAAATTTTAGACAAAATAATTTAGAAACTAACTTTTCTCCTCATTGCAGCCTCATAATGTGACAACACAAGAAACTACTAAGCAAAGGTATATAGTGGAAAAGGGAATGTTTCACTCAGATTTTAATTTTTGTTATTTCTGGTATGTGACAGAAACAGAAGTTGATATGTAATCTACAATGATTTACAAAGACTCTCATAATAATTTACAATTGTAAAAATGGTGCTGGGGTGTCTCGGAATGATTTACTGCAATTTGTCACATTTTGAAGATATTCCAAACTAAAGTGTGCATATACTAAAGAATTTTCAATGAAATCTGAAATGGTTCATTTGTTATGTCAACTGGAACACATTAAGTGATATCTGAAAATCATTTTAAGATTTATTGAAGTGATTTAAAATATCCCTTAATGGTAATTTGGCACACTGCATAGGCAGCATTGTCATTAAGCAAGATAAGAAAATCCATTTCATCACATCTTAAAATTATTCATACCATTCTGTGGTTATAATAGCGCTGCTAGTGAAATCTATCATTTTAAAAATACAATTGCAATAAAGCAAAGCATTTCTGTCAACATCAAAATTGGTGAGCAATAAACTGAAAGGGACTGATATGACATATATATACATTAATAATGCTGAAAATTTACAGCTCAAAGCAAATCACATTTCTGCAGTTGCAGCTAATGATCACTTTTTAAAAGCACTTGTAAGAAAAAGGGAACTACTTTTAAAGCCAAATATCTGTCCCTTAAACAATGGTGATGTTACTGATTCGTTAATAGATTACACAACTATTTCTTTTTTTCACCAAAAAATCTTAAAGCTAAAACAATACACTTGGCATGAAAAAAGGTGCTTCTTTTTTGCATGGGGTGTACAGTTTGTAGAAAACTCACAGACATGTTTCCAGCTGATGAGGGTATTTTCTATCCTTTAACCATTTTTATGAGCACATTCAGGTTGTAGATTGTCCTTATAAGTACAGAAAGAACATATCTGTAAGTGCACATGCTCACATATACCTGTACCCTTACCAACATCCAACAGTATGGGAAAGCCCTGTGGATCTGGGCTGTTTACAAATCTAGTGTTACCTAGTGTAATAGACTACACTGACTGACATGTATCTAAAAGCATAAAAAAAAGTTTGCAGCACATAAAATCACATATTCATACAAACAGAATAAAATCTGAAATTGTTACTCACAGACTCATTGTAATGCAATGGAAAGGAATTAGCTTTTCAAGTCAGTTTTAGAGTTGACAAGCAATTCTAATATCTTTAATAAAATCAATGTAACATTTTTTTTTTAAACAAAATCTATTTATTTTACCAAACTTTTGGATAAAATATTTTTCAGTATTAAAAATGCTTCCCATCCACCCACCCTACCCCCCACCCCCGAATTATGCAAATATTAGTGTGCACAGATTATATTTAGCCATTTTTCAGTAGGTAAAAATTTACTGTTTTGATAGCTACAATATATACGCAAGCACAAAAAGTACCAAGCTGTCTTTTCAGTAGTGACAAGAAAAGATGACCAGGCAGTTTTCACAGCAAAAAAATGTTACATATGCACATGCATAGTATTTTCAAATCTGTTCTAAGTAACAGCATCCTGCTGAGCAGGTTAGAGGGGTCTTTCATGAAATGTGCTCACATTTGTTAATTTCTGTATGGTCTAGAAACTGATGACCGATACAGACAAACATAAAGGCATATTTTGTTGTTTTCACTGAAAAGTGATATTAGAAACTTTTGTCAATGAAAAAGCCTGCTTTAGGACCAACAGGATATTATAAATAAAATTAGATACTTATTAAAAAAATGGTACTTTTTAAAATGTATGAAATAAAGTGAGCGTTTCAAAACTAAGAGATATTCAGGTTTCAGTAGTCTATCTATGATAATGGTTTGAAGCCATGACAGGTTTTGTCTTTACAGGAATAAATGCCTTGCAATGGATTTGAGCAAGCATGGAACTTAATATATCACAATTAGATGAATTCACAGCTTACCTGACTATTTTTTGATGATAATAGAAAGTTGTTTTTTATCACAAAATTCCTCCTTTCTATATCAAAGACAGAATCATTTTTGGGGGAAAAAAAAATCACTTTTCCTTTAATGTCAAAGATTTCCTTTTTAAACCTTTGTCCTTTAAATTTGCCATAGAAAATTGATATTTCCTTTTCTACGTTACATGATTTAAATGTATTTTAATATTCTTACAGAACAGAAGACCTTGATTTTGATTTCTCACTGTACAGAATCTATATTGTAAATAGGTAAATAGGTGAAAATAAACTAAATTTCAAGGCATCTTCTGGAACATACAGACTCAAGGTGTGTCTCTTATCGGTCCCCTATGACACTTGATTCCTTTTTTCCTTTTTCTTTCCAGTTCCCCCACCCCACACCCCCTCACCCACACCCCCAGTAATGTGGAAGAATATTGCAAGCAAAAGATACTGTAATTTTTATGCAGACTCCAGCAATGACATCTAGGGGCTTTATAGGACTTCTGGTTTGTGCAATGTCTCTGCAATGGCAAACGATTTCCTGTCAAGGAGGAATAATTTCCCCCATGACTTTTTCAGTTCCATTTTGCTCAGCTCTATGCAGCCCAAGCTTAGCCAGTTGTTGCAAACAATGCCTTCAAGCATTTCTTCAAATCTGACCATGCTTTCATGTGAGCATCATGGTATTGAGTACTTGTATTGATAAAAAATAGCAAGAATATTTCTGTGATCCATGATGTGTGAAAAATTGCAGATCTTAAAATTAATTCAAAATTTATGCTTCAACAAGGTTTATGTTTTGGGCTTTTGAGATTTAAAAGAAGTATTTCCTTGGCTGCTGTTTAGATAAAAGCAGAGATGCAAAGGATATTGTATAAAACAGAAATCTTAAACCATGAATGAATAAGAAATAGGAAAGGTTTATGCACAGTAACTTATCTTTTAAGGGACTATGTGTGAGAGATCTTACTCTTTTCTCTATGTGAAAAAGCCAGTTGTAGACTATGGCAGGTTTTCTCCCTGTAAAATTATTTCTATGTGTGTACTTTTAGGCTTTGTTAGGCCATGACACTGTTAAACTACCACCATTTAAAAATGTTTATACTTGGATATCACAGAATGGATACAGAATGTTAATATTCTCTAACATGGTTTATGTTTCCACCACAAATCTGTTTCAGAAAGCCTATGAAGGTCTTGGGTTTTTTACAACATTTCTCAACATTTTTGCATAAGTTCATCCTGTGGATTCTGAGTTTTTTGCTTGTTTTAACATCTAAGATCCAAATAGTGAATTGCCTTCAGAGCTTTGGTGGGTAAATGTCTCATACTATTTCATAATTCCTCTTATTAGGATTGCTTCAAAGACATATTAATAACTTTGGCAAAGTATTACTTGCTAACTTGTGTTGACCAAAAGCAAGAGTTCAGATAATGCAGATGATTATACAACAGGAGTATTCAAAAAAGAACCAAGAGAAAAAAGACTTTGGAGTTAAGATGTCTGAATTTTTGAGAAGATGGTATTTTTCAGTGATCTAGGAAAAAAATATTATTTAGATTAGGACTCTGGAGATGTAAAATGTTATTAATTTCATAAACATTGAACCTTTTGGAAGAATATCCTATGTCTATATTCCTCTCGATTTTGATCAACACCGCTGCATGATGGTAGAGTTTCTCTCACTAATCTGAACTCTTCCTGATAGGTAAAAACCTGTATCTTTGCTATTTGCTAAGTATCATTAAAAGGATATATTTTCACAAAAATAAGGAAATTTAATATAGCTTCCTTGAGTTCATCCTGTGATTTCAACTGGTATGATAATTTCTATTTCCTTTGCTAAACTGTGTGACTGTGCTGTTAAAATGTTTGCTGTGGTGTTAAAATGGTTGCTGTATTTCATGTGGAGATGATACTTAATGTGTAATTACACTGTTATCTTTCAGGATAAAGAGAAAGCACTATATAATTGGTATTTGTGATCTAAAATCATTACTAGAAAGCTGAGCTCAGCTTAAGCAATGCAAGACAAGTTCTGCCACCCCAAAGCAAATTTTTATTAAGATAAGCAGACTTCCTGGTATTTTTATACTCTCTAATAGTGAGTGACACAGGTCTTGGACAGGCATGTGTTACAGTTTCATCTTTCATGATGGTGATACCATTACGCTGTTAGTTTCAAGGGAAGACAGAAAGAAGGGAGAGACTCATTTTGGTAAGGACACCATGAACCACGTTCAGTATATCCTTATTAAAATACCACAGAATTCTATTACTATATTTATTTAAAATAAAAAATTCTGAAAACATAAAAGAAAAAACACTGAACTTCAGATAAGGTATTTTAAAGTTCTTTATATTAAAACACTGAAGGCATCCTTAGTAATTACAGTAAAGTCAGCATACCTTGGCTGTTGTATAATCATTCACTGAAGTCTGTGTATGCATCTATTAATTTATATCTATACAAATATATAGTAATACACAGAAAAAAACATTTTTATATATAATCAAGACATGAACCTTTCAGTAGACAGATCTGACAAGAATTTAGCCAATTAGCAATGATGAACATTTAGCAGATTGGTAGTTTTGCAACTTGAGAGTAGAGCTGAATATGCAGCTGTGGAAAGTGAGAATTGATTAGTATGTTTGAGGGCGCTTTTTTATTATTTATTCTTTGTTGGGTTTTATGGTTTTGTTTGTTTGTTTTTTTTGTTTTGTTTTGTTTGTTTTTAATTAGTTACATACTTCCACATAGCTGGTTGGTTCCAGGGGACACAAACACAAGGTTTTCATAAAAATAATTATTTGCGTGCATAGGAGATCCAGCCATGCACAAAGAAGGTCTTCAACATTCAGGTGAAGAGTGGGAATAATTCTGCACCAGAACTGCAAGGATTAAGAACTGGGAGGGACTGAATCCTCTGAATCAGAGTTTAGGAATTCCACAGGCACAGAGATTCAGGTTAGGCAGCCATAGGCATTCAATCAACAGGATAAAACCTTTAGAACTTGCAAAAACTATCAAGGATTACTCTTTGTTACCCTTTTCTGTAATTCTGAGGAACTTAGAGCAACATATTTGAAGTCGAAGTACTGTCAGGGTACACAAGCACGCTACTTACAACAGATGCATAATTTTACATGTTGACATAAATCAACATTAGGATACTTACTGAAATTTAGTTTTAAAATATCATACAAATACTTTTTCAAGATTTTCTATGCTTCCAAGACTGGAAAAAAAAGATGGGAAAAAAAAATCAATCATTTCACATACATAATTTTACTATATTTTCCTCCGATTCTTTCCAAAATAAATAATTAGAAATAAATCCAAATGTCTCAAGCTTCCCTTCTCCAAAACACTATGAAATTCCAATACAATTCTTTTAATATTTTTCTTTCAGTTCTGTAGTAAGAGTCACTTGATGTAACACTGAATGTAACAGCATTGGTGCAGTCGTTTCTACCTATGGTCAAATGTTAACTGAGAATTATTTCTGATTTGTACAGGAAGCCCATCCATTAACAAGACATCTTTGTGTATACAAGGGAGGAAAAAAACACCTGATTTCTTTTGGATTGAGGAAGTATAAGTACAAAACTGCAAGTTATGATTTCTCCCTTCCCTGTATTGCTTATTGTAGCTGAATATGTCTCTCTTTTCCAGTTTTCTGGGCAAGTTATTTGCTTATATTCTCATTCCATTTAATCACCTTTGTCTTTTAACGAGGAAAAATGGCAAAGAACTTTTAATTTTATTTTTTTTAATGCCTGTTAGAACATCATTATTGACATCCTCGGAACAACTACTCAGGCACATGTTCTAACTACCAATCAAATCATAAAGGAGACCCACCTCAACTGATCTGTTCTCTACTCTGGTTTATACCCAGGATGCTGAATCAGAAAATAGTCCAGAAAAAACTCATAGCTCTGAAACTCAAATGTGTTTCCAAAGCACTTGAGAAAACTATAGTGTTACTACTGCAAAGCCAGGCATTTTTAGTGCTTTCTGGAGGAAATTAATTATTGACTCCCAAAATGTAGACTAGCATAAATATATTGATTTCACAAAAGTATCTGTATGTAACATCTCTTTGTTATCTTTCTCCATCTTACTTCTGATGATGCTTCCTTTAACAATATCTCACTTTTTCCCACCAAGAGTTTGTTTAAGATAGAAGATCATGTTTTCTACATAGTAACCTCAATTTTTTTACCAGTAGAAAAAGGTAGCTGTTAATTCCTCATTCAAAAACTATTTTAATAGTTTGATTCTTAACTCAGTGTTAGTTTTATGAATGTTATAGATAAAAAGGAAAAAAAAAAAAAGATGTATTAGGAAACTAAATTCTTGAAAGGTATAGATTACTTGTACTCTTGTATATTTTCAAGATACTAAAGAAAATTGAAATAAGAACTAGAAAAGCTTTGCTAGTGTTAAATGTTTTCTTAGAAATAAATGATCACTTGACTTCATAGATACAGCTTTAATCCACGTTGTTGATTTTCTTTACAGGAGAGGACAATTTGTTATATTTCTTGATAGTTATTTCCACTGGTATTTACATTTCTTAATTTTTTCAATGTGTGTTTTAGAGTGTATGGTTTAGACTTTTCACTGCTAACAGGACAGGATGTTTTTTTAAAAAGTAAAGCCATAGTAGAAAAGCATAAAAATGTAAAATTAATAAAAAATTTTACCTAGAAGATTCAGTTCCTAGTTCAGTAGTGGAAACCATCTGTTTCATTTTCCTCGTAGTATTGAGTGTGTCACAGGATGAATGTCTAAGGACATCTGTAGTAAGATCACCATTTATTTTACATTTCAAGTATTCTCCATATTTTTTGAAAAATAAACTGCATAATAATGGAGTTGAAAGTGCTAATGTATTTTAATACCTTTAATAAGGTATTAAAACTAGTGAGAGAATGATTTATTACAAAATACCATTGAAAATATGTACTTGAAAATATAGGCACTTGAGATAAGCATATACAGCAGCTGTTGGGCCAGCTGCAACATAGCACTGTTTTCTCCAAGCTTTTCACCGAAGCTTAACCATACAGTCATAATTTTTTTTAAAAAAAACATATTCAGAAATATGTATACAGTAAAATCACTGATTTGATAGAACTAGTCTCCGGACTCCACAGGAGCTGAAGACTGTTAGTGTAGTTTTAAAACATATTTGTATATTAAGCAGTCTCTTTGGTAAAAGTAGCATCATATTTAACAGATCTGTGTCCTTGGGTTTATATTCTGAGCTGGTCTTTTTTAAAAAACAACTCTGATCAGTTCTACAGAGCATCAGCGCAGTTAAAAGACAGTGAACTGGAATCTGTTCCTGCCTGTGTATTGCCAACAGAATTGTTTATTGAATTCCAATTGTAATGTCAGTCAGTTCTGATGTTAATTCCTTCTGCTTTTGTCCCCTCAGGAGGGAATGAGAGGTGTCATCAGAACTAAGCTGAACACAGAATTGCATCACTAATAGCATATATGTCAGTCATGCAAATCCTTCCCTACACATTACTGCAGTTCCAATGAAATAATCCAAAATAAAATTTGGATTCAGACAAAAAAAACACCCAACCCCAAACAAGTTATACTTATTTTAATCAGATGCTATACATGTCTAATAAATTATGAAGGCACAGTAAATGGATTCCCACATTCTTCTGAGTCAATCTTTAAAGGGGAATTGCACTGAGAGTAGATAATATTTGGTGTGAAAGCTGAGTACACTTGTGGAATAGAGGGATGTATTCTGAATGCGTGCTATTCAGGACTGAGAAGAAAATAAGAACTGAAGAGAAGCTTTAATACTAATGCTAATAGTACTGATATTCGTATTAATTTTAATACTAATACTACTAATAATACTACTACTGATAAGAATAAATATTATTAATGATAATAATGATGTGATAATAATGCAATGATAATGCAATAATAATAATAATAGTGCTTTAGAATTAGATGGAATCCTTAGTCCCAGTCAATCTATTCCTAACATTCATACAGCTATGATGGCTTCCAAACTTGCTTATTGTACAAAAAAGAGCTTTTCCTGTGGTACATCTGTATTTGTCGCACTTCTCTTAAGTTATCCAAGCTTTCAGGTAATAGATGTAACTTCCCCATCAGGGAGCCAACACATTTTGGAGGAAGAAGGAGATGAGACGACAGGATAGATATCTACACTGGACCACAGGATTTCCCAAATCTGCTTTCTCGAAAAACAGGGTGATTATATTCAGTACAGTGCCAGCAGAGCCAGCTAAAAAGTTTTGGGTTTTTTTCTCTGTGTGTAGAGAGAAAAATGTTACCACTTTGCTGGGATGACTGGCTCTGCTATCTTTGAAAAAATATATGAGGTAGACTATATATTAGGCCTGCTAAGTTACCTGAAGCAATTCATTTTACAATGAAAGCTTTAGTCAGGTGTACCTAAGTGTATCCAGGGAACTGGCCAATGGTTGTCATACAGAGCAGCAACTTTTTCCACTCCAGAGTTTCTCTTTACCAGTAAAATTAGGGTCCTCATACTGACTGCTTGCAGTGCTACAATAAATTAAAGAATACTACACCAGTTTTCTACCAACTAATAGTAGTCAGGACAGTTACAGCCATTTATTACAACACCACTTACTTCCTGCCGGAGTGAATCATCAGCTGCTTTCAAAGCAGAAACTAAAACATAAACCTTTAACCATTTTTTAATTAGCCTGTAAATTTCATTAAAAAAATATCTGTTCAGGATGTGTGGTAGTATACAGGTTATGTGTATGAAATGCTTCTGTCTGTAGACTGAATGGTTTAGTTACTATGTCAATAAGTTTTACTAAAATTAGCTACTTTTTCTCTTTGTAAATACACATTAGGTTATGTGAAGTCAAAACAGCTCCCTTTAGTGGCCAAAAAGCTTGAACTGCAGGACTGAAGCTTAAGAAAAATTAACTTTGGTAACTTTCTGGTATTAACACTTACAACAATGTTGTGCCTGATACTTTCATGACACGTAAGAATAATACGGTAAATTTGTCTACATTTTAGCTCCAAACATCTGTGTGGTGTAATATAGGCTGTTAAAACATTTCTGGAATGCATGTATGCACAGGGACTAAGAGTAATAGCAAGTAGCTATTCTGTGTAGAATGAACTATTTATGACCCTAGAATAAACATGGACCCTAGAGAAGTTCAGGCATGACATGAGACCTTGAAACGCCAGGAAAACATGATACCAGAGGCTCTGGGCTACAAACAACTTGCCAGTGGCCCATTGCTGGCCATCAAAGGAGAGCAACTGTGCGGGCAGAGTCAGTTTTTGGTATATGAAGATGACAATGGGGGACCAATGAAGAACCATAGCATGGGTCAGGATGACCAGAAACAAAATAATTGATTTGGATCCACTGCATCCTGAAGGAAGGCAGTCCCCTAGATGGAGTTCCCTCACCGGTCTCAAGACAGTACTAGTCCTCATCAAGGAAAATAATTAATAAATGCAACTGCTTTGGGAAGTACTGATGCTGTGGCTGCATATATATATATATATGTTCTGTATTCTGCTGTTAGTCTGGGTTGGCTATCACAGAGAGTAGAAAAGAACATAGATTCAGTACTGGCAATTAGTACGTGACTGTGATGCATGTATATAGATAACTAAATATATACATATATACATACACATTCATATATACATATGGAGAGAGATAAAGAACAAAGAAAGGCAAGAGGTGCATACATTAGGACTACCTGTGTGATGAATTGATTGCTCAATATATCTATCAATCTATCTAAACTATATCTAAAATAACTGTACACACGTTAACTGGTAAATCTTAGTTAAAATTTGTGTTTAGGTGGACATTATCATTTTTTTCCCATCCCTGCTGTTGTTTTGGGTTTTGGTAACTCAAAACTGAATTTAGATTCCCTAACTTGGATGCAAAAAATTTGGTTAAGATAGAAAATTAATTAAAAAAATGTATATCCAGAAACCAAACAAGAATGCAGGTCAGAGCACAGCCTTAAAAACAAAAGATAAGCTCTCCCCTTTGCAGCTGTCACTCCTATATTGAATTGAGTCATGCCTCCCAATATGTATCGCCTATTTCTTCATGACTAGCTCTTACAAACTAGTAATTGCAATAAATTTTGAGCTTTCAATACCCCCACCCTACTTTTTGCAGCTGAAAAAAATAATATCTTTTAAACTTTGTTGGCTAGCACTTGGAGGTGGAAATTTACTAAGGAAAAAATCAAACCCCAAAACCCTAACTTTTTTTTTTTTTAATTGCTTTGAAAATAAACTTATTTTAAAGGGAATCAGGGAAAGAATGAAGATTTATTTTTTTCTTCTTAAAATTGACAATATGCATATTGAGAAAACCCTTTATACTGATCTATATACATCAGAAGCCAGTGATTCAGGCACTAGACACAGGAATCAATGTAAATTGAAAGGCAATCTGTTTGTTTACTATTCATCTTGGCCAATGTTTCTTGTAAAATTTAACATCTTTTTTTAAAAGTGTATCAAAGGATAGACAGAAGCCATATGATATCTTTAACATGGAGATCACCAAGATAATTCTTTGATTTTCTTCTACTGCTGGAGACTACACAAAAAGTTGTGTTTTGTTGTTTTTTTTTTTTTTTTAAAAAAAAAAAGATTGGTTATCCTATAGCTAACTGTTTTTTAAAGTTTTGTTGTTTTGGGTTTTTTTTTAAAGTATTTCAAAGACTGCTTTACTGTTTCTTAAGCCAGAGACTGGTAATTTTCTTGCTCCATTATGGTAGCGTTCTGAAACTTGTTATGTGTTCATAGAAGAAAACTTTTTATAGCCTACACCTGTGATAGCATTGTTGCTGCATGGTGTTTTCACCAGTTACTCTTCTTAAACTCAGATATTTGCAAATTACATTTTGGTTTACCAGAAAGGAACTACTTTTAACTGGAGCAGTGTTTTTTAGGTGCTTGTCCAGCTCTTCTGGAAAGGTGTTGACTCCTGCTTCTGAGTTTAGAGCCGAGCCATGGACAGCTGCAAAAGCAACTGCACACACAGCACTATGAAAGGTACTGGTAAGATAACCAATTTCTGTGTAATAAGAAAGCATGAAAAATAGGCAGTGGGATGCAAACAGCCACTTTTTTTTGTCAGCTGGGGTTTATGTGGGCTTGATTATCCTGTCACTAAGGACTAAGATGGCTTTACTGCACTTTCACATGGAAAATACTACAGATCCTTTCTTTTTTTTATCCTGCAAGGCAACAAAAGTAAACCTGTAAAAAATTCTCAAGAGAAGACTGAGACCTTGATTATTTAAATGTCATTGATTACTTTTTTAGTGAAAAGGTATCTAACCCAAAAATTCCCAAATAATTCTATAACACGCTGCAAGTACAACCTGCAACCATTAATCAACACACTTTTGGTTACTTTAATAATACATTGTATCAGAGATATATCCCTTGAGCAGCTCAGCAGAAACTGAGCAAATGAAAGGGGCTGCAATATCAAAACTATTTAGTAACTATTCTTGATGCTGTATGTTGTGAACACTTTGCTTACCTTCTCAATCCCATTAAAACAGACCAAGGATGGAAGCCTAAAAGAGCCTTGGTAGCAGAATGATAGAATCATATGGGATTGAGACATGAGAATTAAAATTTTGATCCAGTCTTGTCTTTGCTTTACCTAGTTAGAGTGTTGTTGGCGGGGTAGTATTTGGTCTACTGAAGAACTAAGCACAAACTATATATGCCTTTTGAGAAGTTAACTTGAGAGACAGTTCTGTTTTTACAAAAAAAAAAGCTCTGTGTTAACAGCCCTGTGGTAAATCACATGTAATGTTTTTTGGAAGGAAATTTCTGAAACCATGAGGTTTTACCAGGACTTCTGAAAAACAGCCAAACCAAAGTACAAGGAAAAAAAAAAGAAATGCCACCTTTCTCTAGAATGCAGTTTTATATTTGGTTATGAGACAGTATGGTCTGACATTGAATTAGCTTACTTCAAACCAGCAAGCAGATCTATAATGGAGTTGGCTCCTAATCCATCAGTGATAAAGTAATTTGCACTTTTCAATACTCTGTATTTACATTAGTATTTCAAGCTGACATACCTAAGTTAAAAAATGACAAAATAGAGTGGGCAGCTTGGTCTGAGAACAGAAGTCTTTAAATGAATCTTTAGTTTATCTGCTTTTGCTAACTCATTAATCCTAAAAGGTGTCAGTCTAAGTCTAATACCTATGAGTATCAGAGCTGTGGTCATTTCCAAATTATAGTATTGATTAATTGATTGTCTTCTTCCAGTTGTGAATTATTTTATTGCTGGCTCAGACTGGCTGCTGAACACCAAAGTTTAATCTCATCTGAAACACAACAAATAGCTCCATAGTTTTACTGCTGTGGTTAAGTGAGTGTTAAGTGAGTTTAGGAAACTAAAACTTTTTGAATTATTATCTGATAAAAAAAGAATATGTGAGATATAATTAATATGTGGTTGGTGATAGTCCAATTCCAGCTGCTGAAGCCAGAAACAGGGTCCTCTTGTCCCCAGACTTGTACAGCCTGGAAAAATACTACAGCTGCTGAATTTTTAATGTATATGATGGGATGATAGGATGGGGAAGAGAAATAAAGTAGTCACTGGATGAAACTACTTTAAGGAGTTAATACAATCAGTTTTGTGGTTTCAGACTAAAATGAAAATTGGAAAAGGAAATGCAGGTCATGACTCAAGTCTTATTATTGACATTGCAGCCTGGAGAAACTTGCACAACACGTGTCTATACTGTGAATGCCTAATTTTCAAGAGCATTAGGCATTCTTAGAATTAACATAGAAGACAAAGAAAAGTTGATGTATCGTTCAGCTTTTTGATTTAATAAGAATGTAAGATAATCGAGGGAGTCACCTTTTCATCTCCATACTTTTCTAATAACTTATAAGAGAAAAGGTTTGAAGAAAGGTTTATCTTTCTCTTTCCCCCTACTGGGAGACATTAGTTTGTTAGTTTAATTTATATATTTTTCTTATCTGGGTTGATACATTGCTAGACTTTTTTTTTTTTTTTTTACTTCTCTTCTCAATTTAAACCAAATCATAGGAGAAGTAAATAATAGGGGGTGTGGGGCGTGTGTGTCTGTCACTTGTTTATTCTTAATCCAGGCCTGATAATGTTCATGGAACTGGTATCTTTTCCTGTTGACTCTGCAAGCCAGCAATGTTCCTTCGCTGAGATTTAACTTCATAGAAAAAAACATGAGTTCTCACACAAAGTAAATCCCTCAAACCCAAAACACCTAGTAAGGTAGGAGTGATGCTGAAGACCCTCCCCTGTGAGGACAGGCTGGGATAGTTGGGGTTGTTCAGCCTGGAGAAGGCTCTAGGGCAGGGGTCCTCAAACTATGGCCTGCGGGCCAGATACGCCCCCCCAGGGTCCTCAATCCGGCCCCCGGTATTTACAGAAACCCCTGCCTGGGGTTGGGGGGGGAAACCAAGCAGCTGCAGATGACTGCCTGCCACTTCATCGACGCATCAGCCCCCTGGTTAAAAACTTTGAGGACCCCTGCTCTAGGGAGACCTTATAGCAGCCTTCCAGTACTTAGAGGAGGCCTACAGGAAAGAGAAGGAGAGACTTTTTATCAGGCAGTATAGCGATATGATGAAGGCAAAGAGTTTCAAACTGGAAAGGAGTAGATTTGGATTAGCTATTAGGAAGAAATTCTTTACTGTGGGGGTGGTGAGACACTGGAACAGGTTGCCCAGAGGAGCTGTGGATGCCCCATCCCTGGAAGTGTTCAGTGCCAGGCTGGATGGGGCTTTGTGCAACCTGGGCTAGAGGAAGGGTCCCTGCCCATGGCAGGGGGATTGGAACTGAATAATATTTAAGGTCCCTTCCAAACCAAACCATTCTATGATCTTATGTTTCTATGATTCTATAATTATATGCAATAAATAAGAGGTGAAAAAAGGATTATTTTGCAGTGATATTATTGCCCAAAATACTAAACATTTACAAACTTGGACCTGTTCATCTGCAGAAAATTAGAGAAACTGAACACCTCAACCCTGAAGCCAGCTGTCTTGGACATAAAAAACAATTAAAATCTAATTCAGTGCAGCCACATTATCAAGTTTTAGATAATCCATCACTCTTAACAGTTAGTACTAAGGTTTAGTAAACAGCACTAGTCAAAATACTAACACTGTTTTTAATGAAATCAACATTACTGGATACTATCTGTAACAGCAATCTTAGAGGTTAAGATCAAGATAAGGGTTTTGCTGCCTTGTTGGGCTATGCCTCTGCTTTGTCCCCTTCTTCCACAGTGTTAGGACAGTGTATAGGGACATTTTTCTCCTATATCTGAGGAAACAGAAGTGACAGATGCAGACTTGGATGCAGTGTAACATAGTGACAATATAGAGAATGACTTAACCATTTTTAGAATTATGATATCTTTGTATCTGTCTATATTCACTGTCTCATGTGCTAGGAGAAGGGATCTACAAGCACTGGATACCCAAAGCACTACATCAGCCAGTGCTGGGAGTCCCACAGACCATAAGAAGCCATCAGGGCAATCAAGATTTTTATACAACAGAAAAACAGATGGGCAGGAGTCATTTGCCTAAACATAGATGTCTGTTTGACTGTCTTACCTACCCTCCAGCTAACAGTCAGAAGGGGGACGGAAGGTCTCATGTACTCCTTATGTCATATCTGCCAGTCATGCATGAATGTTCACATAATTTAGTACTCTAGAAATGGCATTAGGTGCCTACCTTAGGAAAAGGAACTCTGCATAATATATACCTGCACCTTTGTGGACAAAGAGAGGAAACAGAGTTTACACTGGTAGAGCAAAAAAAAAAGGGGGCTTAATAGCACAAGTTGTGCTGTGCAGGTAAATCAGCCTGAAAAGTACCTTACGTATGGAGAGGAGGGACAGAGTGTTCAGCCAGCACTATATGACAATTCAGGTCAGGGTGCAAAGATGCAACTAATGCATTATATAATTCAGTTATTGTTGGTTAACAGAATTTAGAACACTTGTAAATACCTTTAATCTATGTGGTGATTTCTTTTCTTGCTTTATTTCACTCATTAACAACAGTGTTGCTCTAAAAGCACCAAAATAAAGAAGGTAGTTGAGACTTACTGCCCAGGGCTAATAAATTTCATAAAAGCAGGCACTAAATTCAATCAACCTTGAGATCTATAGGCATCTGCTGCTTCTTTGAAAAGCTTTAACTCTTTAGTTCTCATTGCTTCCAGTTTGCCTAAATCTGTGAGATGTCTGTTCAACTCTGTTTTGGTTTTGATTTTTTAATTGCAGTAGGGAAATACATGTTTAAATCAAAGAGAAGAAAATATGTTCAAGTACTTTTGTTTCTCATATGAAGAGTGAAGAACATTTATGTAGAAGAATAAAATTTCTGGCATTCAACAAATTGAGACGGACTGGGTGGGGTGGAGGATATGCAAACCAGCCAATAAAAGATCATGATGAGAAAGCTAGATTTGAAATACAACCACTTCCCCAGACAAAGGCACACACTAGAGACATGTTTAGAGAGAAGCTTCCTCCTTAGCTAATGTGCTTACAATATCTCTCTGTGCACACCTTTTGTCTCACTTTTTGCTTGTGAAGCTCTATGTAAGAAGGAAACAGCACAAGCCCTTTGTCAAGAAATGGGTTTAACAGTCCTTCACTAAGGGGAGTTAAATCTACATCTCCTAGGATGTTTCTGGACTGTCTGTCTATAGTTTAGTTATACTGAGGAAGACCAATGCATCCAGTTGCTAGAGTTTATTTAAAGGAAATCTTTGCACAAATGTATTTTTGATGATCTTACAAAATGGAACATAAATCCTTAAAACCAGGGAGGAAGGAAGATAGATTCATGGAAAAGCTCGTTGCCAAGGAGTCCCATGCCAATACATGGTTCGGGCCACATGTGGGTAATGGAATTAAACAAACTAGAGAAGAGCATTTTATGGGACAGATTATTGCAGTTCTCAATTTTCTGCCAACAGTCAACACAACAGTTGTTTTTTCAGAAAATTGAAATGCCACAGAGCATAGATATTTTTCCAAAGTATAACCAGCAAAAAGAAATAGTTAATTCGTTCTTCATATCATGTACAGTAATTAAGTAATTACATACATCTAGTGAGAAAATAATCCATGTAATGTTAAAGGCTTGATTTATTAGACACCTAAGCCACAAGATGTATCACTTTTCTTGGGAGTCGGATGATGAAGACTGTATGAAAACCTGAGAAAGCTTAATTTGACGTTTTTTGTTACTCATAACAAACAAAAACATTTTTAATGCTCAATTTATCATCAAATACTTTTTAGATGCAGTATGTTAAAATGATTAAGTGTAGCAACTGCTCTGTTTCTCCGAGAAAATGTTCATAAAAGCTGACACTTTTTTGCAACATATAAAATCTGTCATCTTAGTCTTTTTGTGCTGTATATTCAGACACTTTTGCCTTGATAACCTCTTTTCCCCATACTTTTTGCAGTTAGTGCAACTGAAAACTATTTTCTTTGACTGTATCTTTTTTAATATTTCCATGGAACAAAAGTGTTACTCACTTGTTCTTTTTTTTGAAGTTTTCTGTTAAGACAGGTTTGGGTTTTTTTTTTTTTTTTACCTTCTAAACCAGCAAACACTACAGGAGACATTAAGATTAACATATATTAAATAGTTGTAAGCAAAACTAGGCTTTTGAGAGTCTTCAATAAGAACTCATGTCTAGAACAGGTGGAGGTTTTTTTATATTGAAGTTTGCGTAGTTTGTACTCCACTTTTGCACCATTTTCTTAAGACATTAGTAATCTTTTGCTTAGCTACTACTCTAGTTTTTTGTAATGGACTATACAAAGATATCAGATTCCTTGTTTTTTTAAGCATGTCAGTATTCGCTAAATAATGATAAATAAACTAAAGATAGAAAATGTTTTACAAACATGACAATATAAGGAAGCTGATATTATTAAACATGTAATCATTTCAGAAACTTTCGCATTTTTTAAAAACTGCAGCATCAACTTGGGTTAGACCTGTACAGACTACCTTATTCTTCTTATACATCCTCCTTAAAATATCTCAGGGAAAGAAGATGCTCAGAGTTACCAAATTGTTTTGAAAGTTCTTGCAACAGTTATTTTAGAAAGTAAAATTATAGTAAGGCAATGTACAGTCTGTTCCAATAATAGGTTTACAACTAAATGACTTATATAAGAAAACATTTATAAACTACTAAATCTTTATGATGCATAATTTAAGACCAAAATCTTGATTAGACAACTGTGAATTTTTACAGATTCATAAGACCAAAGAGCTGAGTTATTAAATGTTTAATTGATATGATTCATCACACAGTTCATTTCAGCCTGGCTACTATTATATCTACTAAGCAGTTAGTACTATGCACTGCAAAATATCAGGTGTTTTTGCTTTATTAGGCTTAAGCATTTGAACTGATTATAAACAAACACATGACTTAATCTGTTTCTTAGCTTTGTATTAACAAGAATTTCCATGGTGATATGGTCAAAACTTGTTACTCTACTACAGCCATTCAGCCTGCTACATCATTTACCTGCTTCCTTCCCTATATTCTGCACCTGTCATTGCTCAGACAGGCTAGAGAATCTAGTAAAAATTATTACTTAACCATCTGGAAGGCACAGCTAGGTATGTCCTTCTTTAATCGGGAAATCATGGTTTCAGTAGGAGTTTTCCATAGGTACCAGGGCTGAAGGTCCATTCATGTAAGTGAATCTGTTTGCACATGAAGTGAATCTGTGTTTGCAATTCTTGCAGTAAGTAAGGTTAAAAGGCTGGAAATTTGATTCTGTATTTCTGTCTACATCCACCCCGGTGTTACTGACACTGAAGAAATCGTGGTCTCCACAGGCTCTCTCTCCTTCTCTGTGAACATTTACTGTCACAGGGCTCTTTCACCTTAGCTCAACTCGAGTATTTCTGTTTCCAGGACTCAAGACGGTTCAGGAATGTTCAAGCTTTGCCTTTATTTTGCCAAATACAAATATCAGGTTTTGTTGGCCCGTCTGCATGCCCCCCCCCCCCTTCCCCCCCCCCCCCCCCCCCCCCCCCCTTCTCAGTAGGTTTCTCATACCTGTTTGTTTCTGCATAAATAGCAGCTGCATAGCACTTTTTTCTACCTATTGTCACATGGTTTTGGACAATGTAGGTATAATTTATGAGTGAATAACGGTATAATTTATGAGTGAATAATGGCTCTTCGTAACCTAACAAGAACTGAACAAATATTTTTCTTTTGTGGGTCATTCACTTTTCTCAGACTTGTTTCACAGATAAAGTAGTACAAGCAGGATTTTAACAAGAACAGTCTTAGGCAACTACATAGCAGGAAATTTAGAATATCAGCTTGAAGAGGTAAGAAATACAATAAAACAAGAAATCAAGAATAATTCATGTAATCAGTTCTTTCTCATGGAAGCAAATGATCTGAGATCTTGTCCTACCTTCAGGAACATAATTTTTTTATTAAAAAAAAGCTCTTGTCTTTTTTGTGTAGACAATGACGTTTCAAGTAGCTGGCCAAGGCTTTGCTATGCTTTATCAATTTGTAATCAAAGAAGATACCTTTCCTAATATATCTTATTATACTAATTAAAGATGGTACATAATTAACAGCACTTTCCAATTCCTGCAAGATAAGTTGCAGGAAAAAAAGAACAGTCCAAACCCAACATACATCAAAGTCTAAAGCAGAGTAGTGAAAGACATGAGACAATGAAAATTGCAAGCAGATATATCTGAAGCAAGAAAAGGGAAACACGGGTTATTTTTATAATCATTGAAAGCCTAGCTGTGGAGCAATAGCTTATAGGACTTGATTTTGCCAGTCATTGATGTAGGGCATTTGTGTACCCAGGATATCAAGCTAATGTGCAGCTGGCTTCTAGTTTTGTAGTAGACTTCTTGAAGATGCTGTATACAATTGTGTATCTTACAGCTAGCCCTGCCTCTGTTCCATGTAAAACTCTATATGAATACTAACTTTTCTCTTGAAACATAATTCATAATATCTGTATTTTAGTGCAATGACTAAAACATTTCATTCTTGTGAGCTTTAATAAAAATGACCAAGGAAAGGCTGGTTGAGTGAGGAAGTGAAGCCTCAAATACATACTGTTATAAATCATATATGGAGCCAGGGCTGTACTACTCATTACAAATGCTTCTTGAAAACCAGTAATAAAATAATGTTCTTTAAGGAAATGAGAATGAAAAAGAGGGGCAGATGTCGTTTTCAGGAAGATAATTGATTGGTGGCATGGAAGAAGAGAAACAGGAAAGAACAGCATCTACAGGAAATCAACTGTTAATAAATATCAGAAACTGCAGTCAAGTGACAAGATAAGCTGCAGCATATGTTCCTCCAGCGACAAAATGGAAATCATTTTCTATAGAAGAGATGCTGATAAGCCTGCCTCCTCCCCAAAAGGCAATCATTTTACATTTTATATTATTTGAAAAGAGCTTGATTATTTTCCTTTGAATGAAAAAGATGATTCACATTTACCTGTCAACAGAATTTTCAATTCAAGTGTTTTGCCTGCGTACTTAAAGGCATATGACCCAAGCACAGCACGCTAGGGAGAAAACTTTGGTGAGATGTGAATAAATAATAATTCAAAACCACAGATATTGGTTTATCTTTGTCCTACTTCAAATTACTGTAAATTTAAACCCAAAGAGTCTATTAAATGTGGGTGTGGGTTTTTTTCTTTTTTTCCAGTAATGGGTAACACATATGTACAGTATTCACATAAAGGTCAGATGAGTTACCGCCCCAAAATAACACCCACAATAGTAGTCAACACATGAAAATCATAATAATGCCATTTGAAGTCTAGATTTAAAAGGAAAATCCATATCCCAGGCATGTTTTGCAGTTCTCTAAGCACAGCTGGTGTAGTAGTGCATGCACAGAAACTGATAGGAGGCAGGGAAGAACCAGCATAACGGATAGACAGTAAAGGATTAATTTGGCATCCATTTTTCATTATGAATAGATTAGCATTTGAACTTCCCTTTTATTAAGTAGGAAAACTTGTAACTGGAGTCTGATTAGGAATGCAAAGATTTGTGAAATGTTAATATCTTAACAATATTTCAGTGATCTTCCTCCAGGAATCATGATGCCTTGATGCCTGGGCTTCTTGTCATATTTTAAGTCATCTGGGAAGAGACAGACAGAGAAAACAAATGCAAAGGGGTGGATGGGTGGATTTTTTTCTTCTGAGTGTCTATAAATCAGTAGTTAAAAGACAGGAGGATTCACTTTTTTCCAACACAAAAGAAACAACATACTTTCAACAGAAAACTGGAAATCCCAAATAAGCAGTTTTACAAATGACCAAAATTTTGATCCCTGTGGACTGGCTTTACATAAGAGTTTTCCAAAGAAAAAGTCATCTATCTTCATCAGTGGTGTAGTAGCAAGAATACTGTACCAGCAGTGCTGTCTTTCTCCAGAGAGCTTCCATAGTGGATGACACAGTCCCTGTCCTGCCTGCCCGACACTCACATTCCTTCACCTCCCTCTTCCATGAGTGCTGCTTCAGGCAGCTGTAAAAGAGGTGCCCTCTGGGCTCATACCACCCAGGCTCTGCCTTACTCCCACTCTGTTTAGGATTTTCCTGTCATAATCAACATGAGCTGTGTTTGATTTTAAGGATCTGTCAGGAGAAAGTAGAATTTACACTTAACAGAAGCTTGGGGGGGTGAAAAAAAAGATATGTCGGTTGCTTTTTACTTGAGCCAAAAGAAAAAAACCTACATAGAAAACCACACTGGGCAACAGGGATTAGAATAAGAAGCTAGTGACTCATGAATCTGTATCACAATGAGTCTGAAGACACTTGTCTTTTTTTCATATATGATTCATTCCTATAACAAGAAATAACAAAACATGGAGCCTACATTCTTTTGCTTACTGAAGTTAGGCAACTAGACCTACCAGACTTGCAAAGAACCGACTTTCTGGATAACATAAAAATTAATCCTGACATGAACAGCAATATTAGGGTGAATAATAACAATCCCATAGCAAAAGACTAACATATTTATTAAGTACTTATACAACATCCATTTCTCCTTAAAGACCCTGACAAATAAAATTACCTAAAATAAAAAATAGTAACCTTTTTGTAGTCAGATTTGTGTCAGTTTTAACAGCTGACAGTTTTCATTCACTGACACTGCTTCTAGAGCGCTATAAGGACAGTCCTCAGAAAAAATGGAAAGTCTTCCTAAACCAAAAAAGCTTTTCAGGGAGTACAAGAACTATTTAGCATGTCAGTGAATTTTAATAATACTTAACCATAATTGCAGAAATGTTGCATTTAATTTTTCAAAATACTGTATGCAAGTATGACTAATGCTAAATACTTCTCTAAGTTAATGTGTAACTGTGCCAGAGAAGACTGTGCCAATGAAAAGTGCAATGCAAGAGCAGATGCTGAATTTCAAAAATTTCTAGCCTGCATCTAGTTGTGATCACCAACAGTTGTGCAGATTTCTGTGAAAGTCAGCAGAGCAATTGTAGAATCAGCTACTTGATGTTTTATTTAAATTCCATGAAACTCTGAAACATCACTAGTCCTGACCTTGTATCCATCATTACTAGACTGCAACTTTCACTTCTTGAAATAACATTCATGATTATGCTAATGGAGACTTTCTTTCCTGGCACAGGGAGCTTGAAGTCATTTTAATGGTGATTTTCTGATTGAACTTGCAACTTGTGCCACTGTGACTTCATGTTTTTACTCTGCTCTGTGTGTGACAATTTCTTCCCCATTGAGATGACCCACAATCACTAATACAAATACTTTAAAAGAGGCTAACTGAATAGGGAAGTCATTATTGTAATTATTTCAGAAGACACCAGCACTAAAGGATTTTTCAAGTTAATTTAATTTCAGGAATATAAAGACATTAGATTATCACTCCATTCATAAAACATTAAAGCTTCCTTCCCCCATGGTCAGAAATGTTTTAATTCTGCCTTTGGGCACATTTCTCAAGCACATGTATAGGACATGACCAGCTGTAATATAGCAAGGGGAGCTAAGTAAAGTGTGTACATTCTCACTGGAAGGTAGCCTCTCTAAACACTGTACCCAGTCAGATGTCAGGGTGAAAAAAACCACAGACCAAACAGACAGATCTAGGTCAAGAGATTAAAGAGATGAAATCCAAGATGACTGCACACCCAGGGAATGCTAGCAAGTGCAGGAGACAGAAGTTCAGGTACATTTTTCCTCCATAACAGTGAAAAGTCTTTTCAAAATGGAAATTGGACACTCCCTTTTCAGTGTCCTGAGTACTTTCAGGCCTTGATGGCTTCACAATGTGTCTAAGCTATGTTCAATTGCATCAATTGTCCACCAAAGAAGGAGCAGTAAAATCAGGGGAAAGAAAATACTCTGTGGATAGAAGGCTGTTTTCACCTAAATCAAAATCACATTACAGGGGTGAGTCCTGGCCTTGTGGTTTGTATTGAAACACAAAGAGAACAAAACAAATACTTTCTAACTTGGATTCTCCTAGTGCTCTGACTAAGCCTACAGTTGCTCTTTGGGAGCTTTGCAGATCTCTATCCAAGTTGTCTCTATCCCAGTTCTAGTGCCCTTGTCTCAAATAAAAGTTCATTTTTCTACATCTCTCTTAACAAGTTGAAGTGTGACCCAAGACAAAGAGCTTTTATTCCTGTTACCCACATATATACTCTCAGGAACATAATAGACATGAAAAAAATAATCACATCTCCTTCATTCTGTGTGTCTTGCTTCAAATGTGGAAGAGGTGTTGTCTTTGCCCATTTCTGCTTTTGCTATTTAAAAAGGATGAAAATAAAAATTTTCTTTTCCACAAGACTGTATAGTAATTTGCAACTGACTCAATTAAGCTTCACACAATGGAATTACATTTTTTTTCATTTTTTTTTTTTAATTATTATTTCATAAGGAAGTCCTATAAAAAATTTAACACAGTAGTAACAGATGCTCTGGATGGTCTGGTTTTCTTCTCAGCTGCCATGTACTTCAACCCCAGAATCTAGGATCAATATGGTAGCATTAATGGTGGTTCATTACTTAAAAGTAACATCCAAAGAGCACAGCAAGCAGATAGAAGTGTTTGTGCAGCAGTCTTTGGGGTCTGCTTCTGTGGTATCCTAGGAACACCTCTAGAGCTGCTCACAGCTGCCTGGAAAGAATCACCACAGGAAGCTTTTGCTCTGGGCAAGCTCTAGCACTCATTTCTGACAACTCCTGTCTGCTGTTCCCAATGTAAGTGTGTTTGAGGTTTAGTCTGCAGCCAGGTACTGCCAAGAGCGCAGCTCAATGGTTTTTGGCTGGTGCCAGGGAGGGACTTACACATTGGCGATTTCTGGTGTTACAAGCAGAGTTGTGTTTGTGTCATGGGGCATGACGATGGGGATTATGACCTCTGGATGCAGCAGGCCCGTGCTAAGCAGCAGTAAGGATATGTCCCATGACCATGGGACCTATTCTGAGGATCAAGGATTGCAGAGAGGAGATGGGATCCACCTGTTGAAATGGGACAAGAGTACTGTTACCGGAAGACTGGCTGACATGGATAAGAGAGTTTTAAACTGGTGAGGCAAAGGAGGGAGTTTAATGCTTACAGTAAAATGAGAAAAGAACAGATAGGTTGGGTGATGAAGAGCGCAGGATGGTGGGAGACCTCAGGAGTGATGAAACAGGGCAAAGGGACATCTGCCTCAACTGCACATACAAATGCTTTCGGCCTGGGAAGCAAAGCAGGAGGGACTAGAGCTACATGTGCAGCCAGAAAATAATTACAAAATTGCAATGAATGATATGGTGGGTCAGTTTGCACAACCAGAGTAAGCAATGGGTGGATACAAGCTCTTCAGGAAGCACAGGCAGTGAGGTCAAGGGTTGGAGCTGCTCATGATGTGAAGGGACAGATCAGATGTGTTCAGGTCATCTACAGGATAGACAGCAGGCTGGTTGAGAACTTGTGAGTCAGGGCTGGAGGACAGGTCACTAAGTGTAACACTCATCAAGGTGGCAAAGTGGACAAAGCCTTATTGAATAACTCTGTCACAAACTCTTGTTTTCATGGAGACTTTACACTCTCTGTCGTCTGCTCAGGGGACAGGACACAGCAATTATCTGGAGGGTATTGGGCATAACCTAGTGAACAGACACTGAATGTGTCAACCAGGGGTGATGCGAAATTAAGTCTGCTATTCCCTCACAGGGAGTAACAGTCTGGAGATGTGACAATCAATGGTTTCTATGCAGTGGATGAGGTTGACTTGGGGGTTACTTCAGACAACTTGACAATTCTGTTCAACCTGTTGAGCTGCAACTGAGGTGCTGCCTCTGGCAAGGCCATTCTCTCTCACCTTCAAAAAGTCAAGGACACTGAGGGAGACCTCCAACCACTGCAGGAAAGCAGATGTTGCATGAATTTTCTATGGAGTTCAAAAAGAACAAATGCAGAAACTACAGACTGGGGTTGGCTTCACTTTGGTGTCAAGGAAAATCATGGAGTGAGTCCTCCAGGAATGCATTTCTAGGCTTAGGAAGGAGAAGGTGATTGGAAACAGTCAACATGGATTTTTCTGACTTCTAATCTGACTGACCTTGGTGATAAATTGACTGGATCTGTGGGCACAGGTGACATTCACCTTAACTGTAACAATATTCTTGTATCCAAATTAAGAGGTCACAGTCTGGATGTGAGGACAACCAGTGAACAAGTAGTTGGATGGCTAAGCTCAGAGGGTCATGGTCAACTGCATGGTGTTCTTCGGAGGTTGACAAGTGCTGTACTGCAGGATCTATCCTGGGACCTGTCCTATTCAACATCTCTACTAAAGATCTGAAGGAGAGGATGGAGAGCACTCTCATTAAGTTTGCTTATGACACCAAGGGGGGACCAATCAACATGCTTGATGGTCAGGCTGCCTTCTGGGGACCTAGATGGATAGAAGGAAGGGGCCATAAGTGACCCTGTGAAATTCAGCTAAGACACAGGCTAAACCCTAAAACCAGAATCCTGCAGTAATGGCACTCTTGGGGTGGTAGGGCTGGGGAGCAGTTCTGTGGAGATGGTTCTGGGCCTTGCTGGGCAGTGAGCTGAGCAGGAGCCAGCTGTTCAGCAGCTACCAGAGCCAGCAGAACCTGAGGTGGTGTGAGCTGAGGTATAGCATCGAGGGATCACCCTTTATTCAGTGCTTGCTATATCACACCTAGACACAGTGCCCAGTTTTTGGTATTCCAATACAAGAGAAATATAGATAAACTGCAATGAAATCAGCAGAAGCTACCAAGAGGGGGCTGAATCCCTTGCCCTGTGAGGAGAAGCTGTGTTGCTGGGGCTGGTTTCACTGGGAGAAGGAATGGTTGTGGAGGCACCTGACTGCATCCCCAGCATCAATGGGAGGGGATGGAGGAGATGTAGAGGGCTCTTCACAGTGGTGCATGGCGGGAGGGTGAGACTATGATGCAACACAGCAGGCTTAGGCTGGAGATAAGGAGAAGCCTTTCGCCCAAGTAATAGGCTGGGGGACCAAGGAGGCTGGGCTGTCTCTGGCTTTGGGGGGTTTCATGCCCCAACTGGATGAAGCCCTGAGCAGCCTGCTCTGAGTCCAGAACTGGCTCTTCATTGGGCAAGTGGTTGGATGAGAGACCTTCTCAGTCTCTTCTAGCCTGAATTGTGCTAAGATCTGAAGAGATAAAGCTATTACAACTTGTCAAATTTCTTTAACTGAAGTTGAAACTTCAACAGTTAAAGTAGGAGAATACTTTTATAGCCTCAAAGATGTGTGGTTTTTTTTTTTTTCCAGAAGAATATGTCCAATAATCATCAAACTGAAAACAGCAATATTTGCTTATGAGCTTTCTAGTTGAGATTGTATTATCAACAGAAAAAATCTGGAAATTTAATGCTGCAGGGGTTTATTTTTCCTTTAGCCTAATGCTTGAGTTTGTCCTGTTTCTATTTATCTCCTTATCAATAGGGAGTGACAGAATGCATACTTTCCTCAAAGAGGCTGTATTGCAGAGCCCAGATGTGTATAAAATCTGATTAAATGTGCACAATACCAGTATTCAGTCTTTTAAGGTATAACGTGGTTGACTTTTTTTCCAAATCTGAGGACATTTTCAAGGCTGTGAGGTCCCAGCTGCTGGGTGACAAAGATAATGACAAAAGCTTTTCCCAAATGAAGGCCAGGAACAGTGAGAAGTTACTGTATATGCATTTAGTAACCTGACTCAAGGCTTTTAGCAATCCTGTAGGAATTCCTAGGATTGGTATTAATATACCCTCTCCTGCATATCACTTGTGAGTAGTATTAGCAGACAGGCACAGCCTAACAGTTGTGCAGTTCATCGGGTCATATTTATAAAAGGTATTTAGGTACCTAAACAAGCAGATAAATATCTAATGCAATTTTCAACATGTTACCACGTTAGGCACAAAGCACAGAAGTCAAGCACCTTAGCAGATAAAATGTTCAAATAGCTTAGAACTGAAATCTGGGAGCAACATAAATACTGTAACACTGTGTTTTCTGTTGACCGATTTCACATACCCAAACACAAGTACAAAATCCAGTATCTGTAGTTGGGTATATTCCTCTCATGCAATCTAAACGGAATTTGGCGCCTCTCAGTGACTTCCCAGATAGCCTGTGCTCCAGCTTATTTAATGTCTAACTACAAGTCTTCCTCATAATGTCTCTCAAACCTTGGTTCTAACATCTTTGCAATTCCCAACCTAATTCTTCATGAATCTGTTGTATTTTGTGGTAGCTGCTTATAATTTGTTGCGTACTTAGTGGCTAAGAAGGAAACCAGGGCCATCACCAGTTTCACAGAAGCTGTTGCTCACAAAAGATACATACTCCATGACAAAACTGAGCATGGGTATGTAAGAAATAGGTTTAGACCTAAATGTTTAAATCCTGTTTTGATCAGGCGTTAAATCAGTTTAAATCCAATATTATAAATTTATATATCATAAATTCATATATCTAAATATGTGTGTTATTTTTCGATTGTAGCTACCAGTGTTAAAGAGAAAAGAAATAATAAGAAACATATTGACACTTCAGATTTGAATGTTTAGGGTACATATGGGTGTTCTTTGCTTATTGTGGCTGTGTCAGAAAAGCAAGAAGCATTTCCTAAAACAAAATGGATAATTCCAAGTTAATAGTCTGCTTCTGTGTTGTTGCCATTTCATAAAGTACTGTGTGAAGAAGTCATCTGCAGAATGATGACACTCAGAATAGAGGAGGGGTCTCTTCACAGAGACCTTCCCACTCCATTATCCACTGGGATGCAAATTCCTTCTCACAGCCATGGGCTTGAACTGTACATGTGGAGAACTGAGATTTTTATATCGTTCATCTTTCATTTTTAGTGCTTGTATCTCTGGAAGGGATAAACTGTTATGGTTTTGCAGGCTGAGAGAAGTTCAATCCTCATACATGGTAGTTAAACAGATTATACAGTTCTATAGTTCAATAGCACCACCCTATTTTTCAATATGGAGTTCCATGTATCCTGGTTCTTATACCATAGGCAAAATGGTGTCAGATATTTAGGAAATTAAAAAATTTAGAAATAACAGCAGTTTATTAGACAAAGAGAGGGAAAACACATAATGAACAGAGGATGATCTTATCATTAAAATAGTTTATTTTAATAATAGATAAAATATAGATAGATAGAAAAAATAATAGATAAAAATAGATTTTAAAAATAGATCACTGACAGCATTAAAGGATCATTGCTGTGAGGAAATACACTTTCCCATCACTCTGCCATGATCACTCCAAGATGGAGTCTTTCTGGCTGTTGCAGAAAATAGGTAAGTAGCAAAGATTAAATGTGGCCAAGAGAGAGAAGAAATAGGAATAAGGTAACAGAGAGTATGGTGCCTGTGTCTAACATTGTTTTTATTTTGAAATGCTTTAGACTGGACACAGAAATAAAACCCGTTTGTTAACTAAGGACTTATTGATTATACAAGATAAAAGAGCAGTATCACCAATATTATATGCCCGTTAAAAATTGTGTAAGAAGAAGCAAAAGTATGTGTTCTGAGTATAGAAAGGGGAGCACAGATGGGAGGGTGGCAGACTGACTTGTCGTTTACAAAGCCATAAGGCAAGTTAAGAGAAGAATTGCTTTGGAAATATGTGTCCTTTATTACATAAGCTACACAAAGATCCTGACTCAGCAAAACATTTAAGTTAGTGTTTCTCAAGTCAGCAGGTGCAACCCACAGAACATATTAATTATGACATATACATACATTTAGAAACACAAAAAAAACCCTATATGCTGAGGATTAGTAAAATGATAAGTAGAGCGCAGAGACTAACTGGCAGATTTGCTGTGCCTTTTTTGTCTTCACTAGTTTTGGCTTATGATTTGTCTTCAGCAAAGCTCCTCTTAAGAAGGCCTTCAATTTTAATTAGTGTTCTACAAAATGATGGTGATAATCCACAGAAACCCAGTACCATTTAATAGATTAATACTGTTGTAGCCCTTAGGTTCTTCCAAGTTAACAGCTCAGACAATCTGGCACTGCATTCTATAGAATTGTTCAGACTGAAGAGGGTTATATTTTAATGCTAGTCTTTCTCTCATGCACCAAGACATGCTAAATACGCCTCAGTAATTATTGAGAAATAAGAATGAAAAGGAGCTAAACAAATGTATGATCTTTACTCCTTTTTTTAAACAAAAAATACAGTATTTGTCAGACTGTTGTTAGTATGATCTGCTTACTTTGACAAATGGAAGCAAATTTTTAACGTATGGGTTTTACTTTAGATGAAAGAAAGATCCATAAAGATATATTATAAAAAAATAAAGTACTGGAAAAGCTACATCACACATTATATAAGGATTTTTTTTTTTTGTGTGGTTTAAATGCAAAAATAGGTTTCAATGGATGTCACCAACAGCTGCAATAGCTCTTTAAGAAATACATTGTACCACAATACTAAATACCACAGTACTAAATAGCCTGCCAGTGAGCTAACTGCACAGAATTTTCAGCACACACATGCACATGCATATACTTATACATGTGTATACATAGACAGCAGTAAGGCAATTTGTAATTCCTCACATTAGCCTCAGTGTAGCAACTCTGTGTTTTGATGTTCCCTGTGAATATTACTCTCTAGTATGTGGTGTCTCCCCACATTTTTTAAAATTTTGGAAAGCAGTTGCTGTTGAACAGCTACTGCTCTGTGAAGTCATACCCTGGGTTTCAGGCCACTCACTTCACAGAAAGAAACATTCTGTCATCATCCCACTAGTTCTTCTTGTTTCTGAGAAGAACTTCAAAAGAGGTGGCTTCATAAGGCAGTAAAAGGGAGTCAAATCTCTTCAAGAAATGGCAATATTTACTGCAATATGCTTTTCAGCTCACTCATCTGAGATTTAGAGTGAACAGCAAAAAAAGAAGGTGTGTATTTTCTTCACAGTGTTAAGGATTTGGAAAAAGGCTTTTTAAAATTGCTGGAGAAAGTGCTTCCCTTCTATGCAAGCTGCAATTAAGAAATAATGGGAACATCATTAGCAAAACATTCCTGGATGATGCTTGACTGTCACCTGGCCCAGTAAGGTCTAGACAGACATGGGTGAAGTATAAAGGTTATTTCATGCTAGACCTCAGTCAAGGAACCCTCAAAATGAATGGCATTTTATTCCTGCCTGGAAAGGACTTCAAAGAACATTTTGTTTTATTATTTTCTTCTAGAAAAAAAGTTTCACCCAAGAGACTAGTGCATATAATCTGACTTAAGAGTCTTGGTCTTAGTGTAAAGACCAAGTAAACTGCTCTAGAACAAACCTTAAAATTACAGATGTTTTTAGAAATAGGTGAAATACATAGCTATTGAAAGACACAAATTATTTTGCAATAGCTTTCTATATCTCTAAGGGTGGTAATTTAGTCTAATGGGATTTTAATAACTCACATTAAACACATTACTAGTCTGATGTTTTGCTTACAGTAATTAGAACTACTGAGATTATAAATCACTTATTTAAAACGAAAAGAAATCTCCAATTCCACCGAAAACCTTTTCTAGCTAACAAAAAGCAGGTAAGAAGAAGTCTTCTTGTTTTCAGATGAGTTTCAAACAATGTATGTTTTCATGTATTGTACCTAAGTAAGCACAGTTAATTAAGGCATCTTGCCTCATTGTCTGTCATACTGCACCTGTAAAAACTAGATTATTGCATTTAATCATAGCCTTAAGCTAGGGCCAGCACAGTGCAGCATTGCTTCAGGTGGCAATTTAGACAGTTTTTGGGAGGCATCTGTACAAGACATTGTGCTGTATCTCTTGGAAGTGGTAAAACACTCTTCCCCTCGGCACTATAAAGTCCTATATATTTTTGATTCCTGTCTTCCCCCCACATTTTTAATGCTAAAATAACTTGTGGAAGAGCCTCAAATCAAGCTACCATCAGTAGGTGGCAGCCCACGGAGAGACCAGGGGCACTGCTCATGCCCACCCAGGTAAAATGTTAGGAAAGGTCACAGTCTGTCCTTATACAAGCAAAAGAGATTATTCTTAACATGTGTAGAGGTATACATGATACATTGTCTGTATGGTAAACAGCTGATATTTAGATTTCACCTGCAGGTATCATACCTTTTACTTTGAATAACAAATGTGTACCTTTAAAAAATTAGAAGTTCAGGCAGGTTAGTAAAGGTTATACTTAAATTCATGGCTCTGTCCAGCAGCCTGGATGATCCCATGAACTTTCTCATTATCACTGTATTACCTAAATACATTAGACTAAGGTATTTGCAAAATACAAGCCATTGATTCAAAATTTCTTGCGTTCCTTACATTTTTCAATACTAATGGTTTAACTGTCTCTTCTTTAATGCCTTGATTGCAAGTACAAATTTAGTAACTGAATGAAGAGGCATATTCATTAATGCACAGTTATTTTATTTGCTTTGGATAAAATTTTAGTATTTTTTTAAAAAAAAGGTAGAGTTGTTGGGAAATTGGTATGATATAGTTATAATTTAAGATTTATTTTTTCTTTTGAGGAGACATTTTTAACAACTATGTACATCTCAGCACTGGGAGACTGACAACAGAGACTCTAAACCATGGGAAGCACTAACACGTGAAGTGCATACTGGAAGGCTGAGAGTCTGAAGGCAACATGAGATCTGTCTCTGCTACTTATGTTTACACAGAGGTACACAGTTCAGGTTAAAATTAATATATCAAATAAAATAACTGTTTATTCCCAAGCAACACCTAGCCTGAAGGAGTAAGACAGTGGCCATCATGCTTGTAGCTTTTTTTACTATAAAGCCGTGTTCTAAAGCTGTTTTGAACTTCACAGTTTAGACTAATTTTGTTGAAGCTACAGCTATAATGGTGTTATTCATCTTGGGTAATGATAACGCCTTAAGGAATGGGTCAACAGATTTTGTAAGGATGAGATATGTAAAAGCTAGAGACAGAAATAAAGCTAAATAAGCTATCAGCTTCCTTTATTTGACCAGTCACATCTGCTTTAATAGAACAACAGGTTAAATAATCAACAAGCCACTTTCACATAAGGAACAAATTCTATGAAAGGCCATTAAAGTGAATCTAACTAAAACTCATAAAAGGCAAACCAGAAGTGTGACAGTGACACTGATCAGAATCTAGAATATCTGTGGTTTTTTAACTTCATTTGCCTCTCTGCAGGGGCCACCTAGTGAACAGCCTAAAATAAGATTCTATGATATAGGTAACTTTGCAGGACAAGCAGTACTGGGTTAATGTATTCTGGACACCGGAACATAAAATTTGGTTGTATCTTGATCTTTGTGAATTGATGACAATGAAGATAAAATTCTTGGAGTACAGATATCAGTATCAGGGTAGAAAGAGAATTTTAAGATTCAGGAAAAGGATATTCATCTTATTAGCAACTACTTTTAGGCTTAAAAGTATGAACTGAGAATGTATTTCTTGTATGGAATTTCTGCATATTTTTGCGGTGTAAAATTTTGCAGTACATCTACATAGGAGGATTCTTGGGGCTCAGGCTTCTCTGAAACAGCTTATCCTCTTATATTTCTTACCTAAAGCTACTTTATGGGTGTTGAATGACAGCATGACAAATTAATACATAGATGTAAGAAGAAATGTTTGTCATCTACTGGAAAAATAATGGTTGGAATTAGCAGTCACTGATAACTGACATTTAAAACAGAACAGGATTTGGGGGCACCCTGCTAAGGAGAACAGTTTTAGATATCCCCATTATTTGCTGATGGACGTCATGCTTGCTCCAGCTGTCAGGAACACAGCTGTTCTGTTTCCCTTTAAGTGATCAGTGCTGCTGATGCCCTCCAGCTAGCATGTTCTTTGATAAGGTCCAATGGAGAGCTGCAAAAAAGCTGAACACTAGGCTTCTAACAGCAAAATGCAAAACCAAATTTCACAACAAATTGCATTTTCACTGCTGCCTGATGTCACCCAATTAGAATGGGCTGAATTTGTTCTAGTACAGTGGCTTGGAAGGAATCACAATGGAATGTTTTTTTTCAACAATTGCTAAAGCAATTTAAGGGAAAGGTTGCTGTCTATTAAAGAAGATGGTGTCATAATATTCTGCATAACTTATTAAAGCTAACTAAAATAAAAGAATTAGATACAAAAGGCCACATTTTGTAACTTAGTTTTTAAATGTATGTTGTCTGAATCTGATTGCATTAGTAGCAAGGAAAAAATTGACAACAAATCGTTAAAACAATCCCTATATTCTCCTCAGTTATGTGGATATTTTTGTTGCTTTTCCTACTGCTTTAGAAATGCATGTTAATTATTTGCTCATGTAAATAAGTGTATGCTGCTCAGAACTATTTCTGGAGAACTAATTGTGTGGAAGTTATGAAGAATTCTTGATGTCAAAGGAAGTGGTTATCTAGGTGGGTAAAGGATGTTTAAGAGCTATGCAAACTGTGAAAACAGTGGCAAAAAAGTAGAGGAAACTACATATGCTATATATGAAAACAGTATATGATGCTTACTGTGACGACAGACACAATATGAGTGGGAAAAAGAAGAGTTCTCCTGACTCTTCAGTCTGAATATATTTTATAAACATTAAGCATAACGCTTCTTCAAATGCCTCTTCCCTAGTGCTGAAGTTTTATAGTGTTATGATTTTCACATAAACCAGTACCAGCGCATACATTTACAAGCAATGTACCTGTGTGACTGTCTCTGGATGAATATGTGATGCACTGAACTCTCTGAAAGTAGTTCTAATTCACATTTATGTCAAGGAATTCAGAATCTTACTCTCTCAGAATAAGAAATGTTTTCAATATTCATGTTTTATGTTTTTCAGTAATAAAATTGATGAGGTCTACGTTGAAATAATTTATCAGACAGAAAGAAATTATCTTCTCATTCTTAAATTTTCCAAGTTTTCTGCAGTAGAATTCCTTACCTTAAAATAAACTCTCTAACCAAGGTAAGTCACACCTCATTTCAAAAAGCACCCTTCCTCTTTTTGCTCTTGTTTTTTTTTAGTATTCTGAGAATACTCACTGTTGGTTTACAAATATGATTACTTCTACACTAATTTGATTTCATTTTTTTTTTTATTTTAAAAGATTCTAATTTAACCAGTTAAATAAAAACCTTGAAAATCTATTTTTTTTTTAAGTCAGTCTCTTTCTAAGTCTAATAGAGAAATGTCTTTTGAGGTTTCATACACCCTTTTCAGATAAGGGTAACATCCATTTGATAAAAAGGGTGTTTGAGGTTTTCAGAAATTTGGGTGTTTTTTTTTTTTTTTTTTTTTTTTTTTGTCTAGTATTATTTCAGTTTATGTGATATCATTATAAACTTAGACTTACTTCTTAAAAAAAATCTAGATTTAACTTGGCTTCTGACTATAATATTAAAAGCTTCTGTTGTTTCTGACAGACTCGAAAACTGCCGTCCAGAGGAGTTAAGGGTAGACTGAAAAAATAGGTAGTCTTCAAAATGTTATGGAGCACTGTAAGCAGTTTGTCTAAGAAGACATCTAGTTCAGAAACAAACCTGAAATTCAAGAACTGAGATATAAAGTCACAGTCTAGCATCTTTGTTGTTTTTTTGTTTTGTTTTGTTTGTTGGTTTTTTGTTGTTTGGTGTTTTTTGTTAAAACTATGATATCACACATATACAGAACTGCAGACTGTTATAAGGAGAAGCAACCAGGAAAGGGCAGCAATGCAGAGGACAGTACGAGTGCAAAGGGAAGGAAAAGGTTTAGAAAACTGAGAACACTAAGATAAATAGTATTGTATGTCTTCTACAAGGATAAGATAGGGCTTTTAGACACTTTCTGAAGATACGCTTTAAGATGTCTCTGCCTTAGTGTATCAGGTTATGTTATCTTTGTCTTCTAATGCAGTTTTCTCAAACTAGATGCAATTGCACAGGACAGAATCATATGTGAGCACATACCATAGCACCTGATATGCCCTCCTTCCTGTCAATGCCTTCCCATTCTCTCCTGCAGACTTTGCCTTATAACATGCACAGTGCTAGGCTGGCAGGATAGTAATGAAGAGTGAGTGCTGAGAGAAGCTGCTCCAAAGCACTAGCAAGTCATCCAACAGCACCAGAGACTGCCTTTCTGGGAAATCAGTCTTGCAGAGATCATGAATGCCTCCACACTGTTTTGCAGCGTGACCCTTAACAGTTATGAATCTATCCAGTAAGACAACACATGAAAGTAGGACAAGACATTGAGTGTTAAGTTAGTACAGTGTGAAATATGATCAATAAAGTCACTAGCAATATAGTAAAGACAGAAAGACTTGGTATGGGAGGCTGGGAACACAGCAGTGACAAATGGAGAGAGCACTTTATTGCATTACCTTCCTCAGTACAGTTCCTTGCCATTCCATCTTAGTCCACTAACTCTTCAACAATTTTTTAATTCTTTTTTTCAGCAATTTATAACACATTTAGCAAGGGAAATTAGAGAACATTAGTGTTAGACAGGCGTTTTTTCCGTATTCTCAAGTAACTTTTACTCATTATCATGGTTAGTATAAGAAGCAGTATTTCTTATTAGACTAGATCTATTATTTCTATAGGTTTAGTATTTCTTTCTAAATCTCACAAATCATGTCTCAGAAGCTTTAGATTGCATTCTAGACAAAAAGATGCAGATAACCTTCCAGGCCTGAACTTTGCAATAGCCTATGGAAATCATAGAGTTACAGAATCATACAATGAATCACACAGGAAAAGACCTCTGCTGAAGGATAGAAGAATGTGCAGGACCTGAGCAGGGTGCTCAGGTTACTTGTTAAGTCAAGTTTTGAATATCTATAGAGATAGAAATTGTATAAAATTCCTGGTCAGCCTCTTCCAGTATTTAATTAACCTGTTCAAGTGTTTGAACAGCATTTGTTTTAAAAAAAAGATAAAAATTTACTAAGGTTTCCTGTATTTCAACCTGTGCCTGCTGCCTCTTTTCTTCTCTTTTCACATCTTTGAGAAGAGTTTGTCTCCATGTTCTCTAAATCCTCTCATTAGGTAGTTAAGAGAGCAATAAAATCTCCCCTGGCTGAATCTTCTCTTCTTAAAGCTGAACAAATCCCAAAGGACTTGCTCTGTGATCTTCCTGAGGATTAAGGTGAGGATGGCTTATAATTCCCTAGATCTTCATTCTTGTGTTTTGAAGATGTGCATTTTTCTGTTACCTACTTCAACATGTTGCAGATACCATTTACATTGGGAATTGCATACATAGATTTTGAGATTCTGCAAAAAATACAACCTATTTGCAATCTGTCCTCCCAGTCTAGGCTTGATTCCCTCACTAAAGGTGTGGTGAACATGATTAAGGTTCTCCTTTTCTCTTCCTACCGCGTATGAAAAATACAAAGTTGAATTAGATCTTGAAACATTCTTTGCAGGTTTTACATAGTGGTCAAATGAAATCCTTGTAGTTTCTGCAAAGTCAAAAAATGTCTCATCATTTTCTGAATGAACACTCACATTTTGTACTGTATGACAGTGCAGTAAAGCCTCCATTTAAGAAGTAAAATAACTTACTCAGGCGCTTCTCTTTTTTCTTTGTGGAAGAAGGTTGGATAAATAGGTATAACAGAAGGGGAAGACTAGGTGACTCTGCCCCATAAATGTTCTTCCCCTCCCACCAGTAAAACTATGTCAGACCTTCAGAGCTTGTAAAGATTGGGCCTGATTATAGACTGAAATATAGACAGTTGTTTCAACTCTTGTGTTGGAAACTTCAGTAGATACACAGCGTTATCAGTATTGTTAAAGAGGAAGCAAGTTCTTTTTCTGTAATACACGTATTTCACATAGACCTTCTGCTTTTTTGCTAACAAACAGCATTTTTTTTTAATATGTAATCAGTCTTTTTCTTACTGGAGACATTTATAGACATCTGCTCTCTATTTTCTTAATATTCTATGTAAACATCACATTAAATATTTATGGAATTCACAATTTGAGGTTGTGCTGCCAATGGCAAGTAGATAAGAGACCAAAAATCTTAATTTCTAGCATAAGCCATGATGAAATTGTTAAAGTTGAAAGAAAGAAAGAAAGGAAGGAAGGAAGAGAGAAAGAAAGAAAAAGAAAAAAAAAACAGTGCTCAAAGCATGAAAATTGAAAGAGCAGGTAAATATTTTTTCCACCTAAAAAACTAGAATCATTTGTAGGATTTTATTTTCAGCCTGCAAACATAAATAATTTTGAAGACCAGTATTCAAATTTATGTCTGCATCCTTCTGGATATTTCACTAATAAAACCATGCAGGTGAATAGTAGTATGGCCATCATCAATGTACAGGAAATGGCACCAGATTGTAGAGGTCATGACATTAACAGGCTACTCACTGTTCAACGTATTTAACAAGCAATGTGCAAGTGCTCTGCAACTTGCAACCCTGGGGTCTCACAGGTGTCTGTAACCCATGGAACAAAGTATCTTAGCTTCTTGAAAAACACAGCTGTTAATATATTCACCATATTCAGGGCACAGGACCAGAGGAAAGGTGATGTTTCATATCAGTAGCATTCAGCTAAGGAATGGGTTCCTTGAACCTCGTAGATCATCAGGGACAGGAAATATCAGATCTGCTCTATACTAGCACACAGTATAGGCTCAGCACCGTGAGCACCTTAATGAATCTGAGTGTTCCTCAGAGGTCTGGGTTTATTTTCTCATATGAGGTACAGATTTCTCTGTAGAAATTCTAATAGCTGCAGTTCAGTTTCTCTACCTGTATCTATCTATCTGTCTACCCACCTATTTATCTACCTGCCTACCTACCTTAATATGTTTTGTAAGCTATCTGCCTGACTTTTGCACACACTTACAGGATGTACGAAACACAATAAAGGTCATGTCACAGATTATGAAGTTTAATAAATGCATTGCTTATCTAACTTTAGACATATGTAAAGACAGAATGTCCCAAATAATAATTAAGCTATAAAGCTTAGTGGAAAGTATTGGATATTGCCATACACTCATATCCTTAGTGAGCTGTGTAATACAAGACAAAATGTCTAGTATTTCAAAGTGGAAGCACTTTGCGATAAATATACCCCACAGAGATGCCTTATTGCTATTACAAAGAATCTTTATTATAGGAAGTTCTTTTCTACAAGGAGAAGAGGCATTTGGCACTTTAACATGTTAAATAGCAGTTTCATCAGAACTGTAGGGTTCACAAAAGATTTACTATCACCCTGGAATATTCATGAATCAATAAGAATGTTTCCTAAGTCCAAGCAATATTACTGTTGTCAACTAAATGAGGTGCTCTACCTCTGATGAACCAGAACTTACTCCTCAGAAATTACATTTTTTGCAGTTGTTTTATTTTGATTTTTTTTTTTATTTTATTTTTTTTAAGAGAAGGGAGGAATGAGGTCTCCATGTTTCATTCATACTATGCTGTATCAGAAAGTCTGCGTTGTGTTATTATTCAGGGGACACAAATCTACTGAAACAAAGTCAGGTATAATATTTGCTTCTACTGGAAAGAAGATCAGAATGAAAACTAGATGCCAGCTACCAGAGCAGATCACTGCTAATGCTGATCATATATAATTATAGTGGCATACCGAAAGAAAGGGGGGATTATAAACTCTGTCTCTCTAGTGTAGAGTTAGGCTGAGTATTTTTGTAAATTACTTATTCATTGATTTCCTACTTTTGTTCTGTAGAAGTCCAGTTTCCTAAAAATTGGCTTTATGCCTGCATGACTGAAAGTAATGTATCATATTAACATTAGCATGTTAATACAATGAAAACTAATTAGAAATACAGCAAATATATGCTAATCCAGATAGCAGCATCTCATTAACAGGGCAAGATACTTCTGTTATTTGTTATCCTGTGTTCATTTCAGTTGACAATTTTTAATAAGTGTACTTCACTCAGTTCTCCCTTCAGAAATTTATTCTAGTCTGGGTGGAAGCACTGTGATTTATTCCACCTCTTCCTGACCAGATGAGGAATGAAAACAGGAGCAATGCATCAAAGGGTCTCCTCTCCTCATTCTCAGGGTAAGTCATGATTGTTTCACAATATGATGAAAATTTCTACTGAACTTTATTGTTACAGCAACTTTTCTATAGGTGCACTGCAGTGCTCTTGGTCTGTAAAAGGAAATATTTCAAGTCCAGAAACTATCACTATATTAAGGGAAAGAGATGTTAATTACAGAACCACTTAATGTTGAGCATCTGTTGACACTGTATTATTCCTTTCACATTGGTACTGCATCAAGGAGCACAAAGGGCCAAAGTATGCTAAGGTGTTCCAGCAATTTAATTGTACCAGAGCTACTATACTAGAAATTTAAGTGTTTGGCAGGGAGCAAGGCAACACAATTGCATGAACTGCTGAGAATCATGGGAAAAGGCATGATGCAGTCAGGGGGAAAAGAGGCTTCCCTTCATTGCTACACCTCTGGCACCTGCAGAAAAGTATAGAACATGTGGGAAAAGAGCTAGCAGATTATGGTAGGTGAGTTTTCTGGGTAGTCATTTAGTTCCCATCTGAATTTCAAAATATCTGCAACATCAACGTGAAGTTCCGGGGAAGGCATTCCAGATAAATGAGTGCTAATTGGAGTGGCCTTCTAGTAGATATTCTGTGCAGTTAACCATGGGATTGCCAAGGAACAATGTGAAAGGCAGCTGTTGTCTTCTACCATCTGCAAAAATGCCCATCTTACCTAATCCATATGCTGCTATTTACAGAGGAGTTACAGATTTAGAGAGAATAAAACTGAAAAACACTGAAATGGAAGTCTCTCCTTTCTGAATCCTGCCTGAAGTGGTTACCCCCTGCTCATGTGAGTGGAGGGGACAATCTGCGTATAAGTGTCTTGATTTGCTATTACTAAACTGCTAAAAGGGAAAGGCAAGCTGAGCAGGAGGTGGAGCTGTTCTGAAGGCTTTCATCTGGTTTCCAGGGAAACACATTTTTCAGTTATTTGCACGTTCAGCACATCTGGTTCATTTGGACTCTGGCTTTTTGAAAGTGATGAATGTGTCATGGGAAAAATGAATGGAAAAATAATTTAAGGAATTAATGGGATGGAAGGAACACAGAATTCTTTAAAAATGCAGCTATGTTTTTCCTCTCCTCTTTCTCCCACCCCATCTATTTTAAATACAAACTTTTGGATAATATTTGTTCTGCATTTTGCAAGGCCTCAGGACAGTCGAGAAAGTGCAGCCCTTTAAATGAAACAACAGATTTAAAGAACATGTATAGCTGCATATTAGTATTACTAGCACAAATAATGATCATTGACTTAAGTGGCTACTACAGGAGGAAATACAGGCTGAAGAAAAATGGAAATTTTAACTGTGTAAGAATATACTCATTTATATGTTGACAGAAAATGCCCTATTATTCTCAAAATAAAAACTATTTTAAGGAGAACAGCTACACTAAAAAAATGTTGATAATCTAGATAATAAACATCTGAGAAATACAAGATCATTATCCAATCAAATGGTCTCATATAAGGACTACACAGTTAAATAAGGTTTGTATAACACAAATTAATTTGGTTTGCATTACAAGGTTTTGAGGGGGGGACGAGGGAGGGGGCTGCACGGGTGAATTCTGTGAGAAGCTGCTAGAAGCTTCTCCCATGTCTAATGGATCCCATGTCAGCCGGCTCTAAGATGGACCTACTGCTGGCCAAGGCTGAGCCCATCAGGGATGGTAGAACCTCTGAGATAATGTGTTTAAGAAGGAGAAAAAATGCTGTACATTGCAACCAGAAAGAAGAGTGACGCTATGTGAGAGCAACAACTTTGCAGACACCAAGGTCAATGAAAAAGGAGGGGCAGGGGGTGCTCCAGGTGCCCCAGCAGAGATTGCCCTGCAGCCTGTGGTGAAGACCATGGTGAGGCAGGCTGTGCCTCTCAGCTCATGGAGGTTTGCAGTGGAGCAGATCTCCACCTGCAGCCCCTGTAGGACCCCACGCTGGGGCAGGTGGGTGTGCCTGAAGGTAGGCTGTGACACCGTGTGCTCCCGGCATGACCTGTGGGTCCATAGAGACAGGACCCCATGCTGGGGCAGGTTTGTGTCAGGACTTGCAACCCCGCAGGGGATCCACGCTGGAGCAGTTCATGAAGAATTGCAGCCTGTGGGAAGGACCAATATTGGAGAAGATTGTGGATGTCTGTCGCCTGTGGGAGGGACCCCATGCTGGAGCAGGGGATGAGTGTGAGGAGCCCTTCCCTGAGGAGGAAGGAGCAGCAGAGGCAACGTGTGATGAACTGACTGCAGCCCCATTCCCCATCACCCTGTGCCACTGGTGGGTCACGAGGTACTGAACTGGGGAGTAAAGTCAAGCCTGGGAAGAAGAGAGGGGTGGGGGGAAGGTGTTTTAGTATTCATTTCACATTATGCTACTCTGATTTGATTGGTAATAAATTAAACTCATTTCCCCAAGTCAAGTCTGTTTTGCCCATGATGGTAATTTGTGACTGATCTCTCCTTGGCCTTACCTTGACTCATAAGCATTTTGTTTTATTTTCTCTCCCTTGTCCAGTTGAGGAGCAGAGTGATAGAGCAGCTTTGGTAGATACTGGGTGTCCAGCCAGGAATAACCCACTACAACAATTTTTGAAGTACCTAGTCTTTCTGTTGTAAATACTGACTTCACTTGACCCAAATCTTATTGAAGTAAATGGGAATTTTCTATTCTACTACAACAGCTTTTGGCTCAGGTACTTAATGGCCTTGTTTCACAGTATAGTATTGAAAGCTTTATGCAGTTCTGTTGCTGTGTTTGCAAAGTACTGCGAAAGGCAAGTGGTACAAAAGAGTATTTGAGACTGTTATTTTGCTTTTATGGAAAATGATAAAATAGTTATGATAGAAAGCTGCTAAAGCCTACTATTATTTGATAAAAGGAAAACCTTCATAAAATGCCTAGAGCTTTATAGACACCACAGAGTTTTCAGTAATTCACGTATTTAGAACTTTTTATGGATACTGAGCCCTCAAATGCATGTTTAGTCCCTGTTTTTGAAAATCCCGACCTGCACACAGGTGACTATTTCTGAAGTCTATGGCATGACATGGACAGTATAGGTCTGAAAAATGCAGATAGGATGCCATCATGCCTAGGAATACCCTGCTCATGTAGAAATCCTTATCATTAACATTCCAGTTATTATCTGCTATTCATTTGAAACATGACGCAGGGTAAAGGAAAGACAAAAGTTTCTATCTATCTGCAATGAGTAGCAGATTTACCAGCCACAGGGGTACAGGCTGGTGACAGATGCATATCAAGTTTGTGTAAAGCTGTACTGATATACTCATGTTTGGAACCTTTTCTTTTTTCTTTTTTCTTTTTTTTGGGTTTTTTTTGTGTTTTTTTTTTCCCCAGCTGGGAAACAATCATACTTTAAGTTACAATCATGCAAAATGAACAATCTCAAAAAATATTACACACATTCATATCTTGATCATAGTATTTTCATTAGAGTCAGAACTATTTAGCTCCATGTAGGGTCACAGTAGTATATGTTAGTGATGCTGACTGAAGTGGTGCAGTAAAGCCGAAATAAAGTCTATGCCTTTTTTAAAGCTTCTTATGTACTTCTAAATTAGCCTTTTCTTTCTCTTTTATTTTTAAGATATATTTCATAAACATGTTGTCATCCCTTGTACACCCCTCTTTGCTCATTTTTTGGTTTTCTGATTCTGTTCAGTTGTTTTTCATGACTTACAAGGCCTTAATGAGAGTGAACTATGCCAGAAAACGTTAGAAGAAGAGCTTGAAAAGTATTATTCTATACAGTGTTCTATCCAAAATTCTGAAATGTTTTTGAATGAATAAAAGAAAAAAAATCGTATAAGAATAATACTCATTCAGGAAATGAAACTATACCTTACTATATCCAAATACAAATGTTCATTTAGTACTCCTTTTAAAGACTAGTGCAATATCTGACTGTGTGAAAGGTTTGTTACTCCTTTAGCTTTACCTTTTTTGAACTGAGTAGTATAACTATCAATCAATGCATGTTTTTTCTTTTAACTATAATATGGTAATTACTCAAAAGGCTTAGAACTTCACTGATCTCACCCAAGAATCAGTCAGGGTCTTTCTATTGCCTTAATTGAAAGTTACTTTGTACTCTTCCAGTCCTCTCATTTATTTATAGCTTATGTAGCTGTTCAGCCAGTTCATACCTAAGCTCCTTGAATAGAAGTGTGGTGGTAGATTTATACTACAAACCCATGAATATCATAAAGCTATTATAATAATGCTTAAGGTGATAAAAAAAAAATATTAAATACATAAAAGAAGAAGGTTGTCCAATGAATCAGTAGCACTACTACTGATAATATAACAGAGAAGAAGTTTAGGGAATTCTTTTTACCACTATTCTGAAAACTTTGGAAAGATTTTTGTATTTGCCCCACTCTTTGGCAGGGACAGGTTGTGTGTGTGTGTGTGTGCAAATTGTAGAAAATTAGACCAAATAGAGGTGTTGGATGCTGAGATCAGATGGCACTCATTTAAGAAACCAGAAGGACATCAAACATGAAATTATCAAGTTCCTGCCTCAGGTGTGCAACAGTGTCAGATGATGCTAGATTGTCAAAGTCACTTGCATCTGCCAGAAGAGCTCTAGAGACTATCCTGGGAATTAGAGACAAAAGACAAGAGACTTCAACTCTTCAAGGGGTCTGCAGTAAATAAAAAGGTCTCTGTTGGTATGGGTGATCTCAGTCTGCTGGTAAAGAGCCAGCAGATTTTCTATAAAAGGGAAAGGCTGCTACACTGACTTGCTGGAGCTCTAGAAAGTTGTTAACTAACATGTGAATAAAGACAAGCCAGTGATCATAACACACTTGGATTTTTAAAACCCTTATTTTTTTTGTTGCCAGCCAGATGTTTTTTGTTTGTTTTTTTTTTTTTTTTAAAAACAAACTGTGTTGTTGCAAAATTGGAGGAATTCTCCCTTTTATAGCTGAAAGCAGTTAAGGGATAAGATGCAAAGGGGAGGAATTAGTAGTCACTGGTCAGGATGGGGAAAAGCCCCATGAGGCATTCCCCAACTGTTTGTAGTGGGAATAGTTCTGGTCTATGTGTTTCAGTGACCTCTAAGTCTCTGGAGGGCATTAGAACTGAGCTTTCTTGAGTAGCCAAATGCCATATTGCTGGTGTGGAAGTCCTTAAGGACCTTATAATTCTGAGCGAGAAAGCAAAAATGTGATAGACTTTAGTGTAGATCCATGCAAAGTTTCTAGGGAAAAAAATAATGAAAACTTTATTTACAGGTTACAGAATTTGGAATGGCAGTTGTAACTCAGTAGGAATATCTTGGAGTTATCATTAACAGCTCTCTTAAATCAGTAACTTATTGCATAGTGGCATACACAAAGCCAATAAAATGCTCATCACAATCAGAAGGCACAGCAAGGAAAGGATAGAGGGTGTCATTTTGACATTATATAAAATTGTGGTATGCTCTTATTGTAAGTACTTTATGAGCTGTCTTCTCTGTGTCTCCATGCAGGTAACATGGAGTTTAAAAAGTTACACAGCATTAAAATAAGAGAGAGGATAGAGCTTAATGAGGAAAGACTGAACAGGCTGCAGTGCTTTCATTGAAGAGGTGAAGGCAGAGACTGGGTATGATTGAGACAAGAGGATGAAGCATAAGATAAAGACAGCTTTGTTGTTTACTAAATAGTAGAATTAGGGGGCAAGAGGAGGGGAGATATCAGTTTGAAAGAGGAAAAGATCAATTTTAAACAGACTATTTACTTTTTTATAAAACCCATAATGAACTTAAGGAATTTATTACCAAGATTATTGGTAAACCAAGGTTATTGAGGTAAACAGCATCAGCAGGTTCACAAAGGGATGAGACAAATGTAGGGCAAATAGGTAAACAGAAACTAAAGAGAATAAGCAGGGACATGTCCTCTAATACCCTTAATCCTGTAAGTGTAGATGCTATAGTACACAAGGAATGCATCCCATGATGAGATGCAGCCCAGGGTCCTGAAGGAACTAGCAGACCAACTGGCTGAGCTCTCTCCACCCTATTTGAAATGCTGTGTCAGCCAGGCAAAGTCCCCAGTGACTGGAAAAAGGGAAATATCACACCAATTTTTAAAAAAGTGTAAAAAGGAGTACCTTGGGAACTACTGACCAGTTGGCCTCACTTCCACGCTTGGTAAGATCATGCAGCAGATCCTTTCAGAAACAGATCCATATGGAAGATTGGGAGGTGATTAGAGAGTCAACATGACTTCACAAAGAGCAAATGATGCCTGGCTAATCTTGTAGCCTTCTATAATGGAGTAACTGCACTGGTAGCAAGGGAAGAGCAACTGCCACCATCTACCCAGACTTCTGTAAGGCCTTTGACACAGTCCCACACAGAATTCTGGCTGCTACATTGCAGAGATATGGATTTGACAGATGGACTGTTAGATGGATGAGGAACTGGTTGGAAGGACTCGTCCAAAGAGTTACTTGCAGTCAATGCCTCAGTGTCCAAGTGGAAACCAGAAATGAGTGCTGCCCCTCAGGGGTCCATATAGGGACCAGTGTTATTTAATATCTTTGTAAATGACATAGTGGGATTCAATGCAGCCTCAACAACTTTGTGGATGAGATCAAGCTAGTAGTGAAGCTGATTCGCTAGAGGGAAGGGATGCCATCCAGAGGGACCCTGACAGGCTTGAATACTGGGCCCATGAGAACTTCATGAAGTTCAACAGGCCAAGTGCAAAGTGCTGCATCTAGTTCAAAGCAGGTCAAGAGCAGGGTCACAAAAATCATCAGAGGGCTGGAACACCCTTCTTATGAAGAAAAGCTGTTAGAGCTGGGGTTGTTCAGCTGGAGAACAGAGGTTCCTTATTGTGGCCTTTCAATGGGGGCTTATAAGAAAGACTGAGAGACTTTTTACCAAGGCCTGTAGTGACAGCACAAGGGTGTAACAGTTTTAAATTGAAAGAGGGTAGGTTTAGACTAGACATAGGGAAGAAATATTTTACAATGAGAGTCGTGAGACACTGGAATAGGTTGCCCAGAAAAGCTGCGGTTACCACATCTCTGGAAGTGGTCAAGTTAGAGTTGGATAGGGCTTTAAGAAACCTGGTCTAATGAAAGATGTCCTTGCCCATGGCAGGGGGGTTAGACTAGATGTTGTTTAAGGTCCCATCCAACACAAACTGTTCTATGATTCTATGATTCCACAAATGGATGAAAGCATCTTCTCTTCTCATTACCAGAGAAAACATTGTGCTGGACAGAATATAGTTCTGTTTAAGTAAGGTATTTCTGATGAACTTATGTAACCTAAGAAGTAATAACAAATTAAGGTAAGAGCATGACCAATAACAGAGTTCTTTGTGGTTTAGTAGACAAATCACACCATAGTGAAGAGAAAAAAATGGGGAAAATTGGTGCGAGAAACAGAGAAAGAATCAGATCTATTTCTAGCAGTTACATTAATTCTTTGTGATTTTTGCCAAATAAGAAAAAAATTAAGTAAACCTGAAATATTTTAGCATCCAGTATAAGTTATTTAATTTTCTATAGGTATTAAAATCTTTAACACCTTTATTCTCTCAATTTTCATCAACTGCAAAAGAAAAATAAAGGATATTATGGCGACTGTTAATTTTCTTGATTTCCTTGGTCCAAAGGTAGACTTAATATAAAAGCCCCGGGGTTTTTTGCAGTTCATGAATCATTTCCTGTGGAAAACTTATAAGAGTGTTGATATGAAGAAACATTTTTTGAGGGACAAACTTTTGCAGTAAGAAAGCTAGACATTTTTCTGGCTGATTTAGCATACTTTCACATAACTTCTCTATTACCAAAGATTGTTTTTTAAAAAGTGCAAAATGAGTAAAAATAGAACTATTTAACTAATTTGTATTATGAAAGCTATGAAATAAAGATAAAATAACATCTGTAATAAATTCCTAAAGTGCTTCACTCATCTTTTTGAATTATTACATTTATATACTGCTATACATGTGATATTGAATAAAACATTAGGCTCAAATGAGACATTGACAGAATGCAATTTGATACTGAAATAGCTTAAAAAGATTGTGCAAAATCCCAGAATTTTCAATAAGATGAGTATAAATTAGCAATGGAAACATAAAACAGGGATTATAATTGGTCTTATTCTTGCAAAGTTTGTTTTTTTAAAAAATCCTTTTTATGAAGAAGTCATTTGGAATTTAATTTTTGAAATAATAGCAAATTTGAGTATATTCCCAAAACTCCAGCTAGACAAAGTATGTTGAATGCGAATGGAGACATTTTAGGAACAAAAGACTAAAGGTAAACTTAAGCCCACAGTTCCATATATATATTAATGGTAGCTAAATATAACTTTGGTAAAAACAAAAAGCTAAACATTTCTATATAAGCCACTGAAATATGGAACTGTGAAGCAAACAGCCCATTTAATCCATAATGGTTTACCATTATAATCTGCTATTTAACTATAATTTTGATGTCAAGATTTTAAGTATATTTCAATATATGGGAATGTAAGATTGGTATATTTCAATATATGGGCATGTAATATTGATACAGGATCAGGTTACAGTTTGGAGATCTTGCCTTTAGTGAAAAGCAAGAGAAAATCTCTCAGACAAAAGTCACTGATTCAGCATTGAGCTGGGGAATAATGTAGGTTAAATATCATAGTTTCTTGTGGATTTTGCATGGCAACCATGCAAGTCAGAGAAACATAAACCAGAAAGTTTTTGAATTTAAACACAGTCCACATTATTCTCATTTCAGAGTAGAAGGTTGTAGCACATGGATATAAGTTGCTCATTTATGCTGTCATGGTTGCTCACTTTTTATTCCTTTAAAACCTATGTTCTGAGATCAGATTTCAGAAGACAGGATACAGATGAGTATTTAGAAAGGTACCATACTATTATTAGTGAAGTGGGGAAATATATGCTAGCTGTGTAACAATTTTTCTTTTAAAATTTATTCTCAAAAGAAAAAAAGCTGACTTCAACTGAGTAATGCACAATATATTATCTGCCTTTCAATTAATTTCTCAAGTTTTAATTTTTTCTTTGTTACATATAACAGAAGCATCAGTGATTCATAATACTTTTTAAAAAATGGAAACAAAACAAAGTATTACCTGCAAAACACTTTTTTTTTTTCTTTAGAAGACCTAAATTAACAAATGCTTTTCTGGGACAAAAAAAGAGATTCAGATATTTTTGTCTTGTTCCAGCTAGCCTGACACTTCCTTGCTTTCCATTGCCATTTTTTTTTTTTAGAATACCATACTCTCTGAGCATGAAGAACTAAGTCATCACATTTCCTACAATTCTGATAAATTTAATATCAAAGACACCTCAGTTACACATAAAACCATGTGTAAAAAACTTCTGCAATTAAAAAAAAAAAGGAAAATCTATGACTTCCATGACTGCAGAACTTTTCTTTCCTTCATAATTTTTACATTTTTTCTTCAAAATGAAAAGTTGGCAGGGACAGGGAGATCAGAAAGGTTTTGAAGTAGTATTTGCCATCCAATTACAATGTTGGAATGCTTCCTCTGACATGGGAAGTTTCACAGTCCTTGATGTTTCAGAGACTGGTCCTTTTCTCACTTAATTTCAGCCAAAGCACTCTAAAGAAAACTATGATCTTTTGATGTACTACTTTAAGGTTAAATGCATTATAAGATCTCTATACAGTTATTCATGACATAGTTATTAGTTCTTACCTTTCCCCTCCATCATCAAGAGACGAGTACAGAAGCTATATTTGTAATGCTCTGAATCCTGAAGCTCATGCCTCCACCTGCCCTGGTGAAGATCACTATTGTATAGCTGAGCTACGTGTTAAAAACATTTGACCATTATGCTTTTCCATTTGGTGTCTGTGGCGGTGTGCTCCCCCCATGACGACCTTTGTTTCTGTGGCAACGCTCAAGTGATAACCGCCAGTGCTGGTAGTAACAGATGCATCTGACCGTGATGGCTGTATCCCACTCAAAGTGGATTCAGGGGAGACAGATAACAACACGATAGCTAAGGACTAATTTGAACAATGTGCCCATCTAACAGCACTTGTCAAGGTCTGACTCAAGCCAAGTTTGAAAGAAACTAACTTCTGTAGTTGGTGTGCAAATATGACTATGTGCCAAGTGCCTTACTCCATGAGCAGTGGGCAGTGCAGAGCCAGCGGAGCTCTCCTGCACAGCAGAAGGCTGCACACCAGAATTTCCTCTTGAGTAGGGATCCCTCTAAAGGTTACTCCTCAAGGCTGAGAGATTTCTTGCTGCAACAGATTCTTGGAGTGATTAAAAGCATGCTAAACTTTGAAATCATAGCTAAGTAGTATAAAGGATTGATTGTGCACGTATAATCCTTTGGATGTAAGCTGTTGACCAAGTCTGAGACTAAGTCTGGATCTAGCTGCACCCAAAGTCCCCTCTGAGGAGGAGTTTTAATGCAGGGAGGGGTTCTTTCTGAACATCATGTCTCAATAGGAGGATCTCCCAAACAGTTTCATCTGACCCTGTCCTTTGTGCAGTAAATAATCAAGTATACCTTGACATATATAATATCCAGTCAAATATAACCATTGGCTTTTGTTAAGGCACTGTCAGATTTACTATCAAACTGTTAAACTGCTATTTTTATAGCACTAAATATATTACTACTTCTCTCTTACAAATGAAGTCTGTTGCTTCATCCATGACAGTGTTTGTTATGGAGAATTTTGCAGTTGAAATGATTTCTTAATCCCTATTGCATTTTTCATTGGTGACTGGGTACGTACATTGAATCTCATTTAGAAGTGGCTTGTGCTCCCTTCTGTAACTTCTCTGCAGACAACAGCAAAAAACCTTCTAGGCTATTGTTTCCACATAACCTTTCTATACCTTCAGTAAGTACATGTAGGCTACTTCACAGAGAAGGAATTTAAACGTAGGGTAGGATGACATTTGGGTCTCTTTTCTCTGTAGGTTGATTACAACTCACAGATGACAGAAGTCAAAGTGCTTTTGTTGGAGAAACCTCAGTTAGGGTCTTAAGACCTTTAGTTCTTGTACTTCTTCTAGAAGAAAATGTAAAAACCACTTTAAAATGGTCTCAAAACACAGCACAAAGCTCTCACTTATTCAAATATGTGATAAAACCCCAGGAAAATCTTCCATTACATGATTTCAAGTTCATGTAAGAAAATTTCAAAGAGATGTTATAGCTGTTTTTAGAATATTTTTCTGATATACAGTACTTGTATTTCTGCTTTTAAATGGCCATTGATCATGGAAATGTTACAGAGCGCTGACAGAAGCATGCCTTCTCTCACAGAGCCACCGAATGGCTGCTACACTGTAGCTGTTCTGGAAAGATGGGAATTTGTGTCAATAGATCACAACAACTACAATAAGCAAGTAAGTAGAGCCAGAATAAAAAAAGTAGGCAATGGCTTTGCTACATAAAAAAAGACAACAGGAAACATTAATACATTTTTGTAAACTTCAGTCACTGGAACATTCATCTTGCTTTTAAGTTTTCAAAATAAAGATAAAATGATTTTTAATTGTGTGTAGTTTACAATTGACACCACTTATTGTTGATTTACTTTATGTCATCTCAAGCATTCCTCTATTGTGAATCACCTCTTTATTAGGAATACTTGCTGTTAAAAGCTAATCTAAAGTCTCCAGTGATTTCCCATATACACATAAGCCTGCCTAGAATCAACTCTTTTGCCAGAAGCATGGAATTGCATGCGGTGTAGATAGGCAAAAGATCCACCTACAGACAAGTGCAGAGAGAAAAGTATACAGATGTGTAAGAGTAAGACATTTTTTAACAGGCATTTGAAAGGAAGAACAATAAGCTCCCCATAGCATTTTCAGTGCCATGTATCACAGTACTTGCAATATGTTGTTAATTAATAATTAATATTAAAGTCTATGACTAGATGCTGACAGTCAACTGCTGTGTTAGATGTATAACGGTAGAAAATACAGTCTACTTCTTTAAAGATATATCTATTATGTTTTATACATGGTCAGCTAGGCTATATTCCTGTGCAATTCAACTGGAAATTTCAGGTGATAACAGAGGTGTTGATATACTTATTGGGGGCAAATTTTATCCATATTTTTCTCATAAAAGTTATGTGGTAATACAGAATGTCTCTTGAATTTTTTTTTCTGGCAGTTACCATAAAAGATGGAATAAAAGCACCAAAGGTATTTTTCTGTAAGAGGAGCGTTTGATTTTTGGCTTAAAGGCTCACTAAACCCAAATGTGGTAACAAACAAGAAGTCACTCTCAAGTCATATTGCTCTTCTCTTCAGTGACTAAATATTTATTGATATACTCAAAAAAGTCAACCTGTAAATCTATTAATATTGCTAGAAAAGTGGTGAGTACAGAGATGAGATGGATTAATAGCAAATAAGAGAGGGTAAAACAATTGGTTTCAAAAAAGTCTATAAAAGCTTAAGACTTCCAGCTAAACAAAATCCCCATAAACATTAGAATTCCCGGCAGCAGCAAGAACAAGTATCTACAACGGCAGTAGCCAGTACTATACAACACTGAACCATGTAATTTACATCTTAGTGAAATTAAACACAGTATAATGGCTTAGCTTCCAGGCAACAATACTATTAAATTTGCTGTAGCAGATTATGACATCATATGAAACCCCAGGATACACTTTCAAGCCAGCTATTATGCTTGTAATATGTACTGCTTTTCTAGTTAGTTTTTCATTTAATGCATTGCAAGGATTAAATTTTTCAATGGCTCTACTTGCCATTCAACAGAATGGCTCTAGAGTATCTGTGAGCCAAAGTCATGTCCCTTAGGGCACAGAAGCGATGGTATTGTAGAAGGAAAGCACAGAAAGGTCACTAAACTATTTGATAGCACTCAAACAGTACTTTAAGCCTACAACAAGCATTCTCCTAACTTTTCTTAGCTAAGATATCTTTTATTTCATTTATGCATTTTGCCAAGACATGGTTTTAAAATTTCTATGCTTTAAAACTGCTGTTGCTATAAAAGTTATTAGTTCCTACTGGAATTCATAGGAAGAAACTAAGATAATAAGATGTAAGATAAATAAGGAGTTCTTGTGCACTTAGAATCCAGTAAGGATGCTCAAAAGAAGTGAAACTATGGGTTTTCCTTCTTGATAGCAGCACCACAGTCTCAGCTAGGAGGCTTTTCTGTGATCAGGACACCAGCAGTGATTGCCTCAGCTGCTCTGTTCTCTGGGCTGTGCTTCTCTGATGGTCTGCCAAAAGTAGTTCCACAACATAAGTATCAAGATGGGTGGGGCAAGCTACTGTAAACTATATAGTCTTGCAGTGCCAAGGCTAAAGGTTAACATTATGGCCTTCTAAACATGTATATACATGCTTAGATGTACTCATCCAAGGAGTCAGTAAACCTACACAGGGAGTAACGTTGTGTATGTGTGTAGAAATATGAGACAGATTTTCTTCATATCTTTAGGGCAGTATTCAGAAATGTCTAAAATCAGCACCATCTAACTTACTGAATTTGGCAGCCCCATTCCCTGTATTTCTTGGCATAAACTGCAAAAATTGCATACCAAAGAAATTTAAGTACAATTTCAAAGTACCACAAATAAAACAAAGTACCACAATGTTTCAAGGTTATATAACTCTCTAGCTCTACAAACAACTGTATGTCATATGTTTATGTGATCATACTTATAAATGTGTAACATTTATGTGAATCACATAAAATTGATTACAATTTCACTTAATTTTTATGTTTAAATTTTAATGTTATTTTAATGCTTAAATTAAACATTGAGCTGATTAAGTTTTATGCATTTATAAAAACTGCTCATGGCTGGAATACGCTAGCAGACATTAAAAGTTAAGTTCTAGGACTTTACAAGTAGTAGAGTTTTATGCATATTCTAGTAGAGCAGGATAGCATAAAGGAAGTATGTTAAGACTTCTGATTAACACCTTACAGAAATAACAAAGCAATTGAGATATTTCATGAGTTCTTTACTTTTTTTTTTTTTTTTTTTCTTTTTTTTTTTGGGGGGGGCGAGCGGGGAGGGCACAGGACAATTAATAAGGCAAGTATTATCTTTGAAATACTACATAATGATAAAAAGTTTTAATTTAAACAGTTTTCTTCCACATATCCAACCCAAGGTTAAAACAATAATTTCTTTTCTGTATCCTTATTTTATGTGATAAAAGGATATATTGGTGCTTCAAAGAACAGCAATTTGCAAGCATGCAATGTGAATCAGCAGAAACAACACAGCAGCTACAAACAAGTCTTCCCTTTTATAAAGATTGTACTTTCTACATTTAACCATTTTTGCCTGTTGATTTCAGCAGCACTTACACCTCAGTTTCCAAAATGCTTTTCTGAGATGACTGTTTTTTGGTGAAGTCTATCATGGTTACTGCATAGAAAAACTCTGGAAAAAAATCTTCACTGGGATCTACATTAAGGATGATTGTATTTATTTATGTCTAGTGAACACAAGACATTTTAACCAGGTCTGTTCTTTAAAGATGCACAATTCACTAATAAATTGTCTAGGTTTATAGTGTAAGTTTTTTATCATAATCATTACTAAATTACTGAAAATGTTAGGTGGATACTCTACATCTGTTAGACATGAATGTTATTCACATATGGAGATCAAAGAAGGGCTTGCGGCTCTGTTATCATTCATAAGAGGTGGAGACTTTCTATTCTCTCATATTGAATGCAAAAAGCATTTGCCAGTGGCCCTTGGTAGATCTCAATGTTGTGACTAACCAGGCGGCAACCTACAGACTAGACATAGATCAGCATTTTGAGAATACACAGTTTTTTATTTCGTAATAGTCTATGTCATCTGCTTTTTCTCCTGAGTATTATCCTGAATCACTCCTTCCTCCAGTTACCTAGCTTGACTATTTTGGATCCAGATTTTTTTACTGTGTAACAGGTCTTGGTTTGACCTAGGTATAGTGTCTGAGGAAAAAACACTTTCTGGATATGGCTTAAAAATAGGCTACCAGTATTCCACCTAATTTCTGACTGGCTGAGATGTTCTTAGTAAGACAGTAGTAATTTTAATGCCAGAAGTCCACAGGCCAGGTCTCTATAGCCACTGAACAAGTTTATAAATAAATACTTCCTTGCCCTTCCATGTCCTTGGCCAATATCAGTGCCTTAATTGGTTAATAAGTTAACTAAATGTGAATATATTTTTCCTCCTCAGTGTTTATCTGCCTGATAAGTATTTCATTGAAATGTGCCCTGTATTTCATCACTGAATCAAAAATATCAGTCACTCCGTCAATAGTTTGCCTTTTGCACACACAGTATCGTGAAAATAAACATTCAAATTCAGCCATAGATTAATGGCAATTTATAATCAAACCCACTAATGTGTCTATATAGTCTTCTCAAATTTCCCTGTGACAAGCAAAATATTTTCCTATGTAACAGTAGTAATTGAAATATAAACTGAAGTTTTTACATCCTTGCATGCCTGCGTTTGTACGTTATTAATCCATTGGCTTCTAAGGAAAGTAATGAGAAAAATTAAGTTCTCAACTAGTTATCTTTGTTTGATATCTCATAGCAATGTTTTTGCATGTCAGACTCATCAAAGTGGTGGGATTAGAGTCCTGTCACCAGAAATAACCAGGTGTGCTTAAGAATACACCTAATGCAAGAACAAACTAGAAATGGTCTGAAGTCAGCCCTCCTTCAGTGCCTACAGTCTTCAGTATTAGCTGTCTCCCTTTGCCAAACCAGTACTATTGGCCTATGCCACTGGATTAAAAGACGTAAGCTAAATTGGTTTACTAGATTCAGAAAACTAATATGGTCACTCCATTGAACTGCCTATTCCAAACTGCTCTTAGTAGTTCAAGCAATGCAAAGGGGCTGTGTATGTAGTCTCTAACCAGAGGTCAATGCAGTGTATGTTTCCTACAGCTCCTAAGAGTAGCGAGGTATTTTACAGCTCTTGCAGCTGCCACAATTATATGACTGCAGCTGATACATCCACTCTTGTTCTATGGCTACTTTCACAAGCTAAGTACAGTTTCTGCACAGATAGAAGTTTTTGTAGATAGAAAGAATGGATGACTCAGAAGAGTCTGTTGCAATCACAAAAAGAAAACTTCCCATGAGATTTTTCTGTCATCCAGGGATGAGTCTGGAATTCACCACTGTTCCATCATTGCAAATGGTTCTTTCATGTTTCTGTGATAGTGCCAAAGACCCAGTCCCTAAAGCATATAATAAATAAATTAATTAATTAATTAATAAACACCACCACCACACCCAACCCCCAATAATAACAGAAAAATCTAAATCTGTCCAAGGAGGAGAAAAACCAGTTAAATTAGCTCAGTGTACTGTGGGACAGGTAATGCCTTTGTAGCCTATTGCCTAAACACAGAACTAGCAATTGAAAAATGTACTTAGTACAAGAGAAACAAACACATCTACAAGAGACTGATGGGCAGCTGACTTCCTGTTACTGTCCACAAAGTTGCTTTTAAGCAGGCTTATAAAACAAGCACTACAGAGATACAAAAGCCGACATGTATAAACAGATAAACCAATGGCCATAAGAAAGGCCAGAAGATATGATCCTTTTACCTTAGGTTGCTTCCTCTTCTACCTCCCTCGCTGAAAGCAATACTACACACCACTGAGTCATTTTGCTAATTCTCTGATATTTTTCCTGTTCCATTTATTCTTTGATTGCCACTGGTATTCAAACTGATGTTTGCAAAAGGGAGGGAGATGGTTAATCGGTATTTTATACATCTGGTATTTCCTCATAAAAGAATGGTAAACTTATTTGAATTATCATACCACCACCAAGGATGCAATCTGTTCACAATGGCTGTTTACGAATGGCTGCTTTGGGTAATGGCTGTTTTCTTAGCATGGGAAATGAAATATAATATTATTAAACAGAGATATGCAGAATAGTGTGTCAACTTATCCATCTTCTTGATGTTTATAGGCTTAATTCTTTATAATGTTTATTTTATTTTATGGGACCAAACATTAAAGTATCACTTATTTGAAAGGATCTAATTTCTTTTATTTTTGTTTTAATGTCCTTGAATATTAAAATCCACAAATTCGTGTGCACACAGTGCAGAAAACCTGTGGTAGGTACTTTAATAATTCTATTTAGACAAATATGTTATAATGAGAGAGATAATGAACAAAGGAGCTTATATTTTTAGGTGAGGTGTGAAAGTTTTTACCCACAAGGCTAAGGTTGTCTTATTTGGTGGGCTTTTTTTATCAAACCACCTGTAAAGTGTCTTAAAATGCCATGAAAATTCAATGTTGGTGGGAAAGCGGGAAGTGCGTGTGTAAGACTGTATGGATAAAGAGGAAGACATGAATATTGTAAAGATTTTACATGTAAAAATAATTAAAAGTATGTTAGATTAGTACCTCAAATAGTGGTAGAAAGCAGTGCAGGAGAAATTCAGACTCTCAGAGTTCATTAAAGAACAACTATTTATTTTTGGACAATAGGTTTCAATAAATATTTCAAATGCTAAATATATCAGAACATTTTTATAAGCCACTTACATGTTTTTCTGTTTCAGGCATTTATATATTTGTCTATCACATACAGACCTGGACTTCTATTTAAACTTAATTTGAGGGAAAATGAGAGAAAAGCCCCTACTTCTTCAAATCTTAAATGGGTACTGAAAACATAAAGTCTTAAATTTTTTAAGAGCTTTAAAAAACAAAATTTTTAACAGATGATGTCTCAGAAGGAAGACAGACATGATTTCCAACAGATAGCACATAGATGCTCCTGATGAGTGATTTTTTTTTGCTGCCAGCCATTACAGACACCAGTACCGCTAAGCAAACTTTTTAAGAGAGAATGCTTACTTTATTGCCTTCCCTCATATCCAGAAGACATAGGCTGAGTTGTTCAGTGTCTACCACCACGTATTTTCACCAGCTTAGTATGTAGACCTTGCCTACTGGTACCAATATCTCCTTGGATCAGTTGATGGCTTTGACCTGCACTGTGAAGCAGCTATAGCTCTGTACAGTAAATGTGGTTACAATTCTGCAGCTGTTTAGATACCATCTCCTTCCCCCTCACATAATTGTTCCTGCATTACTTGGTTCTTGTTAGGCTTCAGCTTCTCAGCAGCAGCTTAATACAGAGCAATAGCTGAGGGTTTTCCGTAAGGGACTTTAAACCTGGTTCTCTAAGATTAAATAGTACGAGTTACATATTTTTTTCAAAAAGCACTGAAATCGCTACCTCTAAAATTAGGCCACTCTAAACATCCCACATCACTCTGAATTTTGCTTATGAAAACTTTAGTTTTAGCTCCAGTCCTGCAAATGATTCCTTATAGTTGTAACGTGGCAATTTTATGAAGCCCCGCTGACTTCACTAATGTTTTCCTGAACTCTAATGACTTCAGCTACAAAGACCACCTAAAATTATGTGTCTTTGCTTATTGGATAAGGCTGAGTCCTTTTGACTGTGATTGTTGATACAAAATTAATGAGATTTTTAGTGTCTACTGCATAGCCATAGATGCTGGAAGGGCAAAGAAGAGAGGTAAATAGGAACATTTAAAAATAAGCAATGGATTAAATTCATTAAATTTATTGGGTGAAACAATTTAATGGAGAAAAATACTAATTAAATTATTAAAATCTAGATAGCAAGTAGTAATTAAAAAGACAGTTGCTATGCAACCGAAAGGATTTTTGTGATGGAGTGCAGAAATATATTTCTTAAGTATGCTGGTATTTTGCTTTGACCTTTTTCAGTCACACACCTGCCCAGATCGTCTGTAAATGTATCTTTGAGAATGGTAACTTTAAAGATACCTGCAGGTTGAGGGAAAAAATGGCTATTTGCATTAGTTGATGACTTCTATTATGTTTAAAAGGTTAAGGGTAAGTACTTTATGAGATAAAAATAAATATATATATAAAATTATGTATATAATTCATATGCTGATTTTCATCTGCTTTAATGGATTAATTTCTATCCCAAACACAGGTTCTGATCCTGTAAGACATGCCAACATTAATTTTCATAATGCAGTGAATGACCTAACCCTGCACTATCCTGAGGGTCTTAAATAACAATTAAATCCCCTACTTGTATGAGAAACCTGAGCAACTGTTGTTCATAATAACTAGGAACAGCTTTTACTTATCCTGGAATACCTGGAGGGAACTTTTGCTTATTCTGGAATACCAAAACTAAGATGAAGTTTGGTTTGTGCTAGAATTTCCGTTGCTACATGTGAAGATCTCTGATGTGGTCATCTGATACTGATACATGGCAGAGAGGACACAAATATGCAGATAAAGAGTGACACACAAAGAATTTTGTTAGGGCACATATATATTTCAATGAAGAGGCATAAATTGTGCCCAGCATATTTGCATAGTACCCCCACATATTCCCCACAGTCAGACAATATGAAAATCCCTTCGTGCCCTTTGGACTGTGCTGTGGAAATGGGAGAGAGACCTGGTTTGCTGGACCTGAAGGTCTCTGTCCAGTGGTAAATTCTTTTATTTCTTGAGGTTGATTGCTGGCCGTATGGCCAACCTGAACTCCATTCTCTTTAATTCCCATTAGTCCTGCATTTAAATAACAAAATACAAAACACTTTTGTCAGAAGAGTTTCCTTTCTTCTGATATCATGACAGGAAAATGGAAAGAAACCGGAACTGGGCCTAACCAACTGGTATGTGACTGGTGCTGTACCACCACCAGCCTGTACCTAGAAGCAAAGGCCTTGCTTTCCAGTAAATCCTGCTCTCTGCACTGCTACTTGCTTCCTATTCTTCAGCTTTCTGGCAAGAGAGGGAACAACAGTGATTCTTAACCAGAATGGAAGGTTCTCGGGTGTAAGGTCCTACAGACATTTAATTTGCCCCTTTCTTCCCATTTCTTCTGATTTTTTCTTTAATTCCCAGACATTAATTTATTTAATTTATTTTTCCAGCTAGCTCACAACCACTCAGTATAGTCCCTAAACTCAATCTGATTTCAGCTGCTGGAGCAGAGGAACTATGAGATCTAATGCCAAAGTCTATCAGCAAGGTGGAGAGCTTCCTAAAAGGACCTCTGGGAGATTCCCTTGTCATTGAACACACCGCTCTGTAATAAGAAGTGAGAAAAAAGGCATGTAAGCATCTATGCATGGTTACTCTAGTGTGGAAGGAATCTAGGTGGAACTGCTATTAAAAATAGGTTTCTTCTTTTTCCTTTCCAGAGATAAACACTGTTACAAGGATTTCATTGTTTAGTAGAAGATATTACCTTCATGTTGTAGAGTTATCAACTCCAATTTAAAATTACTCTTGATTGAGACCTTTTGAATGAAATGAAGAATTTGTGTTTACTAGGTAATATGGAATTAATTTCCTGGATAACAGACTATGGTCTGAAAAAGTACTGTAGATTTTCTTTCTATGTTAAATACCTTTAAACATACAGATCTTAAAAAAGATGTAGAAAGTGTTTTAGGGGATCACTCACATGCAAGACAAAATTGTATCAATTGGTGTTAAGAAAAGTGGCAGTATACATTGTGTTTTTCAAGAAAAAATTATGGTAGTGCACAAAAGAATCCCTGGCTATGAAACAGTAAAACTTTAAAATACCTATGCCTCATATTCCAGCAAGAAAAATGTAAGAACTGGGGGTTTAGGGTAGCTATAAGTCAAAACTTACATTGTGTACAAAAATTTTACAGAGCAATGAAAAAATAACCTTTAGTCCATGGGGATGTGAAATTATAGTTTATCTATGTGTCCTGGCTATCTTCTGTCTAGTGTTTACATCTAAAATGAAGGTTTTGTTCAGCATATTATCTGTCCTAAACACTTGTCATATTACAGAAGGTACTAAAGATTATATCTTTTCTACAAAGACATATGCACATTGACCTCAAGCTCCACAACAGAAGTTAAATACTATAAATATTCTTTACCTTTTAATTAAATGAGTTATTGATAAAGGAAAATGTACTGTAGTCAAATAGAGAGTTGTAAATTATTGGAAGTTAAGAATTCACTTTTGAAGGGATATATTTAAGAAGTTATTAATTTTTTTTCCCAGACAATTTCACTGCACTAGCTGAGCTTCTGGACACTAAAATATGGCAGTTAAAGGATATTTCCCATTCTGAAAATGAGACACAGATAAAACAAAACATTTTCATTTTTATTTGTGTACCCTGATAAACTCAGCTTTATTACAAATCTGTGTAGATAAAGCAGGTTTAGAAGTACCTTCCTCCCTCTACTTTGGCTTAAAGGAAACCACAGAGTTCTGGAAAGACAAAAGAGTGTTTTCTACTGTCCAGTGGAAAGGAGTGAGGTTACAACTCCTAATAACTTTCTGCTTTCATGGGTCCCAGATCAGACTCAAATGTAAATTACAGGAAAATTTCAACATTAATGGAAACATAAGCCTTGGAATATGTCTTATTGTGCTCCAGAATTATTTGCAGATGTAGAAACATTGTTGATTATTTTACATGAACATTTTAGCCAACACATCACTGACAAGAAGAATCCACAATAGTTCTCTGTATTGTGTAAAAGAGATTTTGTTCCAATTTTAAACCTTGGCTGTAAACCGAGTTTTACTTGGTTTATAAACACGTAGTGAATAACTGATAGATACAAAACACAAGTAGAATTACATTATCAAGCTTTAATACTCTTGTCTTTGAGTAAACTAGTTGAATTATCCAGTAATAAAAATAGTTTCCTACCTCAACTTTGTAAATTCCAACTCCTGTTAGAAAACAGAAAGAAAAGGGTTTTCAGAGAAGGAAGCAGAGGGGAAGACATGTAAGTTTTCCTAAAAATATTTCACAGGAAACAAGTCAACAATTTTGATAAGGAGACAAATTACATTACTTCAACCAAAATGTTACCCTTTTATAAACAGGAAGTAAAGAAATACTTCATTTTTTTTTCTGTGTATAGTCTACAGCTGTAAGAAATCTGCAATTTATTAAAACATTTTTGATGACATCTTTCTACACAAAGTAAAGTATTCCCATAGGTGGGAATGAAAGCTAGAAGAGTCTGTGATCCAATTTGCAGATCAAGAAAATACACAAAAGTTTCAATTCAAGCATACTTCAAAAAAGTCAGTTGCCTGAATTTTTATCCCTCTCTTTAGAACAACTAAACGATAAAAATAATCAACTTTTTTTCCCAGTCACTATGTAGTTCTCTAAGTTTCCTTCACAGTCTTTTTGTCAGTCATCTTGATCTCCTGTTTTCAGTTGATTATTTTTATCGCAACAGATAATCATAATTTTCTTTACTGTAAAACAGTGCCCTGAAGAAATAGTCGTCAGAAGCTTCAGAATTCTGTAGAAAGCCACTTCATATTTACAACTAAGTAAAGCAGATGAAGATCGTCTCCTTTCCTATTAACACTTCTACAGGAGACCAACAAAAAAAAAAAAACAAAACAACAAACCCATCCTTTGGATCCTTTGTATCCTTTCGCTGACTCAATCTAACTAGAGGTTCAATAATGGCAGAAAAATTCTCAAAAGCTTAAGAAAAGAAACAAGTTTGTGGAATTAGAATTACATATTTTTTTAATGAACCCTGAGGTAATCTTTTCATCAATAAAACTTAATCTTACCACTTTTATTCAAATTGTGGTTTGGACTTTATATCATGTTTCTCCCCTAATAATAGCTCCCCAGAGTATTTCAATGAGTTTTTAGGATTATTGTTGGTTGTTTTTTTTTTTTTTTCATTTACTTAACTTTTCTAGAAATACAATTTGTAGTTTAAAAAAAGTTTCTTTCTCATGAGCCTGAGAAGGCAGACTTTGTGTTTGAGTATTAAGGAGAACAAGTGATGTAAAAACCTGAAGATTTTACTAATTTGGAATAACTTTCTTTGCTGTGCTCCTCCAGTTCTGTTTCAAATTCCAATTACAGTCTTCATAAGTTTTTCTGGTTTAGTTTTTTTCTTTTCTTTTTATGGTTGGTAAGACCTTTTTTGTTACTTTGGACTTTAGAATGTGTTAGTTTATGGGTTCTTTTTTCATCTTTATATGCATAGCCAGTGGGAGCTAGTATTGCAAAATTAATGTGAGGTACATCATGCAGATATATCATTCAGTGAGGATTCTGGATCATAATATGACAGAGTTAGAAACTATTTAGGAGAAATTACCACCAAAGAAAGAAAGAGATCATATTGTTCGACATTGTCCTGCGTCCTCACCCCTCTAATGCTTGTTAATAGAAAAATGACAAGGTTCCAAAAAACATTGCTGATAAGTGGAGAAAAAAAACCTAAAAGACACCTAAATTAGATTTGGTACTGCACCCCCTGGTAGGGTGACCTATAATGAAGAAGTTATAAGTGGAGAGCTCTCAGCAGTGACACTTAACAGATATCATAGTAAATACTGTAGGAAGGCAGGACCATTATCAATGTATTGGTACACAGCAAGAATTATAGTCACTGAAATATCAAGTAGAGTCAAGTACCACATTCAAAAGTTTCTCCTGTTATGTAAACATATCAAGCTACCATGAGTGAATGTCTTCCCAATGAATGTGTTCTTTCCTCCCTCCCTTCTTTCTCCAGCATGTATTTTAGTCTTGACTAAGCTTGTCCCAGACATGTCCTTACACTTTTTTTTTTTTTTTGCATAGCACCCAACTTCATGCTTACTCAAATCAGCCAGTAAACCACAGACAGAAAAACACAGAAGTAAGGTTTAATTTCAAGTGGATGTTTGTTTCTTTGAATTTCTCTTTCACGTAGTGACTGTCTTTTCTCTAGTGTTGTGCCATTCTAGCTACTCACAGAACTTTTGTTCTGGGTCATTAAGTTCGTGAAATAACTTCAGAAGAAAAATTGCTTTTCCAAGCCTTTCCAGTCACAATTTTAATACCGTACTTGCTCTATTATTGGAATATTGGCTATCAGAGCTTCATTGCCTACGAGATTGGAATAAGATTCTGGAAATTATTTTTTTTTATTATTTATTTTTTTAAAAAAATTATATGGGGCTTTAAGTTTCCTAGATAATGAGGCCTTGGATGATCTCATCTTATATGCTGCCTGCCTTTAGTTCAATACTTGAATTGCAAAACTCGAAATCTGCTCTGGTTAATGAAGTTTGGAGTTATGAAACAATGTAAATCCTGTGATTAACTGTGGAGCTATTAAAACCTTTAGGCTACTGGTTCTGCACCATCACCATTCCCTACTCATATCTGACTGCAGCTTTATAGCCTCAGTTTGATTTCCTGACTTTATGCCTTCACAGTATATATGTACCTGTGATCCTTAAATATCACAATTCCAGTGAAACTTCAATAAGTAGATGTCTTTAGCTATATTCATTCTACACAAGAAATAAATTCACTGGGATAATTACTCCATCATTATTTCTCTTCATATAAAACAATTAGGTTCTACAAGTAATTGCAGTCACCTTTTTTCCATTTTCTTCTCAGCTGGTGCAACTCTTTCATTACTAAATATATTTGTCATTACTTTCCTGTCTTTTTCATATTTATTCAGAAACACATTTCAGTGAGTTGGGGATAAATTGGATTGTAGATTTTAAGATTTCATTCACACTTTTTTTGATGAGTTAAGCAATCAAAACATTTTGTATTACTCAGCTCATCATCTCCGTCTTTAAAGACAAATCAATATGATAACACAGTGACTTTAAATCAGGTTTTATATTGTGTTTTTTTCATACAGATTGGAGTCATTAGAGAGGTAATGGAATACAAGACATGAAATACATTGGGAGATTGTACAATATAGTGCTAGAAAGGTAAGTATTACATGTTATATCTTGCATGTTGTGTATTACGTGGTTTTAGTTGGTCCTTCCTGCAATGGGCTTTTTCTATCACAAACTCTAATGGACAGAAAAAATACCAAACAACAGACATTAGTATAATGTCAGCTTCATACTTATGGTAGTACGTCAGCTGAACTGATCAAGTGTCTGATAGTCATGCTTGGTTCAGCCTATAACTTATAAATCTACTTTTCTCTACAGAAGACACTATTCTTCGTCACAATACCAGTTGTCTTGTACAGCCTTACTGACTTCATGTCAGGCACTAGCTTGTACTAGCTGACACTAGCATGGATATTTTCTGAGCTTGGGTGGCTGTTCTGCTTAGAATGTAACAGTTTGTTTTTTTTAAAGAAACTTCATCCTGAAAACAAAAAAAAAGCTTTATATTTTTAATCTAATTTTTAACTTCTGTTTACAAATACACATGTAAAAACCACTAACATAAATGAAAAAGATTGAAAATAAGGCAATATTGCAGTGAATATTAACGTAAGACATGAACAATCACCATATGGTTAATTCCTTTAAAATTAATAATTCCTGGTTGGTTTTTATTTGTTTGGTTTTGTGTTTTGTATTCAACATAAGATATACTGGAAAAGTTTGATTTGGCTAACCTTTGGCTAACTAAAAAGGTTTCATGTGTAGTGTGACCTCTTTATAATAAGGGAGACCTATAATCAGTAACTAAAAAAAAGTGAGCTAAAATCCCATTGGTTTTGGTAGTATCAGTCTGTTGTTTTAATATTCAAAATATCAGACAGAAATAACTTCTATGTTTGGAGAACAGTCAGTAATGAATTATAATATCTAGGTCAGTGCCTGTTTAAAATATTATTATCTTCTCACTAGTGTAAAGCCTTAAACAGGCCTTTTAGCTACCTCAGAAGCTATGCTGAGACATTTTTGGAATAGCATATGTATATGTATTCTGGCTGCAGAAAAACAAACAAAGCAAACATCAGAAAGAAATACTTGCAATAGAAAAGTATAATGTTTATCCATTGCTAAACCATTACAAATTGTTTTTTTCAAAATATTTATTCCCCTTTACTAAATTTAATAAAAGTATTAATTTTATTTGAGTTTTAGTTAAATAATTGTGGGGGTTTAATGCTGAAAAGAGTATAACAATTTAACAGGTTGTGTTTCTATAAGCAGTGTTTAAATCTCAAGACAAACGTGCAAGAGAGAAAAGATTCAGGGTTACAACTTCAGTCAATTCAGTTAGTGAAAAAAGCAAAAAACTTTCAGGAACCAAAATGCCAAAGTGGAATCGGGGATCAGAAAAATGTTTTGTTTTCTTATGAAAAGGAACTGGTACTCTAAGCAGACAGTGTTTTCCTTTTTGGTGTTTGTAGCAAAGTTCACTGCTATAAAATTCAGATACTGCTACTTTCTTCATACTATATCAAAGTTGAAGAGAACAGAAAAGAAAAAAAGTTATGATAAACACTCATTCACCATGTCTTTCCGAAATTCACATTTACCTCCCTACAGTAGGTAGCTGTGGTCACTTGTATTAAAAAGATGCTAAAGCTATATAAAAGCAAGTATGCACTGAAAAAGTTATTAAGATGCTTAAAAAACCACACAGCCTGTCTAAGAAGAAAATACTAGCCAGCTTGTTAAATCTGGAAGTGGAAAGCTACAAGGAAATATCACAGCTCCATACAGATTCACCAGAAGAGTAAACATTAGGTAGACAGAGAAATCATTGAAGATCATGGACTTTATATGAAAACATGGATATAAACTAGCCAGTAATAAATTTATTCTGGCAAATGGGACCTTCTGAGCAGGGAATATCTAGAATATCCAGAACAGATGTCTGGAATTTAGATGGGAGAAAACAGTAAGTATAGGCTGCCTTGAAATTGCAATCTTATCATGCAGTTAGAGTACTCATTTATTTTCCTGTGCAAATACATCAATAGCTAACTATACACTGCAATTAAATGAAGGTTAATATAAATTGGATTAAATAAGTTCAAATAAAGTTAAAATAAGCATTAGAAGACATTTAGTGCTTATACTATTCATTGTGTTCATCAGTAAATGAACCAATAAAGGACAGAGGGATGCTATCTGATACATGAAGGATGTTTTTTAGAAAACAGAATTTTTTCCAGAGACTTTGATGTTTCTTGCATCAAAGTCTTGCAAAAAACAGTACAAAGTTTCATTTTAAGAACATTTTATTTAAAAAAAAATAAGCTGTTTGTCATAAACTCAGGTATATTTAATATGAATAATACATGATTAATAATTGAATATAATACAGAATTATAACTGAGCTATAAATTCTGCCATAAAGAAGATATGAGGTTGTCATCCATTTGTAAAATTCAGTCATGCAAAATCAGGCCAACACAAACTTATGAAAAGCCTTAAAAAAGGCCTTAAAAGGCTTGCAATAAGAAAAGAATTACAGACTAAGGGATTACAGTTTGATACTCCTTAAAATGAAAGTGTAAAATTATGCTGATCTTATATGATAGGATTTAAGACTCTCTCTCAAACAAAAAAATCCTGCTTATCAGCTGGAGTTAGTATTCTAATGATCAGACTTTCTACTTTTATCTTCTATTTACATTTACCTAGGATTTGAGTAAATAATGGCAGGTGGTCAAGTTAACCTGCATGAGCTGGTTGTTACTGAAAGTTATTGCCCCTCTATTAAAAATTTCCTCTGCACTCACGCTATGTTACTGCAATGCCACATTTTAATATAATTTCAAATAGAAAGCAGAACTTATCTTCAATAATGGTGTATTTTGCACAAAACAACCACATAGTGCACATCTGGCCAGGCACTGGACATGGCTGAAACAACAGTTGATGCACTTGGGTCTTTCAAAGAATGGGAAAGCAAAATATCAAAAAGAGAAGAATGGACTTGCCGTTACAGTGTGACAGTAATTTGAAAACATGTCTGCACATCTGAGTAATTTGAACTTTTATTTACCTGAAAGTGAGGAAGATAATTATGAGAAGTCTAATACAATGTATTATAATTACTAAGTAGAAATAAATTTGTAAGTAAATATAATCCATGGTATAGAAGAAGTTGAATTCATTATCACTTCAGTTTACTTGAACTCAAGAGTTTTCTAATTTAGGAAGCAGGCTGTAGTAATTAGGGTTAACTAGGGAATAGAAGAGTGATTCCACTCCATTTAAAGTATTAACATAATATGCTTTTTAAAAACTGTTTTGATGGAATTTGTGTACTGTCAGCTTTTTATGAACATTTAATATTGCTTTATTATATTAGCCACAGATAAAAACCTAAAGTGAATGTAATGCTAATGTTTAAGATTATGTTCATGTTTAATACATTTGCATAAAATGTAAAGGTAACTGCAAAGGCATCACTTCATTTTAAGTAAAAAAATAAAGTATGGTATGTCAGATCTCTATGTATCTCTTTCTTCCTTACTAAGCAATGCATATGTTTGAACATACACTTAATCCTAGAGCATCTAAAATTTCATTGCAAACTGTAAGTCCACATTTTTTATTTGAGCACAAGGGAATTTATATTCTGCTAATTTTTTCTTGGCCCTTTTTATAAAATATACCACTAAAACATGTATAACATTTTGCAGAAGAGTTTGAAAGCAGCATAGAACATTTTTGCTTTGCTTCTCAGAGTGTTATTCAGTTCCTTAAGTCCTGGTCAATGAAGGAGACTATAATTTTATTTGTATTTTTCAGGGACACCCAGATTTACTAAACTGAGCAATTTTCCACTTACTGATCCTTCTCCAAAACCTGAAAGTGTCATTTCAGGATGTCTGTCAGTTCAACATCCCCTCATTTTGTTGGTTTGAATTGTGACTTATAATGCTTAAGCATATATTGATAATGCAGAAGTAGGTACAACAAAGCAACATCAGGATATAACACTAAGCCAAAACATATCTAGATGTTTATTTGGGCTCCTCTCATTGCTATTCATCATTCTGATGGTCCTGAAAATTGTTCTGAAAGAGATAAACTTAAATTTTATTTAAGCTGAATAGTTTATTCCATAAATAAATGTTTCCATTTCATCTATGTACATTTTCTTTCTTACATGAATACACATTTAGTTATTTAAGTAAGCAATGAAGAAATTTCTACATAGACAAACAACAACAGCAATAGCAACAAGCTCCTTGCATGACACAATGGATGGTATGCCTCCTCTTTTTGAGCTGCTGCATATTGCTTACATAATACGGAGTCACTGTCATCCTGAAAAGTACTGCTACAGACCTCAAGATGACTGTGCTACTAGTGGATGCTGATATGGGTATCTACCAGTAATAAGTATTTAGAATTTTATTTTATGTAATTATTTCCATACTTGTATGAGAAATTACTTTAACTTAAGACAAATAAATGCTTCTTCCTTGACAGCTGTTAACACGGAAAGTGTATCTTTTTCAGTGTCATGATGGAGGTGTCTCTAATGTGAGAAATATAAACATTTCTGTCACAGAACAACTTTCACTTTCTCATGATTTGCAGGATTTCAGGAGTAAAACTAACTCTTTCCGGTTGAATCTCTTATATCATCAAAATGCAGCCTGGAAGTATCACAGATGCATTTCCTGCAGAAGAATAAATCTTGTCTCTGATGTACATGACAATATATTATTTTATTATAGGAGATTATTATTTTATTTTTATTTTACTTTGAAGTTCCTGAAAAATGTGAACATTTATTTCAAAAGATGTACAATCTATTCAGCTTACCATTTTGAAACATCTGGTTTATTAATGTCTTTAAGGACTATGACATTTTTCAGTTTGAGATCTTACACAAAAATTGTATATAATAATTCTTTAGAAGTGCAGAACAGAATATAAATGATGATCAACTTTGGCAGTACCTTTGGTTATTATGTAATAATATGATGTCTTACCTTTAGTAAGGTATTTTAAGTATTACTGTTAAAAAACAACATGTCAAGATGCCACCAAAACAAAAACTCAACATATTTTCTCAGCAAATAGATCATAAAGGACACTCTTTAAAAACTTTATTTATGGTGATAGTTTGTAGTTTTGTACTATAAAAGAAAGCTTTAAAAATTCCTCTAACTATTTTAGAGATAGCAATAACATTTCACTGAGGGCTATGTGTTAAGAGTGTGGTATTTCTTTCTTATAATCTTGTAAAACAAGTTTAAAGAGCACATCTTTGAAAAAATAGTAAGAACTAAACCACTGTGTAGTACTTATTAACATTTTTTTCGTTTCCTACACCTGTATAACATATAAACTCAATACCCCCTACTCCAAAAGAGACAGAATTAACCAAAGCAGGAGAGGAAACACAGAAGTGTATATATTCTTTCGGTAGAAAGGAAATAAAATATATTAAGAAAGAAATAAATGAAAAATTGCAAGCCTGTATTTCTGGAGGCTTATGTAAGTAACATATAACACTCTTTTTATCCTATATATGCAGACGTGTTGTGGTTGTTTTTTTTTAATACTTGCCTGTAGACTAGAGATGGGTATCAAAGACATAAATAATGTAAGAAAAACATATCTATTTTTGTATATTTTGGTTAACAATGGACTCCAAATGGATCACAGAAAAGCATAACGAGAAAAATTGGTCAAGATCTACACTTTGCAAGACTTGTCTCCCTTTGTAAATCCAGATAGGCTTTTACAGTTCTTAAAATATAGCCTGGAAGTGAAGAAAAAACATAGAAATATTTTCCAGTCTGTACCTTATGTGTGTTGGTATGACAGAATGTTCCACAACGACAATAAAAATATTACCCAATGAAAAAAGAATCTTAACCAAGCACTTGATCCAATGCCCATTAAAAAAAATGGGCAGTTTTCTTCAGTGAAATGAATGTCTGTTTGATTAGGTACATAAACATTCACAAACTACTTGCGTTTTATGATTTATCCTAAGTGTTTCTGCTTCCCTCACTTCTGACATTGAGAAACTTAATTTTAATTGCAACTGGAAAGGATAAATCAGCTCATAGGCTGAAGTGATAGAGTAGGCTCTAACAAGCACAGCCAAAGCATTCTTAGACACTTTGTGTGCTGATCAAGTAAGCAACTATAAAAACTGCCATTTATGTTGTCCCAAATTTGACATTATTATAAATAATCATATTGGAAAAAATGTGCCTCTCTAACAGTTTTTAATTCATTTCAAAATAACTTGGATAGTATCTGAGGGTGGGGAGGAAGGTGGAGCTATATGCATATTTATAAATATATATGATTTGCTATTCCTTTTCTTACAAAGTCATGACACTAAGGTGCACACATTCTTATTTTCAATCATCCATAGCAAGGAAGTTGAGGATTTCAGAGAAAGTATATTTTATCTAAGCTTAGATGAGTTATGGATACTTAAAGGCATGCTAGCTGGCTACAGCTGTTATATGGTGTCTTGAAGTCCCAGAAATGGCACTAGAGCATTGAATTTTTGAAATAAACAAAAAGTCCAGAAAATTTGGTAGAGTGAAGAATGTAAGATGAAGTTAAAATGTTTGAGAATATTAAAAAAAAAAAAAAAAATTGAAGTAAATCAGAATATCACAGATGAATTATTTGCCCTTCAAGGAGACTTCGGCTTGCGGCATTCAAGATTGCTGACTACTGTACAAAAAACTTAAAGCATGCAGTGTTAGCTCCATTGAAGTAAATGGGAATTTTGCCATTGAATTTGCTGATGTCGTGTTTTCACTGCAAGTGTATGTAGTATGATAATACTTTCAACTAAGATTTGCAATGTTAAGAAAGTGTCTTATAGCAATAATATCTCAGTGACATGATGTGTCTGAGATTGTTGACGTACTTCATGTAATAATGAAATCTTGCTGATTGACATATAATTATACAGTTTGAATATACTTCTGGTTATTATTTTCTTCATTCCATTCCTCCTCCTCCCCCCTTTCTCTTAATTTTTAAGTGAAGAGATACTTTGAGCATTTAGGTAAACTAATCACATAGTTGTTGACTTTTAGAAAGGATTTTTTTTTTTTTTTTTTGCATAGTAATAAAAAACTAAGTGAAAAATAATGAAAACATTTTTGAGAGGAACCATTTTTCTGCCATTATTGTTTAGCCCTCTTTCTTTCATTACCTCTTCAGCAAAGTTCAGTACATTTGAACCTCTGAGGAGGAACTTACATCAGAATTGATTGTTCAATATTTTAAGAGTTAAAAAGTAAGTGTTTTGTTTTTTTTTTTTTTTTTTTTAAGCAAACCTTATAGGATGATTCCACACACTTTAACTAAAGGCACAAGACTAAAGAAACAATCATGTGCCACAGCTGCGGCTTTGGGAGGACTGCTGAATAATCAATTTTTAAAAATTATTATTATTTTTTTTCTTTTCTTTGGCTAGTGTTTCTGTCTGTATATAAGTAAGGACAAAAACCAGACCTTGGGATATACAGTGCTTTTTATTCAGAAGGGTGAAAGTTAACAGTGTACTTCAGTTTAACAACTGATACATACAAACTCTTCCCTGTTCTCAAGGGATATTAGAGTAATTCCTGTACATGTAAACTATTGTACTGATATGCAAACAAAGATTGAAAAGGCTGACTCTGCCCCAGAGCCATTGCAATAGTACAAGACAAAAGACAGTGTAGACAGCTAGATGGAGGGCTCACAAGAATCCATAAGGCAATACCAACAAGCACTGTCCCACAGAGTGATAGGACATAACTTCTCTCTGATTGTTTTTGGCAGAGTGGCGATAGAAAGGTTTCTATCACTGTATTAATTTTTCATATTAGTAATATCTCATTTTACATTCCGCTTATTATTATTATTACTTTCATATTGCAAATTATGATTACCCAGAACAATTTCTTCCCCATGGAAATAATGTGACAAATGGTGACAATCAAAAGATAGTTTATATTGACATTAACACAAAATCTAGGACAAGGAATTAAAGACAATATTGTCTTATCAAAACCAGAAAGGTAATTTACTTAGGCTGCAATGGTTCCAGCTAGAGTTTAGCCAGCATACTGAAGTTAATTCTTCTGCTCTTTAAAATGTCCAGCCAAATTGATAGGGTTTATTAACTTTCACAAAACTTCTCCAGAAAAAAATGTAATAGAGCAAAAAATCTTCTATAGCAAGACTGGGACATGTTCTGGTGGTCCTGACTTTATGGTTCAGAATCAGCTGGCATGCTGATAAATATCCTTCACAGCAGTAACAACTTTGAATGTTCCTTCAGCTTCTCATAAGCAAACTGCCTTGCACTGACAATGATGTAGTTGAACAGATACTTGATTTAATTCACATTACATAATGCATTTTCTTCCCCCCTCCCTATGCTGCCTTTTTTTTTTTTTTTTTTTTTTTTTGAGAATTTAATTTCAGTATGCAGGAAAAGAAAACAGAAAATAACAAGACAAAATTTTTCATATGATTATGTTATGAATATATGTAACACCCCATGTTCATTTTTTTCATATGCACCCTATAAGACATGTGTAAATTTTTATTACATTTATTCAAATTAATTATGATGGGCTTTTTTAAATGAGTAATTCAAGTTTGCTTTGTTAACATAATCTTACTATAACAGGGACAAAACCCAATTGTTTATATATAAAGGGATTAACTTCATATATTATATGCTAACAATCACCAGGTTTAGTGGTTTATTAGCACTGAGTTGTAAGCAAGAGATACGTTTTACGTATTAAATGTAAGCTCTGCTTCCAGCTTTATCTGACAATAATTGAAGCTGGACATTTTATCTACCTGTGCATAAAGTATCATGCTGAGCCACTACCCAGAAGTCATCACAGAGCGTATTTATTTCTCTAATTTATGCACTTAAACCTCTTAAAGAAGAGTATAGCAAATAAAAAAAAAATCTGTTTGATTGTATTTTTAAAAATTTGGTATCTGTAATAAACTGTTTCAAAGAAAAATGGAAATAAAACCTCCAAAACTGTTATAATTGTAACTAACAGTCTGTGAAACGTGCAATAGAGTTGAACTCACATTTGATTTCTAGAAGGCTATACAAAATGTTGCCAATCTTGCAAAGACACCAATCAGTAAGACTGATTTCCACTTCCAGAAGCATTTATAATGTACAACACAATGTAATAATGTATAATTTTATTTCTCCTACTCTATAATGGCCAGTCTAAATAATGGGGAATTTTGATCTAGTTTTATATTGTTTTGGTCCTTCTCTGTGTGTCATATTACCTCTACTTCAAGTTGATTCCTTTTCTCCACTTGAATATCCTTAAGAGTAAATTGATAGATCCCTAATGACAGAGAATGCTTGTAACTTGCTTGTTTCTGGATAGGGAGAGAAAAAACTCAGGTGTTTTGTTTTGTTGTGTTTTTTGTTTTGGTTTGTTTTGTTTGGGTTGTGGCTTTTTGTTTGTTTGTTTGTTTGTTTTTTAATTTAGGATTTCACACGTTCTGCATAACCTAGCCAGCACATAGATTGACAAATTTACTCTAGACTGCATATGGACTCTTAAACTCGTACATGCTTTATTCCTGGTTCCCCTGTTCGATTTATAGAACCTGCTGGAATACACACTGTTTCTCCCACACTAAGAGTCCATGTTTTCTGAAATTACAGTGCAGAGATACATGACTTCCACTTGGATATGCAGTGGAATGCCTTTGTACAGAACACCAGAACTCATATATTAGAAAGCTTATAATCTATAAATTTGGATCTCCCAGTTTACACTTGGCTTTTGGCTTGAAATTTGTGCTTAAGTTTCCAATGTTTAATGACGCAGCACCCCAAATAAAAAAAACAAGACTTCCTTTGCAATCTACAAGGTGAAATAAAAGTCTCTGAAGGCCTCCAGGCTAAGTCTTGCTACGTTACAAGAGGTAGAATGTTGTTCAGTTTTTGTCTACCACAGAAATGCAATAGGGTTGGCAAAATCTGCAAACTCAAGCAAGAACCATATCACAAAGAAAATTTAAATAAATTTGGAAATAGTCATGAAACTACAGGATGATGATTAAAGACTGTCCATCACAGAGAATTATTACAACAGAAAGGTGGCGGGATACTGTTAGTAACTGTTAATGTAAACTGAAGATAAAGGTATTGTTGCACTTCAATGTGTAAAATACAGTCAGTCAACATAGTTCTTATTTGCTGTACAGAAGAAGGTACTAAAGGTAGAGGAAAAGAGAAGCAGACATCAGTTTGAATTTTCTAAGTGTCTTTGTCTTTGACTTTCAAATGTGATAGGCTTTGATAGACTGTGCACTTCATCCCACCTGCAGTTTCTTGAATTCACGCCTTGATTGGTGTCAACTGACTTACTTTTTCTCAAGGTGTTCAAATATACAGTGCCTTCATTAACTACCCAAGTTTTCTGTCTCATTATGTGAGACAGAAAAGCCCACTAAGCTGTCATTGAACAGCGTTTATTACTCCTGAGCTGCTGTACTTCTGTGGATGAGGGCAAGGTAGCAATTGATTTATCACTATTTTAATAGATACTTGATCTGTGAGTCAATACAAATGTTTCACTTGGTGGAAGAGGGCAAATGATCCAATTTTGTGAACACAGCAGACTGATACAGATGTTCTAGTTTTTCTTGATTTCCTGAAAGAGTTACAATTTTCTGTTGCTTGACATTTACTAATCTTACTATTTAAAAAAGCCCTGGTATTTCAAGCTTAAGTTATTACCAATAAACCCCCTAATACCTCAGCATCAGCCTGTTATTCCTTAAGTACTATCCAGATGATTTTACAACCAAATGATGAAAACAAAATCATACAGCTTATCTGTACATATACATTTCCAGTTTTGTTTTGTTTTTTTTTTTTTTCAAGCTGTTAAACTCTTTTAAGAATATTTTTGACTTTTCAGATGCTTTCTGTTCAAACCCCTCAATGTGATTTTTAAAATTTTATAGGTTAAACCATACAGGTTAAATAAAATTTAAATAGTATATTGTGCCATTCTTAAAAAAAAAATAGAGCAGAAGCAAGCAACTTTCTGAAAGAACAAGATGAACTATCATGGAGCAAGGTGAGGTTGACTGGCCTGTAGTTTTCCAAATACTTTTGCTTCATGTCTTGGAAATAGGATTGACCTTTGCTTTCTTCCAGTTCTCTGCTAGGCCCAGAAATTCATCTGCCCTTGGTGGTTCCTCGATTATCTGTGTCAAAAAGCTGTTGGCAATGCACTTCAGAAACCTCCCAGATTACTTTTGTCCTGCTGTGTTGTTCCTCCAACATATACTGGGAGAGGTCAATTCTCCCAAGAAGACAAGGGCCTACAAGTGTCCAACACCTGCTTTTTCCTCCCCATCAAGACAATTTGTGGCAAACACCTATCACAATGTTTCCCACTTAGCTCCCCACACTAATTTGGCTGGCCCATCACTCAATACAACAAAGACTTCCATAAATCCTACCACTTTCCTACATGAAGGGCAAATTTCCCTTTCTAAAGGTCTGCCCTTTCTAAAGAGCCTGTGTCTATCCACAGCAGCACTCTAGATGTTAATTACAAAGCCCTTAAGTGTTTACATCAGCCCTCATGCTTTGCTTGCCAACTTGGTCCACTGCTTCCTCACTGAACTGCTGGTTATCCCCTCACTCCTTTCTCGTTGGAAGTTTAATTCTGTCTTCCTGAGGTTGCCCAGCCTGATTACAAAGTGCTTTTCCTTGCTTGGTCAGGTGGATCCCTTCTCTTCCAAGAAGTCTTCAAAAAGGTTCACATGGCTGTAATAATTAAACTTTAATGCCAACACCAAAGTGTAACCAGCTTTTGACTTTCAAGATCCATTCACTCCTTCTCAAGCCCTTCCAATTCACCAGCAAGACCAAGAAGAAACCACCAGGCACCAAGCCCTTCATCAGCATTCCCCAGAGATGTGTGGCCTCTCATGATGCGGCCCTAATCTCCTGGTCTTATTGCTAATGCCAATATGGAGAAGAAATGTGGAAAAATAGTCTGTCCAACTGACAAGCTGGACAAACCTTGTCAGCCTATCCATGATGTCCTGGACCAAAATCCTCAGTATGCAGCAAATATCCCTTGCTAGCAAGCTGTCAGCAGAGCAACTCCTATCCCTATGGCATCAAGTCTCCCACCACCATTTTTTGCCCTATCCTGCTGGTGCTGCCACGGATCACAGGCACAAACAGCTCAGCAGTTTTGTTGGACAGAAATCTCTGCCATTGCCTATTACTGAGGCCCCAAATCCTCTCTGCAGGTCATAGGTGCCATAGGTGGAGAAGGAACAGTAAACCTGGTGCCAGAGTTCACAGCCTTCCTGTCTGACAAGCACACGTGGTCTCCTGCCAACATGCAACTCGGTGCAGTTGGAGGTTCAGCCCCTTGTAGTGCATTCTCTTGAGAGACATCATGTCCATTTCTTGTTCCTGATGCTGTGTAGTCCACTGACCTCCTCCCACAAGTCCATTACTGTTGTTGCAGATCCTTTACCAGTGCAGCCACCTGCATGTGCTGAGACCATTCCCTGTGGTCCCAGCAAAAGGTCCCAGAGGTCACTGCGGCCCCTAACCTGCAGAATTACACCCTGCCATGGGAGCTCATGCTGGGCAAAGGCTTCCGATTTACCTGGGAGCTGCCAGGGACCCTGAACACGGTGTGTGCCCACCATTACTGAGTGCAAAAAATCTGCTCTCAGAAGAATTTATACCTCCACTTCTTCACAAAATGCTGCCTCTGGAGTTTGCCTCTGTTAGCTGAAGTATTAAACCAAGGGTCCTCAAACTTTTTAAAGAGGGGGCCGGCATGCGGATGAAGTGGCAGTAAGTCATCTGCGGCTGCTTGGTTTCCCGCCCTCCCCCCTCCCCCCCCCATACCGGGGGGTGGGGTGGGGGGTGGAGGGGGTGGGCTGGGGGGTTCTCTAAATACTGCAAACCAGATTGAGGACCCTGGGGGGCCATACCCAGCCCATGGGCCATAGTTTGAGGACCCTTGTATTAAACAGTGTAAGTTATATCAGAATTCACTGTCATGAAACTACAGGATGACGATTTTGGACAGGAAGACTGTCCAAAAAAATCTGTGCAAAAAAACTGTAAAAAAACTCTGATGTGATTGGAAAGATACTTGTATTCAGGGACAAATAATTTGCATTAGAAACCACAGGTGTCTAATTTTTTCTTGAATCATAGAAGGACAGTCTTACAAAATATTCTTGTATTTATTTCTGTATTCAGGTGTTGTGTTAGAAAATACTTTTTATTTGGCCTTCTGGAAACTTTGAAAATGTGTAGTGGTAGAAAACAGAAGATTAAATTAATGATACATTAACGTAATTTAGTATGTCTCAATTCCAGAACAACATAAACATCAAATATATTAATAAATAATCTTTTTGAATCTTTAGACTTGTGATTGAAGAAAGCAGAAACAAAGACTGCCTAGAAAATGTGATTTTGAGGAAAACAAGAAGACAGAAAGTCTTAGAGTAGCCACTGCAATGCTTAATGTAGTCAAGACAAGTCTTACAATTAATACAGAGACAGTTCCCTCCCACAGGGGTCTGTTGCTGAAATAAAATTTTATCCAATCAAAATATTAGTAAGATGTTCTGACAGCAAATATTTAGAACGAGGAACTGAATTAAAAGCTGAAAGGTCTATAAAACCATAGATGGGAAAACATTCAAATGGTAAACTAATTTTGAAAAATACATTTCCAGAAGGTCAAAAACTTTGAAGAAAGTGGTAAAATATTCATTATGAAAGAATATAAACATATTTGCAAAAAATCAACAGATTCTCAGACCGCTATGTATGTGCTGCAGGAACATTCATCAACAGTTGCTGTCTAGTCCTCTGTCCCTAATAGTAACCAGCCATCATAAACACATCCTTATTGTTGTCTATGGATTCTATATTTCTGTAAAGATCTATCACCATGTCGAAGCAATTCAGTCAGAGACTAAAAAATTGCAATTTACATGAATCTAGAGTGAGTCAAATTTTCACAAATTGGCTGGTAACATTTTGCTTGTACAACTTTAGAAGAGGGAACATATAGAGTTTTTTGAATACTTAAGGAATTACTCGGCTTTTGGAAAAAAATACTCATTTGTAATGAATGGAAGAGGATAGATGCAAACAACTCAACATGTAAACAGTAAGAATGCATGTTAAATCTGCCTGTAGCACCCTTACTTTATACTGATACTTCTTTGGAATATACTCCCTATTTGTGCTATATCATTAATAAAATTAAAACCAACTAACTTCCAAAGGCAAAACTATGTTTATCAGAAGTAATTTGACTCTACCTTTTCTCGTTTGCATTTCCATTATTAAAAAAGAGAAGGGAGTTCACATTCAGCAAACAATGGAAGACACAGTAAAGTAAAATAAATTGGTTCCTCAGGAGTGTTTTTATGAAAAATGCTAAGAAAAAACTGTGCAGAACGATTAGCTGTAAATCAGAGTGTGACCAGATTGTGTTAGAAGAACAGATGATGCAACTGGCTTTTCATTTCTGGGGTCTTAGATTTAGTATCCTAAATCATAAATATAGATTAATTAGTCAGATTCTAGCATTCATCTGCTTTGCCCAAAGTTCATCTGGAACTATGTAAACCTAAGTGTTGAGATGAACTATGAGAGTTTGACATTAATAATCACATGCAATTGTTTATGTGATGCTAACTAACCCTTGAAATCCTGGACTTGGGAATTAGTCAGTATTCCAAGTGTTTTAAAACTTCACTCATGGGTATATAACTTCTACATTTTAGGTGCTGTGGTGTTGCAAGATTAAAGATACTGCTCCTCCAGCCTACAAAGCCTCCTGCCTTCTGTTGAAGTTATGTTTAAAGATTAAATAAGATATATCTGATACCAGTACAGAGTTTTGTTTAAAGCCTAAGCCACTGCCACAATATAGGCATTTTGAGGTTTTGTTATCTACTTTTTACCTGAATTTTCATTAAGCTCACTGCATATTAAGTAGGAGCAAACCAAATGTTTTTAGAAAGACAAGGGCTAGAATTGTATCATTACTTCAAAATAACACATTTTAAAACCCTTTTAAGCCAGCATATGTTGAATTCAGTTGTGATAGTGAATGATTATACATGTTTCCACTAAAGCTTTATTGATGTATTTATGACTTAAGGTATCTGGGACTTGTTTTCACTGATCTTACTGTTAGAACCCCCTAGAAAGGCCTCCTGATTGAGCAACTATTGTTGCAACTGAGATAAAATGTGAAGATGCTGTCTTGAAAATAATGTATTGCATTTGTAGATTCTGCATGTTGCTCCTTTATAAGATTTGCAACTGAAAAACAGAGCTTATAATCTAGCCCAGAGCCTGTAAACCACATTAACATTCAGGGAAAATATCTTCTTTTTTCAAATCTAGAAAACAGTACTTTTGAACTGATGACTTAATTACTTCACCCACCCACAAATGAAGATATACTCTTCAGTACAGCTGGTCACAAATGCAATGCAAACCAAGCCTTCCCATGGAATTCCAAGATAAGAGCTATGCTTTCACTGAATGTTCCCGCAGCAAACCAATGCAAAAAAAAAAAATTTGCCCTGTGTGTACAATAATGATACTACAAGAAATAACACATTTATACATAGAACTCATAGAACTCATGTTCTATGAATATGTTTTCTAAAATTAAATGAAAAAACCTGCTCACAAACTGCACTAATAGGAATATTTGCCTTGATCAAATTTAAACTTAAATTCCATAAGAAATGAACTGTAAAAAATAGATGTCCTCTATAGTAAAGTAACACTGTTTAAATGAATGGTTGGAGTCAGACAGAATGAACCTTATACAGAGGAAAGACATTACTAAGCAAACTGATTCAAAGAATGAAAACACTTCTGCTTTACATAGAAACAAAACCCTTCCCTGGTTCCTCCTGAGTGCCTTCTGAAAAAGCAATGCTCTTACCTCTGATCTGGCAAAACAAAATACTAGGTATCACACTTCCTTTGAGCAGTTGTTGACCTCCATGTAGGCCACCTGGTTTTAACAATGGTGTAAACATAGCAGGATTAAGCTTCTCTAAAATGCAAAATCCCTTCTTATTCTCTGAAGACTGGATAAATACCAAAGCAATAAATGCAGGCAAAGTGCTGCATCAAGCAAATAAATAACATCTGAAAACTAAGGTTAGTGCAATAGCCTAACAGCAAACAAATGCGTGGAAGTTTGGTTAAAGTTTTATTGTTTTCAATCAAAGCACAGAGTCCTGATTATATACGTCTCAGTAAAGAGGCAGTTATTATTCCTTTGACAGCACCTTCCCGTACATTAAACCTAGAAAACACGTATAATAATCAAAGAAGAAATAAGGAATAAATCATTCAAATGAAGTTTTCCACTAAGTAGAACTGTTTATACAATCTATCACAGCTCTCCCATTGACTGAAAAGGGAGAAGCTACTATAGCAATTACCATGCTTTCTTACAGATTGCTTAGTACACCTTTACTAACACTGTATTCAGTCTTATTCTCTTAGCAATTGTTTGGAGGAGTATCAGGCAGCCAATTAATTCTGGAAAAAAGGACAATATTACATATCTTATTTTTCTGTATTTTTTGTATTAATAAAAAGCCCCAAATAACTAGAGCAAAAATGACATGTATTTAGAATAAAAAGAAAAAAATTATGTCCTATACCACAATTTAGGCAACATTTGCTTTTTTAGCTGGATTTTGGAAGCTATATACATTGCTATAAGAGGTATTTTGAACAGGGAAATGGGTTAGAACTCTAACTAGAGTGGTTACAGACTAAGAATGAAATCTTCTGGGACAAATGTCTTACTTGAGTAGTGGAGAAAGAGGAAGGGGAAAAACTCCAAAGGAAGAAAAGAAAAAAACCCAAACAAAAACCCACAAAAAACCCACAACCCAAAACAAACAAATAAGACATCTGGATTAAAAACCAATGCAAAAATGAACACAGAGTAAAACAGACAAGTGTCTTCCCTGTGGTACTTGAGAAGAAGAAAAATTTCTGCAAAACATTTCTAAAAATGATGCTTTAAAGCAACAAAACCAAAAGCATTTGATTTTAGCTACTAACTTCAGAGGGATTTATAACTTTTGAATGGTAATTTATTACTTTAGATACTGCAGTTGTGTAAATTTCAAAACAGTTTTAAAAATCACCTCTTCAATTCTGAAATTGTAATATTTTTTCTTGTGGATCTCATGTTTAATTCTATGTGAATCCATAATTCTCAGCATTAAAAAAAAAAAAAAAAAAAGGAAAAAACACCTCAAAAGAAACAACGAAATGCAAACATTGCATCTCATCATTAGTTCAGTCATTTATTGTAAACCTCAAGAACAGTTTTTCAGATAGGGAACTGACACCTACTTGCCAAATTTTCACTATTTCTTAGGATTTTTTAGAATTGAATAACTATGAAGCTAGCTGCAACTCTCCGATTTCACAAGTTAGAAATTAAAAATGAGCAATTTTTCATTACAAAAAAAGTCAAGAGAGACTAAAGATGGTTTAGGATTACTATTTAAAGGCAGTTGCCGGGATTTTACTCTAGGGTCTTTAATCAGGTCTAGATTAATGAAATTTTAGTGGTACATATACAGTAGAATGACTTCTGTTGCACTAAGAATGGGAATTCTCAGCCAACAAAATCAGTTGCCAGTTCTTTGCTGATTTCAACATAAATTCTTGTGAAGAATTTAGGTATGTAACTTTGATTTAATTTAGAAATAATTAAAATCATGTAAAATTATTAGAAATTGCCTGTATAAATCCCGATGTATTGAACATCATTTATTGCTGCAAATAACATTACTTCTTTTCACAGATGTGTATTTTTTTGAACACCGAGAAACCGCAGACAATACAATGCCAAAATCTGAGTATGCCAGACAATTTTTTGATGAATAGCAAATGCTACACCTACACCCAAACTTGAGAAAAGGCTGCCTGAAACTGAAGTATGACTTGTGGGCAGTAAAGAACCTCTCTCTGACACTTTCTCACAGAGATCCTAATTAAAGAAAAATTCTGTTACCAGCAATTTTACCATTTGTGGACATGTTTTGGAACATATTCACCATAAGTCTTGCCATGTAGCAGATTTACAGATATATCTAATCATGATGCTGAACTATTTTGATTATTTGAATCAAATAAATAATATTTGACAAAATCTGACAAAACCAAATATAAATATTTGAACTATAATTATATATATATATTTATATTTATATATATAAAGCACCTATCACCATATTGATAAACATTCTTTGGAACCATTCTTGATGGCCTTGATTTTAGAGATTATTGGTTAAAAGTGTATTTTCCTTTGCAGAAAACACAAAGCATTAAGAAAAACAGTGTGGATGTGGCTGGCCAATTCATGTGAACCAATTTACTTGTTATAAAAATGGTAGAAGCTTTCACTGTTAAAGGAACTAGGCACTGTACTTCTTTGTGTGGAGGAAGTGCAGGTGCTGTTTGCTCATATTCTAAGGAGAAGAGAAAGAAGAGCAGAAGATGAAATGGAGGATGAGAAGGAGACAGGCAGGAAGTCAGGAATGAAAGGAAGATTAGTGTCAGAGACATTACAATTTTGTTGAATTTATAAGTATAGTGCTGCCTGACCATTTCAGATTTTGAACTATGAATTGCACAATTTAGTCCATCTTTAGTATTCTTGCTCACAATGTTACTTTTTATACATTGAAAGCCACAGGTATATATTGAAGAATAAGGTAACGGCTATTTCCCGTTAGAATTTAATTATAGCACCTTATACTGCATTCATACTAATGATGGTTTAAACCAAGATAAGCACTGTTCAATGAAAGTGAAGCATTTTTGTTACAAAACAGAATTATATTGCTATTAGAGTTAAAAGAGATACATTATGGACATGTCCTTAATGTCTTGTTTATTTAGTACTCAGCAACAGCTTTAGTGTGTGTCAAGCAGTGGTTTTAGGATGTCTCAAGGTGCTAAAGTAAAAGTCACTACAAACACTACTCTTATTTGTTTATTGGGAAATTTTTTTTTTTTTTTAAATAGGTCATGCTTAGCAAATTGCATGAATCTTGCCTTTCTAACCCAGTCCTTAGAAGAATAGATTGTTACATCACAGCTGCCTGCAATAACTAGAAACAGGTAAGCAACAGGATAAAGTAAAACCAAAAAGAAATTGCAAGACTCATGTTCTGTGGAGAAGTCAGTGCTGAAGCAAAAAGCTAATTTTAAATTAGTTTCCACATGTTTTTCTGGAGCTAATAGAACTTACATGCCTTGATTGTTATCCTGTATGAACCATACAAATAAGACAAAATGTTATGCAATGAGGTAGCAGGACACATATTTGGCTTCTTGTCAAAGACTGCAAAATATCTTCCCTGACAATGGAAGATGCTGAATAACTTCAGGATAACATATCTAATCTAGATCTAATGAAATTGCTTTTGTAAAGCCACCTTACTGATAAATACTAATCAAACATATTTTCATTTAAAAAGTGAAAAATTGGAAATACAAAGATTTACAAATAAAATAATGGAATTCAACCTAAAACACGGAGATTGGTATGTGTTAAAGTTTTATATAGCATATTACAACTTTATTTGAGTTTCACAAACAGGTTTCTAGATACTCAACCAAATGACTAAACACGCAGTACATAGTGAACAGGGTAATTTTTCAAATTCCTCAGTTTTGGGATACCAAAAACGCTTGAGGGTTTAGCTGTTCTTCCCTCATAAGAACCATAGTCCTGGTGCAGTTCTTCTAAACCTCAAAATCTCCTAACCTACTTTCCAGTTTTAATTGCTTCCACACTCAACAAGCACAGATATGAAGGCACTGCCTTTCTTCAGGATCTTATATCTCACAGAAATGACCTTTGTATTTCTCTTAGGTAAAGGTTGTTCCTTAGGCACAACTAAGTTATGAAAATTTATGTATTCAGTTCCTCAATCTTGGCTTGGTTCTGCTGGTGCTAAGATGTTTAACTTTAAGGATTCTATGTTTCCGAAACAGATTTGTTTTCACCAAAAAGGTGTCCTTAATTCATACTGCTTAACATAAGAGAATGCATTCTATGGCATAACTTCAGACTCCTGTAAATCAGTTTGTTACGGAGAACATTGGTAGTCATGGCTTGATCCCCTAAGGTGTCCGATTTCAAAAGAAATACAAACATAGAAACTGTATCAGCTCCCAGGCTGAGAATCATTGCTTGGTGATTCATCTACAAATAGTCCCTCAGTTTACTTTCCTTGTTGGCCTGACTGGGTCTGCATCTGGATACCAGCTGACTACATTCTGCAAAGGAGTTACGCAGCAGAGAAGTGAAGAAGTGAGTTACTGATTTCCCAAGATGGTGAACAGTGAGATATGTCACCAAAGTTCTCTTTCCAAGAAATCTCTTAAATGAAAGGAGTAAATAAGAGTCAGACACAAGGCATATAAATTAAGACTACAGCAGAATATAAAGATCAATCTCAGTGTTTTGTTGTGTTTTTTTTTTTACTAGCATTAATAACTATTTTTATTATGTGTACAGGAGACCATTAAAATATTATAAAGACAGAGAAAAATTTAAATATCTGGAACATAACATTCTGCTCTGTGAACCACTTCTAGAACATGTGTTCCATTAGTCTTCCACAAGTTATTCTGCACTTAAAAATGAGGTCCCACCTGCTGTGTGTGACATGCCAGGAGGGTCATGCTATACAGCCGGTGGGAATCACGTTCTCAGACTTCATGCTCTGGTTCAAAATACCGTTTATGACAAACTGTCATCTCATCACTCACAAAGGATATTAACATGGATGACAACTTCCCTAGGTATAATTCTAATGATGGATTACAATTCTAATAAAAGTACGTACATACTGTGGGATCTCAACTATGCAAAGATAAGAAGAACATGCAAACAAACCTAACATATATATGAAACATTTAAGTAAGACCATGTTAATTTTTTTGTTTTATTAATGAAGAATTCTATCTCATGTAAAATGTTGGGTTTAGTGTATCTTAAATTCTGGACAGATATAAATACTGATTTTGGATTTTTTGGAATTTTTGGAATTGTTAATTGAAAATGAGAAAGGAAATATTACCATAAATATTGGAAGCTTTATATAGTTTTGAAAGACACACATCTAAATTGGTTTGACTGTGTGCGAGCTGGTTACCACAGGGGGTAACTGCTAGAAGTTCTTAACAATAGAAAGTCTCAGTATGAAAACAGATAAATTGTACTACAGGACTGAGAGACAAGTCCTAGCTAAGTCTGGAGAGACTGTTAAGGAGTATTTTTGCCACAGGAAATGCAGAGAAATACCCAACGGATTAAATGGAAACTGATAAGGCTTGCTACACTCTTGCAAGAAGAAAAATAGGCAAAACTACTACCCAACAGGTAACAAAAGCCTCAAAATAAGGAAGTTAGCTATTACAATGAGGAAAAATTAATGTTATGAAGAAATGAGAGTTTTGTAAAGGGGTAAAAAATAAAACCACACAGAGGGAAAAACAAATACTTAATATTTTGCCAAAGAGGTTACATGAGTGTAAAGAGTAGGGTTGAGGTTAAACCTTACTAAGTCCATAGACAGGAAGGCACTAGTTGACTTCAGTGACCTTTGAATTATTCCATTATAGAGTGACACCTTGGCTAAGAATACAAACACATTTGTATTTATTTTAGAGAGCACTTAGCTGTATAGCCATCACATAACCTTATATTAGTGTGTTTTCCCTTCTTGATTTGTGATACTTATGCAATTAATTATTTTGGGAAAAAAATATTTAGAATTTACTTTTCCAGATACTCCTAAACAGGGCACAAAACTAGAAATTAAATTCCAAGGAATCTGAATTTGATAGGTGTTCTCTTTTCAGATAGTGTTAACAGTTACTGAATGACTCATCCAACTGTTCTCAGACTCTGGCTCCTAAAAGATAAGGAAAGTATTGTTACAATGTCTGTTTAATAAAGACATGTTGGGTAAAAAATAAGGTGTGTAAATATGATGACCATGTTATTAAATCTCATTATTGGTACACAATCACATACAAAAAATTTTGCTGAAAAAAACTATCACACATACCTAGATATTTGAAGGGGTTTATTCATTTTCTTTTCAACATTAGAATACATTTAGCAGGTAATGTTAACTTTTGTAGTTAAAAGGAAGTTTTTGAGGTGACAAAATTCCTGAGGAAGTCTAGTTTTATTAAAAAATTCCAAATATGAGAAAAGGAAGAACTGACAATGTTTAATGAACTCATCATAGGACTTGCAAGCAGGATTTTTAATCTCAGTGGTTAAACTACTTCTTTTGATATTTGCAACTGGGCCAGTATAACCTGATTAATTCTTTATAAAAAATTAATAATCCTGCTTCCTGGATTAAGATGTATATTAATTTGTCAGTTTAAAACAATAGCTATCACAACGCTTTCAGAGAACATTAGTATTTTCTGGAAAATTCTTGAGATTCTTCTGTTATTTACATCGTATTTTATTTTGGGTCTTTTTATTTACATATCTTTTTTTATTTATATGTTGAGTTTTTCAAGATAATTGCAATGATGGACAAATTTATTCAGATTGTGAAAACATCACAATAAAAAGCACCCAACAAGTAAGTCCACACAAACTGAGAATATTATAGGGGGAAAAAAAAAAAAGAGAGAGAGAGAAAAACAATAAAAGGTGACTAGAGAGAAAAAAGAAAGAAAAAAAGAAAAACACTAAACAGAGAAAAACGAGAGGTAGGAAAGTCTGTGTATCTACAGCACTCAGACACATCAAATCCATTATTACCTATACAGTAGTTTCATATTTTGTCTTTAATTTTTCTGTTTCTCCCGTAGTCAGCTTGCAATTAACATGCATCTGTCCTTTATAGTGGCAGTTTTTCCAGGATGTTGAAAATTGTCTTCATTTTAGTCTATTCAGATTCTGATTTCATTCTCAGTTTACATATATGTGCTTCACTGTTTCCCCTAATTTCAGTGGTGGAAAATTGGTGTAACTGAAATGGGCTAGCATTATATGAGAGTTCTTCTCTCAATAAAATAGAGACTGATAAATTTATAGTTGATGAAAAGACAATGAGGAGAAAGGAGGTGTGGGATGCTGGAGTAGAGGTTTGCTATCTAGCTTTTCTTTACAAAGGCACATAACAATCAATAGCAAGAATTACTTTGATTCTCCCACCTCAAACATTTGAGTTAGGAAAACTATTGTGCCAGAAGGGGCAATAGCTGTTACGTTCAGCCATTTCTTCATTGATAAGTCTTATCAGATCATGGCAGAAGTAGGTGTGTCTTGGATTATGCTGCGGAAGGAAGTTCAACAAATTTACATTCTTACCTAGCATTCATAAAACAAACAATTATTATTTTTTGTAAAAACAAAACAAAATTCATAAAGAATGCACTGTAATCACAAGAGCTGGAGGTTCTCTGAATATTCTGTGTGTGCTCCTGTGGGATCATTTGAAAATAAAAATTAGAGAAGTTTCAGGCTAAAAAGAATATTCCATTTTACATTTTGGAGGATCAGACTACTTCACCCAGAAACATCTACTACATAGAGAAAGGAAGGGTGAGCCCACACTGTAAATTTGAGATCACAGTCCAAAATTTGGGAAATTTTGCATCAGAACATGTAAGTCTAAAGCTTTTCTTAATGTGAGAGGAAAATGCAAAAGGCCTTTTCATGTGTATATTCTACTGCCATTAGAATAACCCAGATTTGGCGTTATTCTTATACAAATGCAGCATGAGGAAAAATTTATTCCACTGTGGAATGGCTTTGGTTTAGAGGATCACAAGTAGCACTCTAGAATACCACCTAACTGCCACAGAGAAGAGAAATGAGCTAGTTAAAAAAGTAGACTTGCATACATATCAATTATTAACTTATTTTCTAGGTATGAAATTCGCATAGAAAAAAACAAACAAACAAACAAAAGAAAACAAAACAAAATACATTGCTAGTATCTGTACTTTGCTTCCAAAAGCACACTGAGTAGGACAATGAACAGGGACATGAAAACTTGAATTTGCAGTATAGGATAATGTAATTTCAAGAAGAAAAACTCAAACAGCATATAACTCTTCTAGCCCCAAGTTGAGTCTGTAGTTCCATGTTGGCTCAGATGGAAGAGTCGTTCCTGCTAAACTCCTAATACCATTCTCTGTGGTACTTTATGGTCCTTGGAGGTCACCAAACCAAATAATCAGTTTGAAGTTGTTTAGCTTCTTAGATATAAGAATGTAAGAACCCAAGGTAGTTTGACTGTGGGCCATTAGAGAAGCTAATATAACACACACTGGTGACTTGAGGTTAATTTTATACCTGTCATGAGATCTCACCAAAAGTATTCTAAGCATTACTGCAAATTACTGTACAACAGCTGATTATTTCTAAGTAAAGAAATACAATTTTGAGATAATGTGAATCACTGCACAACCTCTGTTGGTATGAAATAAACCACTATCGACATTGTATATTTAAAAGGGGACATGAAAGAGAAAACTAAACCAATCCTCTCCTCCTAGATAGCTGGTCAAGGCTTCAGTGAAAATGAAAATGAGGATGTGTATAATCAGAAAATATAAATACAACTTTTGGTGAACTAATATATAAGACACCCAAACAGCAAAAGGTATGTGGACTATGCAGCACATCATCCTACATTTGATAATTAAATAATATTTTCTAAGTCATTAATTTGTTGATGGAAAGACTTCAGATGGGCATGGGATCAAAATGTAATTTTATTTTATTTTTTCATAATAAGACTTAATTTAGCCACATTTTATAGAAAATATGGACAACTGATAAGTTATTAAATGAAAAATGATGACAGTGGACGTGAAGTTATGAACAAATAAAAAAATAATTGATTTCACTTATCTTTAAAATTTACAATGCAGCTATGTGTACATTATTTATTAATAAATTTGAAGTTGCTTGTTGTATATAATTAATGAACTTTTAGTTAAAATTAATTCTGAAGACTTAGCAACATACGATTTTTCTGGCATTTCAAGGACTGAGAAATATTTTCTTTGACCATTTGTTAGAAAAATTACTTCTTCCTTAAGCTCTGGAAAATTTCACCCTTCATAGAAGCTCAAAATTATTTCATCTAGCTATGCTGGATTATAAATTTTGATTCTGTTCCTTGATATATGTTTTCTATTGTGTTTCAAGGTTCTTAAAAATACAATGGGCTATTATTACCATATCAAAAAGTAACGTGATGCAAAAAGCTTTTCAGACACTCAAAAAAGGGATAGAATAATGATCTCTCTGATGACCTTCCTTTCCAAATGCACAGAAAAGAGCTGAAAAACATATACAAGCCTGGAATAGAAGAAAAGGAATGATCCAGCAAAGCTCTATGCCTTAATCACTTCCAAACCTTTGTTTTATACAATGTTTCTGTAGAGAATGTAGGGGATTGACTTCACAGCCAATATGTTCATGGAGAAAATTAATGAAAGAATGGCAAAGCCAGAGTGACCCAGTAGGACTTTACAAAGATATCTGAAAGCAAATAAAAGATATTAAAAAAAAAATAAAATTATAAAGACATTTAAAAAGAGGCAAGAAGAAAAGCATAGAAAAACTTTTTTTCCTCTCACATTCAATAGAATGTGGAGAAGGGAGTAAAATTTTAATGAAGTTATAGACTGAAGAAATAGTAGAATCAATGGAGAAAAAGAACAAGGTATTTAACTGGTGAAGCTAAAGGGGGAAGTAATAAAATGAAAAGAAAACAAAAAAAGACATTTGTGAAAAAGATATCAATGAGAACTTGAGAAAACTAACGCTGACTAATACAACATAAGAAAGAATTCAGAATGGCAAGACTGAAAGGAGCAAATTAGAAGTTGGAATTGGAGGAGAAAGATGGATGAAAAATATAGGAATTTGTAACCAAAACTGATAAAACATAGGTTTATAATTTACAGGCAGAATAGGAAACATGCCTGTTTTCATATTATCTGATCATATCCTCATTATACTTAATTTTGAACAAGTGATTATTGCCAGACAGATGGCCTGGCTCACTTGAACATGACCGTGTGGAAGACTTAACATCATGACTTACTGGACTAGATCCTGCACACTTTGTTTTTGTAGATGATGGTAATTGAGTTTGTTGAATCTTTTCACTGATCTGGAAAGTTTCTGGTTTGGCAAACTTTTTTTTTTTTTTTTTTTTTTTTTTTTTTTTCCGTTGTGTACAATGTTCTGTCAGAGAAATGCTCCAACAGTGGACAGTCTTGAAATCACCCACTAAAATACATAAACATATATAAACAATGTGTGCTAGCCACTGTACACTGTGTCAGTCTGTGGCTTAGTGTATATGAGGCTCAGCAGTAAGCTTCAAACAATGAGGTTATCCCTTGAAGCATTTTATTAGCTGTATATTTCACCTTTTGAATGTGTTTTTATCTCGGAAGGAGATACTAATCATCAGTCAGGTACAGTAGTCCATTGGCATAGATAAAATTGTAATCCTATAAAGCTGCATTATATTGTTTAACTAGGTAATTATGCTTTTGGTTTTCTGTTTAAACATATTCTGTACTAAAAATGTTGGAAAAAAGTTTCAAACATATAAGTTGGTATTAATTTTAAGAACATCCACAGTGATTAACTTTCCCCTGTTACTGATCTTCACATGTATTGGCCGCCAGGTGTGCTCAAGTCTGGTAAATTTCATATTCAGGCAAAGAATCAGGCTGACAGGGGAGGTATATGTGTTAACAATGCTGCAGAGCACCTGTGAAAAGCTTTGAAATGAAAACTCCTTAGCTCCATACGTTAATATCTCAACAAATCTTTAATCAGGTAAAATCTGTAGTAGATTAAGTAGAGATTAATGAATTCAGAAGCAAGATCTTATTTTTAATGAGATATCCCAAATTAGATCCAGAGCATATTAGAATTTCTACTCCATTGCCAACAATAAGCTAGTCAAAAGGAACTTCATATAACTTCAAAACCTTGATATATGGCAAAGAACAATGTTCAAGGATTGCTGAGTCCGGCTTCTGAAATGAACCAGCAATATATAAGGTCCAGAGACAGCTGATATCTGTCTTATCTAGGTGAGGGTTATGCTGATAATCTCTGGGGACCCTTCAAGCCAGAAGCATTCAGATACGGTTATTTCATGTTTCAGTGCTGCATTCATGTCAGTTATCCAACAGACTTCACAAAGTATTCATACTACAAAGGTCTTTTTAGAATTTTTAATAGAATGCTTTCATATAAGGAATCACTATCTTTTTATGTAGCAACACTGTTTCCTGTTTCCCAGTATTTCTGCTTGAGAAGAAGTCATAATTATGACACATACAAACGGTTAATAAAGAAAAAGAAATATCAATAGTAAAACCAGATGAACCCAAAGTTTTGTAAGCAAATCCAGAACAATGCAAAGTTTGGCTGATGTTTGGTAACAATTTCTCCGGGGATAACTAACATGCATTTAAAAAACCCCTAAAACCCAAACAATAAACAAACAAAAAACAAACCCAAAACCTATAAGAAATTTGGAATTATTATTTGTAATGCTTCTAGGCTTACAATATAAAGGGATGTTGCTGTGTAAACTACAACCTGTCTGTGTTTTTTTGCTCAATGTATAGAACAAAAATACTGGATAATTTCAAAAATTACTGGATGATTGTTTTTCTTGTTCTTTAACAAGATGGTGAATAAGAAAGTTGCATAATGTAACAAGATTAACGGAATGGAATTAGGAGCAAGCTAAATATCAGGATAGTAGACTGTGTAAAATTCCATTACCAATTTTTTTTTGTTTGTTTTGTTTTTATGAATAAGAAATAGTTCTGGATTATGAACACCCATATATATACATTTTAGAAAGTATTTATGTAAACCATAACTCCAGTCACATGATGTATGCTGGGAAGGATCTCAGCCTCAACATTACAGCAGAAGTACCCATGGCTGTGGCATTTTGACACGTGTCACTTAATTTTCATTTCTAAATGAAATACAGGAAAATGAGCCTTTAATTGGCTTGTTTGTCATGATGATTGCCACATAAAAAATACAAAAAATTAAAGATTTTACTTTATTTAACTGCGAGTTAGGGCAATTCCAATAGAAGAAATAGAACAAGCCATAACAGAATAGTGTATAGTGTGTGAAGTACTTGCCAGGAGAGCTGGAGATTAAGGCCACTCTGGTTTGAAAGAATCAAAATGGAGTAGTAGTGGAACACTGCCAGCTCTGAAGCAGACCTTTCAAATCTTTTAATGTTGAAGCTGCACTACTTTTTATTTTCTATGATTTTGACTAGAATATCCCCTCTAAGACTGTGTGACCGTACAAGTGTCCTGGTTTCAATTGGGATAGAGTTAATTTTCTTCCTAGTAGCTGGTAGAGTGATGTATTTTGGCTTTAGTATGAGGATAATGTTGATAACACACTGATATTTCAGTTGTTGCAAAGCAGAGCTTACCCTAAGTCAGGGACTTTTCAGTTTCCCACGCTCTGCTGATGAGCAGGGGCACAGGGAGCTGGGAGGGAGCAGAGCCAGGACAGCTGACCCAGACTAGCCAATAGGATATTCCATACCATAGAACATCATGCTCAAGTATATAAACGGGGGGGAGTTGGCTGTTGGGGGACACAGTCATTGGGGACTGGCTGGCCATCGGTCAGTGGGTGGTGAGCAATGGTATTGTGCATAACTTGGGTTTTTTCTTGGGTTCAATTCCTTTCTGTCTTTCTCCTTTTCATAACAATAGTTGTTGGTTGGTGGGTTTGGGGTTTTTTTGGTTGTTGTTGTTATTATTATGGTTTACTTTATTTCAATTACTAAATTGTTCTTATGTACCTTATTTTTAGGTTCATCTCCCCACCCCACTGGGGATGGCAGGAGGGAAGTGAGCAAGCAGCTGTGTGGTACTTAGTTTCTGGCTGGAGTTAAATCACAACAGGTAGCTCTTGTGTAAGGAAGATCATGCTTTTCTTGTCTGTTAGGAATCTTCCATGCCGTGGGAACTCATGATAGCGACACCTACTACTGAAAAGAAGACTGCGCATTGAAAATGTGAATGGAGGTTACTAGGAAAGTAGTGTAATCAGGGAAGGAAAAGTAAAAGCAGCAAAACTAAATTATCAGAGTTGGAGGAAAGGGGCAAATGCTTAAACAGTTCCTGCTTAACAGTGTCGAAGGCCTGAACTCATCCCATCTAAGTGTAGGTGTGTAAGATTGTTGACTTAAGCTACACAATGAAAATGTGGACAATTAGGAGGAAAGCTCAGAGTTGCAAAACTACTACCTCTGTGGTCCTTGTCATGAATGGCATATAACTGAAATGATATGAAAATATACAGGTGTCAAACAATTAATTAGGTTCTTCAGTCTTCACTAAGTTTTTGATAAATTCCAGTGATGCAGCTAGGCAACAGTGTGATAAATTCAGATCTTGAAAATAATTTTGTTGGCACATAGTTTATTGTTATAAAACAAAACTTCTTTCCTGATTGGAAAGATGGGTGAACTGTGTCATAAATATTCAGTCAAAAGCATTATTTTGTACCCTTAAATGCTCTTCAGGAATTTAAATATATTTTTCATAATCTTTTTTTCATCCTAAAAAAAAATCAAGTTTTTAGTTAGAAGATAACAGAGCTTGTGTACACACTGAGATTGTGCACTGAAAAACCCCAAGCATTACAGCACTCTTTCACATTATTTTTAAGCTGTGAGGAAGGTTAATTTGTACACATGAAGGCTGCTGTGTTAAAAAGCACAACTATACCACATATGAATAGAACAGGATTTAATTTTATGTAACAGCTTTTAAAATTAAGGCATTCAACATCCTAAGAAGGTGAGCTGCTCTCTACCAACTGTATAGAAATAGCCATTATGGATTTGTTCTAGAATCTTAATCTAGCATGGTTTGTGTATTGTCTTGTTTTCTTTGTTGTTTTTTTTTTTTTTTTTTTCCCTCAAAGTGAATATTATAAATGGCTTTACACACAACTATTAAAATTTGCTATATTTATTCTCCATCTGGAGAGTTAGGATTCAGTCCTTTGGAAAAGTATACAATTTCTGTCATATCTCATTTAAGATTAAGCTTCAGTCTGAATTTATAATGTGGTAGAAAATTTGAATTGGTAGGTTGACAGCACAGAAGGTCAATCTTTACTGTATCTTGATTGAAAGAGGGTATTCCTATAACCAGTAACAAACTGGTGTGCTTACCAAGTGTGATCAATATTTTTTAACATTTCTATCAAAAATGCGTAATTAATTTTGAATTTCTGTGACAAAGGCACACAATTTCCTTACAGCTGTTTTGAGAAAGAGCTTACATTTTTACACATTTTTACTGTTCTTTTATCTTAAAATCATAAAATTTGTTCAGGTTTTAGGCATGAATTTCCCTTTCTGTTTGGTTCTGGAATTACATTTGGTCTTATTCAAACAGGATTTCCTGACAAACAGGGATTTTAACAGAATATCTATTTCTTTCCTCCACCTTACTTGCAGGACAGAAAGAAACATAATAGGATAGAAAATGAATTTACTGTAAATTACAAAATCAGGGGAAATACATCCAAGCTATTGCTCTAAGGGGTCCAGAGTTGACTGCAAGCCTTACTGCACTACATTTTTTTTTCAGACCCATCTCTAACACAGACTCTTTCTGAGAACTCAGAGGCTTTAGACACCCAATTTAGGGCAGCTTTCATGAGTACTTTGCAGTGCATTACACTGCCTGCTGAGTGGAGAGAAATGGTGCTGCATTTGTGTTGCCCTAAACTTTTGATCCTTCTCAAGGTTCAAACCCGAGAGTGGCATTTTCTCCATCAAGGATGTACTGTGTTGAACAATAAATTGCAGAAGTCATGATGACTTTTATCTTTCCCTTCATCTGAGGCATCATCCTTGGAAGCAGAGAATCAGCCTGAGTGGATCTGATATGGTTTCAGGACTTCATGGTGTATGCTGTGGTATGATGGCTCCTCAGACTGATTCCACCATTGCCCAAGTAGCACTGTAAAGACAATGGTGATTCTCAGGATCTGAGCAGAAATGCTTACTTATCTTGTATACTTTCTGCAATTCTTTCACTGAAAGACATCCCAAGAATATACAGGGACATTTGTGGACTAGGAGGAAGATGAAATTCCAATCAGAAAAAAATAATAATAATGAAGTAAATGATGTAATAAAGTCAAAAACTATATGACTTACTATACTAAACTTGGGACATCAGTAGAAATAAATTATACTAAAGCAATCACATACTAATTAATAGAATTGTATGAGTCATAGAAAGTGTATTACTATAATAATTACAAAAAAGCACTAATCTCATTAAACCAACCTGTAACACGCTTATCAGCTCACATGAATTAGTGATCTCTGCTGCTCATATAGTAGAGGAAACCTCATATGAAAACGCTAATTACAACAAATGCACAGGAAAAAGCATGGATATTATTATTTTCTCACTGTTTGTAATAGAAAACTTTTCCTTTCTTTTAAAAAGCATAGGGAATCAGTTTTGATTAGGATCTGCAAAGGTATCATAATCACTGCTACTTGGATCTCCTTAAATATTTCTAATGTTGCTTTTAAAAATATTATTATTTACACTGAATAGCAAACATTTTGTACTATTTTTATGTGGTTTCCTAAAGCTGTGTTGCTGAAGCTGTTCTTCCAGGGAGACTTTCTATTGGCTCTGCTCCTCATGCCACGATCCACACAGGAGATTTCATTACTGCTGGTGTGAGAAAAACAAAGTGCAAGATATAGGAAGGACACTCATTTCTTAAGTACTGCAACTAGAAACCAGGTAGGCAACTGTAACCATGCCTGGTTAGCTTCTGTTTTCAACTGTGTTTTCTATTTACCATTTAGGGAAACTAAGAGAGGTAGATTAAATTCAACATTTGTTGCAACAAGGAGGTGGTAGTCTGTGTCCACAGTGCTGGGAACTTTGAACATGAGACCAAATACATATAGGAAAATCTATATTTGCCCTGGAATAATTTAATAGCATTTTAACACTTCTTGAACTGCTAGCTTATTAGTGTCAAAACTCATAGGTTTGACTTTTCAGCAAAATTATTACAGCAGCAAAATAAGGAAGTATGGGTTTCCTAATACTGCCTGCTTTTTAACATGTTCTGGGAGGGGGAGGGGGAAAAAAAAGAAAGAAAGGAAAAAATAAAAAAGCTTCTTAGGATCAGATTTTATATTTGCAAAAGGTTGATCAGATTTTCCCCCCCTTGGTTACAAAAAAGCCTATGATCTCAGTAAACATAGAGCAAATGGCAATAATGGGAATATTTATTTAAGTTTCACCTTGTTGTATATAGACAAAGTTGAACTATACAACATTTATATATGTATCTTAGGTAAAATATTACTCATGATTTTTAGCTTTATTGATTTTTTTGTATCTTTTCATACCTCTCAAATTATGCATTTCTACATAAGAGTAGTACAGTAAAAATCAGAATAAAATAGAAAATATTTAAGAGGAATATTTCATTACCTTTTTTTACACTTTTGCGTATACTTGGAAATATCTTTGTAATCACATTCTTAAGATACAATGAAATAGAAATTTTATGATGTACGTTGAGTGGGAAAACTGCTAATCTACGATGTCTTTTATCTGTTCCACATTTTTCAACATTCTGAATTTCAACACAGTCTGAACGGACAGCAATCCAGTGACCAGCACTGAATATTTTGACCGAAAAACGCTTTCCAACGTTGAAATAGATGTCTCTGTTTGACAGGAACCTTTACTTTTCATAAAAGTCTTGGCATTCATCTTGCAGTGGGAGAGCGCTATCCGGTAACAATGTTTGAATCCTTTCAACATTATTCCTAAGTAGTACGATGACTAGAAGGATAAAAGAGTAGCAGATTGCAAAAGCTCTCTCCAGCATTACATAAATGAACAAATGCAAGAGCTGGAATTAATTCCTTCTGTTATCTCTTGTTGTGAAAAAATTACACAAAATAAAAAATTAGCTAAAACCCAGAAAATCACAAATAAGATAAATCTTATAATATGACTTTGCATAAAAAATGTAAAACATCTACAAGTGAATAAAAAGAAAATCAATTAACTAGTGAAATAGATATTGATTTTTTATCTTGCCTACTATAAAATTATGTCAATTTTAAAAATTATATGCTTTTAGAATTATAAGGAAGTCCTTTATAAAAACTATTCAACACTATCCAATGGCATTAAACAATTTTCTCAATTGACCAGTCAAATTCACTATATTTGATCTTTATTAAAAAAATAAATAACTAATACTTTCTGTCAGTTAGCTTATGGAATATGCCTCTTAATAGTTTTAGAAGTACACAAAGACTGATTTTATTTCCTGTTAACATTTTTGATTTCTTGCATGCACCCATGAAAAAAAGAATGCAGTGAACATAAACATCTCAGAAGCTAATGTTTTATCACTATACATGGAGAGGGTTGAACCTAAAAGCTAAATTTTTCTGTGACCTCTCAGTGATGATAAAAACCTTAATGAGGAAAAACAACAACAGTAACAAAATCTCAACCAATCAACCAAAAACAAACAAACAAACAAAAACACCTGAGAAAAAGCAGCATAATTTTTGTGTGCTTCAAGGAAGGCTACAAGAAGCAGATATGCCACAGGAACTGCATGAAACCCACTGATACTATCAGATGCTAGAGGTAAGACCTTAAAAGGACTGTTAAGAAACCTACTCCCTGCCTGCCTCACAGCTCTCTATCATAATGAAAACTATTTGCTAATTTATGAAAATACCTAGGTTTCCCCTTTCTCATATCAACTCAGTAAACTTGTACAAATTATTTAGTCTTTGCAGATTTGCTCAGGTGGTTCTAAGCAGTCCAGCCACACAACTCCAGTTACTTTAAGATTATATAGTCTTCGATAGGTTGTCTGTCTGATCTTGTAGCCTAAATAGGTATTTGGGTATGGTTATGCTTTTGCTAACTTTTCTTGACTTCTTATCAGATATTCTGCAGAATTCAGCTAACAAAGGTTTTTAAATTGTCTCTTTAAAGTCTGACTTATTTACTCTTTATGCCCTTCATGGCACCAGGTTTTTCTCTTGCTTTATGTTGTAGCAAAAAGAGTTCAAATTGAATTAGAGACTTGTATATACACACATATGATGACACTAGGAAATACTTGTATCTAGAGAACATTTTTGACTCAGTTGAAGCTAAGGAGTATAAAGAGAATGCAAGCAGGGAAAACTTCTGAGGAGAGAGTTTCTTCAGAAGTTGCTCTCCCTAAAACCGAACTTGTGTATGTGGGTGACAAAGTGTGGTTTAAGGAGGTTTCTGGGAACAAAACAGAAGCAACTTACTCTACTTCAACCTGCAGAGAAAGCTGCTCCTGTTGCCTCTCATTCATCATGCTCTTAATGCATGGTTTCAGTCTTATGACATCACTTCTTTTCCAGTATCAAGCATGCCAGACTATAACCTCTTATAACTCCCATGTGACTTTTGATTCATTGGCTGAGTATTTCTAGGTTTAGTTTCTTGCCTATTTACTCCTACTTTTAAAGCTAACAGGTGGGTCAAAGTCTCAGACTTTTATTTGGGTTGCTATTGGTTAATGTAATTATTAGAAGCTCTAGCCAAATCAGTCTCATATTTACAGCAAATTCCTACCTTGTAGTTAGAAATGGTTAGCTGAAATAATGTACATCAGAATCAAAATATTTGCACTCCCCATCACACTTTAACTAAAAATGAGGATGAGGTTGACAAATTCTCTTTTCCAAGTACAAAGGAGCACTATGAAATGTTATATGCATAAATATATATCACATTATAGTCTATATTAATAGAATATGTAAAAATACAGAATATTTTATTTTTATATTAATCTTCAACAAATAAATTAACACTTGCCTACTGTACTTGGCTTTGTACATACATAATCTCTATTCACTTACCCTCTGCTTTGAATTTGAAAAATTTTAAATCAGCTAAAATTTTACAATAATGATTATGAAACTGAAAAGGCTGAAAAATGTCTTGACTCGCTTCACTTGTAACCTATTTTTGATTGAAATTACTATCTTCAACAGCCCAAACACCCAGTGATTTTGTCACAAAACTCTGTGGACAGCATTTATACCTTTGCATCTAAACTATGAAAAGACACTGAAAATTATTAAAGGGTTAGAACTAATATGGTATCTCTGATTAAACAAATTTTGCTTAGAATTTCACTCCTACCAAGACAAGGAATGCGTAATCTTATGGACAATAATAGATTTAACTAGTGGATTACCTCTTTTATATAATATAAAAATTAAAATTTATTCTTAAATATCGGGTAATCCCACAGTGTACTTCACTTTTTTTACATTGTAAAATAGGGGGGGGGGGGGGGGAAGAGAGAAGATCTACTAGATCCTTTATGACTAGAAGTCATAAAGGAAAATATATGTAACTGAGTCAGACTAAATGCAAAAAACAGTTCTTACGTTTGTACTGAAGAAACAGTGAAGAACATAGTAATATTATTAATGAGTTGAACGTAATTTTCTTTCTTGTGATTTATGGGCCTTCTAGACTAATGATTCTATACACATAATATTGTTAATGAATATTGCTTCAAGTTCTCAGTCATCACATATTCTGTGTACCTTTATTATGAATAAGTATCAACGTCTGTAGGATTCAAATATTACATTGAGGAGGAGAGGTGACTTCTTTTATATAAAATCTCTTTAAGTTATTGTTTGTACCTCTACAAGCTTGTATTTGGTCAAGATGAAACTATTTATAAGTTGTAATGCAAAATTTAAAAAATACCATCATAATATCTGTCTTTCTTAGTTACACTTCTGAAATGCATGCTATTATGCGGACATTAAGAACAGAACTAATTTGTTTCTGGGAAAAAAAATGGCTGTGTGGTTTTTCTTTCTATATCTAATCAGTGTTCCAGCTAAGAAGTTTTTGCAGTGTCTGTGGAGTGGGACAAATGAGAACATACTGGCAAGGACTTGCGCATGAAATCACATTCAGAGTTTCTGATTAAACCAGCATCTTTTGAGGTTTGAGTACCAATCATCAATGTAATTATGCTTTTTGTTCCTTAATTGCATTCTAGTAGAGAAGGTTCATGGCAAAAAACTGAATCAACCCAGAAAAACCCACAATCAGATTTGTCTCTGTCCATGTTCATGGTTGCACCTCTCTTAACCTACACACTGTGTAGGCTGGACATATGCAATGCATATCAGGATGAAAAAAACCCAAAACAACCACAACCAAATCTCTTTCAGCTTTGGTTTTGCTCGCATTTGTTATGAGTTTTCAGGAAATTAGGAGTTAGTTTTTAATTAACCCTACTGGAAGCAGCTATGACTTTGAATGCTGAATTATGCATTCTAGTTTCTAAGTCAACAGATGTTGACCTTGTAGAGGCAAAATTTCCCTCAGTAATACATAACCTAATCAGCATTACACTTTTGACTTGTATGAGAAGAGCACTATTTAATTAGAGAATATGCTTTTCAAAAATGAAGGTTGAAGGTTAAGATTTCATTTAGGATGCATTAGCTTAAATATGCCTTTGGGCTATTCCTATTAGCTAATCTTTTCATGAGTTCTCTTAAAAATATGTGGAAAGGATACTCGTAACACTAAAAAGATAATGATTCAATAGTATGCATGAATTCATATTCAATTTTTGCAAAAGTGGTTCTTGATGATTTGAAGGTTCACACCACATCTCCCTTTGAATGTCAGTATTTAGCCTCAAAAAAGTACTGTATAAACAGTGATACTCATTTTGAGATAAACACATTTGTAAAAAGACATGTATTTCAGGCATGAATTTGTACAGGAGAAACAGGCATACAGGACTAAGGTGTTTGTATTTTTTCTCCAGCTATGCCTGATACTCTGCACTCATATTTCCAAGTACCTCTGTGGCAGCATGCCTTCCTCTGATACTCTGCCACAAGAATCACTCTTTCTCAAAAGGAGTTCAATATATTATTATAGCTACCACCTTCTTTTTTCTTTTTACTTTGTGTAAGGAGGAAGACTGCTGCAAGGAAAGATTAGTAATCCCTTCTATCCACAATCAGCCAAAACTTTTCTGATTAACTCCAAAATCTCCATGATGTCAGGAAGATATAAGAACATGTACTTGTAAATGTACAACGTGAATTGGGAAAATGGCGAGAAGGAGTTAAAGAGTCAATGTGATTGTTCAGGAAAAAATTATTTACATTATAGAGGGGAAAACTGCATTGTTTGGCTACTAGCTTGCAGCAAGTAGATGGAGGTGGAAAGTATGAAACCCACTTCTCAGTTTTAAAATACTATCCAACATTTTATTTTCCTTGTTAACAAATGGATTTAAAGTTTAGTGAATCCACTCCAAAGATTCCAGTATTAGTTGAATATAGTAATTAAATAATCCTTCAAGCAACAAGAAAAACCACAGCACATCAGAAAAAATCCTTAATTGTTTTAATAAATAGAAGGAAGTCTATGTTAAAGGTACCTTATAAAAATGGAAGAAAAGAAGTCCACTATGTTCCTTTACTGACAAATGCTTTCAATCTCTGCAATCAATTGTTTTTTTTTGAAACAGAACACCGTTGAAAAGAAAACTTACTTCAGCTTTTTTTTTTTTTTTTTTTTTTTTCTACATGCAGTATTCAGAAAACTACAGAAAATAACAAACAATATTTTCTAATTGCATCTCAATTCCTTCTGTCTCAAAGCAACTGGATAAGTTCTGGTAGAAGCACAGTGTTGTGGAAATAAAAATAAATTAAAAAAAAAAAAAAGGAGAAGAAGAAGAAAAAAAACCCAGACATGACATACTTTCCTTTGTTTTCTTCAACAAAGTGAAGATATTATGAGATTTATAGTAATGGTTAAAAGCTGATGTAAAGCAGAGAACTATCCAGTTCAGAAGCTGAGATTAGCCTTCTTCCATTTAATAATAACTGCAGAGAACAAGAAGCTTTTTTCCATTTCTTGTAGGGTTCCACTGTATCATTTTTGCTTGTTTAGGTAAGCATTTTCCTTTAGTCTAGCTGTTATCACAGCATATGTTTCTCGAATGTCAGGATAATGATTCAATCTCTTCACAAATGGGTTGTGTCTCAAGAAGTTGAGTTATTACTATGACTAAAAGAATATGACTACTTTCTTCATAAATTCATAGCAAACTCTGTTTTGGAGTCATTAAACAACTATGATCAGTTTGCTACTGAGCTTTAGTTTATGCTTGGGAAGAACAGGAGGTCACTTTAACTGAGATGAATATACATCTGAAACAGACTGATACAAACCTCCGCACAATTTGTGACATTACTCTTGTTTGCTTGAGAGCTCTGAGACAAGAAGGCTCCTCGCAAGTGGCTAGAAATTTATTCCATGTCATAAGTGTAACTTATCTATAAAACAGTGACATCATGAACACAAAAGAAACATGGCCTGGTTTGATTTGAAACTGGGGTATCATTTTAAATTAATGCTGTGATTCTTTCATCAGTTAGTACATAGCTAATGCTGACTTCTCTGAGGACAATTTTCAAAAGATAGTTTGTATATAACTGGAGGTTTAGATGCCTCATTGGAAAAAAAAGAAACTGAACTTTTGGTGCTTATTATTTAAATGATCTGCCAGCTCAGGTCCTATGAGGTGCATGAATGGGTCTATATGCTAGAATGTACTGTTGTGCAGGACATTTCAGATAAATCTGAATAAGTCAGAAGTGTATGAGTAATATCCAGAAACCAGCATGACCCTTCCGTCAAATTCTAAACCCCCATTTCCAAGTAATAGGTAGCTAGACAGAGCAAAGTGAGAAGATTGTTCAAACATAAAAATTAATCTTTTAAAAATGTAATTACATGTGAATTTATTTTTTTTAGATTATGCTGATTGAAAAACATAAGAGTATAAATGTGAAAGAGAGTGGCCTGAAGTTTTGCAAGACAAAAAATAAATTTCTGGGTTTGAAAATATATCAAAAACCATAAAACTGACTGACACAGTGTTTTCAAAATAAATTTTATGTTCAGTGCAACTGTCATTTCTTCGAAATTTTTCAGTTTTCTTGCCAGATGTATTTTTTCTCACCTGCATCTTGTGCCATTAAATGATGCTGCATAAACTGGTATTTTTCAGCTGGGGAAATGGAAAGAAACCCTGAAAAAATTTTTAGCTTTTTAATTGATCTTATTCTTTTAAGTTTCTATTTTGGAATCATGACGTGACTTGCTACTGTGAGTTTAACATAGCAATAAATAAACTGAAAGATCTATCATACTTTGAAATTAGTTTCAGTTATTCTTAGTAGACTTCCCACATGGAGACTCTTGGGACATTACTCTAGACCAGGGGTCCTCAAACTTTTAGCAGGGGGCCGGCGCGCGGATGCAGTGGCAGGCAGCCATCTGCGGCTGCTTGGTTTCCCCGCCCAGCCCCCGGCGGGGGGGGGGGGGGGGGGGCGGGGGGGTTCTGTAAATACCGGCGGCTGGATCGAGGACCGTGGGGGGGGGGGGCGTATCCGGCCTGCGGGCCGTAGTTTGAGGACCCCTGCTCTAGACATACCTTTCACAACCTTTTGACTAAAGATGTCCACTGTTAATTCTTAATGACATTTACAAATCTCTATACTCAGCATCATTTGGGGTTTGGATGCTTATTCTGTTAAATATTAGTGTGCAAAATATTTTTGTCTGTCAAGAATTTTCAATCTATCACACACACTCATCTTTGTAGACGATTTCTTGTAGCAATGAAAGACCAAATTGAGACCTTTTCTTTCATTACTCAGATAAATGAATGCTAAAAGCCAAACTAACCATGTAATCAAGGCAGTTGAGAGAAGAGAAAAAAAACCCTTGTATTACCATTCATGGATACTGCATTATTATTAGTGCTCTAGTTAGTAATTTTCCACCAGAAATATGACCTCCTATACTTTGGAAAAGTACTGAAATTCAACTACTTATTTGAAGGTGAAAATCTCAGTTTGAAGCACTGTAATATAACCTTCCAATTACAGAATTCATCAGACAATGAGGCTTACACTTTTTTTAAAAAAAACTTTTTTTTTTTTTTATAAGGTCATTTGCACATAGGAGCAAGTTTGAAAGGACTGGTGGGTGCCTGATGAAGTTCACAATGAAGATAAAATGCCAGATGTCTTTGGCTGCAGATGCAGCCTAGATTACTGCTGTGTGCACAGCCACTTAAGTGACATTGGTAAAAATGCTGCCAAGATAAAAAGGTACAGTATAATAATTTGCATACCTTGTCTAGAGTCAAGGTAAGGTTGGAGATAACTTTGGAAAAGGCTAGTACACCTTCAGAGGTCAGTACCTCGCCATAGCTTAAACAAATGGGGAGACAGATGGCTCCTGTGAGTGGCCTTAAAGAACACCATTCAACATTATGGTGTATTATTATGATTCTCTGCCCTTCTTGCAAAGATCAAACTGTCTCTCAGAATAATAAATATACAACTGAGGATGTTTGGGAAGCCATTTCCCTATCTAGGATAAATTCACAGTGCTATGAATTTTAGGTAATTATATGAATTTTTATGAAGAAAACCAGTAACTAATGCACACCATTGTTTTTCTTCATTAATTTGAAGGAATTTATTTTAATGTTAAAATCACCAGGTGTTTTTTTGTTTTTTTTGTTGGTTTTTTTTTTTTTTTTTTCAAATCAGTCTTTTCTTGGCTTCTGGAATGTTTTCATGTTAAAGTTAAATTGGTTCTAGCATAACTAAAATATATGTACAACCTAATATTGTGATCTCAAATATACAAGTATCATAACTATACACTAAATTGCTACCAAAAAAAAGGACAAATTTCTTACACATAAAATTCTATCACTTAAAGAATGAAATTGTGAACTAGAATCTTATAAATTTTATACATAAATCCTGAAAAAAATATAATTCTTCCAGATCTTCCTATTTAACATTTAAAAGGCACCTTTCAGATAAATTCATTATTTGAACGCTTTCTATGTTCAATATCATAAACTAAGGCCTTTGGTGTCCTCACTATTTCATAGATAACTCTAGTTTGAAGAGATAGGATATTAGACATCATTGAATGACTGCAACATAATATGCATTTAATATCTATATCACTCACCATTGCAGTCATAAAAATCTATAAAGACTAGGTTCCAGTTACTGTGCAGGCAAAGTGCTTTCAGTAGTTACTACTTAGATTACATGCACTTAAAGTTCCATCTTTATTCTGAAGTAAAACAACTATTTCAGTATTAAGTGTACTAACACTGTACTGTTGTAGTTGAAGTATTGTGGTCTCATGTACTATTTACAAATTGAAAATTAATGTATTATAAAGTACCAGTAAATCCAACAGTATTTTACAATACACTTACGTTCTTACTTGGTGTATTTCAGAACTCATTTCCCTGAATATTCATGGTTCTTGGTGGTGCTGATAATAACCCTTTATTATACTGAAATAACTCATAGTGGAACATAAAAGCAGAATATTTATAAGTTTATTTAATTACAACATAATAAACCAGCTTTGAATCTTTTGCTTTCACCTTTCAGTAGGACATCTCTGTAAATAACAGAAAAAGTAATGTTTTATATAGGTAACTTCAACATAAAGGTTGTCATTGTCTGTTTTATATAGGTAACTTCAACATAAAGGTTGTCATTGTCTTGTAAGTAAGATTATAATAAAATTGGAAATAAGAGGCAGCCTGTTTTCAATATAGTCATTTACATATAAGGCTAGACAGTAACAGTAGACCAAGAGGTTTCAGGATAGAAGAATGCTGTAAACTTTCTCTGAATGTACTGAACCACAAGATTGATGTGAAATGGTCTACTTGTCAAGTGGAAGATGAAGCGGCTTGAGATCTGTTCTGTCTGATACCACCTGCTAATTGCCTCAAGGTTTATAACAGTGAACAGGAATTGAAAGCATAAAACAAACCACAGAGAAAGGCTCTTCCCCTGAGCATTTGTATTCCCAAGTATTACAATGAATATTGCACAAAAGTCCTGGTGCAGGGTGGCAATATGCCATTTACAATCTCCCTACACTGAACAGAAAACAACTGGAGACAGCAGCTTGTGGACTGCAACTTGCATACTCAGCTTCTGTGGAATAACACAAAGCGTGCTGCTGAGCATTAGGTCCATCATGCCTGTGGTTCTCTTTAATGTTATTCTCAGGTAGGGCAAAGAGAACTCTAAGAACATCCTTTTGAACATTTTCTGCAATCTTGCAGCTATCTGCCTGTTTCTAATATGTGGTCATTTCAAATTCCCAGAATGTTCAGAAATAATTGCTGTAGTCACCCAGCAACTGTCCCTTAATAATAAAAATCTTCACTCAAAGAAACCAAATGATGGAAGTTATTTTACTAGAAGCTTAATTCCTGTTTGCCCAATTTCACAGACGTGACCTTAGAAAAACACATCTTAGACCAGTCAAGTCAGAGCAAAATATTTAAAACTTGACAAAAACAAAGCTATGAACATTTTTAAATTCTAAAAAAGTGCCTTCTAGTGTACAACACAATACATTAAATACCCTCATGGCAACTGTGGGAGAAGATAAAAACTGAACATGAGCTATAATTAATTCAAACAGGCAGCGCATAAAAGACACCTTTATGAAAGACAAATTTTCACACTTCTTTCTAAGTTCTGATTTCTTGGATTTGTTTTTCAAGGAAGACCAAAGACAAGCCACAGAAGTAAAATTCACAATCCCCATGGACAAGACCCACAAATATACTGATTTTATGGGACACTAGAATTACCTTCTATCCACTCCTAACAGAAGCTTCAGTGATAGAGAAGTGGTAATTTCTGAGATCTGTCTTTGAAATACAGGACTGATCATGCCACTGAATCTCCCTTCTCTAACTCTGCTTCCTTCTCCTCAAGCTATACTTGTTTCAGATGCAGCTAACAGTTGTCAAAATCTGCTTGGCACTGAATTCAGTCTTTCTTTATCAAGATTAATATGGGATTATGTTATAAAAAAAAGAGGTCTCAAAGTGTATCAGCTGATACAACAAAAGATCTGGCAGTAAATCTTACCTCAAGTAATAACTTGGGCAGACCTTGTTGAGATGTCTTATAACCTAACCCCTGCTCCTTTCAACAATCTAATGCACTACTTACCATATACATGTAATCAACTAAATGCAAGTTACAGACAAAAGTTACATTTTTAGTTTGTGTAATATTTCCATACGTGCAGCTACAAAGTTGAAAATCCTCCCTCAAAAATTGTTTAGGAAGGGTATGAAGTTGATTCCTGTTCCAAAGTGAAAAAAGGCTTAAACAAAAATGTGATATAGTACTGCTACATGCAATTATCCACAATTCAGTAGACAAGGTTTGCAACAAAGAAAAAAACTTTCTATTTTTTTCCTAAAAATATAAGTTACAGTATGTATGTTGTAAGAAGCAAATGTATTAAAACAAGATACATGTATGTGATTTGAAAATATTTGTAATTCACTCAGAATCTGTTACAGGTATGGCAGATAAGAAACACCACTTGCCTGTCACTACAGCTTCACACCAGTTGCTACATAAAACAAAAGTCCAGGAACTTGTTGCACAAACCAGTTTTGGTAACCAGTGTCTTTTGTTATGTTGTTTATGTTTATGCATGTAAAAAGTTCAGACCAGTTTGGAAATTGGATGAGAATGGTAAAGAGTTTTTTGATGGTCCATTAGTGGCAAGTGAAAAATAGAACCCTTGAAAGCTGAGAAAACATTGGTTTTTGCTCTGAGAAGCAGAGGCTAAGCAAGGCAGGAAGACAGTCAAGCACAAAGCAAGGCACCTGCTGTGACTCTGGAGATTTATATCACTCCTGCATCACACAAGACATGGTGCCAGGGGCTGGTGATTGTCTAGAAACTGAAACATCTCATAAAAGCATGAGATTCAAAATTTGGCAGGGAAAGATCCCTGTATGCAATCTTTCTGAATAATCCTCAGCCAGGACTAAATGATTTGGGCTTGTAGGACTATGAAGGAGAGTAAGAAGGGAAGACAAGGGAAGGTGAAAAAAAAAAATTGGATAGCAGAACATTATATCAGCAGAAATCATAAATAGCACAATGTCTTGAAGATGCACTAGTGGAGATATATTAGAAACAATGCGAAGTGTAAAGAGGAAGAAGTTGGCAAACCTCAGTTGTGAAGCTGAAGAATAAGGGAGGACATAACACAATATTGATCCTGAAAACCTCAGCAAATGTCTATTTACCCACGTAGTTGATGGTAATGAAGAAGGAGAGGAGGTTAAAATTCAGCCTGTGTTGTCTTGAACCTATCACTAAAAGATTTTGAAGGAAATTCTGGACAGGGCGACATAGATATAGAACTGGATCAGCAATGAGAAGACAAGATAGAGTTGAGACTCACCAGGTAAAATTTATTAGTGGAAACTGTGGGGGGAATTGAGTTCCTCAAAGGGTGCAATGAAGGTCCATAGAGAAACAGTTGGGGAAGAAGAAAGAGGCAAGCTGAAGCTGAAACTGAAACAGCCTTGCAAATTCTGAAAGAACAGTAACTGGAAAATTACAGTAAGTATATTCAGAAAACCAGGATAGGTAAAGAGGCTAAGGAAGCAAGCCATACACAGTATTGACAATGGAGGTCAACTGAGAATGGCATAATAGATGAAGAAAAAATAACGATGGGTCAAATTATATTCACTCAGAAGAAGCCATCAGGGAATTCTTACCAACAGTTTCTTTGGGCAAGGAAAAGTCACAGTATGTGCTGACATTCTTGGTTAAAATTTTGTTATAGCACAATTATAGGGAAAAAAAAGAAAAAAAAAAAAAACAAAGAAAAAAAAAGGGAACACCTTTCTGAGTTTCATATGTTTCTTCAATGGGCTGAATTAGAACCAGAGCTAGGCAAGACGGCAGGCATACAATCCCACACACACACCTCCCCCTGCCCCCACCCCCTTTTTTTTTTTTTAATAACAGGTGAGGGAGGGATATGGATTTTATTAAAGAATTATTCTCCGCAGTAATAAAAATTATGAGATACTTCAAGTACCTGCATAAAGACTTTGTCCATCGGTTTCAGACTGAATTCTTAGGTTCCCACTCCCTTAATTTTTCTTCAGGGACTCTAAAGTGCTCATTATCCATTAACTTTTCCATACCTGTAAGATGACTTTCCTATAAGCTAAAGACAAATTCCAGATTCATTTATTACATTCTCTGAAAAAAGTTATATATTTTAAATTAATTGTTACAAAGGCATCTTAGTAAAAGGAACTAATTCTTCTCAAAGATGGAAACATTCTCCTCAAAGAAGTATACTGGACACCAATAAATAATTTTTTTGCTGTATGTTGGCCTGGCAATGTGGGGTCTCAGGAATTGGCTGGATTGGCTTTGGCTCCTTTCTCGTTTTAGCTTGCCTTAACCAGCATCTAGCTGTCAAATGACCATTGTTAAACAAGTTAGAGATGCAACTCTCTGAATGCTGTATCTGGAGAAGATCAGAGTCCCATTGTAACCAGTGATGGATCCTTACATCCCTGGAATCTGGGGAAGGTGAGCATACAATTCCAGGCTTTAGCTGGGAAGCACCAAGAAGGAAGCATGCTGAGACATCAAAATGTATACAAACATATCTGCCCTGTTTACTTGGAACTCCTCCCAGTAGAGGCTTAGAGAGACTTAACAGCTATCCAAAATAACACACCACTTCTGTTTTCAAAGAGTCTGAAGTCTCAGCCTTAGGACCTGGGGTGAAATCAAAGGAGTATAGTGATGAAAAGACAACAGATACTAGTGAGTTTTCTCAAGTAACAAGTTTCATTACATTATTTGTGAGAATTCACTGTATTAATCTGGGCTGCAAAGTGTGAGCATTGCTATAACTGGACTAATAACTACCTGTTTTATTTTGATTAGGCTGTTAAGATCATAATTGGGCTAGCAAATTTTTCATTACTCTACATATAGAATACTTTTCTTTTTGGCCATTATTATAATTTTGATATAATAAATTCATTTATTTGTTGTGTGAACTTGCACAAATTAATGTGCACTTTGATGCAGAAGTAAAAGCTTTTATTGACAAGTGAATAAAAATATTAACTGGTTGAATGTACTATATTTTTGGTAGAGTAATCATAATGTTAATGGAATTCAACATCATATTATATTAGGCAGTCATTGCTATCTGTTACTTCTGTTGAGAATGAAACAGTCATAACAAAGTAATCTCAAAGGAAAGTATATTTTAAACACAGTTTTTCTGTATAATGTGTGAACATGGATTTTGTGATTTAGATTTCTAGAGAAGAGGGTTATTACAAAATATTACATGTGATAAACTTCTGGGGAAAAAAAAAAATCAGGGAGCAGCTTGTACGCTCCTTTCTACTAAATAGAATAACTATCCATTAACACATCATGGAAAAAATTAATCTGGGGAATATACTTGAAGAAATATTATGAGACAGAACCCAATGGTTTAATTATAATTTTAAGTACTAAAATTAAGACACAGGTAATCAGAAATAGCTGCTTACCTGAAAACAAACACAAAACCAAAAAACCCTAACATTTTGTTGAGATAGAATAAAAGCCTAATAGTCTTTCAGTGGACATTATTTCATTAAAATAGATATAACACATTGTCTCAAAGTATTTTTATGCTCCATTGCAGGACTGATTCTACATATGGAAATTGCCGAATATTTGCTTTTGCTTTTAAACTCCTACTTGAAAACTCTGCCAGCCCCTTAAGTTCCTGGCACATGAATTAATATATTATTGCTTCAGCATTTGCAACAAATCAGGTCAACACAAAAGGCAAATAATTTTGTTCTGACCGGTTTCTCCTCACAGTTTACACAGCATGTCATCAAATGACTCAGCAATAACTTGAAAATTATAAAATAAATAAATTAATGTGAGCCGTTTCATGCCTATTATCTCTTAAACCCTGCAGGAATCAGTTTATTCAACAGCTGGTTTCTTCCAAAGAGCTTTTCAGTGCCTTTCTACAAGCCAGTCTGGTCATAGAGCTGTACCAGAGTTTTGTACTTGAATTTATCACTTCATCCCTCACATCTTATCATGTGAAAAATGCTTGAAATAAAGTAATATCTTCTGAAAAAATACTTTAAAATTATAGTTTATATAAATTTTCTGATTCATAATAAAAATAAAAGAAGGCATGAAAATCTAAATAAATGCTAAGTATGAGCATCCCCAAATCTAGACCAACCTATCTCACTAAACACCTGAATTGCCTCTGTACAGGGCTACCTACTTCAGGGTGGTAGTAGCATGACGCTTCAGTGTAATCCTCTCCAGCCAGGGACAAGGGAGGAGTCAGGTGGACTATGACATAGTCAAAAGTCCTGTTTTACTGTGTTGAAATAAGTTAATTGAACTATCAGGCTTTTGGTTGGTTACTTGAACAAATACTGAACTTCAATAAATTATGTTGTTTCCCTTGTATAAATTTAAAATAGGAACATAGGATTGGTGAGGAAATTCCTGGACAAATAACTTTGATAACTTTCTATAGTTGCAGTTATTGGGTAGCTCTTTTCTTAATAAACTCCAATTTGGTAATTATTCTCTCTTAATTGAATGTTTTTCTTCTGGTGGACATAAAATTGTTTCCTGGCTGAATGTGTTCATGGCCAATGTGCATACATTCCTACTTAGGTAAATGCTGCCCTTTCACTCCTTGTGTGGCATTTACTTCCCAGCTGTATTTCTAAGCAGTAATCTAATTTTTCTGTTTCATTAAAAATATAATAAATTATTCTGATCCTTTTATTTGATAAATTCTGTATTCTAAGGTTATTCAGATATAATTGTTTCCAAATTTATTTTATATTTCTTATAAAGAACCAAATTTATGTGTGACATTAGCCAGACTGAACATGACATTAGTATATTTCTCTCTAAAAATAGCCCCTCATTTGATTAATAATTTTAAATATTTTCTTTTGTTTTCTTCTCCATCATTTTAAGTTTAGAACCTGAACTGACAACAGTAATTATTAGCCCCAAAATACATGATCCTGCCATTTGAATTATTAAATTTCACCCCATTTCTGTTACTCTGACCCTTACAAGAGTCAAGTTTTCCTACACATTGTTCTGAACTTCTTCTGGTAGTGTCTCTCAAATCTTAATCAGGATTAATGTCTTTTGCCAAGGGCACTAGCGAAGATATTTAAGATCATGAAGAAATCTTTAAATCTCTCTTCTGGATACTCACAGCTCAGTGACTTTGCATTTTAAAACAGCATTGTATAATTTTCCCTGAGAAGTTCCTCAATCGCCTTACAATTCTTGGATTACTACTTGCCTTTTCCAATGTAGTTATTAAAAATTAATCAGTGAAATCAAAATTTCAGTTTAACCCAGTCTTAGGAGAAAGTACAAAATTAGATTTTTTGCTATCCAACAGTTAGCAATCTGAATATATCCCTGGATACACTCAATAAAAGCTATCTCTACTTGAAAAAAAGTTTGGAATACAAGAGATTTAAAAGTAAAATAAAATATAATAGAATAAAATAAAATAAAAAATAAACCAAACCAAAACAAACCAAAATAAAATAAAATAAGCAGCACAGCAATTGGACACAGTGCACAAAGATAGGCTTTCTCTGTAAACAGCTTCTTGTCATTACTGTTGTGCACTGTACTTAATTTTTGTCAAATTAAGTTCAGTAAAAAATACTGTAAGGGAGGATTTTTTTAGACAGGAAATTCAGAGAGTTTCCTGAGCCTACTTCTATTATTTCTATTCTCTATTACATTCCTTAACAGTGTAGTTATGTCTAAGGAAGGAAAACTTTTCAACCAAATAAGTGAATACAACTCTAGTTGATGAATTCTTTCAAACAGCAAAAACTGATACTGTAGCTGTGAAAATGGATGGTACCACATACTTTGAGAATGTGTGTAATATAGCCAATGAAATTTTTTACAAAGGCAACAGTAATTTACAGTTTCCCCTCTTTTATTTTAATATTTAATTTCAGAAAGGAAACATCCTGACTTCCTTTGAATGCATAATTAAATTATATAATTAATATAATTAAATAATTAGAATACCGTAGCTCTAAATTTTAGCAGGGAAAAAAAGCCAACACAACAAAAGCAAAAAGAAAAAAAACTACAAAAAAGTCTATATCTGGTGCTCTAAAGGTATATCTAGGAACAGTATGGATTAAATGAGAACAGATTTTGTTTGATTAGTGAAACAAACCATTGTGTTTCTGTCTGTTTGATTAGAGTTCTACCATGTTTCCATGAGAAAAAGTATTGTACCAATAAGAAGAATTTTGTCCTGTACTAAGGCGGGGTGTGGGGGGGTAGGTAGGTGGAGAAGAAAGAGAAAGAGAAGAACAGAAGTAGATCATCCTAACAGCTTTTACAGCAGATACTATAATCCAGTGTAACTAATTTAAATTAAAAGGGGAAAGGAACATATACCAAATAAAAACAGTTTAAAAGGTGTTGTTTGACTGCTTTTTTCTGACAGAATTATCACAAATATTTCTGGGTATGTGCTTTGTTCTCCATGAGGACAAAAATATTCTGTGCATATCTACATGTACACACATTTTGCTGCTGACTCTGTTTTGAAAATTAAACTTGTACAACCTGAAAAAAGAGAATGCATAGTAACAATGGAATACTGAAATATTCAAAAGCATATATATATAATATTTACCAGAGATTCATCACATTTTTAAAAGTACATTTATAGAGAGAAACTGTTCTGAGATTGTTCTGTACTTGCAGAACTATTCCTGATAGTTCATTTTGCAGATGCCTATTGTTTTTTTATTTCACTGAATATAAGCATATTTATATTGTTTTCCTGAAACACTTTCAGTGTCATGGCTTGATATAGTCACAGAACATTTATAACTTCTGCAAGCTACAATGCAGAATAATAACACAAAAAGCAAAAATTTCAGCTTACAAAAAATAACTGCAATTTTTATTATTTTATTATTCAAGGGTATCCCAGGTGACACTCCTTGGGCTAGGCCAAACATATAGTCTAGAAATATTTATCTATTTTATTACCTTGAGTATTTAATATTTTTCACTGGGAGGTTTGAAGTTAAAAAAATAAAATTATAATATTATTTTAGGGATGTATAATATTTCAATCAAAAGCAATGTTAAGAAATGTTATTATAATAAATGAAAACCATTACATACGACTTAAAAATATACATTTTTTAATTACTGAAACATACAGCTGCTTTATAAAAATCACTTGATTTTAGAGCGTGTCTTGTCCTAGAAAACAGTCCATCTGTACTTTTACACAGACCTATGTGAGAATTAGTGAGATGACAAGGCCACAGTGAAAAAAATAATATCTTTGCATGGGAAAGAATGTCTTTATTATTTAAAGCTTGATAAACCCTACATTTCATCAAACATTATGTCATAGTATATAGAACAGAAACTCTGGGTATTTCTAATTCCCCAGAAATGTAGATAAAATACTATTTTAAAGCAACGGAACAAGCATATCCATAACGTCTTTTCAAAACCGAATAAAACTTTCTAAAAACTGCTACAGCATGAGTAACCTTATGTATTTACAGATGAAGATATGTTTCTAGTCATTTGCACATTGCCATCTCAGATAAATGTATTCCTGATGTACTCAGTCACAGTTCAGAATTCTGCTCTTTTTCTCTCAAACAATGTAATGAAGATTATATTTTTTATTGAAAAGAACCAGAGTTTATGCATAAATTATTGACAATGTTGTGGAAAATTTCCCCTACTTAGGGGACAGAATGATGACAGCATTTCTGACAGTAACTTGACTAGCAATCAGCTCACAAGAGGGTTAGATGACTTTAGATAGTGATTTTTGACTTCAAGGTCATTTTCTCTGTCATGATGGTTGAACAAGCTGTCTCACTACTTTGACCAATGACTTCTAAAGCTGCAGGTCAAAGTTTGGAGTTCAAATTTTGGTTCAGAAACCGTTGCAGTTCTACCCTTCTCATACATCCGACCCTGGAAATATACCTCTGTGATGTGCAGAAGAGCTCCCCTGAAAGTTAGAGGTACTATTTGTATTTAGTAAGAGATATTCTTAGCTACTTGAGGTGCTAACTCTGGAATCTATTATCTACTGATAATGAAGTAAGACCTTTAAAGATGTGGGAGAGAGAGGACTATCTAAGCCTATACAGGGGGACTGTGTTTAACACAAAATTTTGATATTGTTAATGAACAGATGAATTTAAAGCTAGCAGTCATGGTAACACAATGCTTAATAAAATTGAAGTTCAGCAGTTGCTGGCTGCAAAATAACTATGAGATTGTTAATGTCCATTCAAAAGCCTTGCTCAGCTCTGTAAACAAATGTCATATGTAAGGAATTTAAGAAGGAAAGAAATAAACCTTTTCCTCTCTTATGGAAAAAAAACCCAACCACATATTATGATTATTAGTTCAGTCTTTTAGTCCAAGAAAACATCACATTTGTTACTTCTACAAGAAAAGTAAAATCTGATCTGCTAGATAGAAATAACACTATAAATTAATTGTGGCTGCAGTCTCTGCTTTGTTCTATTATACTGTGTTCCATCCTAGAGTATCAGGACCTGACTGGTTAATGACATTTCTTCATTTAGCATTGTCTTTGAAAAAGAATGTCATTTATCCTAATACATGAAAAAGTGTTTCTGGGTTCCACTGTCCTCTTGTTTGCTCTTATCACCACGCACATGAGTAATCCAGTTAAAGGTGGTCAAATTTTAGCTCAGCCTTGGGATCTGAAATACAAGACTAGGAAAGGGACTGATGCACTGCAGATTGTATTGTGGTACTTGCAGTTCCTAGTTCATATCAGTTGGTCCTGTTTCTCTAGGCCAGCACTGAAAAAGAGGCAAGGCCATTCACAGGTGGTGGAAAGACCTAGAGATTGCAAGAGAGTGGGAACACTAGTGAACAAAAATCTGATGGCTAGTAAACCACCAAATTCTCAAAAATGTCAAATAACATTCCTGAATCCATGGGGAAGAAGATTTGCCCAAGATACCTGTGTATTGTTTAACCTGGTTTACCCTATACAGGTAATATAGTAAAATTACTATAAGCACTAAAGCACTTTTAGCATTCTTTCCTAATCATTTTTAGAAGTCTGATACACACCTACAGAACAACAAACTCAAAACAGACATTATCTGGGAACAAACAAGCCATTTCTCAGACAGGCAACATACCCTACCTTTTACCAAGCAGATGAGTTTGTGGATGGGTGTACGGTGTAACCTGAAGGTGAACACATTGAAGGTATGAAAAAGAACAGTGAATTATTAAGAACAGTTCTGCTAGCAAATCCCTCCCCATCCAGTCATGTGTGCTCCCTGCAACTGAATCAAAGAAGAAGTAGCAGTTACTCCTTTAGGTAAATCCCAGTCCATGGTTTTACACATAAAGACACTAAAATTTTCTGGACAACACAGACAGCAGGGCAGATCCAGAAACTGCTGTGTGTCATTACAGTAAGATTCCAGGCTTTGGAAACAACATTTTTTACTTGGTTTTAGGTGTTAGGGTCAAAGAAGATATTTTAATGAAATATATATATAAGGTTGGGTTTGGTTTTTTTTTAAAAAAAAAGGTCTCCAGTTTTCAGCTGTTTGTAGTCGATATTACAAATGGTCGTCATTATTTTTCTGCACTGAACATTCTCTCCTCCTTACAGTTAATGAACAGTAAATACCATAGTGATATTCACACTTTTCAAAAGCTGTTAGCTTATACAATGCTACAGCCACAGGAACAATTTCAGGTCCTTCAAGAACAAATTTGTAATTAATACCATGAGATTGTATATTGTCTTTTAGAAAGATGACAGCGAACAGCTCCGTAAGGACAACACCTAAGGAGAATCTTCATTCTTTATCGGGTGCAGGAGGAAACACAGTGACAAAGGATGAGGAAAAGGCTGAGGTACTTAATGCCTTCTTTGCCTTCAGTCTTGTTAGACCAGTTGCTCTCCAGGTACCTAGCCCCCTGAGCTGGAAGACAGGGACGAAGATCAGAATGAAGCCCTGTAATCCCAGTGCAACAGTTAGCAAGCTGATACACAGCTTAGCCACACACAAGTCTATAGGGCCATATGGGATCCACGCAAGAATACTGAGGGAGTCTGTGGAAGGACTCACCAAGCTACTTTCAATCATTTATCAGCACTCCTGACTAGGGGGGAGGTTCCAAAAGACTGGAGGTTAACTAATGTGATGCCCATCTGCAAGAAGGTCCAGAAGGAGGATCCAGGAAACTACAGACCTGTCAGTTTGACCTGTCCCCTGTGCTGGGGAGGGTTATGGAGCAGATCATTCTGAGTGCCATAACATGGCATGTACAGTACAAGTAGGTGCTCAGGTCCTATCAGCATGGATTTATGAAAGGCAGGTCCTGCTTGACTAATATGATCTATGACAAGATGGCCCCATCAGTGGATGAGGGAAAGGCTGTGGATGTTGCTTGCTTGGACTTTAATACAGGTTTTGAAGATGTTTCCCATAGCATTGCCCTGGACAAACTAGCTGCTCATGGTTTGCACAGGCGTATTCTTTGCTGAGTAAAAATCTGGCTGGATGGCAGGGTCCAAAGACTTGTGGTGAATGGAGTCACATCCAGCTGGTGCCAGGTCACAAGTGGTGTTCCCCAGGGCTCAGTACTGAGACCAGTCCTGTTTAATATCTTTATCAATGGTCTGAATAAGAGGGTTGAGCATGACCTCAGTAAGTTTATAAATGACATCACATTGAGGAGGAGTGTTCATCTGCTTGAGAGCAGGAAGGCTCTACAAAGGAGTCTGAACAGGGTGGGTTCATGGGTCGAGGACAATTGCATGAAGTTAAAAGAGGGAAGTGTCAGGACTTGCATTTGGATCAAAACAACCCCATACAATGCTACAGTCTTGGGGAAGAGTGGCTGAAAACCTGCCTGGCAGAAAAGGACCTGGGGGTGTTGATAAAAAGGCAGCTGAATCTGAGTCAGCATTGTAATCATGTGGCCAAGGTAGCCAATAGTATCCCAACTTGTATCTGAAACCCTGTGGCCGCCAGGACTAGGGAGGTTATTGTCCCCCGGTATTTGGCATTGGTGAGGCCACACCTTGAATAGTGTGTATGGTTTTGGGCCCATCACATTAAGAGGGATGTAGAGGTGCTGCAGTTGTGTCCAGACAAGGGCAACGAAGCTGATGAAGGGTCTAGGGCACCAGTGCTATGAAAAGCAGCTGAGGGAACTAGTTTTTTTCAGTCTGGAGAAAAGCAAGGCTGAGGGGAGATGCTATCACTCCCTACAACTACCTGAGAAGAGGCTGCAGTGAGGTGCGGGCAGGTCTCTCTTCCCAAGTAACAAGTGACAGGACAAGAGGAAATGGCCTCAAGTTATGCCAGGGGAGGTTTAGATTGGGTACTAGGAAAAAATTCTTCACAGAATGGGTGATCAAGGATTGGAGCAGGCTGCCCAGGGAGGTGGTTGAGTCACCATCCTTGGAGCTATTTAGAAGATGTGTACACGTGGTGCTTAGGGACCTGGTTAGGTGGTAGAGATGATGATTTTAAGGGTCTTTTCCAACATAAATAATTCTGTGATTCTATAATTCTAGACCTCTAGGATGTATTTTGTATTGTTCCAAAGATAATAAAGTTAGTTTCTTTAGTAGTTAATTAACATAATTATATGTATATATATTTTACAACATGAGAAAATATTTTGTAATGTAAAAAACTCCATCTTTGTCTGATATGTATTGTACATACATAGCTTTAGAATATGCCAGATGGACATTTGTTTAATACAATAGTTTCAGTACAGACATATAAAGACAATATTTTACCTTCCCTTTTACTGTGTGTGTGTTGGTGATTTTGGGGTTTTTTTGAGTGTGCTTCCTAGTGTGTATTCTCCTCTACTTTCACCGTTATCTGAGTCTATCAAAGTATTTCTAGGAGCAACTTCATTCTGAACACTCCAGTAATAACTTTGACATTTATCCTATGGGTTATTCCTAAGAGCTTACTTGTCATTTCCCAGTGCAATTGGAGGCATTGTCAAGTTTCCAATTCTCTTGGATTTTGTTCTTTGTTGTGTTGCCACTGACAAGTTTTTTTAAGACTTTCATCAAACCAAGACAGTAAGGAAAAAGCCCAGAGAGCTGTGCATGTGTCAGCAGATACTTTGTCTAGCAAAATCAGTAATTTCTGTTAGTGTGTAAGAAGTATAACTGTCTTGTAGCTTGATACAGAGTTAAATGATATCTTAGATTTGGGAACCCAAGCTAAATTTCTGAACAGATCACAGTTACCTGTTTTTTAAGGAATAGTGATGGAAAAAACCCACAGCGGTCTGTGTATTATACTTCAAAAATACAGAAATATGAAATAATACACTAGTCTTTATAGAAACTAATATATACAGTATAATCTTTATATGAAAATATTATCCTAACACATACAAATTATTTTTTATATAAACTCTAACAAAAGTATAATTTTTGTATATTACATGGAGTCATGAGAAATACATTTTTGTATTGTTTCTTGTTATCACTCTAAAATCTTTCCAGCTGTATGAAAACACAAAATAATTGAACAAATCCAAAAATAAAAGCATCATAACATAATGATGTTATGAAGTTTTCTAATCCAAGGCATACAAAGTACATTAAGAACTGATTAAGAGTAGTGGTTCTGTAGTCAGCGGGGGGTGGGAGTGGGGTGGGAATTAAAAAGAGCCTTGTAGTTAAACTGAAATATTAGATTCCCACAGTTTTACTGCATCTGAACAGGTACACTGAATAATATGGTCCATTGCATGACATTTAGATTGCTATAATTTAATTTATCAGAAAAAATAGTCATATCTGCTAGGAATTCGGTGGCTTATAGATTTCAAGTGAAAAATAATTTCTAGTTCATCTGTGTAGACAAAAAGTTATAGTTATATAACAAAGATATTGGCATGTATATACCTATTCTGTGTAGACAACCTCTACACACTGGGTAGGAAAAAGAATGAAACATGATTGACAGCCTATTATTGTAAGATTACTCAGATTTTGAAAATAGCAAGTGTCTTCAGAAGGATTCAAGCCCTGAGAGTGATTCCCTGACAGTATACTTGTTGAGGAATAAAGTTATTTACAATTTGTCCAGCAGGAGTGCTATTAAGGAGGAAGGAAAATTCACACCTTCTGGAGTCCCATCAAAATAAAACAAGTCTTCTGTTAAACTCTGAATATAGTTATGTTTCCCCCTACTTTACACTCTTCCCACCCACCCTGGATGTATATCAGTGATATATTTTATTGGGTTGCTGTCAAATATCTTCATGAGATTAGGTAACACACTGGAAAAAATAACAATGTTCAGTGAGTTTCTTCACTGAAATTCAATAAATACTAGATGTGTTGAAGAAACAGTTGGTTGCTCAGGCAGAAGAAGAATTCTCCTAAAGCAGAGGTTAGTAGCACAAATCAATAAATTGGAATAAATTTTCTGCCTATCTGTCAGTAATTCCATATTTGTAATTCAGGGAGTATTTCACTTACAGACTGCAAACAAAAAGTAAAGCTACAGAAAAAGGGTAAATTGAACACATGCATATGTTGAACATGGCGTTTTCAGAAGTGAAAAAGTCATACTACTACATCTCTATTTTGAAAAGTGCTGAGGACCCACTAATTCCAAAGAAAATGAGGCTGTTTATTCAGATTTTAAAATAGTGACCTGAAGCTTAATTAGGTAAAATCTTACCATTATATCAAATTATCAAGACATAAATACTTCTTAGCTGCTTAATATTTTCCTGAAAATGTTTTTCTTTTCAGATTCTGAATGTGAAACTGAAAAAAAATAAAATAAAAAAAAAAGTGTAACTGAGATTTTAATCTATACTTGTGACAAGTAACCCTTTTGTAGATAGTGGTAAGTACCTATACAGCTGTCATTTCCATGAACAAATGAAGTATACACATACAAATGGTTAAAATGCATGCACACAACCGTATGTATCTTATTGACCCAGTGCACAAATGAGCAAAACATGCTCATTTGAACTTGTAAACAAAACAGGAGACTATACTTTGAACATAATGAAAAATAGTTCTAGATCGAAAAGATCATTACTCAAGTTCTAGAAATGTCATCAGTGCATTAGCCAGCTTTTTATCTGTCATGGGTACTTCGGCAATTTCTGAAAAATGGTTATGGTACATTAACAAACAATACTATAACTCCACTGAACTGCTGATTTATGTTGTCAAAAAACATTTGAAAATATTTATAAATTTAATAATAATAGTAATAGTAATAATAATAATAATGATAACAACAACAATGTATCGTGCAATGAGTCCTGTTTCTGAAACAAAGTATTACCAGAGATTAAAATATAAGATTAAACATTTACATGAAAAAAAAAAAAAAAATTACACCCCCCCTCCCCCCATACTTATGTTTGAAAGAAAATAGTAGATCTGTGAGGCTGTGAGGTACTTGGTTTGGCAGACATTTACATTTTATCTCTTCCATCAGCTTGTCTAATATTACTTTATATTACTAATATAATGTTACTTTATATTACTTTATATTACTAATATTACTTCAAATTTTCCAGTATTTTTGGTCCTAGTGTAATTGCTAATTCTTTTTATTATTTTTTTACCTCCACACTTAATTAATGTATTTTTTTAAATTTTCCTTTAAATTTGAGGTGTTCTTTTCTCTCCTTGAATGTTATACTGTGTCCCCAAAGTTCTTTAGATTTTGTTTTCACATGCAGGATAAATTAGACTCTACATAAACACTGGTGTTAGAAGTAAAAAGCAGCTTGTATAAAAAGGAAGAACTAAACACTCACAGGTAACTCACTGATTGTGCAGGCTGAAAAAAGACAAGTAACAAAAAGAGATCATAAAAGAAAATAAAAAAACCCCAAAGACATAATTGTTTCTAAGACACTTTTGAGTAATTTTAGAAAAATGTAAAGCTAAATCTGTGTTGACCAAATACCCTGTATTGGGTGTAGGTGTCAAGATTTTGGTGCTGAGGTGTCACAGGGATGGCCACTGTGAGAAGAGACCAGTGGCTGCCCTGCACCAAATACAGCTGGTTCCAGCTGGTTCCAACCAGATGCACAATGGATTTGCTGCAGACCATAGTTGTATGCATCAGCCACATTTGGGACCTCTGTGAAAATATACTTAAGAAAGGGGAAAACCCCCACTGGACAGAGATAAGGAAAAAATAAAAAAAAAAAGGTGAGAAATTACGAAGGAAACATGAAGGCTAGAAAGGAGGGAGAGCAGGTACTCCCCTGAAGGGACTGCAGCCTGTGGAGAACTCAATCCAGTGCACAAGAAAAGCATAAAGAGGAAGAAACAGCACTGAGAAATTGCTAAATCCTGGCTGCAACCTCTCCTGCACTGTCCAATTAAGTGTACTCAGATGGGTAAGAGAGGTGTTCAGAGTGAGGCTGGCCTGTGAAAGTGAGCCTGAAGAGTACAGCAAGTATTTTCCCTAAGTGTGTAAGTGTTTGTTTCTGTTTTGTTTGTTCAGTTTTGTTTCCCATTAACCAATAGTTAAATTTTAATAGTTAAATTTTAATAGTTAAATATTCCCTCGCATCATCCTGAACTGATACACAGTGTGCTAAGTGAAGAACTGGCTGAAAAGCAGGGCTCAAAGTGTTACAGTGAATGGGGCTATATCAGCCTGGCAGTGTCACCAGCATTGTTCCTCAGGGCTCAATTCTAGGGCCGGTTCTGTTCAATATTTTTTCAATGATTTGGATGAAAGAATTAAATGCATCATTAGCAAGTTTGCTAATGATACCAAACTGAAAGGTGCTGTTGACTCTCTTGAGGGACAACAGGCCTTGCAGAGGGATCTAGATAGATTGGAGAGCTGGGCAATCATCAATGGCATGAAGCATAATAGGAGCAGATGCCAGATTCCACCCCTGGGCTGGAGTAACACTGAACACAAGTATAAACTGGATGAGGAGTGGCTGGTACCTACAGTTAATGGAGTTTTTCTCAAGATCTGCAAATAACAGTTCTCTTTACTTTCTAGTTAGACACAGCCATTCTGCAGTGGCTAAGCAGATATACATGTATGCAGCAGCCCTGCAGAGAGGGACCTGGGGGTGCCGGCTGGGAGCAGAGCAGGCTCAATGTGAGTCAGGAACATGCCCTGGTAGCCAAAGAGGCAAATGGCACCCTGGGGGGAATCAAACACAGTGTGACCAGCTGGTCAGAAGAGCTAACTATCCCGTTGTGTTTAGCATTGGTGGAGGCCTCACCCTGAGCAGTCCCCACAATTTAAGAACAATGTTAAGGTACTTAAATGCATTCAGAGGAGGGCCACTAAAATTGAGAAAGACCTGGAAGGACACATGGGAATGGTTCGAAGTTGCATTAGGAGAGGTGCAGACTGGACATTAGGAAATATTTCTGCACTGAGAGGATGTTCAGACACTAGAATAGGCTTCCTAGAGAGGTGATCAATGCCCCAAGCCTGTCAGTGCTTAAGAGACCTTTGGACAATGTCCTTAACATGCTATAACTTTCAGTCAGACCTGAAATGATCAGGCAGTTGAACTAGATGATCACTGTAGGTGCCTTCCAGCTCAAATTATTCTGTTCCATTCTATTCTATTCTGTTCTATTTTATTATATTATTTTATATTCTATTCTGTTCTGTTCTGTTCTATTTATTCATGTATTTTAATTGGTAATTAATAATTTTTCCAAGATGAATCTGTTTTGCCCATGAATGTAACTGGCTAGCAATCTCCCTGTCTTTATACTGACACAGAAGTTTTCTCACTCCTGTTCTTCCTATTTCCTCCCCCATCCTGCTGGTGGGGATGGTGGGGGTGATTGCATGACTTTGTGAGAGTGTGGATGTTGTCTGAGATGAACCCATCACACTGACATTTTGATTTGTGAACTTATTTGTTTTGCAGTATAACTAGTGGTTTCACACAATACTAGTAAGAATCCACTTCTCACATGAAATAAATGTATACCATCTGCTAAGGTTTGTGAACTCCCTACACAGGAAAATGTAAACTCTTCGTCGTTTTGTTTTGTTTTGTTTTGTTTTATATCTTCAAAAAAGGAAAGAAAATAAAGAAAGGAAAAGTTGTATGTTCAGAAAAACAATGTCAACCCCCTTACTCACCAAACTATATACAGATGTCATAATTTTCCACCATAGTTTTCACTGCTGCTTGATGAAAATATTACATATTGCTCTTTGTAATTTTATGATAATATACACACCTAATGAACTATCAGGTCATTACAGAAACAGAGGGAACAAAACTGGCCTGACTTCAGCAGTTAGCTTGTCTCTTTACTTTCACATCTCTCCTTCCTCTTAAAAGGTAACTTCACATCACCAATACATAGCAAAAGAAAACTACCATTTCTGCTCACAAAGAAGACAGCGATAACAAGCACCAGAAGATAAACCTCCATTCTCATTCTTTATAGACTGTTGCTGAATTTTAAAACAATGCAAAGTTATGACCAAAGTCTACAATGAGATTTTTTAAATGAAATTTGCAGAATTGACTGCCACAGAGGTATCTCAAATACTAAACTTTATCTGTTCAGTTACCTTTTTCTTCCTGAGATTGTTAGCAATTACTCTATTGTGACCCAAAATTACTACTGAAGAAAAAAAAAAAATCAAAACAAATTCCAAGCTCTAATAATTTAAAAGTTCAGGGCAAGCGTGAACTAATGCAATATTACAGTTGCATTCTAACCTGTAACCTCAAAACCATCAGTGTAGATTCAGTCCTGATCTATGAGAGTTTTTAAATACATGATGTTGACAACTACAGATCATCTATCATTTTAGAGCTTGATTTTGAAAGCAAACCATAATACACTTTCTGTATGAGCTGGAGCAAACACCTAGGTTTTTGTTTGTTTGTTTGTCTTAACTCATCATGGAGAAAATAATTATGTTCTGATTAACACTATTAGGTTTATGATCTCCAGTGTATTTAAAGGTGCCTGCATTACTAGTATATGGTTTTATGTTTTCATTTATGAGTTTTTTGAGCTCTGGGTCATTATGACTTTTGCATTTTAGAGCTCTCAAGGCTATTCCATAGTTTATTTCCTGTTTCCACAAGCTTATTGTCTCAGTTCTATCAACCCACCTTAGGAAACTTGAAGAAATACAATAAATAATTGTGTGGAGGGGAACTATATAAGAACGAAAAATTCTGAAAAAAAGGCCACCATACAGAAAACAGATATACATGAAGCTAGAACTCTGGCTAAGGACTGTGTCCTTTCAAAAGCAGCTAGGTATTCTACATATGGAAAAACACATGTCTGGACTTGGGTATCATATATGTAGATCAGCTTTCACTGTAGCTGGATCACGTCTTATTAGCTCCATTGTTGGCCAATCGCAAGCAAAGTGCAGCATAGACTTGAAAATACTAGTAATTTTGAAAAAAAAAATGAACACCAGAGTGGGACATGTAGACAACTGGAACATGAGAAGACTAATTTGCAAATGCTTATGATTATGAATATCTTTTTTTCCAGTGCAATCCTAATTTCAACTAGAATATGAAAAAATACAGATACTGGTTTTTCCATCATTGATGTTTGACTCTTGTAAACTGCAATGAACCAATACACTTCTCATATCCATAAATAACTTTTGCTTTAAAATATTCATCAATTTTGACAGCTTAGTAAGAGAGCAGAGCAATAAAAGATGATGAATAAATATTGATTCCAGTTCTAATAAAGTTGCAATTTTGATTTTTTTGAATGGGAATAAAATTGAAATATTGATGATTTTCCAAATGACTACTGCTTTCTATTAATTTCTTCATCTAACAGGTCTGAAAAAACCTGCATGCATTCCTTTTTTAAGAGGTCTTGATAGGAGATATAAACACAGTGTTAATTGCCTAGCAAAATCACTGTTTTAATCTTGAAGTCTGACTTTGCAAACTCAGATTGGTATTGATGTTTACTGAATCAATTCATAATTTTCCATTATGTAAAAGTTAATCTCAATTTTCAATGACAACAACAAATTTGTATAAAAGTTAGAGACTTTCCTATAGCGATCAAAACTTTCATTTCATTGGCTTAAACAAATTACATTGAAAGGCACAGGAAGAAATCAAGAGCTAAGCAACAATAGATTTCAATTATTAATGTTATTTTAAAAAAAATCTTAATTTTTGGAGGACAGATTAGTACAATCAAGCTAAATGTACAGAGAGATGTAGCCTTTCTCTGACTTTACACCACATTCGAGCTTCCTACAACATACAAACAAACAGAAAACTGAATAAGTAATTAATAAAAATTATGAAGGCGAGATGTATACTTGAAAAAACTTTAGTTGAACAGCTGGAACAGCGTATTTTATTAAGTACAATTACACTTCGTTCTTTGTTTACTCTAAAAGTTGGTGTTGTTTATGTTAAAGCAGAAGTGAATTATTTGTGCACATTAATGAGAAATACCTGAATGCCAAATTGTTTATTCCCTTTTTTCTCTAACTCTTTTATAGATGTATGCAGGTGTGGCAGTGCAGTTCACAATGTCGAGTTATATATAAGAATATTAGTAAAATTTCCCTTTGAGTGCACATGTTAGGAGAAGCTCGAAAGACTACAGAAAGTTGTTTTAGCAAGGTTTCGTCATATCAGAGACCACAGCTTTTCTTCTAGCATAAAAGTCTTAAAATCCTGATAGTAGAGCCCTTTAACATCATTCAGTTTAGAAATGTCACTTTTGGTACATCTTCTAGCAATTTTTATGAAAATAACTTCCAATTTTTCTGATGGATTGCTCACTTCCATGGGGCTGAAAATGGTAGTTTGTCCTGAAAATTTCCTCCTTTCTCCCATGGTGGACCAAATAAGTTGGTTCAAAAGGCATACATTATGAGGCAGTCACATGCAGGAGGAAGTCTAATTTTTGGTGGATGGACATGGCTGAAATTTGGAATCTATACTGCAGAACTGTGTGAGTACATGTCTGTGTTGGTATCAAAAGGATGACACCAGAGCGTATGGCCATCTGGATGATTCTCTAAGGGAATTACTGTCAAGTGCTGCCATTGTGCTGTGTCAATCTTCTGTAATGAATGTTTTTTTCTAAGTTTTGCCTACCATGAATTTTCGAGATTTCAGGTTTTATTGAAAAATAGAAGTTTCCAGTCCTGGTGAGTACAAAGGGAATTTTGATAATGGATCCTGAGGTCATTTAATGGTTGGAAATCCAAAGTGGTATAAAAGAATCCTGTATTTTATCATAAAATGCAGAGATTTTTCAGTGCTCAGTCTTCTTTTCCATCTTGAGAGTGGGCAACATTATTGAATGACCAGAGATCAAAAACTGTGTGGTGTCTGGTTACACTATACAAGGCAAAACCCAGTTTTGTGATTCCTCCTGAACAGTTTTTTTTGGGCCTAAATGACTAACAAGGTCACGTAGTTAATATAGTTAAGTAATAGTTAATACAGTAGTTAAGAGAACCATCACTGGTTATTTTTTTTTAAGGTGAAAGTAGAGCAGACAATGGAGGATTAAGACATAAATCCTAGCCATGTAAAAAAAAACTTTAGATGGAAATAAAGCACTTATGGGTGACCCTGAATATCATCAGACCAACCTAGAGGAATGAGGAGATGGTCATCATGCAACTGACTTTCACTGGAAAAGGTTTGGCATTTTATAGCCTTACACATTCAATGCAGCTACTTTTCCTTACAGTGGAAATGAACATTGGATTAAGACTGGTGAGAGATGCAGATCTGCCTGTTTTTCCTAGGGAATCTAATCTGAGAAAGGAAAAACATTTTCTCCATAGTGTTTCATATGGTCATGGACTGCTGTTACAACTTGCATCGTGATGGCTATGATTGTAGGAGAGTTGATATTGACCCTCAAATGAATACCACAATCTGAAAAATTGCTGATTTCCCACAGATTGTACAGCAGCATTCTGTGGGTGCCACTGAATATTTCCTACTTTGCTCTACTCACTGGGTGTGACCTTTCTTTGACTGCATAAAATGCATTTCTTATTTAACTGGTTGAAATCTCTCTCGAGCTGCAGATGCAACAAGCTCTCACAGCACCCAGCTCAGCCTCAGGAGCCTCAGGATGTTAGGAAATTTTAGAACTATGCATGGATGCAGCCTCAGTGTGTGTTTTGTGGACTGGAGTATAAAAAGAATGAAGTTAATTTTCTGCTGGGAAGAAGATATGCTAGGCTTCTTTCTGGGATCCACCGAGGGACTTGGCTGCTGCAGGGAACAGGCATGAGGGACAAGTTTTTACATGTTTGTTGGAGCTGTGTAAATCTGACTGAATCTGCAGTATTCCTGAGAGCTGTGAATCTAAAGATTCTCAGTGTGTGAACTTCCTGAGTGGAATTTTTTACTAAATTACATTCATAAAATATATCCTTTTAATTACCATAGCTTTAAATCATGCTTTGTTGTTGAATCAAACATGAATATATTGACAACTCAGATATGCTAAATGTGCTGAACTGTCATACATAAATCTGCATTCATCTTCCACCCTTTTTTTTTTTTTAACATTTCTGAAGTTTTAAAGGAATGTCTTATGAAAAGAGAACCATCTGAAAATGCATTAATGAAAGATTTCAAAATGTTTTCCAAGAAGAGAGGTAGTGATATAAAAAGTCAGCAGGGAACAGCAACACTTGCATCTCAATTTGTTTATTCTTTACCAAAGCTCACTTGATTTAGATGCAGCATCCATGCTTATGTTGCTTTTTGCTAATTCACTTGTTAATTCACTATGAACAAGGGGAAGATTCTCTGAAACTGAATATGTGGGACAAGTGCTGAAATTTCTATTGCATGCATTCACTTGGCTGGAAATACATCCATATGTGCAATATAAAATTTAATGATCATGTTAAATATTTAAGTGTTAGCAAAATACACCAGCACCTGCCTCCTCCCATACAGTACTTGATGGCTTACATATTGCAATTCTTGTTTTTCAAAAAGCAGTTTTTATAAATACTTCTTAATCACAAAATAAAAGTGAGCAATAATCACTTGAACATCTGATATAGTTTGCCTTGTTTTGCTGTCATTGACTTTATGAAATCGTTCTTGGTTCACTTTAATGTGGCACCAGCAGGTTGAGGGAGGTGATTCTTTCCCACCACTCTACTCTTCTGAAAGTACTCTGTTCAGCTCTGGGGCCCCCAACATAAGAAGGACATGTACCTGTTGGAGTTGGTCCAGTAGAGGGCCACAATGGTGATGAAAGAGATGGAGCACCTCTCCTATGAAGGCAGGCTGAGGGAGCTGGGGTTGTTGAGCCTGGAGAAGAGAAGGCTCTGGAGAGACCTTATTGCAGCCTCCCAGTACCTAAAGGGGGCCTACAAGGAAGCTGGAGAGGGACTTTTTAGAAGGGCTTGTAGTGATAGGGCAAGGGTAATGGCTTTAAACTGAGAGAGGGTAGATTTAGATTAAGTATTAGGAAAAAATCCTTTACTATGATTGTGGTGAGACACTGTTAACAGGTTGCCTGGGGAAGTTGCCTAGGGATGCCCCATCCCTGGAAGTGTTCAAGCTCAGGCTGGATGGGGTTTTGAGCAACCTGGTCTGGTGGAAGGTGTCCCTGGCCGTGGCAGGGGGGTTGGTCTGGATTACCTTTGAAGGACCCTGCCAACTCAAACCATTCTATGATTCTATGATTCTAAGCCTTAGCACTTTTAACATTTCTCACATAGGATGTATCAGAATGCTGTATGAATTTTACATCCCTGCTAGTGAGCTTTCATTCAAGGTAGAAAGAGTGACAGTAGTGTAAATATATTGATAGCACAAAAATTTGTTTGACACACTAACAGTCTTGACCCATAAGCTATCAAAGAGATAATTGAATTTTTAAAATCTTTACATTTTAATATTATGCATAGTTTATATGTTTATATAGTTTCAACATGGAAAAACGATCACATAGAACAATACAAAAGAATTTGGAAAAATACCGTTATCTTTTGAGACCAACGTGGCATGCTCATTATTCATTCTCATTTTGTAGGGACGGTGTGCATAATGAGGGATAGGAAGCTTAAAAAAGAGTAGTCCTAGGCATCACTGCTATACAGCTTAGGTCTTACTAGTTTCTGCTGTGTGACACAAAGAGGATTTCCTACTACTTTCACTCCTTCAGCATTCTCCCCTCCATTCATTTCAAAGTGCCTGGATGTTGTCTGCAAAGGTATGCACTTCTACCATGTGATGTAGGCAGCACTTCTATTGGCTTCTACTTCTGCCTCTCAACACTTGCACACATGACGGAAATTAACTGGTGTGCAAAGGCACGGTTATTTAAGAAGATGCTTCTTGAAGCTGCTTACTGAAGGTGGAACTCTAACCCCCAAAAACCCAGTGCCTTAGTTTTTGTGTTCTGTGATTAATTAATCCTCCAGTAATAATCTGTTTGTGATTTGTCTATTCTGAAAAAAGATCATACTCATATTCTTATGTCCTTTCAGAGGCAAACCGATACTCAGAGAAGTTCATGTGGCAGCCTTATAATATGAAAAAAATAGTCTAGGGAAACAGTTAAATGTTGAAACTGGATGATATTAATATGAATAGGGTTTAAATACATAAATACCACTTTACAGGTCAACATTTTATAGTCTAACATTAGCAAGTTACGGAAATCTTAAGATATAAAAGTAGAGCAAAATTAATTAGAAACAAAACCCACAGTAAGGGATCCTACTTTAACAAAATTGTGCAATAGAACAAATAGTTGTGCCCTGTCATTTCTACCTTAGCTGGAATTTGGGACAGCCATATGGATATCTAAGAAGTGAATATGACAATGTAAGGTCATATTGCTTTATTTCACACAGAATATATTTTAAAAGAACCAGACACTGTACCAAAGGTAAAATCTAAAAATACTTGTAAATGCTATTTTGTCCTCCAGGTGGCTAAATGAAACTATAACGGTATTGATATTAGTGTTTGGGAAATGTGTAAGTATTTACTTTGACCTTCCAAACACCAGTAGCAATGGTGGGAAATAGTTCAAAACTTTGTTTACATTAATGAAAGTATCTCTGTACTCAACAACTGTCCTTTGCAATAAAGAAAACAAATGTTTTCTAACATGTTTAGAATTCTGCTGTGCTGCTGCTGGTGGCTCCTAATTTTACTAGAGGCACAGCTCCTGAATGCCTCAGCTCATTACAGAGACAAATATCAGTCAGTGACAGGTAACTTTTCATTCTAACGTGCTTATGTCACTGATGTCTGTGCTTCAGAGATATTCCATTCTGCACCTGAAATTAGTTTCTGTGTTACAGCTATGAAGTGTGATTAAAAAAAAAAAAAAAAAAAAAAAAAAAAGATACTGTAATTTAGATAAACCCCACTAAATGGCTCAACTGAAACAAAGCTGAAAATGAAGGTATAAATGGCTGAAGTGATTAAGACTGTCAAGTCCTCCTGGGTCCTGTTAGAGAATGAAATAGCTGATGGATTATTATTTATCCCTGAATGTGAGTTTTGGGGATTTAATTAAAGATGTTCTATTATATTTTTCAAAGCCTATTTGAGGCTATAAATCAAAACCTGCAATAACAGAATGTGCTATTGTTAATGAAAAAATGGATAACTAGGCACTTCAGAGATGTCCATCTTTTAAACTCTTTAATTTTGCTGCTTGGCTTTTTTACTTTATAAAAGTCAAAGAAACAGGCGATTTTAAGAATGTTAGACTAGAAATAGAGAAAAATGAATCTTCTCTAGCTATTATGAATACAGCTTTGCTCACTGACCACTATTGTTACAGTAAAAAAAAATAAAAGTATATAAATGTATGTTAAATAAGATGAGATCCCTACAATACACACATGGTAGGATTGCAGGCAGGATCACAAATAGCAGGTAGCTATTGGTAAAACAGGAAATTTCCTGAAAAACTTTTTGTTTTTCCCATGAGTGAAGTTCTTCAAATATATGGAAAATACCAGTACAAGTGCAGCTATGAAACAGCATTCCAAAAGAAGCATGGACCACACTTTCCACTGGAGTAGAAATTGAAACAAAATTTCTGACTAAGTTTGCAGATCACAAACATTTTTCACAGTGTTTATACATACAGTGATTGGAAAAAAAGAAAATGAAAGAAAATGAAATTCCATGGCAAACTCTCCTTTTTTTACTTTTTTACTTAACTAAAACAAGCTAAAAAAAAAGACGAAAGAAAAATCAACCAAGACTCAGTGAGAATTGTGATGACTGGATTAGAGTCCAGAGGAGGCCAGGTTCATAATTGTTGTATCAAAGAGAAAGTTAAACCTTCAAGTGCAGCTCATTCAGTGATGCAAGTGGGAGGAATAAGGGGAGCTAGTCTTTTGAGAGGCCTGTAACTAGGAATAAAGGAATAAAGCAACACTCATATTCAGGGAAATACTGCGACATTGTTCTATTCTACCAAAGAAAGAGAGTAGATTCACTGAGAAAAAATAAGCATTATTTATCTAAGTGTTGTGAAGACCCATTATGAGGGAGCTTGGTTGAGCCAAGTAGATTTCTGGTGGAAACTAGTTAGGTCTGTGTCTCCTCCTACCAGTTTTAAGGAGCTGAGCAAGGAAAGATAGCATGGTCTGAGACCTGTAGAATCCCCTTCTCCATTGGCTCACACTTTCTTTATTTCCGCTAGGAACACAGTGAGAACTCACTTTCCCTAGCATGAACTATGGTAATGGGGTCATTGACCTGGGGGCAAAAATGCTGGAGTTTCTCATGAAGCACAGGGACACGATCAAGATTTTTTCTCCACCTAGTACTCCACTGCTGAACAACTCTCACAGCTCCCAAAAGATGCATAACTGCACAGAATAATTGTGTCAAGGCTGGACTTTGTTACAGACAAATTTAGTTAAATTAAAGATGTGTCTATAATATCTGCAAATCTTCCTTTCCTTTTGTCAAGTTTAAGACTGGGTCAGCTACAATGAATCCCACCTCAGAATCTAGACTGAGAATCTTGTGCTAAGAACTAGTTGTTTATGTGTTTATTTGCTTATTTAATTATTAAAAAGTAGACAATTATAAACAAATGACTGCAGCTGACACTGCTTTGGCAAAATGAATTCTGTAAATTATATACATGGAAATACCCGTGTTTGACCCAATCCAAGTATTCTCAAATACTTTGGGCTGAGGAACATTGTCACATACAATAATGTTTACCAAAATGAAGGTGTAGGGCAAACCCCTCAAGAGTTTTATTGTGTATTTAGCACACATTTTAAATCCTTATTTTTGACTATAAACATTTTTTTTTGTTTCAGTTTTCTACTCTGTAAAAAACTTAAACCATAATTCATTTATCTTTGCAATTTAAGAACTATAGGGGAGAAACTCCATATATCATATTTTTTAAAAAAACATACCTAAAGGGGAATAATTATTTGTCTTAAAAACACTCAAAAGACCAAATACTTTGCATTATGCTGCTGTAACCAGTTTTGAAAATAAAAAATAAACTATGTTGACAAGCCAATAAGTAAGAGAAAATGCAAAGAAAAAACATGTAGGCCTTTATCCACAGAAATATTTTCATACACAAGGAGTCAAACATCAATCAGAGACTAATGGCATACTTGAAATTTAAACTCTTCTATGATAGGAGAATAATCTGTGTTATTTTAAAGACAAGCTGAGATATACTTGATATAAATCTAATGCCATTTTTTAATGGAAATAAAAGGTACTTGATGATGATGATACCATGTGGCTTCTCATTGTAATTTAAGTTCTCACCATTTGATAGAAATTCTAATTGTCCATTCATACAATAGAAAGCAGCATATGCAATAAAAACAGAGGGTTCCAGTTCACCTAAATTATATAAAGCTCTTTAATGTGGCTTACTAATATTACTAGTACTTGCTGAAAAAAAAAAATCCATTGGAAAACTGCTTGGTTCAATATTAAAACAAATGTCTGTGTTATTTTACATAAATGACATATACCCCTCAAGTATTTTTGCATAACTTGCTGAAAGGAGCAAAATTTAAGAAGAAGTTCGGTGGAAAGTGACAGGAAATTCAATCTATCGCACTCCTACCAGTTTCATGCCAGCATCAACAAGAGATGTCCAGAGCCTGAAGAAGGATCACAGGTCAGTAGGAGAGCACCTGAAGAGCAGCACAAAGGAATTCCATCTACCCCAGAGAGAAAGTCAGCTTTATTAGGGTCCCAACTGAAATGCCTCTATGCAAACACATGAAGCATGGGGAATTTACAAGAGAAGTTAGAGATGTGCACACACCTGCAGGACTATGATCTTAATGCATCATGGAGACATGGTGCAATGGCTCCTATGACTGCAGTGTTGGAATGGAAGGGCTTATTAGGAAAAACAGGCAGGAGAGACGAAGAGGTGGTGTCACCCTCTATGTCATTGACAGGCTGGAGTGCATGGAGCTCTGCCTGGGGATGAATGAGTAGCCAACAAGAGGCTTATAGATCAGGATTAAAGGGAGGGCAGGGACATCTGCTACAGGCTGCCTGATCAGGAAGGTTGGGTAGATGAAGGCCTTCTATAGACAGATAGGAGCAGCCTCACATTGACAAGCCTTGCCCCTCGTGGGGGACTTCAACCACCCTAATATTTGTTGGACAGACAACACAGCAGGGCATAAGTAATCCAGGAGGTTCCTGGAATGCGTGGATGATTACTTCCTTCTCCAAGTGGTAGGAGTGTTAACAAAGAGAGGTGCTATGTTGGATCTTGCTCTCACCAACAGGGAGGGGCTGGTGGGGAATGTGAAGCTCAAGGGCAGCCATGAAATGGTGGAGTTCAAGATTCTCAGGACAGCGAGGAGCGTACACAGCAAGCTCACTACCCTGGGCTTCAGGAGAGCAGACTTGGGCCTCTTCAACGATCTGCTTGGTAAAGTAGCAAGGACTAGAGCTCTGGAGGGAAGAGAGAGGCCCAAGAAAGCTGGTTAATATTCAAGGATCACCTCCTTCAAGCTCAGGAGCGATGGATCTCAAGAAAGAGTAAGTCACGAAAAAGCCAGGAGGCCTGCATGGATGAACAAGCAGCTCCTCAGCAAACGTGAAAAAAAAAAAAAAAAAACCCAAACAAAAACCCAAAAAAACCCACAAACAAAAAAACCCCAAGAAGACTCCAGAGTGTAGAAGCTGCAAGGACAGGTAGCCTGGGAGAAATTATCCAAACAGCCAGGGACCAGGTTAGGAAAGTTTAATCCTGACAGAACAAAATCTGAGCAGGGATGTCAAGGGCAACAAGAAAACAAGAAAAACTTCTCTAGGTATGTTGGTGATAAAAGGAAGACTAGGGAAAAAATAAATTGTCTCCAGGAGGAAATGGGAGACCTGGTTACCTGGGATATGGAGAAGGATGAGGTAATCAATGACTTTTTTTGCCTCAGATTTCATTGGTAAGTGCTCCAGCCAGACTGTCCAAGTCACACAAGGCAAAGACAGTTACCCCCCACACACCGTAAGCGAAGATCAGGTCTGAGACCATTCAAGGAACCTGAAGGTGCACAAGTCCATGGGTTCTGACAGATGAATCTATGGGTCCTGAGGGAACTGGCAAATGAAGTGGCTAAGCCACCGTCTTTCATGTTTGAGAAGTCATGGCAGTCCTGTGAAGTTCCCACTGACTGGAAAAGGGGAAATGTAACCCCCATTTTTTAAAAAGGGAAGAAAGCAAGACCTGAGGAACTACAGGCCACTCAGTATCACCTCTATTCCTGGCAATATAATGGAGCAAATCCATCCTGAAAACTATGATAAAGCATATGGAAAATAAGGATGTGATTGATGGGAGCCAACTTGGCTTCACTAAAGGCAAATCAAGCCTGACAAATCTGGTAGCCTTTTATGGTGGGGCTACAGCGTTGGTGGATAAGGGAAGAGAAAATATGCCATCTCCCTGGGCTTGTGCGAAGCATTTGACACTGTCCCACGCGACATCTTTGTCTGAACTGGAGAGATACGGACCTGAGGGATGGGCCACTTGGTGGATAAGGAATTTGGTTGAATGGTCACACTCAGACTGTTGTGGTCAATGGTTAGATATCCAAGTGGACACCAGTGAGGTGGCATTCCTCAGGGGTGAAGATTGGGACTGGCACCAATCAGTCAGCAACATCGATCATGGGACTGACTGTACCCTCATCAAGTTGCTGACCACACCAAGCAGTGTGGTGTAGTCAACACACTGCAGGAAAAGGATACCATCCAGAAGGACCTTGCCAGGCTTGAGAGGTGGCCTGTGTGAACCACATGAAATTCAACAATACCAGGTGCAAGGTCCTGAATATCATTCAGGGAAATCCCAAGCACAAATACAGGCTTGGTGGAGAATGGAATGAAAGAAGCCCTGCAGAGAAGGACTGGGATTTTTGGTAGACAAGAAGCTCAATATGAGCCAGCAATGTGCCCCTGTAGCCCAGAAAGCCAGCCACATCCTGGACTGCATCAAAAGAAACATGGCCAGTAGTTTGAGGGAGGTTATTCTTTCCCACCACTCTACTCTTCTGAAAGTAGACACTGTTAACAGGTTGCCTGGGGAAGTTGCCTAGGGATGCCCCATCCCTGGAAGTGTTCAAGCTCAGGCTGGATGGGGTTTTGAGCAACCTGGTCTAGTGGAAGGTGTCCCTATCTGTGGCAGGGGGGTTGGTCTGGATTATCTTTGAAGGTCCCTGCCAACTCAAACCATTCTATGATTCTATGATTCTAAGTAAAATGTAAGCAGCACCTCAAGAAAATATTGTCAGGCGCTTTCAATCAGAGAAAGTTTTTATGTCAATTTAAATTAAGTTGATAACTCTTTATTTGTCTTGCATCATGAGGTTGAAGACAAAATTTGAAAAGATTATAGTCCATTAAGTGTTGTCCCAATGATACAGGGCCCCAGGACATGTCTGGGCTTGTTGTGGCCCAGGCTGTTTTACACTGCTTTAGCAAGGGTCCAAGGGCCAATGCAACCATTGCTGGAAGTGTTGTAGGTCCAGCTCTGTAGAGTGCTGTATGCGACAAGTCCTGAGGAACACTGCAAATAAAACAGGAAGGCTGTGTTGCTAGGTAGGGCCTGGCGGCCGGAAGATCTCGCGCTGTACGGAAACATAGGGCCCCCCTCCAGGTAGCCAACAGCTTTTAGTTTATGATGTAAGCAGACGGAAGTGACATTGTAAACCTAGGCTATATAGTGTCACGTCGTTCAGCAATAAACGCCATTTGCCATCCACCACATTGGTGTCTGCGAGCTGATGGACCGCGCGGCCAGGGGTCGGCTGCCGTGCCGTTCCTAAGCCAGGTCACCGCGTGCCTGTGAAAGCAACAAGTGGTGCCGAAACCCGGGAACAATCACCTGGAGTCGGGTGAACGGCGGCTGGAGCGGCAGGACCAGCCCGGCGGGGAGGACACTCCCGGACCAACCAAGAGGATGGAAGCTCTTGCGAAGGTCTTATTACAGCTGCATAAGCAGTGGGGTATTGACTGTAAGCCCAAAGATTTTACTCTCACAGTTGCGAGACTTTTGGAGCTCGGGGTCATTGACCAGCTGGTGGATATACTCCACCCAGATGCGTGGGACGAATGTTCCCGCGCTTTATGCGATGAAACGATGTCTACTGGTAGTGGGAAAAATCTGAAAGCGTGGGGGAAAGTCGTCCAGGCCCTCCAAAAAGCTAGACACGAGCAGGAGACCTGGAAAGCTGCCAGGGATTGCCTGTTAACCACCCCGTGGGTGGGAATTGGGGCGGCTACGCAAACCTCACGCCCCCCAGCTGAGGAGGGTTCCATCGACCCTCAAAGCCGACAGAAAAGTGACGCGCCCACTCAGCGTCCGAAAGACTCTAACATCTTCAGCTCGCCCACAGACTCCTCGGCGAACTCCTTTTGGGGCAAACTGGCTGCAGAGGCCAGGGGTGCTGAGGCGAAAGCCGAGGCCGAAAATACACGGATTGAACCACCACCATATGTGCCCCAAGATGGCGCCGAGCAGCAAGAAGAAGGGCGGGGCGAGACCGCCCCCGGCGGGAGCAGGGGGGGAGCGCTAGAGTTAACAAGCGCACACAAAGGGGAGGGGGAGGAGAGTGGGAAGGAAAAGAGTGATTGGCATGACCAAAAAAGGGAAAAGATCACGAGCGAGGGGCAGAAAGCTAATCAGAATGACCCTCCCCAAAACCGTCCTTATAAGGCAGGCGCCTCCCCAAGTGGAAGGCGGGGTGGGCAAAAAGGGAAAGAACCACCCAATGACGCAAGAAAAGGGAGGGGCCAAAGCCCGACCACATACCACCAACACCCGGGAGTAAGCAGTCAGTTGGACTCTGACTCCGACTCAGACTCTGCATGGGAGAATTGGCTTGCAAATACAAAGACCAAAATATCACCACTCACGGAAAAAGCATAAGGGGACAGAAATTACTCTCACTGATTGGAGAAAAATACAAATTGCATGTGCCGATTGGGCCCCACCAGACACACTAGCATTCCCTGTCCGAGTGACAGACGGGGGACAGAGGGTTCATTCGCCCTTAAGCCCAAAGGATATACAAGCGATTGTTAAAGCAATCGCGGACAAAGGACTCAATTCGGCCATGGTCTCCACCCTCATAGATGGGTTTTTTGGGGGAGATGATTTGCTCCCGTTCGATATAAAACAGACCTGTAGGTTGATTTTTGACTGGGCAGGGATGATTGTATTTAAACAAGAATGGGAGGAGAACTGTGCGAGGCAGTTAGCCCAAGTAACTGGAGCGGATCATCTGCTACACGGCTCCAGTCTACAGCGGTTGATGGGTACAGACCCAACAATGATTACCCCCCAAGCACAAGCCCAGGGCCTGCGGGCCCATGAAGTTACGGCAACCACCCGTGCAGCTAGAGAGGCTATTCGCGTGACCTCTAGAGTTATTGCCAAGCCATCGCCATGGTCCACAATAAAACAAAAAGAAAGCGAGAGTTTTACACAGTTTGTAGATCGCCTCCAAGCAGCAGTCGATTCCTCGACCCTGCCCCCAGAGGCAAAAGGCCCAGTTGTCGCAGACTGTTTGCGGCAACAGTCTAATCTAAAAACCAAGGAAATCCTGCGATCGTTGCCACCTGGGTCAAGTCTCGCAGACATGATTAAACATGTAGTGAGTGAGGAACACCTGGCCCCAATCCAAGTGGCCGTTCGTGCACTGGCTAGCGTGATGATATGCCCCAAATGTGGCCAACCAGGCCATGCGATGATCAATTGCCCCCAATCGGGAGACCCGCCAACGGCACTCCCCCCACAAAACCGATTTAAAGGACCATGTGGGGACTGTGGAAAGAGAGGGCACTTCATGAAGGAATGCAGACTTAAAAAGCAGGGAAACGGGAAGGGGAGGGGGACCCTGGGCCGCACACAGACCTCTTCCACTTGGGATGTCAGGCGGCCCCATTACACCAACCCCAGACAGGGGGGGTCACTCCCGAACCCGTTGCCCCCGCAGGAAGGAACCAACTTTATGGCCCAGCCAACGACCCCACAAACCTGGCCTCCGTCCCAGGGACAGCAGGGACCGCCCGGTGGGGACGAGACCCCTGGGTGGCCCTGGCAGTAAGGTGTGACAACCCACCAGTGGTGTGGGGGATTTGTTCCCTCCATAATTCCCTAAATGGTACCACCATCAGCATCCCCTTTTTGATTGATACCAGAGCAGATGTTACAGTCATTCCTGAAATGAGCTGGCCCCCACATTGGAAATTGGAAGACGCCTCCATGGTGGGCGGAGTTGGGGGATTAACCCGAGCTCAGAAAAGTGCTCACTTGGTACCAATCACGCTCCACACAGAAAAGGAAACAGAAAAGACCATTACCCTCTTCCCATATGTCATGTCAGGAGTCCCACCCCTGTTGGGAAGGGACGCCCTAGCCTTATTAAAAGCCAGAGTGACAAATTTACAGTAAGGGCCACTGCCGTACACCCACTTCCCCCGATCAGACTGACATGGAAATCATCCGACCCAGTCTGGGTCGAGCAGGGGCCCCTGTCAAAGCCTCAAATAGATGCCCTTCTTGAGTTAGTTGACCGCGAACTACAATGAGGCCATATAGAGCCTTCCACTAGTCCATGGAATACCCCAGTCTTTGTAATACCCAAACGAGCAGGTGAGGGGTTTTGTCTCCTCCACGACCTGCGCGAGGTAAACAAAAAAATCCAGCCAATGGGTCCCGTTCAAACACTGTTGCCCATGAACTCCATGGTTCCGGAGGGACAACCTTGTGCTGTCCTTGATATTAAAGGTTGTTTTTTCTCAATACCTCTGCATGAGGCGGACAAAGAGTGGTTTGCTTTTTCTGTAGTGTTTCCAAACAGCCAACGCCCTAACTCGCGCTTCCAGTGGGAAGTGCTGCCCCAAGGAATGATCAATTCACCCACTATCTGTCAAATCACAGTGGATCGAGCACTGGCACCAGTACGGCGCAGTGACCCGACTGCGACTATCATTCAATATATGGATGATATCCTGATTGCCGCACCATCAGGCAATCAGGTAGACCACCTGGTGACAATAATTTCAGAAACCCTCAAGACAAACCGGTTTGAAATCGCGAGTGCAAAAGTTAAAAGAGGACCCTGTGTCAGTTTCTTAGGAATGGGAATCACAAGTTCTTATATAACACCTCCTCAAATAAAAATCCGTCGAACCGTTAAAACACTCCATGATATGCAGCAGTTAGTGGGGTCCTTGCAATGGCTCTGCAATGTTGTCCTTATCCCTCCCGAAATCATGGCCTCCCTGTACGATCTCTTGAAAGGGAAACACCCATGGGAACAAAAACCTCTGACAACAGAGGCAGTAAACTCTCTCAACTTTATCGAACAACAGGTGTCATCAAACACGCTCGCCAGGTGGAACCCAGCTATGCCACTCGATCTGTATGTGCATTTCACGGAAGGGGGGTGAGTAGGAGCGCTGTCCCAAGGCCCTCCTGAAAAAGCTCAGCCAATACAATGGGTAGTCCTGGGGAAAATGTCACGTGCTTTCTCTCCAGGAGTCGAGTGCCTCGGTAACCTCATCATGAAAGGCAGGAAAGTCGCCCTAAGGCATCTGGGCATTGAGCCAGCCAGAATATACCTACCCTTTCACAAACAGCTCCCAACACAATCAGTGGCAATGTCAGAATATCTAGCTATAGCCCTCGCCGGATTTGGGGGGGAAGTCCGGTATGGCACAAAGCCCCCCTGGACTCAAATGCTAGCTATTGTTGACGTCAACCTCCTGCGGAAAATCATGGAACGGCCCCAACAGGGACCAACGGTCTTCACAGATGCATCCTCAGCGACCTCAACCATGGCAGCAGTATGGCAGTCAGGAGGAGAATGGCACTGTGTCAAAATAACCGATCATGCTATCTCTGTCCAACAGCTGGAAGCAGGAGCTGTAGTGCTGGCATGCAGTCTGTTCCCGACAGAACATCTCAACATAGTAACTGATTCAATGTTTGTGGCCAAGCTTTGCTTAGCCATGTCAGGGCCCGGCGTGTCAACATCCACAATAGCTCTGATGCTAGAAGAAGCACTTTTTTCCCGAAAGGGCACTATATCGGTTATCCATGTCAATAGCCACAACCCAATCAAAGGGTTCTTCCAAATCAGCAACGACAAAGCAGATGCCGCTGCAAAAGGGTTGTGGACACTGAAAGATGCCCGCCAATTACATGAGTCTCTCCACATAGGAGCTAAAGCGTTAGCAAAGAGATGTGGGATCTCGGCTACTGACGCGAAACATATAGTAGCTACATGTCCCCACTGTCAAAAAGCACCATTGTGGTCTAGCGGAGTCAACCCCAGAGGTCTTAAAGCCTCCGAGGTGTGGCAGACAGATTTTACGCTCTGCCAATTGCTAAAACCTCAAGCATGGCTAGCAGTAACTGTAGACACATATAGCGGGGTGATCGTAGCGACACAACACCTTAAGACCGACACTAAGGCAACCATCCAACATTGGCTAACAGCCATGGCGTGGCTTGGCATCCCTAATCAGATCAAAACAGACAACAGCCCGAATTTTGTGTCTAAATCAGTCCAGGCATTTGCTCTGAAATGGGGTATTACTCTGATACACGGTAACCCATATAATAGTACAGGACAAGCCGTAGTCGAACGGGCAAATCAAACTCTGAAATCTAAATTAGAGGCATTAGCAAAACCAGAAGGTTTTACCAACGTCATTCCCTCAAGGGACCAGGCACGCTTATTAGCAACAGCTCTATTAGCTTTAAACCAGTTCCACAGGGGAGACGAGGTGAATAGCCCTACCCAGAAGCACGGGGCCACTCGAGCGCTAGAAGAAGGTCCGTACGTCATGATCAGAAATGAGCTAGGAGAGTGGGAACAAGGGTGGAAATTAGTTCTGACAGGGCAAGGGTATGCTGCAGTCAGAAAAGATAACAGAATCAAGTGGTGTCCACTTAAGCCTATCAAGCCAGACCTTCAGAATAAAACTAATGAAAACTGTGAGTTTTTATCTGCAGGACCGGATCATCGGACACCCCCGTAACCAGTATACCCTGGTGTCAAGAGAAGACGACGAGTCAGCAAGCGGCCTGTCCGCATCTGAGAGCTCTGCACCGGCGGAGTCCAGACAACGGCAAAACAGCTCTGTGAAACGTGCCTGTGAAAGCAACAAGGCTGCTTATATAGCAGCTTATATTGTATTATTAATGAGAGTTTTCTGTTCTGATTTGAACATCAAAATTTGAACAACAAAATTTAGATGGTACCTTAAGTGACAGTTGTGTTACTATTTTGTAACTGGACCAATAATAACTGAGTTTTCATTTTCCTGTTAAACTTTTTGTCATGCAGTGTTATTTCAACTCACAATAAGTTCTTGTCTCATAATGTGTGGTGAGTTCCCTTCTGCCAATTACAAGATTTTGAGTAACAAGTTGTAGGTGTATCCCTATGCCTATGGATGGAACTGGGAAGCATTGCTAACTGCTGTCCTGAAAAAAAGGTGCTGAGAAATATACTAACACAGCATCAGGGCCCTGAGTACACTTATTTTTGCTCTGGGTGTTTGTCTGCCTGGGCTCAGAGCCAGCTTAAATAATAGTGCAGGTATCTGGCCTTGAAAAGAGATCTTCCCAAAAGTCTCTGTTAAGCTGTGCTGAGCCTTTGTTCTTTTGGTCCTTTGCTTGGGAATTTCTTTCATATCCATGCTACTAGCTAGAGAGAAGTCCCTTATCACAGCTGTGCCCATGCTTTGCCTTGTCACTGCTCATCCAGAAGCTGATGCTAATCCAGGGGCTTGACCTCCATGATGGGGCTTGAGCATGCCTCATCACTGTGTATGTGCCTCATGGTCATAGGACTACCGGTGACTCTGGCCACTGTCTTGAACCAGCTCAGCTGGCCTTGGCCAGATGTATGGGGGCTTTGCCCTGCATGACCCACATCTGCCTGTAGCTCTTTGTTGGCCCTGCTTTGCAGAGCCATGCTTGCCATTGCTGCTCCCTGGCACTCAGGTGAAAAAGCAAAACCAGTCAGCAGGAAACCTCTCGCCACCTCCAAAGCAGGCAATAAGATGCATAGAGCTTGTCAGGCTTTCTGAAAAAAACTAGGGCTTAGTTAAGAGTAAACATGTATGTGGACCTTTGTTTTGTCATTACACTGCCTCTAGTTTCTAAGTAACTTTGGAATAAATTAATAACCAATTTATTGTTAAGAAGCTGGGTTAAGCCTTTTGGTGGCCTGGAAGAAAGCATTTACAGGTGCTTAACACCTGTGATTTTTAATGCCTGAATGACATCTGCCACTCTGAGGTTCCTTCTGGCAGCTAAAAAAGATAAAAGTCATAAATTCTGCCCCCAAAACTGATATAGATGTGTTGAGAGAAAACATTCTGAAGTCCAATGTGTGCTGTTTATTGAGAATGATATTATTAGAATTGCTTCCACAATATGTTATTAGGTCTTCCATGGGTTCTGCAAGCTCTGATTTAGATAGTGTGAGTGAGGAAACAATCCTGAATGCAGGCTATAAGCTAGTAAGTAAATAAATAAATAAAAAATCTAGTAGTTGCTGTGCCGATCAAACCATTCAACTTTTCCACTCACAGTTTCATGAAACTCCTGATATAACCTTGCAATAATAGTGAAGAGCAACAGAAAAAGACTCAGGATATTTTTAGCTAAATTTTATTCATCTTTCATGAGTATATATTCTGAATACAGCTAAAATGCCCAAAGAACTGAAACAAGATTACACAAGGACTAGATAATACAATTATGAACACATAGTTTTAATTCAAACTGTAACAAGAACATTTTCAGAGTTGTTTAACCATCCTGTTATGTATGGACCTGCTATTTAATCATCTTAATGCATCAGTGGTTAATGCACAGAGTTTCTAACTTCTCAGAGGACTTTTTACCGTTCTGGTAATATGGAACTATGTCTTAGGAATTTACAATACATTTAAAATCAAAGCAATAAATAATGAAAAAACCCCAACAACACCACAGAAAACACTGCATGCTAGCAAAGAAGTGTACAACATTTAGTCAGTGTTTCACCACTGCTTACTCATTATCTAGCATAATATTAAACATGTGTCAATGGAAAAGGAAGTTTGTATAAAATTACGAGCTTTATAGGGAGTCCTACCTTTTTACTTGTCTTTTACAACTGTGTTGAAGACAAAATTTACACAAAATATCTCGCTGTTGGTAAAACCAAGACATTTTTGACAGACAGAGGCACACAACGAAGACTAATATCAGATCAGATAAAAACCCAAATCGTTTAAGTGTATAACATCATTTTGTAGATATATTCCCTTGATTTCTTTTGAATGTTTGTCTTAGAAGACTCTGTGTTACATTCATAGACTAAAAAAAAAATTATTGTTGTTGTCATTATTGTTCTGGTCATTCAAAGGGTATTGCTTTTGTAAAAGACTAACTTATTTTGATTAGGAAGAAAAAACATAACTAAATGTTGGTAAACTTATATGATGACTGATTTCTTCCTATCCCAGTTTATCCCTCTATTAATCATCAGTCTCTAGTGGTCATACTAAATCAATATGATGTGTTCATAAGCAAAGGTTTCTGTAACATGAGAATATGTTGTTATTTTTCATAATACTATCAAACAAATGCAATTTAGATCACCCAAAACAAGCATAACTGTAATTGTATCAATAACATAAACAAGACAACTAGCTTCTCAAATTAACTATTTAAATGTACATTTTTCTCCTTCAGGTAGAACTCTCCAGAGCAGTTAGTACTAGCGATGCTGCTTCACTGAGCATGAGGGTGCTTCCATGGGAGCACTGTTAAGGCAGACTTAATCACTTTTGCAAAATCTGTGCTACACCTTTTTAGAAAATATCTTGCTGAAGTATAGAGCAAACCTAAAGCTCTATGAAATAGAGAAATGGTTCAAAGACTCCTCAGCCCTAGGGAACCTTTCTAATCATCTCACCTGAACTACATACCACCAAAGAATTAATTTCATTACTTCCCATATCAAGCCATTGTCTTCCAATGAAAGTACAGAATTTTTTTATTTTTTTTTTTAGAAAGCCCTGTGGTCTTGACTGAAAGGCTAGTTTCTGATACAGTATGTCCTATTCCTAAGCAAAGCTTGCCAGGGTACAATTTCTCAACAGGTCTATTGATAAATAAACAGTCTTGATACAAGTCTTTCTCTGTCAGCTCTGTTCTGTAAACCACAAATTGTGGAATCCTTTTCTGAATGCTTCCCAGATAAGCTCCCTTTACTAAAAGTAATGCTACAAAACCACTTATAAGCCATCATACTAGTATTTTGTTTGTTTGTAGGACACCTCCCATAATATGTAAATAAACAAAAAAATCAGTATTGTCACATCATTTCAGATAATACTATTTTAGAAATCTTGGTGGTTTATGCTGTTATATAATTTTGCTCCACATAAAGCATGAGCCAAAAACCTTTACAAAGTGTTATCAATGAAAAAAGCTGTAAAATTAAATATGGCTGCTTTTTATCTCACTGATGAGCAGAGACATTTATGATGCTGATAGCAAAGTCCTCACTTTTGTTTAATAATAAATACCAAAGATTGTATTTTTTTCAGTTCTAATATGCACATGTATATGAAGCATGCATTAATGGAGAATATAATCTGTGCACAGACATTAAAAAAAAACAAACAAACAAAACAACAAAAAAAACCCCAACAACAAAACCCCCAAAACTGAGTAATTCTGTGACTCTGTTCAAACACTGTTGTAAAAATGCCAAAATTTTCACAATAGCAGCTGCATGAGCTCTTGGAATTGTGGAAGAGAAATTTGGCTATATCATTAGTCAGTAAAGAGGTGGACATATTTCACACAGAAATACACTACATAAAACAGGACAGATGCAAAGTCAGGGAATCAAAAGTAAGTCTACTAGTATGTTTCAACTTCAAATTAAGCTTTTCATGAGGGAGAATCCTTTCTTAAACTGACTGTATAATTGGAGAAAAGATAAAAATATGTTTTTTACCCAGATATTCAGAATCTTGTCTATTTTTCTAAAACCATATCAGGCATGAAAAGGGCTTGCATGCTTTAAAGGTTTTGTGTTTAGTTCCAACTGTTATCAGATGATCTCAAGAAAGTTAATATTCAGTATTTTCCAGCATTAGTCACTGGGCTTCATTACTGAAAATTATTCAAATGTTGTTCTGAAGGCAGAACTATTAGTTATCCTATGAAATTTTCTGTGATGTTTTTGTCATAAAATCTTAGATCTTTACTAATATTAAATAATAGATCAGAATAATGAAATGAGATGAGGTAATATTAATGTCATTTTACACAAGGAGATCTGGGGCAGAGAGATTATGGACAAAATTATCAAGTATCAGCTAATTTTGCATGATTGATGCCCAGGGGTTTATTTATAATCATAATTAGAACTGTATAGCTCTTTATATGCTCAGAGTAGAGCTCTCACTAAACATAGTTGTAGGTGAGGTGGCTTACATTTCTGTAAATTATACTGTTTATGGTGTTGTTAGCCAAGAGATAAGGAACACAGAATCAGTGACCTTTTGTGAAAAGTATGATTAAGAGAAGTAAGCATGTAACTGAGAGCTATTCATTACAGATGCATATACAAATGCTGTACCAATGCCAAATTTAAGTTTTACAGGAAATCTTAACTGATATTTTTTCAAGTTTTGGGGCTTGATTTTACATGAATGATATATTATAAGCAATAAGTTTTAGAATATACTAAACATATTTAATCTGGGAGAAAACATCTGTGCCTGCCTTGCTTGCCTTTTAATCACGGATGTTCTTCCTCTCAAGGCTTTCTAACTCTCAAACACTTTCAGAAGTTTCAGACAGCTGTTACATGTTTAAATTCAATCTGGTGTTAAAATACCACTTCCTTTTCTTCAAGCACAGGAGTAGTTTTCTCCAGATTTGCTCTCAGTTGAGGTCAAGACTCAGCCTTATATTTTAATGGTTACAGATGCTTTTGTTTTGCTCTAGGAAATCTAAAAAATCAAAGACCATTAGATCATACTGTGTCTGCAACAATCATAACATTTGTATACATTTTAATTCATACAGGACTATTTTAAATCATTCTTGAATCTCTTATTTTGCACTCATATCCCTGCGTAATTGAATACACCACAGTCCACTTTTTGCCAAAGTTGGCAATAGTAGTTCTATCCCTGAAGTTTTCGAGAAAGTAATGTTCCCTGGTAATTAAGGCAAAAAAGAAATTTACTGTAAGCTTTGAATTTTATTTGAAGACTATGATTTTTATATGCAATAGATTAAACAAATATTTTGTGTAGCAGAAGAATATATTCAATGAGGTGTCAGATCTTTTCATTGCAAAATTTAACTTTCACAAATTTGGGTAAATGTATGTATTTCATTTGCTGAACAACATGAATGAACAATACATGACTGCTATGTTGCTACCTTCAAGACTTCATAATGTGTCTATTAATTTGCTAGGTATTAAAACCCCTTAGATTTCCCAAGAGAAAATATACTTTAGTTAGGTAAACAAGCATTTCTTTGTGTTAAGGGGAAAAAAAATATTAGATGGGATATTTTTATTTCTGAACTTTCTACCTGATTTAAGAGACACACCTAATTTGTGGATTCTGAATATATCATCACAAGAAGAAGAGAGGGGATAGAACAGACCGTAGGGCAGTACATGCAGTCACACTGTATCTTCAATGGGTTTGCCTTTTACAGGTTGTAGAATAAACCTAAATCCATTATTCCTCTTCTTCGGCCTACTCCATCTTCCGCTAAGATTATGTTTATATATATATATATATATATATATATATATATGTGTGTGTATAATTATATATATATATATATATATATATATATATATGTAAAACTAAGGTTTATACTGTTTTTTCTTCCACATACTACATATCACTGTTCTGCCCCACTTTGTTTTCATAAAAGCATTACTATTGAAAAATTACATGTCTACAAAATCCCTTCTTGTAATACACTGGGTGCATAAATTTTATAGACTTAAAAGTATAAATGCCAAATAAAAGCAGGAGACACAAGGGAAGTAGGAGGAAGCTACAGAGTTAGGATACTAAGAGGCAAGAATACCCTCAGAAATGTTAATTAAAAAAAAAAAAAAAAGTGTCCTGGAGAAACTTTCCTTTCCTGTTAATAGTTGTTATAAATGAATTGTTATAAAGCTCAAGGACATAAGCTTATAGAACCATTGTTTATAGCTAAACAAGTCTAAATTCTCTAAGTCACTGAAATAAGAAGGTCTATCTGATTTGTCAAGTTTCTTATAGACAACTCATAATACTAGGAAAAATGGATACCACCTACTTTCTATAAAAAAGTGGCAGCAAATCTGGGATGTTGAAATATATCAGAGGAATACATTTAATACATTTTTTTATGTGACACATTTCAACATAAATAAAATAATCAATGACAAATAGTTTTCAGAAATTAAATATATGCACATTAATAAACTACAAAAACATATTTTGATATAATTTTAAAATAAATCTTTTTTAAACTTTCTAACGTCAGGCATTTCTTTGCTAGAGCAGTCTGGAAAATGGTTAGAGTGCGAAATATTGAAGCAAAGATTTTTATAGACCAATTTAAATTAATAATGAATAGATTTAAATAAACATTTTTTATAAAACTATTGCTTTCCATGAAGATTGCTTAATATAAAGATGGACATATGCTTGACAATAACACAATGTTAAATAGTTGTTGATCAGTAGTAGAGTAATGGTTGTGATGTAAAAATTGGAACACCGTATAAATAATGCACACTGAGATTAACCTCAGAGCAGATGATAATCTCGTAATCTCAGGTAATGTATCCATAACAGAAATATATAAATCTGAGACCTTGTGGTCATTGGGGTATAAATACTGAATTTGAGTTAAAGTTGCAATTTCTGTTTCAGGTCCTTTAAAGTAATCAAAACAAAAAATGTTAACTGAAAACAAGAACACAATAAAAATGGACTTCTCTTACAACTATATGTCAAAAAGTTAACAGACATTTTATCACCTTTTTTTTGAATAAAAAAAGAATAAAGAATCAGAGAAAAAATTACTGTAACATGAGTTTCAGAAACTGAGATGATGGAGGGTTTATAGGATTGTCAAAAAATTGGGTCTTTATTCAGTAAACATACCAAGTTTTTCACAAGATATAATTTTATAATAAGAATTCATATATAATAAAGCAATTTTAGGATTTAGAAATCAACACATTAGGAAGTGGGAACTAGTTTTTGCAGAAGTTGTTGGATCACATTGGTATCCTTAGACTTTCCAAAACACCAGCTATGTTAAGCTCATAACTAGCCTGCCGTCCAACTACAAATACAGACGTGTATGGAGAGCTTTATCCTAGATTTGGGAGGGGAAGGGGATGGAATTTTTGAGAAACAGAAAGGAGCCAGGGCCTGCTGATGGAACCAACAGGAAAACACCTGTGAAATGCCTTAAAGGATTTAGGGCATGTTCCTCTGAAAAGGTGACAGTCAATAACTCAGCTGAAGTGCCTCTGTACCAATGCATACAGCATAGGTAACAAGCAGGAGTAGATGGATTGCGTAGCTAGAAAGCTGTGATCTGATTGCTGTCACTGAGATGTGGTGGGATGAATCGCATGACTGAAACATTGCAGTCAATGGTTATAAAGAGTTCAGCATGGACAGGCAAGGAGGGAGTGGTGGAGGGGTGTTCCTCTATGTAAAAGAGTGGACTGACTGCACAAAGCTGTCTTGAAAAAAAGCGATGAGCACGTTTAGAGCTCATGAGTAAAAATCTGGAACCAAAGGAAACCTCATTATTGGTGTTTACTATAGGGCACCCATCCAAGGGGAGCTTGTTGATGAAGTGTTCTTAATTCAGCTACAGGAATTGTCATGCTCATAGGTTCTGATCCTGCTGGGTGACTCCAATCACCCTGACATCTACTGGACAGAGCAAGCTGCAAGTAGTTCAGGAGACTTGGATTGTGTCAAGGATAATTTCTTAATTGAGATAGGCAGCCCAACTGAAGGAGAAGAGTTACAGGACCTGTTGCTCACCAAAACAGAACTAATGGAAGAGGTCAAGGCTGGCCGTAGCTTGGGCTCCCTGAATCACGTTTTGGTAGAATTCAGTCTTAAATGATATGGATATGTTGAAGAGCAGAGTCAGGACACTGAATTTTATGACAGCAAACTTTCAGTTGTTTAAGGAATTGCTACATGGGATCCCCTGAGAAACTGCTTTCAGGGACAAAGGAGCTGAACAGAGCTGGAATCACTTTATGGACAACATTCTTAGAGTGCAAGACCTCTCAATTCCATGTGAAAGAAATCAGGCAAGGAAGGTGGGAGACGGGCATGGCTCAGTAAGGACCTCCTGGCCAAACTAAAGTGTAAGAAAAAAAATGTGCAAGCAGTGGAAGTAACAACATACTTGTCACTAAATTGCTTGTCACTAAATTGGAGATATATATGTTTGATGGACGGACTGTTAGATGGATAAGGAACTGGCTGGATGGCCACATCCACAGAGTTACAGGCAAGGTCTCAATGTCCAAATGAGAACCAGTAATGAGGTTCTTTTGCTTTTTATGCACTCAAGAGCCTGTAATAGGACCAGAACTATTTAATAACAATCATGTAGAATTGAGTATGCACTCAGCAACTTTACAGATGACACTAAGCTTAATGTTGCAGTTGATTTGCTAGAGGAAAGGGATGTCATCCAGAGGGACCTTGACAGTCTTGAGGAGTGAGCCCATGTGAACCTCATGAAGGTCAACAAAGCCCAGTGTAAGGTCCTGCACCTAGGTGGGGGCAATCTCCAAAATCAGTACAGACTGGGGGATGTATGGGTTGAGAATAGCCTTGCAGAGATGGACCTAGGGGTACTGGTGGATGAAAATGTACACACGAGCCAGCAATGTGCTCTTGCAGCCCAGAAAGCAAATCATATCCTGGCCTGCATCAAAAGAAGCATGGCCAGCAGGTTGAAGGAAGGGATTTTCCTCCTTTGTTCTCATGAGACCCTGTTGGGAGTACTGCATACAGGTTTGGGGTCCCCAGCACAAGAAAGGCATTGACCTGCTGTAGTGGGTCTGGAGGAAGACCACACCAATATTCAGAGGGCTGCAACACCTTTCCTGTGAAGAAAGGCTGAGAAGGTTCACGTTGTTCAGCCTGGAGAGAGGAATGCTCCGGTGAGACCTTACTACAGCTTTTCAATATAAAAAAAGGAGTTTATAAGAAAGATGGAGGGAGGCTTTTTACCAGGGGCTGTGGTGACAGGAGAAGAGACAATGGTTTTAAACTGAAAGAAAGTGGGTTTAGCCTGGACATAAGGAAGACAGTTTTTCCAGTGAGAGTGGTGAGAAACTGGAACAGGTTGCCCAGAGAAGCTGTGGATACCCCATCCTTGGAAGTGTTCAAGGTCAGGCTGGATGGGGATATGAGCAACCTAATCTTGTGAAAGATGTCCCTGCTCATGGCAAAAGGGTTGGGCTAGATTATCTTTGAAAGTCCTTTCCAACCCAAACCATTCTATGATTCTAAATAACCATCAGTTTTACAGGGTCTTGGACAGCCCAGATTTAGAGCTATAATTTGTTTCAGAAAGCAATTGGTATGTGTGGAAAACAGGCTTATATGACTTCTGGACCCAGGAAGATACAATCATATTGCTGTAAGCTAACAACTAATACTTACTGCTGTTTGACCATAGCATTTCAATAGAATTTCACAGTTGTAATTTCTTTTGCTTATAAATATCTATATTTAGATCTTCCTTCTATGTTGATTAAAAACCGTAATGAAAATTTTGAGAAAGATCAATAACCTACGGAATTTCCAGAAACAATTAATTTTAAATGTGGCACTCATGGCGTTTTCAATCTTTCTGAAAATGTTCATCTGAATCTCTAATCACTTGTTTTATAGATGCCATCTTTTTTCTTCAAGTTCCATGAAACTATAATGCTGTTACTGTACAAATGACTTTAAGTATAGTCAGTGTTAATGTCTGTCTTAAAAGGATTAATTCTAGCTACCTACTCTCTCTTCTCTGTTTTCTCTCTTACTCCGATCCCAGATGATTTTTTTACACAACTTTAGTCTTTTCCATATTTAGTTTTATTTTTCTGCACTGTTTTATGTACGTCAAATGCCAAGAAAAGTGGACATTGTACAGATTATAGTGTAATGGCACAATTACTGTATTTCTTGTCTTACAACACAAGCAATATTTTTAGGTCTAGATATACTACTTTCATCTAACATATGTATTGCAGAATATATATGTTGTGTTTTCAGAATTAGGTAAATGAGGCTGTAGGAAATTTTCAGTTGGGAAATACCCATTTGGAGGCTTGGATGAGGTCTATAAAAAAGTTAGGTTGTCCTTTGACATGCTGGATCTTTTTTTCTGTAATGCATCAGTTTTAATGAAAGTAAGTACACAACAAATCTAAAGTGGAATTTGATCCAACCACAAACATGGAATCTGCGATGCAGAGATGGTATCTGCTGGCATAATTCCATTACTTCCAGTAAAACCTTATTATAAAAAGTCACAAAAAATTTCCATAGCAGGTAGTTCCTGTGACCTGAACAACAATTGGCATACAACAACAACAACAAAAAAAAAAACATGTAAAAATGCCAGCATCTTTTCTTTCTTTTAACTCATTTTAACAGAAAAGTCATACTGTTTTTATTTCCATTAAGAGTTAGGTATTTTGTTCATAAGACACCTAAGCCTTGTCCCATTACCAGTGGAGCCACACACACTCTTGAATTTCTAATTCGTTAGTTGTCTGGATCAGGAGATCCTCTAGAAGACACCATGGCTTCCCTGAACGTGTTCTGGGTTTTCCAAAAAACAACAAAAAGAGCATCCAGAGGGATCAAATGCATATCCACAGAACAAAATTAAAAGGCAGGGCAGGAATTTATTCTTTCTCACAGTATAGATGTCACAATTGCTTACATATATTTTATATGAAATTTAATGTTTAGGCGTAAGCCTTCTTTTTGATTAGTCCTATTTTGGAAATACAGGAAAAAATTATATGGGATCAGAACAAAGAATTCTTAATGCAGTGAACTCTTTTACAATAACACTGACACTTTGAAGCAAAAGTTTATTCAGTAAAAGAAAATTACAGTAGGAAAATTTACATTTTAATTCCAATAGCTTTTCCGGTTTCTTTTCATTTTACACCAGTATGGCTAAACAGTGGGAAACATTATGCTCAGATTAAAGAAAAAAGTTAAGGAATTTAACTGCTTCAAGGTGGAAGAAGTTTGACATTTACATAGCAGGGATTAACATTTTAGAAGACACATTGTACTTTCTGCTTAGTGCCAAAAGTATGCCTAGTTTGTAAGTTTCCTACACATCTAGATTACAATTCAGGCATAATGAAATGATATTTAGATATCTATAAATAAGCATTAAAATTTCTATTTTTTTAAAAAAGTAAGTTTTTAAAAAGCATAATTAAAAAAATAGTGTTTACTTACATATGCTTATGTATTTAGCATTTGTGAAAATCTGCTTGAATCTAATGAAAATGTGTTTATAACAGTGTTTGTTTATCCTCAGTTCTGGTTTCCACCCGTTTCTTTTACAGCACCTTTTGTGCATGTCTCAAGGAAGAGATTTGTCATGCAGGTATGTATACTGTGATTCTTTTGTTTATATGTAGATGACAATGTCATCTTGTCAAGAGGTTTCACAGCTTATTCAGGCAATTGATATTCACAATTAGTCAACATGAATTACAAGATAAATCTGTATGTTATATTACTGGCAAATAAAGCCATTCGAGTCTTTCTAGCCATAGTTCCTACTAGTAAATGCTAAATATGCAGCTAGAAAAAAAAATTCTGCATCATATGAAGTGACAGAATAATTGCATATAGAATGATTACTAGTGATATTGAAAGCTGATATAAATGGCAGGCCACAAAAATATAACATTTTTTTGAAAAGTCTCTCACTTGGATCAGTTGCAAGTAAAGATAAGCCAGTAGCTCCTATACATTTCTTAAAAGAAAAAAAGTAAAGCAAACAAACTTTTTTAATTGCATGAATATTCTTCCTTAACAGGTTTGAGGGCAGAGTGAATATGTACTAACTTTCTGAGACAGAAATGCAGTGTTTCTTAACTAGCAATAATAATCCATAATACCTAGTCTGTGTCTTCATTACAGAAAATAATGTATCATGCTACAGGTTACCTTCATGGGAAATTCCATAAAGTAAGCTTGCTATATGATACATTGTACAGTGACCAAAGGACATACTTAATCTATGATGTTTACTGAATAGAGAGATTAGTGATTGCAAGTGATTTTGATGCTTGTTTGAGTGAATCTTAAAAAATCAAAATGCATGCATTACTGGGGATTGAAACAAATGTGTACAGTATTATTTGGTGAGTCAAGCACAATGTACTTTTTGAGACTGTTAATGAAGCAGGGACTCATTCTTCCATTTTTAAGATCAAATGCATACAAAGGATTTCTACATTTAAACTTTTTGTATTCCCCTGCCTACCTGAGACAAAAATAAGCAGATGCTTACTGTAGTGTGATGCTTCACAGTTTTTGCTTTTGATCCATTTCCACCTGCTGCTAGACATATCTCAAAGCTATGGGACAGGAACACTTAATATCACAGACAGCAATTCAATTTCAAGAACATTGTTGCCACAACAAATGTGAGCAGAACAGCAAATGAGAATAGGAAATGCAACTGTTACACATTTTATCTCCTTCAAGAGAAAATCTGCTATTTCCTTTACTGAGTTATCCCCAGGCCTGACACATTATTCATACTGTAAATACTATGCCTGTTATTTATAACTTGGGTCTATGTAACCAAGAAAGGTTTTAAAGGACATTGTTATATTTAATCTAGTGTCATGTATGAGCCAAAACACTAAGCTGCAGGTCTTGAAATGTATGAACCACAAAAAAGAAAAAAAAAAAAAAAAAAAAACCTAAACAAAACACAAACAGTTGTGGACTAAGGAACTTGGGTGCAGTGCAGAAGAGAACATGCATTCTACAGCTACAATGCTGCAGAGAACTCAGAAGTTTCTTCTAAGAAAACAAGGTTGTGATTTTTCTTATTGATGTCACTAATTGGAAGGACACAATAAGCACAAGGAAAGATGGTGAATGTGATGGAGACAGCAGAAAATTTGTGTACAGTACCCAATAGTGCAAATTTTAAAAATGTTCTTAATACATTTCTAACCATTACACTAAGCTATAGGACTGTCCTTTGATTTATTTATTTATTTATTTATTTTAAATGTCATTCAGTAGAAGACAAGATGCACAGAGAGATCTGTTCATTACAGTAAGGGAGAAAAGACTAGTGTATATTTCTTATTTTAGGCTAATCATAAGAATTTGGAGGTAGGACAGGGAAAGGATGCAGAAAGCACTCTTTAGTAATGAAGAGAACAAACAGCTAAGACCAGTGTCAGGATCTTGGACTGAGGAAAATAAAAAAAATAAAAAAAAAAAAAAAGGAAATCAGAAATAAATTAGAAAGAAAGGCATGAGAAACAATGTAAATTGTCAGCTAATGATTTTTAGAAGATAAGACAATTGGTGAAAAGAATTAGAGAAAAAGGTAAACCAGCTTAAACTAAGATTTACATATCCCCCAAGTTAAAACATCAGATGTCCTGGAATAAATTGCAAAAGGCTTCTGTAATGGAAGGCAAAGCAAGAAAGAAGACATCAGAGGTGGAAATGATCAGCACAGAAATGATTACTCAAGATTCAAGGAAGAGACACATGATAGGTAAGACCTGAACAGGACGGGGAGATCCTACACCATTAGATTGAGAAAAGGGGAAGCAGCACCTCCCAGAAGGAAAAGTTCTTTGGATAGTCACTGTTGTAATAGGTAGACACAAAAATTAATAACTTTCCTTGGCCTAGGACAACTGCAGAGGAGAAGTAAGAAGAAAGAAGTAATCAGAGAATCATTGGGAAGGGTCAAGTGTGAGCCATCTCCACAGTTATTCAGAGAAGCAGCATAATTTTCAGTGTGTTGAGTACCTTTCTAGAGGACCATTTCATTTCTTCTCTTCATGTAAAAGAACATAGAAAAATTAACCTGCTGACTGAAATATTTCTGTAAGAAACTTAATCACCCCATTTACTAACTGAACAAAGTGAAAAGTTTGTGGAAACTCAAAACCAGACCTGTGGAAAACAATTTCCAGTTTTATTTATTTGTTCTTAATGTAAAGTATCAAAGTGACTCAACAAAGTGACAAGGTTTAATTTCTCTAATATTAGTATGTTACAGGGTGAGTTAATGTTATATACAAAGTTAAGTATAACAAAGCTATATTAGTAATGTAATACCATTAGTACCTGATGCAATAACATTAGACGAAGAAAACTATAAGAGATCCCCCAAGTCACTGAACTTATTTCACTGCTACTGTAAGGACTTAAATTACGTTAGCCCTTAATTAATTAGTACATGTAACATACTATGAAATCAAAATTACCAGGTTGCTTACACAGGTTTTATGAATGTATCTTTTTTCTTTCAGTACCATAAAATAATGAACAATTTCAGTTGTAAGGATCCATGATAGGACCTCCACTTCAGAAAGTATTTCTGTTTTATCTTCTATATAAGTATATTTTTAGGCAAGTTGCCCGTAGATCTTATTTGATTTTTCAGAGAAATTTTGACAGAAAGTCTATTAGTCAGCCCCTTCACCCAATCAGCTGAGAGGGATAGGGTCAGGAAATCATTTGGATACATGGGTGTTACCTGTTTTGTTGACATTAAATCAGTCAAGTGACCAAGATAATGTCTCAAAACATTATACTAAAAAACTGTAAGTATAAACTATTAGAAAGTACTAAATCTTACTATTTAAATGATGCAAATGCAAATACCATCTCTTTGTAAACTCCTCAGCAAATTAGAACAGACAAAGGAACTTAGGTTTTCTTACTTGCTGTATGACCTCAGTTACAATGAAATTAGCAGAAAGACTTCAACTATAATGATATTATTGGGAGAAATTAAAGCAAGTTTTTTAAAAAAATGCCTTTTAGCTGTTGCAAAAGTGGCAACTTTCTTAAGTCATTAGTCTAAAACATAAAAAGTGCATTTTTGCTACTCTAAACTAAATTAAGAAAAGTAGAATAACTGTACTATGTATTTTGAAACTTTCTGAAATCATTTTAAAATAACAGTAGGTGATTTTAATTTATTTTTACTATTTTATGAAGCCAAGCCAAATTACACTCTAGATTAAGTGAAAAAGTAAGCGTACGTGTATTCAGTAAGAATTAGTAAATGCACCACGCACTCTCATTTAGGTGGCATTAAGGTCAAGGAAGATAGTCATATATTTGAAGCTTTGAATATGCTTAAAAACTTCTTGGCTATGTTAGGAAAATGAAATGAGAGATATTTCAGTAGGCATAAACATATTTTAGTCTTGATTTATTAAGCAGTGATAAAAAATCATAGAAGAGATAGAAATAAATAATCTTTGAATCAGATTTATTAAAATATGGACAAAAAAAAGAAAAACAGACAGTAGTTAGTCTTTGATTTCAAAGAAACACGATCTCAGAAATTAGGAATAGAACAAAAAAAAAATATCAATGAAGCAGTATACCAGATCTCTTTAAAACAGGGTCATAAATCCAAATTACATTGGATGTCATACCTCTGTGTCTGAAAAAGATGCATCAGCTTGATCACATATCTGATAAAACCTGATTGTCTTTTTTTTTTCTTAGAGAAAGGCATTTTCACCTGTCCATAATAATTATTAAAAAAATGAAACAAAGCAAACCAAAAACAAATAAACAGCAATCAACCAAAAAAATGTCCCATGATCACCTGTCTATTCTTTGCCCAGTGACTTGACTATACGCAATGAAAACTTGTCCACTGTTGAGTCAGGTGAATCCAAGACCAGATTTGTTTTATAGTCATTATTCACTATCATATTTTACCTTTCTCTTTACAGATTCAGATTCTTCTTTATGATCTTATTAGGTCTTAGCTTTTGCTCTTCATTGAATTTCTCAAACATGCGCAAATAAAATTAAGCTTTGGCATTTATCTAATCTTGATCCCAGAGATTCAACACCATGTTCATGATAAAAAGTTGTGAGTTTGAGTGATGCACACATTCTCGTTAAAGTTTAACATCTTATTAAATAGTCCCATTAAAATTTAGTATAATTCTGTCAAGCTATCATATTTTCATTATTTTGAAAAAATTAAATAATTGTAACTGAGATGTGTCAGTTTTATAAAGTATTATTTATTCTGTGTGCATTTAGAACTACATGGGTCAAAGGGCTGGTCATCAGTGGTATATTTTCTTTGGTAGCTATGCAATCATTCATTGCTTTTAGGTGGACTTCAACTTTTAGAAGTTAATGTCCTGTTAAATCCCACTTATCATTATACTTTACAGTATTAGGTATTAAATACTAATTTCAAACAAATGACTTTTGACTCAGAAAAAATTACTAATTAAATCAGGTTCTTCTAGAGTAAGATGGAGTTCACAGTCTTATAAAACTGTGATATTTGGAGGATATAACATTTTCTTATAGAGCTACTTGACATTTGTAAAAAGAGGAGAAAAGGTTAATAGAAAAAAAATTTAAAGCAAAGCCTAATGATAGTGAAATGTACTTTGGCCAGGAACCTTTATTATAAAATATTATCATTTTACAGCTTTGTCTTTGCTGGGAAAAAAATATCTCCAAGCAAAACATTAAAGTAAATAACAACTTTGTCTTGTAAGGTGTGAATTGTCCCTAGATTAAAGAGCTTTTCAAGTTGAGCAGTCAGGCACAATTCAGTGTTGTGAACTGTTAAAATTCAGCCTTTCACACATGAATTTGACTCTTTCCCAAACCTTACAGCAAAGCTACAGAGACTTTTCCTCAAAGAAATTTGGATCTATTATATAAGGCCCTATTAAATATAACTAATTAATTTGTACTACAAGACTATATATGTTTGCACATATGGAGATTGTTTTTTCTTTTCTTATGTTTTCAGCATCAAACACTCTGACAACTTTAACTGGTTTGAAAACTCAAGTGTAAGGAAGAAAGTGTTGAATAAACTAAGGAGAAGTATAAATTCATCAACATATTTTAAAAAGTCAAAAACTGTATTGTGAAGAATTAGGTATTTTAAATATTTAGTCTTCTTACTAACATCTAGAAAAACATTCTGAAAAAGAACCTTTAAATTGCATGGTCCTTAAAAATGCATTAGTTATATAGAACCAAGGTTTAGGAATGCATGTATTCTACTAGATAAACCTTTCATATCATCCCTTTCCTCTCTCAATTCTCCTACTAAATGTTTTGAAAGAAACTTTGAATATACTGACAGCTACACTATTCAATCATTGGCTTTGTGACAGAGCTATAAATACTTGTGTAGTGAGAAGGGGAGAGTCTATTTGCAGAAACCAAGGATTATGGCACATCTGCAGTCACCTACAACGTCATCATTCATACAGTAAAATGAATGATTATAAAAAACATACACCTGAGGGGAATATATTATCTGAAGCTAGCATAGGCGGCATAAATGCTTCATTACCATGGAAATGGTGCACAGCACGTGACAGCAGAGAAATTCAGTTGAGACAGGTAATTTTAGCTTTTATTGATAATATGATCACAGGTGTGCTTTTAATCATTTTACCACTTCAGGTTTCTCATCAACTGTCACTAACAATTTCATATGACAAGCATTGTGCCCTTGTGACATTACAAATACAAGGTAGAGTTACTTACAATGCCTGCTAACTGGCAAGCCACTCTCTCCATTGTCAGGGCACAACTCCTGAAAATCTATTTATATAGAAAACTAGAGGTCACTCAACTGCTCCCTGATGCCCTGTGGCATTTGCATTTTATGCAAAGTGCAGTTGATATAATTAATGTAGGTGAAAGTTTTGCAGTGTTCTCTCAAAAAAGCAGTGCCTCTTGGGTGAAGATCAGATGGCAAAGATGCAGGACAGCATTCAAAAGGACCATGAAAGATCCTGTATCATAAAGCTCAGATCATTTAGGGATGGATCATTAAACTGAAAATCACAACAGCCCTAATCTAGAAAGCTTCCTCCTTTCCAGAATCTTTGTGCTTTAAATTTCAGAAAATCTTGATTGAATCCTTTGTATTGCGTGTCCCAGTTTAGGTCTAACAATATGCAGTGTTTGAGATCTATTTGTTGCAAAGAATGTATGATTTGGGTAGAAGTATTCAAAACAGTAAATAAAATCTGTATTGTGAGAATAGAAGCAAAAAATATTAGAACTGCAAAAGCAATGCATGCTCAGTTTCACATTATTTATATAATGAATCATACATATGTATGCATAATGCTTTTAATCAGAAACCTCACATCTCCCTTCTTTGCCCTGTACACTTGAGTCCTAGAACAAGTTCTACAAAATGCAAGTAGTGTGAAAAAGTGTTATAGTATTGTTACTGAATTTTTGTTCCAAAATTCATGCTACCATTAGATACATAGGAAAATTTTGAAAACAAATACTGTAGGCAAAATTAAAATACAATTTTTGTCTCACTCTACTGATAAGATTGATCAAAAAAGCTATTCTACCATAACATATAAATTAAAATTCACAACTCAGTGCTAAATAGCTCATTTTAAGGTATATTTGCCATATAATTTTTTTGACTTTCACAGCTAATTTAATCAGGACTATGTAAAAACTAATATTATAATTAATACTAATACTGCAATATTCATAATTAAAATGTAGGGCGTGATTTTGAGGTTTTTTTTGCATTCATGTGAGTATATTTTTTTCTACTAGGAATGGAAGGGAATTATTTAAAAATATTTTTTGTAAAAGAGAAGGGACTAATTTTGGGATTTTTTCCTACCTTATCCGGTCTATATTAACTAGTAATTCTTCATTAAATTACCATACAGAAAACACCATCAAATTTATATTTCCTTCAGCAGATTTTGTCTTGTTGCAAACCTTTAGAGGTTAAGATTAAACCTGGCTTAAATAAATGCATTTTAGTCTTACAAGACTAGAATTATACTGATTATACATATTATATATTATATTTAGTATATATAAATTATACTAGAATCTACTGATGATTTTTTAACACTATTTTAGCATGTGAATTTAAAGGAAAATTGCAAAAGAGCTCTTAGAATCCTCCAATGAATTTCTAATATGAAATTGATGTCTTCTGTGTGACAGTTTGAATAAAGTAGCTAATATTCTATTATACAGTTATAAATATAATACCATTTACTTTAGAAATTATATACTGCAGCTACTAATAACCAGGAGTAAAATATAGCATTTATCAGTGAACAGTACTTATATGTGATAATGATACATTTGTTCTCTGCTGTTCTTCATTCCCTTTACTGTTTTATTTGTCTTGCAATTGTTTTTCCTTGTAAATGCATGTCATCTTCATGTTAACCTAGTATGAACCTGACAATTAAATGCAGTTGCCATTGTAGTAATTTAAGAAATTCAAAAGAAAAATGACTGGCTTTCCTAGTAGTTACAACTGTCCCTCAGTAACAGATGTAACGGCATCAGAGATAACATGCTAGTACAACTTTTTGCCTTTCTTTAAACATTTTACTTTAAAATGACAGTTTTAAAAATTGGAGCAGCAGGATTTAAATATCTCCATTTCAGAATATCCAAATATTTTCAATGTGCCGAAAATTATTTCCCATGAGAGAAGAAAGAACAGAAGGAATCTGTTCTCTTTTGCTTCCTATTTGCTTAGCAGGTGTCAACCAAAGTAACAACACGGCAAACAGAAAGGATAAAATCTTGGCATCACTGAAGTAAATGGCAAATCTCCATTGACTTTAATGGGTCAGGGTTTTTCTAAAAATGTTGTTAAAATCACAGTTGCCAGGGTGTGAGACACTGCTGAAGAGTCTACTTTCTCCTCTGGTGTGAGATGAAGGCAGATTGGAGGATATATGTGGTAGTCAGAGCAGAACATTGAACACTGCCACTTCACGGCAAAGTTAATACACTGTAGAGTGCAGAGCAATTCTGACCAAAACCAATGCATAATTTGCTTCTTTCATATGACATTGTCTCATAAATAAAAGATAAGAGGATGATGAATTTCAGTTTGTAAACACTAGAGCCAAATAATCATTGTTGATTGCTCATCAATGAAAACTGATTCATAGAAACCAGAAGTTGTACTGCAGCAATAAAACCCTTATACGGCACTGTACATTAATAACAATTGTTATGCCAGTTCTTTGACTATTAATTCCTATTTGCATAGCTGTTGGCTAGAAACCAATGGGAAAACATTTCTTCAACAGGTTGAAACAAATCAGCCTGTTAACAATTCATTTTTCTGCCATACTTGAAGTTCAAAACACTTCCACATTGCCATGATAAATCACCCTGCTTGGCAAACACAGAATACCAAAACTTAAAATTAAATATATTGTTATAAAAATTTAAAAGCACATGGTGATCCATTTAAAATAGGTATTCCATCAACACTGAGGAACTTTGGGCTTTTTCCTGTATATTCATTGCTTTCAGAAAGCTATTTCTCCATTTTAGCAAGATAATTCTAGTGATGCTGGTATTAGACGTTCCATAGAATGGGACAGTTTCTGTCAGCTATGAATAGTAGACTTTCTGTAGTAAATCTCATTGTCAAAGCTGTTGAAAAAACCTGCACACACATAATTAAAACAGGTGATCCAAATTCTACAGTAATGACAGTATTAGAATAAATGGGAACATGACAGCACTTCACCCAGGAATTATCTGGCAGTACAAAGACCAGTACAATTGCTGTGTGAAGCTTTGTCTAATTCTTTTAAGAGAGTCTCCCAAGATTCTGCTACATTAGTAGCAAAAGATCAGCTTTCAGACTCCTTTTACAAACACCAACACAATAGAGGCGCATTTTGTGGCTGACTGAAGTTATTTGTGTTTTCCACTATCTTTAGAGACATGGACAGAGGTAAGGAACTAGGACACAATACGCACACAAAAGTTTTCCTCTTCTATACTTGAAAAAAATTCCAGCTGATTAAATTCAAAGCTAGAGGATGGCTATTTTTCTACTACATTTTTCTTTTAAAAAAATTACAAATCCTTGATTAACCTATCTTTCTCAACTTCAGCATTTCACCTTTTCCAGCACCTACCAGTTGAGTGCAATTTATAGTGACTGACCAAAAACCCCAGAGGCATGTGTTCACCTCTCCTGATATCTGGAATTTTCTGTGTTTCTAAGTCTACCCTTGTAGGGTGGCCAGGATGCATAAAGTTGCACCACAGACTACCAAGAATACAGATGATTAATCTTAAATGCTAGTCATTTTCCATTGTGTAGATTAACCTAAAAAAAATAATATGACCTGTCACAATCAAGCCTAAGAGGACCATATGTTTTTCCATAATCTTGAACATTACACTGCAATAAAACGAACAACTCCCTCCTCACCAGCAACAAAGAAGCCCCCAGAGGAATGGAGGTTCATTTAACATTTATAATCAATGCAACAGTCATAGCAAAAGAGTACCTTGTATTCCCCAGCTTACTTGCAGACCAACAGAACCTGCAATGTAAGAAAAAAAAAGTCTGCACAATTAGTCATTGAATACATATATATATATATATATATCTGTATATAAACAGACATACGCACATGTGTACAAAGAGAATATTATTTTAGAACTAGTATGTGTGCTTTGTGGTAGTGTAATTATAGGTATAAAAGCAACTGAGCATTAAAGTATTTCCCTCTTCATGTCCTGAAAAACATTTATGAAGATAATTCCAGCAAGTAAGATGCTGGCATTAAACATATATTGCCAGATTCAGCTAATTACCTGGCTTTTTAGGCTGGCAGTGAACATCCTCCTTTATTGAGCCTGTGAATGTTTCAGCAGTCAAACTTCTTTGGTTTTAATTTTGTAATATGTTTGAAAATATTGCTGTATAGTGTAAATAATTTGAGTTGCCCCTATTTTAAATGGAAAAAAAAGAATGTCCTCCCTTAAAAAAAAGTAACAGCAAAGTTTTAGGTCTATGAAGCCTATATTTTTTTTCCTGGTCTAGAAAAGTCCTAATCACAGATGAAAACCACTCTGCACTGGGTCCTGAGGGAGTACAGAAGAAAAAAGAGGTGAACATCTTAAAAACAAGGAAAGCCCACTTTTCCTATATGAAAGAGCTCATGTTCCACTTGCATCTTTCATAAAATGAGCTTATTTTAATGTTACTAGATTTAGATATTTTTCTTTAAGACCAAACCATGTGTGAGTTCAATCGATGTGTAAGAAATCAAACTTTCCAAATTTCAAGCAAATATGATGATCATAAGAATTCTAAACATAACATTCAAACCTATGTATTCATATTAGTCCCTTTAAGATGTCTACAGTATTTAATTTCCACTTTCTAATTTTAATAATGACAACATTATTATTAAAAAAAAAAAAAAAAACAACAACAAAACAAAACCAAACAAAAAATCTGAACCTGAAATAGTAGCATCAGAAATAAAAGCCTCTCTTACGGAAATCAAGTTGCCTACAGCAGGACTCATTATGACCTCAAATTAGTGCTCACATTTTTCCTATACAGGACACTGATTATCATCATCTAAAACAACACAGCAACACAGTAAATGAATAAACACTTTTAAAGATATACAGTGAAATACAAAATTCAGCAAGAAACTAAAACTGCTATAAAACAAAGTATACACCATCTTCTTAGCACAGTAAATTCCATATATGTGATCCAACATTTATACACCCACTTCCCCAAGCAACACATAGGAAAACATGTCCTAAAACATATTGTTAGCAGAATACACAACAAATACCACACACAAACATACATTAAAGAAAAAAAAAAAAAAAGGCACATCCATGAGTTAGACCATGAAAAAGAGGAAAAGACAACTATTCTTTAGAAACTTCATTGCAAAATACAAAGAAGTAAATCCAAAATCTGTAATAATTAGTAAATATTATTATGGGGTGGTGTGGGGATGGTGGATGGGGATGGTGTATCTAGCCATTTTGCCGTTTCCAGGCAATTTTAATTTAACAGTAGAGTTAGCATCTTTAACCGATTTATCAGCCTTAAGCAAGGCTAAAGAGCAAAGAGAAAATTTAACGAACTTAATGGTGTCACAGTGCCAGAATTCTAGATAAAACCAGGATTTGCAGAGTTAAGTATGACTTTCCCATAGACTATGTCCATTGTGCTGTTTAAATCTCTTATTTTTCACCTAGGCAATAAAAAGACATTTGGTAAATGAGGCAGGTCAAAAGACAGCTGGCAATACAGACACAAACTACAAAGGTCTATAGTCCTTGCAAGCACTTGCAAGCACTTTGTACATGGATCATGTTGGGTTGTTTTGACTCTCAGTTACAGAATTCTTTCGCTCTTCTTTAGAAAGCAAGACAGAAAACATAATGTTGACTATATAAAAGGGAAGGAAGAACTCCATATAGATGACTTTTAGAGGTCTACATAGAAGATGCTTTTCTTCAGTGTTGCCTTATAGCACAATTTCAGGAATACTTATACCTCAGTCCTATAAATTAATAGCTGATAAACATTATTTTCACATGCACACACATACCTGGACACATAGCACCCAAGGCAACTGTGATTTACTGCTCAGAGTGAGTATCTGAATGTATGTAATATGCATGCATACAGACAGAGCCAGAAAGATTTTCAATGAACTTAGTAACACAGTACAGTACGTATCCAACAGGGAGAGAATGAACCATAAATCTCATAAGGTGTACTTGTGTGAGTTATGAGAGTAATTTTCTCATGCAGTCTGACCAGAAACATACAGGCAAAGAAAATGCAAGCTTCTGGAAATAAAAAGCCTCATGTAAGTGACATTTCATTGAACAGCTGGTGGGAAATCACAACTCCACAACATCTGCTTCAACCTTACAAATAAAATTAATCTAAATTAGGTACATAAATGACTTGCTATGCACTCATCAATGTACTCAATAAGCAAAAGACTCCTAATCACAACCGCCATTAAGATTTGTAGTGAAAGATAAGAATAAAGACATAATTGCAATCAGAAAACATGTGAGTAGATATAAATTTCAGTGGTTTTTAAACAGTTAAAAAAAAGAAATGTTCAGCAGTTCACTGTAGCATATAAAAAGACCCCAAAACATAAGGCCAAACTATATCTTCCTCTCCTTATCCCTCATCACTTCTTTTTTAAAGTGTGAAACGAAATTCCTTTTCCTTTGCTGACTTTGTTTATAGCTTTAAACAAATGCAGACCTAAACCTACCATCAGCTTCAGATAGTCTCTGGAAGAGAAAAGAAACTCTAAAGACTCATAAGTCTTTTTTTATCCTATGCTACCATATCCCTTGTAGTTGTGTCCTAGAGTATGTGTCTTGCAACTTTTTAAACTTCTTTTTCTTGCACACAACTTCCCTCTACACTCTTCTGCTCTATTTTCATTTTTGAGCTTTCTGTTTCTTTTTGTCTTCTTTCCACCCAAAGTCCCCAGTATTGATTCCCTTTAGGTTATGACACTCATTTTTCTATCTCTCCTCCCCATACTCTTCTCAGATTTACACTTCTAGCTGAAAAGGTTAACACACGCCCCTACCCTTCCCCAAAGTCAACTTTCTCTTCCTTTCTTCTTCTGGTATTTCTCTTTCCCTTCTGTGACTGAGTGTGATCTTGTGGTATTCTTAATGGGTATCGTGTAGCACAGTGTAGCAGAACTCCATCATGTGAGAAAAAAGGAAAATGGCAAGATCCTCAAATTTCAGGAGATGCAATACCGTTCATAAGTGATTGGCAGTTCTTGTCTTCCTCCTGTTCGGTACCCTGATTTTATCTTTGGTGAGTAAATCAATTGCCACTTTCCTCCTATTGTCTTTGGTCTTGCTGCTCAATTTCTTCTCTCTTTGGCCTTCTCTTTCCTTCTGTAGACAGTGCTATGTTTCTTCTGTATTAGCCCTCATTTTCCTCTGTTCTGCCAAATTATAATTCACATCTCGTTTCCTGTACCTCAGAAATGACAAGGTTGTCGCTAGTGTTATTTAATTCACTGTTTTTTTCTTAAGGTTCATGACTGCTTTTTCTTGAATTCCTTCCTTACTCTGTCCTTCACTAGGATAAAAACAGGGTAACAGGAAAGGCAATGATGGAAATGAACCTTTGTCAGTAGTCATTCTTTACGAACAACAGTGAAAGTGAGCAGACATCTATTTCCTTCCCAACCCAGCCCAAACGTAGGTTCCCTTAGTTTCCATTTCTTGTGTAACAGCAATACAGGAAGGGTATTTTAAGTTTATGGTTTATTCAAAATTGCACATAGCTTAATACCAACATGATGTTACTAACAGATAGGTCTTTTCCCAGTTCTTTCCCAAAATTGTAGTGCTCATGGAAATAGTAAACCTTCATTTCAGCAAAGTAGTTCTGTTCTCTAGAAGTTTCTTTAAGTGTTGATGGCCTGTTCTTTATGCACCCTAAATTCTTAAAGCAGCTCAAGGAATTCTGATTCAAAGAGAAAAAAAGTTAGATTCCTGCAATGATTTTTGCTTGAAAAGATAGTGGCTTGTGACATAAACCATTGGGGTGAAGTTCTTCCCTTGATGACTTATCACTCAGGGTTGTTAGACAGTGGAAACCATGGCTGAGCATCCTAGGGTACAATTTGCTTTCTACTGTTTTTGTGTTTACTGAGACTGAAGATTACTCTAGGGAAGACACTGTATGTGCAGCAGAGAAATTAATTATGTCTGAAAAATATGTTGATGGATCAAGAATAAATAAGCAAAGAATTTCATGCATATTTAAGTAAAGAGCTTAAGCTAATGTAAATGTATACATACATAGTTCAATAATATGAAAACTATAGCATGTATGCTAGAATCAATCCATATGGTATCATCACTAACATGGCATCTGCTAGAATCTTTAATGCTCACAGAAGCTTGCAACATGTTTGTAGATCCAACACCATATTTCAGATTTATGAAAGAGACAAGCTGTGACACTGAGTCAAGAAGTGTGAGACAGAGGTAATGAAGAGAAAGAAATACTTTCAACAGACTGAATGTCACCACAGTCTTGATGTGAGGGTGGGGACCCTAAATATCAATGGATATAAAGGAACAACTTTGACTATATAACATCATGGGCAAAAAAATTACCAATGTATTTTGATTTTCTTTTTTCTCACATGAAAAAAAGTTATTGTAAATTAGTAAAAAAAAATCCATTTATGAATGAAATTAATACCCCCACTGATTTCTATCAACATAAAATACAAGTATTTGTAAATTGCACCTATATAATTTGTGTATATATCTAAGCATATGTGTAAATGAAAATGAAAATCTATTACCCACATTTCACAGGTATATATGAATTCTCTGCCAGCTAAAATGTGTTATAACAGGAAAACACAAACACACTAGGCAGTTACATTTTTTAAAAAAGAAAAAAAAACAAAACAAACCCCCTTAACCCACCCCACTTTCCAACTAAAAAAAAAACACCAAACAAAAAGAAACCCACACAAAGTGTAACAAAAGGCCGTCTCAGTCCAGTGAGGAGCAAATGTATTCCAAAGCTTCTAAACTGTTTTGACCCACCACGTGTAAGTATACATAAAAAAACCTACAGGTAACCCACCTCACTGTTAAAAAGAACAAAAGAAGAGAGAAGGAGACAGAGAAATGGAACAAAATGTAAAATGTGTTCAGACTTTTCTGGTTAACTTTAAATTCCTTAATTTGGCAAATTAATTTATTTTTTTAATAACAAAGTAAGTTAATACGCATAAATGTACTACACAAAGGTATATTATACATATATAATATTCACCAAACATGTACATACATGATATGCACAAGTATATAACACAACCTTATTGGGTCTTTTAGCTTGCTTTTTTTTGGTTTTACTGTAGTTAACCTTCAATGAGTGGGAAATGACAATAAATCACACCTTTTGCTAACTTGGTTTGCTAACTTTATGCTATTGTGTCATACATGTGCCCTAAATAGTAGTTCTTAGAATATATATGGGCCATTATTAGTGCAAAGAGAGTTTTTTCAGACAGGTGGGTCAGTATAACCCTGATTTACCAGGCTGCTGAGCACAGTGTATGTCCTTCTATTTTGGCACTACAGTAATGTTATAAATATCCTTCTACTGCTGATGCTCATTAGTAATGAAAAGTCAAATCACTAAGGAACCAAATCTTTACATCAATTTTCCCACACTGTATGGCAGTAATCACAAAACCTTAGCTTCTTTTGTTGGGTGCAGGTGCCCAGGTGCTGGCAGTGAGAGGCTGCAGGGAAGCAGAAATTCTCCTGTAGCTGGAAGAGAGAAGCCCACAAAGGAGCAGGTTTTCTGGTGTGTGAAGGATCAATCCTGGAGCAAGGGAAAGGTGTGAGGAGGAAGAAATGACAGAGAGGAACTGTTACGAGTGGACTGTAACATCCATTCTCCATCCCCCTGTGCCACTCAGCAAGAAGTAGGTAGAGGAGTCAGGAATTACGTTGAGCCTGGGAAGAATGAGGTAGTGAGGGGGAAGGTGCTTTTAGCTTTGTCTTTGTATCTCACCATCCCACTTTTTTTTTTTTTTTTTATTTACTATAATTCAAATTAATTTCCCCCAAGTTTAGTCTGTGCTGCCCTTGGTAAGCGACCCCCCTGTCTGTGTCCCAACCCATGAGTTTTCCATCCTAATTTCTCCCCCTGCCCTGCTGAGATGGAGGAGAGAGCAGCTGGGTGGGGGTCTGGCAGATGGCTACGGTCAAGCCACCACATGGGTGTTCAATGCATTTGAGTGCATTATGTGAATTTCATCAATACTTCTTCCATAAGAAACAATGTATTTCAGGTCTGGGAGGGCTTGTAAGTGTAAGCTGCTCACCAAATCTTAACGTTTTTTGGTCATATCTCCTAAAAGGTCACATTTCATATGTAAAATGGCTTTGTCAGAGAGTGAAAAAAAAAAAAAAAAAAAAATGACACTGTGTTGCAGCTTCCAATCAGGCCATGTCTACAGAAAACCAAAATCACATCCTTCATTAGATAAGAGCATGCCATTCAAACTGTAATGAATAAGCCATTACCTACTGAAGAACAGTTCTGGAACAACTGCACATACAACTTGCATTTAGATCCAAAAGGGAATTGTCTCTTGCTCTCACATCCCCAAATCACACACCTTGAAATACACCTATGTGTGTTGAAGGATATGATGCTGGAGCATTTCTAATGTGACTGCTTTTGCTTAAGTCGTGAAATACTACATGAAAACAGGCAAACAAACTAACCACAAATCACAGGAAGACAAAAACTAATGCAAACCATCTGTTACGGGTATGGGATAAAATTAAGAAATAAAACTAAGCCAGAGATATCAGAAAATACTGTAGAAAATAGCAATAATAAAAAAAAGACTGAACCCTGAATATTTACTCAAAAAATAGGGAAATAACCAAGCTTAATATGTTTAAGTACTACTATAAATACGGCTTACTAAGTTGCTGGGCAATGTCTGTCAAGCTCAGAATCTTCTGTTCAAAAGAAAAGTATATTAAAGAAACAGGAAGCCATAGATTCAGTTTTGCTTTACAGGAGAACGAGCAAAACAAAAGCCTAACTGAAAATGAGTCATCATTACTAATTAAAAAGTTTCAATCATGTCTATGTCTCTCTCTGCCAGATCAACTCTGACTGCCAAATACTATATATTTATTTTTCTAAAATCACTGAAGGATCCTGAAATCAGTAGCACTAATATGGCACAAAAGTGTTTGAGTCTTCAAAGTGATTAAGGTAATTTGTTGAATGGCATTTTTACTTTCAGGATCCTCTGATACCTTCCAAGTAGTTTTTGTATAAGCTTTTGTACTAGGTGGGGGCCAATGTGTATAAATCTCTCTCTCAATTTCAGCTGTTATAGAAAGAAGAGAATGCATCTGCATGCTTAATTCTTTTGAAAGGGTTTTAAAAATATTTCATTGTTAAACAACTGGATTTATGACTGGGGACAATATGAATATTTTTATTTAGGAAACTTATGAATGGATAAGACTGATGTTCATCACTTGGCAGCAAGGTATGATTAACTTAGAGAAGAGTAACTTTATCATCTAGAGATATTTGCAATAATTCTGGTATTTCATTTGGCTGTAACCATTTTTTAAATCTTTACTACCAGAGAACTTCTAAGATGTGGTTGGTTGGGGTCTTGAATAAAGAATATTGCTTTGGTTTTATTTTTGTTGGAAAAATTGCAGAACAATGAAGAACACAGCAGACATATAGTGTGTTTTTATGTTGCCTTTTAATAAAAAATAATCATTATTGTAATGTTACTATAGACATAGTTACTTTCTTCATGTTTTCACTATCCTGTTGCTGAAATGAGTGTGAACACCCTGTGTAATTACAAGGAATGATTAAGTTTATAACTATTTATGGGCTTTCTACTTAAGGAATCCTAAGTATTTACATAAATAAATAAATCAATAAAAAATAATAATTAAAAAAACCACAAACAAACAAAAAAAAACCACCACCCCAAAACCCAAACAAACAACCCCCAAAAAAACAACAAAACCCCAAACACTAAAGAAAGGAAAACCAAGAAAAAACTAACACGGAATAGCCCTTTATTTCTGTTTCACTTTTAACAATGTACTAAGAGTAATACCAAACTTTTTTATGGCAAGAACACTTTACTCCTCTAACAAAGCTGCTTACACACGCAAAGGGTGTTCCGAGTTTACTGTACTAGACACAGTTTCTAATACACTTACTTCTAGGTAGTCTGTTCATTAAATCAGTATTGGTTTCTGGCTAAAGAATATATAGATAGATAATCTTATGCTGTGCTTTCAGCACTGAAAATACAGGTCTTACTGGTTGTTTTTCTTCCCTAATGATCGTAATCATGAATTCAACATAGAATTCTTTGTTACATGGGTGCTGTAGGACTAAATGGGAAATTTCATGAGAATTTTGAAGTGAAATTTAAAGAATGTATGCTTTCAAATGTAAATTAATTGGAGGAAACCAAAAAAACCCCAGTCACACTAAAGCAGAAATCAAAATAAATATGTAATGATGAATTAGTGCCTACCCTATACTCAGATTACATCCCTAACAACTTACATTAAAAAGAAAAGTACAATTAGTCCTATAGACAATTATTTTGTTAAATATAAAAATGATCAATGCATAATATTATTTATCAAGGAATTTAATTGTTCAAGGCACTGCTTTAACTGTATTAAATGTTCATTGAAGGGCACAAAGTGCAAATTTTAGGTCTACCTGCCTTAAAAATTCAAATGAGTGGATTGTGAGAACAATTTGTTTCAAAGCATAGTGAACTTTGAATCAAAACCTGGAGTTTTGAAAAACATGTAAGACAATATAATGATGCAGAAATGATTCAATATAAATTTATCTTTAGTAGTGTAATGCTTTTTTAGGGTATCTTACCAAGTAATTAGCAGAACTGCTATGTTGCCCTTAGAAATGTGGGGTTTAAGGTTGTTGACACAGTCTAGGGCATATAAAATGATAAACTGCTATAAAACTGATTGTATTCTCATTATATTGCTTCTTTTAAAAATGGAAGTCTAATGGTCAGTTCTCTGTATTGTGAAATATTACAGCATGAAATTAAAATTCATTTCTTGCAGAGGGGGTCAGATGTGCATTTGTATTGAACACAACAGTACAATTTGACAGACTTTACTCAGTTGTTTATTCATTCTGTGATAATATAAATTGTAATTCATTATGCCTTAGGATCCTGTAGCAAATAATATTGCATATATGTCCATAAAATGAGAATGATATTCTAGGACCTAAGTTAAGAACATTTTTTTAAACAGAGTTAAGTTCTGAGACAAATAGCCTAACTTTCGATGCATGCTAAACATCTGCAACAACACTGTTTTGTGTATGAACATGCAAGCCACAGTTTGGTTCCAAAATTTTTAATAACAGATATCCATTAATTTAATTTTATTGTGGAGATGGTCATTATTTTTAAATGTATATATCCCTTTGGACTTTGAGAAGTTTAAAATCACTGGAGTAGAGCAGGAATATTAAGTCACTAGGTAAAACTGCTTTGACACTGTTATTCCTTGCTATTTCAGTTATTTACTTGGTTATTAGCACTATGAACAGGGAATGTAAATTTCCAGAAACTTATTCCTAGATGCAAGGTAGCATTTTTTTACTGTGCACATCATTCAGCACCAGAAAAATTCAGAAGTGGAATGGATGAAGTACAAGAGTTAAACAACAACTTTGATGTGAGAGAAGCAAAAAATGTATTCAGAGAAAATGCAGGTTCAAAGGAAGCTTATTAACAGTACTCAGTTATACCTTGGAATTGTGTTTTCTGGTGCTAGTGATGGCATCTCCAGTAAAATATTTGACTCACTAAAGATCTTTTGCCAAGTAATGTTACATGTAACTTTAAAATTTTTACTACAAGATGATTATGCAAATTCTAGGTGTCCTGGTGGACACCAAACTGAACATGAATCCAGTGAATGAATCCACAGTGCAGTCTTGCAGCCATGATGGGAAACTGTGTCCTGGGGTGGGTCAGCAAGGTTACAGACAGCATACTAAAGGATGTGATAATGTTGCTTTATTAAGTACTTCAAGGAACTGCAGAGGCTGAGGCTGTTTGGCACCTCTGGAGGTTGTCTACTGCAACTCCCTGCTCAGAACAGAGTTAGTTAAGATGAATTGCTCATGGTATGTTCCAGCAGGTTTTAATACCTCTAAGGATGGAGACACCATGGCCTCTCTGGGAAATCTTTGCTGGTTTTTGACAGCCTTCCCAGGAGAAAATATTATTTTTATGTTCTGATGGAATTTAAAATCTTTTAGGTTTTGCCTACTGTATCTTGTCCTTTTCATTGGGCACCACTGGGGAGAATCTAGCTCCATCTTATTCACACACTTCCACTCAGGTATTTATTCACATGGATAAGATTTCTTTTGTCCAGACTGAACAGTCCGGGCTCTCTCAGCCTCTTTTTATATGACAGACATTTCGATCTCTTAATAATTGACTAGTCCACAGGCAGAATATTCTGTGCAGTTTTGGTCCTACAGTTCAAGAGAGACTTTGAAATATCTAAGAGTCCAGCAGCTAATGAGGTGCTTCAGGGGTTGGAGAACATGACATCTGAAGACAACCTGGAGAAGAGGCAGCCTGGGTGGGAATCTACCTACAGTCATCCAATACCTAGAAGGTAACTGCAGGAGCAGGTTGGAAACTAGGACCATGCATGGCAATCAGTTAGCTGAGGGGAATGTGCTCGAGCTTGTCTAGACAACAATTAACATGATGAGACATGTTTACAGAGCACAGGGGAGTGGGGGACGGATGGCGCCAAGGATGGCGCCAAGGAAAGGTAACACCTTGCGGTTAATTGCTGGTAGTTAACCACCAATCAGGGATTGCCTAGTATGCAATGCTTAGCTTCAAGAACCAATCTGTTTAAAACGCGCAGCTTCTGAAAGTGTATAAAAACTCGTGCTTCTGTACAACAAATTGACATTTGCTTGCATCAAGCTGCGTCCCGTCTCTTCATTCGCCGCAGGTAACCATGGAGAAAATGAAGGTACTTTATTTGCATAAACACATGGTGCCAAGGGTTAAACAGACACAAGAAAAAAACCTTATATGGGACAGGATTGTCATGGTTTAACTCCAGACAGCAACCAAGCAGTACGCAGATGCTCACTCACTCCCCTCCACAAGGATGGGTGGGGAGGAGAATCGGAAAGGAAGGTGAAACTTGAGGGCCGAGAAAAGAGCAATTTAATAAATTAAACAGAATAAAAAGATAATAACAACAATAATAACAACAGGTATAAAGGAAAGGTGGGGGAAAGAATAAAATCCAAAGAAAAAGGGAGGAAGGAAAACAAGTGATGCACACAGTACAACTAGTCACCACCTGCTGACCAAAGTCCATCCCATCCCCCAGCAACGATCCCCAGGCCCCAGCCAACCCTCCAAGTGTATATACCAAGCATGATGTCCCATGGTATGGAATATCCCTTTGGCTGGTTCAGGTCAGCTGCCCTGGCTGTGTCCCCTCCCAGTCTCTTGTGCCCCTCCAACCCTCTCGCTGGCAGGGCCTAAGAAACTGGGAGGTGCTTGACTTGGTATAAACATCACCCAGCAACAACCAAAACCATCAGTGTGTTATCAACATTGTTCTCACATCAGCGAGATGGCATCTAAATGGTGTCACATGAGCTAATAAAGCCTTCTTTATTGTCCATCTGCTGTAAAGTTTGCACAATAAGTCAAAATTTGTAGAGCTGATATGACAAAATTTGTTATACACAGCACATTTGGAGAAAATGATTATTCTATACATGGGCTGTGATGCCATTAATTTTGGGGAGGACGAAGGCTTTTCTGAGAAGCTGAATTCTTCAGATGGTGTTCAGGTATCTTTTGTTTTGAATAAGATGAATAGAATGGAATGGAATGGAATAGAATGGAATAGAATAGAATAGAATGGAATAGAATGGAATAGAATGGAATAGAATGGAATAGAATGGAATAGAATGGAATAGAATAGAGTAGAATAGAGTAGAATAGAATAGAATAGAATAGAATAGAATAGGATAGAATAGAATAGAATGGAATGGAATGGAATGGAATGGAATGGAATGGAATGGAATGGAATGGAATAAAACGGAACGGAACAAAACGGAACAGAATAGAATAGAATAGAATAGAATAGAATAGAATAGAATAGAATAGAATAGAGAACAGAAAAGAAAAGAACTATTTCAGTTGAAAAGGACCTACAAAATCATTTAGTCCAACTGCCTGGCCAGTTCAAGGCTGATCAAAATTTAAAGCTGATTATTAAGGGCACTGTCCAAATGTCTTTTAAATGTTGACAGGCATAGGATGTTCCTGAACTTGTAGGAGATAATTTCTTGTCACAAGTGCTCAGTGAGCCAGCTAGAAAAGATGCCTTCCTAGACTTGTTATTTTTGTATGAATTAAATATAATAATTAATTTAATGTGTTTACAGGCAGATTGGCACTTTTGAAAGTTTACCCTTCTGCTGAGGTTTGGTAAACCTAATAGTGTCAGGATGTAATAAAACTGATACAATTGGAGAAAATTCTGTGATTCAAAACTGGGCAGGTATTTAAAGGAGAAATCTCTGTATTTTCATATGTGAGCCAGATAAATAAGTGTTCCATTTCTAAAGCTATCATTCACTGGGGATGAAAATTTATAAACCAAATCAAGAATTCTAAAAAAAAAATTAAAAATCAGATTTAAATTATTGTTTCTCAGTGACAGGCAGAATAATTAAAAGATTTGTAAACAAATATACCCTACCTATCTGGTCTTTCCTGAATCAGACTTTTCTTTCAGTCTCTCTTTCTAGCTGATTGGTTTACAGTGCCTTCCTAGACTGAACAAAAAAAACCCCAAAAAATCCATTTTGTGTCTGCAGTAAACCCTATGTATCATCAGGTCAACAGCATGACTGTTCACTCACTGTTCCTCTCACAGGACACAGCTATTCCTTTGGTGCATTCTTTCTTTACTGGATTTTGACACATCTTGTATGCCCTGTGTTATCTTCCAGGGCCTTTCTTCCTTCCTTCCCACAAAATACGTATCACTCTTTGAAATGCCCAATCTTACATAGATCTGCACATGGAGCTCCTGAAAAAAACCCAGACTAGAAAATGCAACATACCAGCAGAAGCAGTGAGGACACTGTCCAAGTATGCTGGGATGGACTTAGTAAAGCCAAAGCCCATATGGAGTGGCATATGGTAAGGCACATGAAGGGAAAAATGGTTTCTATGGGTACGTCAGAAGGAAAACAGCAAAATGTGGGCCCACTGATGAGCAACAGAGGGGACCTGATGACAAAGGACACTGAAATGACTGAAACACTCAATGCCTTCTTTGTCTTGACCTCTAAGGGTAAGACCCAGGTGCTTGAGGCCAGCAGGAAGGTCTGGAGGAAGGGAGGAAGAAAGACCTACACTTGAGGACAGGATTAGGAATCACTTAAACAAACTGGACATGTATGGGACCTGATGGGTTGTATCCACCAGTGCTGAGGAGCTGTTTCATGTCATTGCCAGACCACTCTGAACTTATCTTGACAGTCTGTGTTGACTTGGGGGAGGTCTCTGAAGACTGAAAGAATGTAAATATCACTCCTTTGTTCAGGAACAAAGAGGACGATCTGGGGGAACTACAGGTCAGTCAGCTTTTCCTTGATCCCTGGGAAGATGATAGAGTCAATCCTGGAAATCACTTCCAAAGGCAAGGGACACAAAGGCATTTAAGAGTACTCAGCATGGATATATGGAGGGGAAACCATGATTAACCAGATTCATACCTTTCTGTGATGAGGTGACTGGAATGTTGAACAAGTGGAGAGCAGTGAGCATTGCTTAATCTGAATTTACCAAAACTTTCATCGTTGTCTCTCCTAACATCCTCATAGGCAAACAGTTGCAGTATGAACTAGATAAATGGACAATGAGGTAGCTTGAAAACTGGTTGAACTACCAGGCTAGAAGGACTGTCATCAGCTGCACAAAACCCAGCTGCAGGCCACTTACTCCTGCTGTATCCCAGAAGTCAAAGCTTTCTATCTGGGTCCAACACTGTTGCACATGTTCATTAAAGCCTGGACAATGGAGAGAGTGCACTTTCAGCAAGTTTGCAGAGGATATTAAAATGGACCAATAGAATGATACACCACATAGTTGTGCTGTCATTTAGAGGGACCTGGACAGGTTGAAATAATGGACAACAAGAGTGTCTTTATGTTCAACAAAAGGAAATGCCAAACCCTGTCCTTGGGGACAAATGACTGCATGCAGCAGCAGGCAGCTGGAGGCCAGCTGTCTGGAAAAAAAAGTTAACAGGAAATGCCCTGGTGGTCCTGGTGGACAGTAAGTTGACCATGACCCAGCAACGAACCCTTCCAGCAAAGAACCCAAAACCTTCCTGGACTGCATTAGGAAGAACATTGTTAGCAGATAAGGGAGGTGATTGATCATTCCTTTTTGTCCAGTACAGGTGAAATAACAGTGTGCAATGTCCTGGGTTGGTCTCCTCAGTAAAAGAGAAACATGAACATGTCAGAACAAGTTCAGTAAACGTCCACAAAGATGATGGAAGGACCGCAACATTGGTCATATAAGGAAAGGCTGGACCTGGGAGTGTTTAGGCTGGAGAAGAGAGGTCCCTTGGGGCAATTTATCCATATGTATAAACACCTGAAGGGGGAATCAGAAAGATGGACCTAGGTATTTCTAGTAGTGCCCAGTAACAGAACAATTGGTGACAGACCCAGACAGAAAGACAGGAAATTCAGTTAAATATAAGAGAAAACTTTTTTTTTTTTACTGTGATGGTAGTGTCATACTCTGGAATATCACATGCCTCTGAACATCAGCAAACACTTCTAAGCAGTGAGGGTGACCAAGTACTAGCACAGGTTGCCCAGAGATGTTGTGGAGTCTCCAATCTTGGAAATATTCAAACCTGCCTCAACACAGTCCTGAGCAACCTGCTGTAGCTGACCCCAAATGAGCAGAGGGCTGAACTAGACGATCTTCAGAGGTGCCAACCAGCCTCAGACACTCTGTGGTTCTTCTTCTAGGTGTTTCCATGCATCCCAGAATAAATATAAATAACCAGAACAATACAAATCTGAAGCCTTCCTCTATGACACTCAGTTCCCTTTTATTAAACTGTATAATTACAATGCATACCCAGAAAACTGATGTAAAAATAAATAAACATACCCTGAATTACAGGTTATATTTGCTATAAGTAGGTGGATAACTCAGAAATTCTGCGAGGCAGACATTTAATATTTTACATGTTGCTTATGTCAAAGCTAGAAATTACTTCAGCTGTAATTCCACATTTAAAATGTTGCAAAATTGTATAGAAATGTTAAATATAGAGAAATGGCATTTGAAATGTAAAGGAAATTACAAAAAGATCCTCCCTCTATCACCAATAAAAACAAGTTATTGTTCTTCTTTGTATGTTCCATCTTTCACCAGCTCCAAGCTGAAAAATACATTTCAGTTATAGTCTCTGGATTCTTTTATAGTCTCTTTTTCAATTAGAAAGAATGCAAACAAACAAGAATTCAGATTACTCCTGTTTAGCTGCAGATGTATATTTCCTGCTACTCTTCCAACAGTGCTCTATTCTGTTTATCAGTGTATTGTAGAATTACAGTATTACCTCCTCCCTTTCGATCTAATAACTACTTTTCAGTGTTCTGAATGATTGGCAGTGCATGCAATGACCTTCAAATAGTAAAAATACTTATTTTAAATAAGATTTAATTCAGTGCAATTTGTTATGCACGACTCAGTTTCATTTAGTTCATATACACTTGCAAATCCTTTGCAGTGTTACTGACATTATCTGTCTTAGTACATTCATTGACAATAGGAGCTGTTGTATGCTTTGCCAATCTGCTTTGAGAGAGTTCAGGTGGGATGAATTAAATATAGTAGCAAGTGAGAAAAAGGAGAAAGAAAATGTGTATGTATCTTCTAGAGTTTCTGTCTCTAAAAAAAAAATACTAAAATCAGTCAATTTAATGAAGACCCTAAATTAAACGATGCCCATAATATGACAGTATTTTCAATCTCTAAGTTTTAAATAGGTTAAACTATTAAAAAAAGTTAAGATAATTTAAAAACTATTGTTCCATTTGTGATTGTTTTTGCCTTAAATATTGTTCTATCCAGAATTAAAAATTAAATTAGAAACACTTCTTATGCATGCAACTGATTGTAATCATAAGTTTCAATTTCACATTTTATAATTAAAAAATATTTTTATGCATCTGCAGTCTATGGAAATAAAGGGTTTGTAAATGAATATTTTAAAAAATAATCTTCTAATTTCTTCACAAATTCAGTACAGCCACTTGATTCTGTTTGATATCTTTGCTAAAACAGTTTTCCAAGACATAAGAAACCAAAGCCACTCAGTAAGCCAAAAGTGATGCATGTGTCTTTAAAGACTAATAGAACTGTTTATTCATTAGCTAGGAAAGTAAAATTTTGTAACAGAATGTGCTTCTTGATAACATAACATCATCCAAGTAAAAGGAAAAATATATTTACAGTAATAAAAACTTGCATGTATTAGCTTTACACAGAAACAAAATTTATGCTGTATAAAATACTATAACCCTGTAATTTTATTAACTTCAACAACAATCACTTCATTGCAATGTAAACTCCAAGGTGAGCTCTCTGAGTACTAGGGTAACTCCTGGATGTCTTTGTTCTTGAAAGACTGTTAGTCCGTATCAGGTTATACTTCCTGCCTACTGTTATTTTTACATGGCAGACTACCCAACAGAAAATATTTCATCAGGGAATGCAATACTGTGTGAAGTACCACAGATGAATCAAGTAATTGTTGGTGTAAGACTTGTAGTTGTTACATATTATTAACAATTGTATGTAAGATGTCTAGGATAAATTCATTTATATTCCACACGTTTTATCACAGATTTGCTGGATTAGCTGGCTTTTCAATTAACACTACATTGCATCAGCAAAGATTACAAGACAAATTGAATAGTTTAAAATAAGAATTTTTATCACTTAAACCTTATTTTAATTTATGTTTTTGCTTGATATTAAAAATGTCTACAAATACAAAAGAGAAAAATACTAACTAAAAAAGTCAGGCTCTCTCTATCTCCTTTATTCCACATATGCATATATTTGAAGCCCATGAGAATAGAATGAAAGCTTTATTTTATGCAAAAAGGGGTAGCTAGGCAAATAACTGGGGAGGGACAAACCAAGCCTACAATAAGATTGCTGTGCAGCTACAAAATATATACCTTCAGTATGCCTCAGTTTTGGCTGAGAAGGAAGGTAGAAAAGAACAGGCTAAGTGTCTTCCCTGTATCATGCCAAGTAAAGAATACATGGAAGTTTTTTGTTGCAAGAATTAAGATAGGTGTCTGAGAAAATTAAACAGAAAAAAACCCCATCAAATGGATGATACTTAAGATTGCCATGGCAGGTCCAAGAAGACACTCATGGTAGGGGACAACAGAAGGAAAAAAGTAATCAAATCCATTATCTATCAGAGCAGTACAGGCTGGAACTATATAAAAGGCGACTGCAAATATTTAAAGAATTTTACTAATCTTAATCATGGAAGCTGAGTATAACATTCATATAAAGTCTCAGTTCCTCAAATCTTGCACATACAGAACTCTCAATGACTAAACCCACAAAGCTTTTCCCTGCCAGAAGGGATGATAAGCAAACATACAAGGAATAAGTTATTAATGAGAAATGCTACTGTAGTCTCTGAATCACTTTATACTCCTCGAGCTGAACTAGGATGAATGTTTTTGCTGACAGTTCATTGGGGTTTTTTTTGTTAAATTTCGGGAAACCAGTCTCTGGGAGATGATCCGCTTGTTTGTCTCATCAATGCAGTGTGTCAGCATGACCCCTCCATATCTCCCTGCACTGGAGGATGTAACATTGTCTGGTGCCTTCATCACCCAGGCAGCCTATCCCAGTCTGCCTCCACATCAGAAGTCTGCCTGCACTCAGCACTAATAACAAAGCAAGATCGCTTTTCAAAGTGACAGGGCACAGTGACACAGCAACACTAGGACTTAAACAAAAAGCCCCTTCTAATTTAACTACTAATCTGCTGAAGCTGTGTTCAAGCCTGGCACTCTTGTTTTCAGTTCTAATTTTCTTGTAGCTAGAAAAAAAGTTTTCTGTAACATTTGCCTTTGGGTAGCAGTCAAGTCAGTAAGAAGCTGAAAGGCTGGCAAACAGTGTTTTTCACAGTACTAATGTCAGGTGTTATATAGAAATTGCACTGGATACACCTTCTGGAAGCTGTTTTGTAGGGAACTGATGGAAGGTTTGCTACCAAGATGGGAATTTTCCTCCAAAGTATTACACAATGATTAACATACTTATACTGGCAAGAAAAAATCAATTACTCAGTGTTATATTAAAGTTTGCATCTACAATTATTAACAGCAGAATGGAAAAGTGTTAGCACAAACCCTAGTGTATCTGGTGCTTTGAACAAAACCAAAACCATTCCAGTAGAGTTCTAAGGCCATACTGGTGAGTAATCAGTCTCTGCTTGTAAGTATTTTCTTTTGCTTTCACTGATGTGTGAACAAACTAACATAAAGCATTAGGGTTTTAGACTGTTTGCAAAAAAAGAGCGTACTGTACTTCAGGGAATAAAAAGCTGGTATTGATGTTTTAAAGAATATTTTAAGGAATATCCATGAAGCTGTTACAAATTTTTTAAGTAAGATTTCCCTTTGGGCAGACAGCAAGTTTTCTGGCAATTTGTCTCTTGGACAAATATTAAGTACAAAGAGTGACTATTTTTTCTTTTTTTTTTTTTTTCTTTTTTTTTTTTTTTTTTCCCAAAGGAGCAACTATTTGCCTTGGGTCCCTTTAACACATTTTTCTTTAGAAAGCTGTTGACTAGAAGTTTTGTTTTGTTTTGGTTTGGTTTGGTTTTTTTAGGTGACTGTAATGTAAATACAAATGAAAATATTGTGAAGTTTATAGTTATGCATTGTTATGTAGCATTTGTTCCTAATGAACAAAATAATTCCTACAATATTTACAAACCAAAGACGAATCAAAAACCCCAAACACCTAGTTAAAGATCTATCTTTCTGCTTAATAGCTAACCAAATGCAGAACATATCTCAAGCTCTTAAAACAACTGAGTAGCTGTAATAGCAGGTACAGCACATTGTATATTTGCTCCTCTGAAAACATTCTTACATTTAATGTTAAAATACAGTAGTAAAAAATATGCAGTTAGTAATTCATGAATTATTTAGAACTCTGTTTCTAATATTCTATGTTAATCCCAGTATTATACTTTCCTTAAAATTCTGTTTGAATATGTAAATTCATCAGTCTTAGCAACAATATACAGTAAAGTTTCATTAATTAATTACTTTGCCCCAACTTTTCAGACAGAAGTTTCATATAATTGAGTAAAGACTGATACTTCTTGGCTAATATTTCATAGTCTGTCTGTGGTCTTGAGGCAAGTTTTATCAGGCAAGTGTCAAATTCCATGCTCAGCACAATAAACAGTTCCAAATTTTTTAACTCAATTTTGATCTGTTCTCTGGCAGGAAATTTATCTTAGCTATTGTCCTATCTACATGACATAATATAATGTTATTTGCTTAAGATTATGTCACAGAGGAAACTGGACATTGATAAACTCTATCTTACACAATTCTTGCTCCTAGATTCTACCTTCTCTTTCCTTTCTTCCCAAGCTGTGATTTAATATTTCTCTATTTTCTTAGAAGACTAATACAAGTTTACTCTAGTAGTACTTGGAAGGGTTTGAGGCGATTACTATTTATTTATTAACTATAAATATTATTTTTAAGTATATAAACACATATGCATGCATACATAACAGTATAAATTAAGGAAATTTGTTTTAAAACCATTGGGTTAACATTAAAGATGTCAGTTATGTCTATGTGGTAATTTTATAGGGGATGTCAAGGGATATAAAGAAATAGCCTAAACTGCACATTATGCTGGGGGAAGGAGAGGATGTACAAATCACATTTGAAATTAGACCACACCCCTGAAACTCTTTGCAATATAAAAGTCCTTGAGTATTCTGACACAAAACTACTTTATTCAGGTGTATAAAGAGCTGATAGTGCAGTGGAAGATTAGTTCATTCATGGCATCACTATATGTATCCCATCCACAACATTTTTTAAAATCTGTTGCACAGTGATGAGGACCACAACTGCTGTAAGAGCACCTGTAACCACCCTGTGTTACTGGAAAACTGCCCTTGAACTGTTTTTCCATGAGCCAGTTAAATTGCCAAGGTGGCTAGATCACACTGAATTGTAAATAGGAAGAAGCCATGCTGATAAAAGTCTTAGCTCTACATAATCTTTTGTCTTTCCTGTGTGATGTTAATAGACAGACAGAGGGTTATGTCTCTTGGCCTTAGCCATAAAAGGCCGAGTTTGTGAGTTGGATCTTAGAAGCTGCCTAAACTTCATGATCCATTATAGGTCCCCTAGCCAATGAGGGGTAAAATTCTGTGAAAAATCCTAGTGACCCACAGGAGGATGAGCTTCCTACAAGGCAGTTTAATTTTTGCTCTTGGCTGTTAATTGTTGAATGACAATTTGCCGGATGACCTAAAAGCCAATCTTTTCTATGTTTAGTAAAACACAAGTCTGCTTAACGCATAGTTTGCTTTGGCTATTAATCGAGTTTTCTGTAATTAGTTATAACTGAGTGAAGTGAGACCATCTGCATCCACATTACTCTGCTCTTTCTATTACAACTGTTAAGACTACTTCTAAAGAATAAGCTTCAGTATTCACAAATACTTAAAGCATGGAGGTGATGTCTCAAGGGGAAAGTCAGTAAGCTCTCTGCAAATCAGGTGCTCAGATTTTCCTTCAGGAGTTATGCCAGCTGGTCCTTTTTCAGTATGAAGTTATGTTCACATACAAGCACAGACAATTTCGCCCACACAATTCAAAATCTCTGTGTTAAGTTAGTACAAAGCAGGAATGGGAAAACAGGATGAGTGAAATGATAGGTACCTAAATAAAAAAGGCCTAGAAAAGAACTAAGGACTTTTTAGCTCTCATGACAACATTCAATTACAATATAGTGTTTTAAAAATAGGACCTCAAATGAACATTTATTGCATAGTTTTTAAAACTGTTTCATAACATTTTTTAAAAAGTTCCAAAAAGGAGAGGAGAAAAAAAAAACACCCTGTATTTTTTTTATTTTATTTTAGGAAATAAAAGCATCAGTTCACTGGTTGTGCAATACTACATAATGACAAATGCAGTTTAAAACCATAAAGCCTCCAGCAAGGTAGTGCAGCAGATAAAGGTCCAATCATTCATTTGGGAGAATACAATTAAGGTCTTTTTTATGATCTTATATAAAATGTGCTATATCTCAGCTCCTTCTCAGAATCTTGGTAACAAAAAAATTGTTACATGTTTAGAGACCAAATTCTCTATAGAGGGTGTCAGCTTAGAACCTTGTGTCAGAAGCCATAGTGTATATGAAACAGACTGAAAGAGTATCTAGAAAGTCAACACTAGCTGTTGAATTCATTTTGGCATATATAAATGTATCTCCCTCAGAATTCTGGTCTACCAGCTGATTCCAAATCCAATACATATAACCATCGTAATTTGAATGATAATGATTCATGGATTTCTCTTGCTTACAGAACTAACTATGGTTAAGTGAAAAAATTTTGAAAGCTGTAAGACACACACTTTCTCAGTTACATGTCTACATGTACAGTCTCAACAGCCTATAGGTGACCTGCACAATTCATAGCAGCTTGTGCTCTTCTACTGACCAACATTCTGAACATATCTACAATATTATTTGGAAGTAAAACTTTTAGTATGTGACTTCTCAGACTCAAGGTTATTTCCATGCACACTTCCTTAAACCTGTTGACTTACAGGTTGTGAATTTGGAACATGATATAAGGTTCAATATAAGACTGAAACTTTGTTCTGTCAATTTGCTGCACTCCCTAATAAAACTGAAAAATAATTTGCTGACAGTAAACTTGTGGCAGATGCTTTAGTGTTGGCAGCTGCATTTTGACATGGATCACAGAGAAACTAGTGTTCATGCTAGAACATCTGGAATATTCGATCAGATTTCAAGATCTCATTCAGATGGGTTGTCTGTTATCATTTCATAAAAGAAAAGAAAAATGGTATTTTGGTGCAGTGTTCATATTAGCACAAAAAAAAATTAGTTAAAACATTCTCTGGGAAATCTTGTACATGTTTAAGAAAAAAAAAAAAAAATCAGTAAGAACTATTCAGTGAAGTACCACTAGATAAAGGTATTTATTTACACTCATGTAGTGCCCAGAAGTAGTTTGCAAGACTGACATTAAAAAAATGTAGAACAACAAAAAAAACTTAAAAAAATAGTGTGTGGTATATGGTATATAGTATAGAATATATGTTATATAGTAAGTAGTTTTCTGAACTGCAGATTTTTATGAAGGCTGGAAGTGTCCCTCATCAGAACAGTCTCTAAAGTGATAGGACCTGACTTCCTTGGGGCATCTGTTGTGTTTTTCAGAAGCAGCAAATTAAATACTAGATTATACTGAAAGAAATAAATACCAAAAGCATAACCAAGTGGTAACATTTCTTGTATGATATGGATTTCACCATCCTTTTTCAATAAGACCACACTTTTCCAGGTGTAAAACTGCTATCCACATATAAGTAGTTTTTGCAAAATGTATTGGAATGAAACTGGCCATGTGGCAATGTTACAACAGCCAATATTTGGGCAAAGCTGAAACCTTTGGCTGACTACCTGAACTGGTTCAAAAGTATCTATCCAGTATGCTGCCAAGCTTTGAGAGTTTTCCTGCTTCACATCAGGAATCTATAGAAGCTTTAGCTTTGTTTACTTGTCTTTCACAAACCAAACACAAGCACAAAAATGCTCCCACTCCTGCCACACAAAGTCCCTATTAGAGTTCAAACGGCACCAGGACTTGCTAAGTACCACAGTGGGCCTGCATTCCTCTCCCTCCTCTTCCAGGTACCATCTTTTTTAAGCTTCTGCCATCTCTTGTTCACTCTAATGCTACAAAGTTATAATGGCATCACCCCAATGGCAGCAGCAGTTGCCAGGGTTTTAGCGCATTTACCTTCATTATGCATATCTCTTTTGTCTTACTGTTGCTCCAACTCTGCAAAGTCCAGTGGTGGGGCTTTCATTTTCCTACAGGAATTAGTATCAGATTCCAGCCAGTTTTGGCAGTATTCCATAGCAATCAGAGTGGTCTGAACTCCAGAGCACAAACTTATCTGCCCCAGACCTACCCATCTGCTCTTCTGCAGTTGAAACATTGGAGCAATCTTAAACATAGACTAGTATTCACCTAACTGAGAAGAGTAAAGATTAAGAAAGATACTAAATGAACTGTAGCCTTAGGTAAAATACTGCAAAAGTATGAATGGTTAGAAAAATAAAACAATACAGTTTTCTTTAAAAGAGTTGTGTAGTGCCTACTCAGTTTCTATTTATGAAATAAGTTCAGTATTTTAAGATATACTTTTAAAGCCATCAAATAAAAGCCATTGAATAAAAGCCATTAAATCTGCAATATTGCACATAAATCTGGTAATAACAGTGCTTACCAAATGAAGTATCAATGATCAAATAAAATGGATTCACTGATTGCTTAGAATATTCTTCAGTCATTTTTACCCGTGGAATGGGACAGAACAGTACCATAGGAATCTTTTAATATTTTATCTGGTTTGTGTTCATCTGATTTTGTTATAAGTGCTTGAAGTAAGTGCAAATGCAAGGAAAACTAGGTCATGTGTAAACACAGAATTAAGAAAATCATGGGCAAGAAGAGATGAATGAGATTAAACTGCAAGCAAATAATTGATTCTTACTATATAAATGAATATTGTAAAGCCAATAGGACTGGGATGCTGCAACCTTGACATATCTTGCCATTTTAAAAACCTTGAAGATCAACTAAATTTTGGCTTAAACATTTATTATAAGTGTCTTTTAAGATCTTTGCTTCCTACTTTATAAAATAATAATTAGATCATAATAGGTTTTTTTTCCTTTATATTAAATAAAATACAGTGGGCTTCTGTCACCTATTAGTGTACCAAGGTTAGCCCGAGCCGCACAGGATTCCTACCAACTCTGACTAGAACGGTGAGCTGTTCAGATAACGTAACTTAATTAAGGGTGAGTGATGGCTTCCTGACTAGCCATTTATTTGTTCTATGAAATGGCTCTGTTTTTTAAGTCCTTCTTCCTAATGCCATTTTTTCCAGGTTGTTCTGTAAAGAAGCTACAAACACAGTCTTGTTCGGCAAGAAAATATGTCTTGATTAGAGGTCAAAGAAGCAGATTAAAGGATCAAAACTCTGGGTCTAACCAGAGTTTAGCTTAATAATTATCACCACTGTGTATCTGCCAGATACTGTCTAGGAGAAAATAAAGAATTCATCTGAAAAAATGTCTGCTAAGAATAAATTGTTCATGAAACAATGCCTACAAAAAGTATCACTAATGTTCAACAGCACTACACAGAAGGCAAGAGAAAAGCCACTCAAAAACATAAGGAGGGAGGGAAGATGAAAGAACACTGACATAAAAATAATGCTGGCTAACTACATTGTGAATTTTCTCTTTAATGAAGTCCTGTTGAACTGGCCAGGTGTATTGTGGTACTTGTGTGGCACCACAGGTCAGCAGAGCAATCATGCACAGGACTTGAAATAGGTGAAAATCAGAGGCATATAATTATCTTTTTAATTAATTTATCTTAGTACCAGCTATTAAGAAGAAAAGTAACTCTATTGTAACTGAAACCAGGACAAACATAAATACAGGGAAATAGAAATCTACCTGAGACATGTTTACTGTTCAAGATTGTGTATCTAGAAAAAAAGATTACTGAATGGCTTGGAATTACTGAGAAGGCTATGTAAGGGAAGCACCAGCCTGCTAATTCATGGCAATTTTGGTATTATCCTACAATTTAGTTAGAAATATACAAAATTTTGTAAACCTTCTCTGTTTAGAAAAGAGGCAGAAATCTGTTTATCTCAAATGTTTTCTAATCATTGTGGCTCAGCACCTTCTTTTTCTCTGCATGGTGCATGGTATTCTTTCTAGTCACTTCAGTTCTTGACAGCTATTCCTAAAACTTGAAAGCAAAAAAACACCAAAGCACAAAAAAAGGTCAGAAAATGGAATTAGAAGAATCTGTTAGATCATCTTCCTTATCTCCTTCACAGAACTCGTACCCAAATACTAAAATTCAAATGTGTAAAAATTATCTGACATTTACTGTATCAAACAGTGTTTCAGAGCTACAGATATAGCCAAAAACTGCTTAAATATTGATTCCCCTTGATGGTTAAACGCTGCTGTTTGGTTCATTTTTAGCCATTTCCTACAAAATTTCTGTCTAGTTTGTTATGTCAGTGATACCAGTATTTTTATGAAAGAGAGAGACATTTTAGACATATAATCAGAAGAGAGTGAAAGAAAGACGCTGCTGTATTTACTACAAGTTCTGCTGTATATGCTTAAAGAACTGAGGAAAGGTAAAGAAGTGAAAAAGGATTAACATTGTTCCTTGGAAAGTGGGTAGTAAAAAATGACCACGTGTCTTCATGAAGAAATATGTATATTCTGATGTAGGCATGACAAATATTCTGTGATGGGTTCACACATCTCAGCAGAGTCCTCACAGTCTGTAATAAGGAGAATGCCATGTGCCAGCTGTTTTTGAGCTGAAGGGATTGTTGTCTTTCCCCTTATGTATGGTTAGTTGTACCCAAGCTTTGTGCACAAGGCACCATGGCAAATCCTGTGCTATTATTCTTTACTGACCAGTAAACACAGCCTTGTGGCACTTTGGTTATGACAGAATCAGATACTAATGCTCAAGAGCTGTACTTAGTAAGACACAGATTTTTGTGTTGCCTCACCAGTGAAGTGCCTCTCAAATCCCCACTTAATACAGCAACTACTATTACCCTATAAAGCTGAAGTGTCACTCCTGCATCCATATATTGTAATTTGGGCATTTGTTTTCTGTTCAAATTGGCTTGCTAGTCTGAAATGCAGTAGTTTCTACCCTGGCTAGCAAGGTACTTCTTGAGGCCCATCACTACAGCACCAATGTGTCAATCCTTTCATGATGTAAGACAACTGCCAGGGAGAAATAATACTTGATCGTAACAGAATGAGCCACTGAAGCAAGCACACAACTCAAAAGTTATTCATTATCAGTGTCTGTTCTATTTCCTCTATGAACAAGTAGTTACGCCATCCCATGGTGACATAAAATCATCGTGGCTTGATTAATTTTTATGCAAAGAATTTTTACAAAAAAACAGTTCTTGGGCTTTGTTTTTGTTTTGGGAGGATTAGCAAATGCTGGGTTACCTGCCCCAAAGGAGAAGAAAAGAAAGCTGCTATAACAGAAAGAAGAAAAACATATGCTTTAGGTTAGAATGTGGAGGACAGTGGTCTGTCAATGATCTGCTCAAGAGAAATACAGTTGTCACAATCCATGATTTTGTTTATATTTCATTACATTTTGTTAGCTTTTGCAACACTAATTGGTTAAGAAATAGCTAGGAAAATAAGCCTTATGTCTAATTAAATCTAATAAAAGGAGGCAAACCTGGACCAACAGTCATCCTGCTAGAAATAAAGGAACTCATCAAGAAGAATCCTTTGTGGCAGGCTCGCCCTCTCACATAGAATCAGTTTCATGATTTTGGTGGATGGAGAATGAAGATTCAGGCTGAAAGGTCTATTATCGTTCCATTGACAGCTTCTTGTCTGGGGGTGCATCATGCTAATGTATGTTTCCTTTGCTTTAAAGTCTTGTCTTCAGGTGTCAGAAAGGAGGAAAACGGTGGTACAATATGTTACTACCTTGTCATGGCTCACTTTCAGGTTTTTTTTTAGTTTTTTTCAGGCTACATGTCCTTTCCAGACGACACAAGTCACTAAGGATAGCTAAGATCTGCCATAAATATTTTCCATTGGCAGTTTAGGGTCCTTTACGCACATTAAGAATTAGGTGCTTAAATATGTGCTCTGCGTACAGTACTATTTGTGCACTCTAATCCTACCGTTTCCATGCCCATGACAAAACTGCAATATAACCCCACAAAAACAGAAGCACATATTGTGCTTTTCTGAGTTTTACTTACCAAACCATGAAGAAAAAAGAAGAAATTACTTAAAAAAGCAATGTTTCCTCCCATGATTTCTATAAATTTAGCAGAAAATTTAATTCAACTGGATGTATACAATTACAATTATTCTTTTTAAATGTGGATGAAGTGTGTCCAACTATATCTGAAAAGGTGGTGTTTGTATTTCAAAGGGTGAAAATCTCTCATTATTACAGAATTCTCTTTGCCCCATTAAAGCAACCAGAGGAAAAAGAAAAATATAAAATACAGTGATGTTAGTGTATAGGTCTTTAAGATATTAAAGGTAGATTCTGTATTTAAAGTGTCTAGAAAAAGATAAATATAAATGGGGCTACAGTGTGGCAATCAAAGAAAAAAAAAAAAACAAAACAAAAACAAAACCAAAAAACAAACCAAGCTGTTTCATATTTTTTAATCATCTTTTCTCTAGAAAGAAAGCATATTTTCGGATGTATGGGAGAATATAAATTCAAGATTGATGCCTATGGAAAACTAGGAAAGAATGTAATTTGGAGGAATGAGAAAAAGGAAACCTGGTAGAAATTAGAAAGGTTTGACAAAAATTTCTCAAATTAACTTAGAAGATTAAATAGTGAATGGAACTGGGCATAAGGAAGACATATGTTATGATGATGATGGTGAGCCACTGGAATAGGTTGTCCAGAGAAGCTGTGGGTGCCCCATCCCTGGAAGTGTTCAAGATCAAGTGGATGTGCCTTTGAACAATCCAATCTAGTAAAAAATGTTCCTGCCCATGGCAAGGGAGTTGGACTTGATGGCCTTTGAAGGTCCTTTCCAACTCTAACCATTCTATGATTTCATGGTTCTATGATTCTTTCCAAAAGAATTAAAAAACATCTGGCAGATTTTGACAAAGAATCATATCCCAGTACCAAATACAACCTTTGAACTCCTTAGGTTCTATAGGTGTTTTCTACAAGTTACTGTAGATGATGCACATCACTGTAGCTTTCCGTGCTGCAAATGAATGAGTGCTATCCACATTGGACTCAAATAATATTTGCAACCAAACTTACAAGGACATGCAGTGCCCAGCAGAGTAGTGAAGCAACCATTGGGAGTGGGAAAGTATCACAGTTCTGCCACTTACTTTGGGTCAGTTATGGGTCAGCAGTGGCTGATATTGACAGTAGACAGATAAAGCCAAGATATTGGATGGAAATACTGCTGTAACCCAAAGGCATCCCAAAAGCAGCCTCCAGTTAGGGGAGTCTGTAGACCTTGGAGCTCCTCCTGGTCTCTCTTTTAAACTTTTAAAAGGCAACAGTACAAACATGAAACAACCTCCTTAAAGAATATCTGCTTTGCCCAACTTCTACCAATGATATAATTTTAAACAAATATTCCCAGATTACTGCAGTCCTAGATCTTCATACATTTAAAAAAGAAGTGTAGGCAGAGGAAGTTACTAGAGCATGTCCTTACATACCAGCAGAGCTGATATGAACTGATACCTTAAAAATAAAGAGAAACGTATTGTTTGTGCAGAAGTAATGGAAATGCAAATAATACTGTGAGAATATTCTAATCTTGCTGTTTTACAGTTCTACCATATCATCCTGAGCCTGAAATTGAAAAAAAGGAAAAAAACAAGGCAAAAGATATGTTTATTTGCCTCTATGGTTTTGTCTTAGCTTAAGATGAATTTATTAGTAATGAGAATTTATAAATAGAATATATATATAATTCATTTTGGTAGGAAGCTTCTGTTAGCTTTCTCCAAGGCATAGGCCCTCACAGAAAATTCTTTTGAATACGTTAGCCAAAGCAGTTTTATCATAGTATTTAAGCCTAAATACTTTGAGATTTGAAGAAAAAAGGTATATATCCAACATAAGAAAATCTTCCTGAAGTGCATTGTCATGGTTTCAGCTGGGATAGAGTCAATTTTCTTCTTAGTAGTTAGTATAGTGCTGTGTTACGGCTATGATGTGATAAAAATGTTGATAGGACACTGGTGGGTTTTGTTGTTGCTGAGTGATATTTATACTAAAGGCAGTTCCTTGGGCCCCGCCAGCCAGAGGGCTGAAGGGGCACTGGAAATTGGGAGAGGACATGGCCAGGACAGGACCCAAGCTATCCAAAGGGCTATTCCATACCATGGGATGTCATGCTGAGTATATAAACTGGGGAAAGAAGAAAGAAGGAGGGGACATTTGGCATTATGGTGTTTCTCTTCCCCAAAAAACGTTACGTGTGATGGAGCCCGGCTTTCCTGAGGATGGCTGAGCACCCGCCTGCCCATGGGAAGTGGTGAATGAATTTCTTGCTTTGCTTTGCTTGTGTGTGTGGCTTTTGCTTTACCTATTAAATTGTTCTTATCTCAACCCTCGAGTTTTACATTCCTTTCCGGTCCTCTTTCCCATGCCTCTGGGTGGGGGCGACTGAGCAACTGGCTGCATGGTGCTTGGTTGCCGGCTGGGGTTAAACCACGACATGTATAAACATGCAACAAACTAAGCCTCAAAACTACAAAATATTGTTCCTATTATGAAACAGTTTCTCCTGTTACTTCATGAAGAACTATTCTGCACAAAGGGATTACCTGATATTTCATTATACAGAAGATATTACTGCTTTCTAAGGTTAATACAGATATCAGGAGTTCTCTTATTTCTTTTTTTTTTTTTTTTTTTTTTTGGTATCACTTGGACTGATTTGCAAAGGGGTTAAGTGGTTTTGGAAGAAGAAAAAAAAGAGTTAAAATGTCAAACAAAATGTTTAATATAAAAAATATGCTCATGTCTCTCTGTTTAGAGAAGGCTGATCTCTGTTGTCCAGTGGAACGTTTTACATGACCTTTCACACATTTCCAATTATAAAAACAGTCCTGTCTTCTCCAGTCCTAATTTTCTGTACTACAACCTAAGTATAGTTGATTTGTGTGCTACTATTTTGCTGGTGTTCAGAAAGCTGTTAGTTTTATAAACTGAATGCCATCAACTATATGGCACAATGATCACGTATATTTTCTGTGTAGAAAAGTGAATGGCATTGTACTGAAAGGAAGGAAATGTATCAGAGAGGAAGGATACTTAAGAATAAAATTCTAGTCTCAAAATCACAAATGGCAGTCACTATTGGTTGTTATTGACTGATGACAGTGGCAGTTTACTAATTGTCATGCAAAGCTGAATTCTGCTCAGCTACAGAATGAAAGCTCATCTATTTTACTACCTCCAGAATGATGTGCTTTCTGTTGAAACACTTTTGCAGATGTAAATATGCTTTAAAGTTGTTTTCTCAATACAGTTTATTTCTTTTTTTCCTCCCTAAATCTTCATTATCAGTAAGACAATCCAACAAAAGTCTAATCTTGATCTCCCAGTACGCACAGTCCAAATAAATAACAAGTTTCAGTTCAGATACTGACTTTGATAAAGACTCATAGGGTTATCACCAGTCAAAAGGACAATTCATGGTACATAAATTCCTTACTCTTGATATGGCAAAGGAAAAAAAAGACAAAAAGAAAATTATATCCTAGAGTTTCCTACACATATTAAGATTGTGCATTCAGATGTGTTGCAAGGAAAGCCCAAGTAATTTATCAATACACAAACATGACTGAACTGGGAGGAGATAGAGGGAAGAGATTGTACTTGAATAAATTGCTAAAAGTATGGAAATCATATAATTTTCATTTCACTCATACACAGAAATATGTGTTCTAGCACATGACGTGCTTTCTTTTCTTCCCCTCTAGTTCAGTTTAATTTTTAAACGAGATCAAAATTTCTAAGGAATTTCATTCAGAAATGAAAGATTCTTTTTGAATTCTCTAAAAGGTTCATTGAATTTGACACATAAAAAAACATGAGAAACTTTACTCAGCCTACTTATTAATGAAGTCTAAAATTACAAAAATTTCAAATATTTTCAGATTTCTTCCTTATCCTTTCCCATTTTTCCATTTCAGTGTAATACTGTGAGCTGAGTGGAACTGACAATCTGACTGAAGGAAGATGGAGGCTATTTCAGAAAAAAAAAATTATCCAAACATTTACAGCCAATGATCACTGGAAAAATCAAGCTAAGCTCGATGGATCTTTGACCTGATTCACAGTGCCAGAGTTTATGTTGTGTTCTTTAATGTGTTTATTAACATAATTAATATTTTTTAATTAGACTTCTGGACTAAAATAATTTAACAACCTTTTGTTTAAAACTAACATTGCATTTAGTGGTATATTTATTTACACAGTATGTAAGAGATTTTCCCATAAAATTTCTGAAGTACTCAGCTGAGATCAGATTTTGCTGGACTCATTGCCCAAGTGAATGTAGGTGAATACATTGGCTACATTTTCTTTGAAAATGAAGCCCTAATTTTTTTTCCTACCACTGCCTGTGCAGAAAATCATGTATTTGTGGGACCCACCATCCCAGGTGGACTGGAAAAATGGTTTTCACTATGCAATTTTTCTGTTTCTATTTCTACACAGTTTTTTTACTGAGCATAAAAATTCTGAAAAACTCCCACTCCTCCACAGAACACACATGGGCATACACACAAAAGAACAGTACATTTCACTGAAAGACAATGGGATTTCTAGCCTGATATTGGACCAGAGCTATGAAGTATTGAGAAAAAACCCATGTTGGTGACATATGTTACATGACAACTCCTATAAGTAAGTTTTGGAAGGCAGACATAATTGCATATGAAATGAAAAAAGTAGGTTGCTTCTTATGCTATTTCAGTAAACCAATGTTAATGAGATTTGAGCTGTGTTCTTTAGAGATCCACACGTGTTGACAACTCAGGTGATAATTTTCAATCATAAAAAATTGACAAATTTTTCTTTGATGATGTTTGTTTCTTTCAGGAGCAGAAACTGAATGAAGATGAGAAGGTAGGACATCACCCTTTGAAGCATGTGTCTAGTAACCTCGCAAAAGTCTAAATACCCAGTCTTTTTTTTTTCTGTATTTTTAATGTGAATTTTAAATAATCAAATATCTGATAAACTTGTGCTTTAATGGTAATTTCACTCCTGCTGTGAGTAATGTAACTATTTTCTCTGCTTTCATACTGAATGTAAAATAATGAGAAAACAAGAGACAACAGAGTGATTCAATTCTGGTTTCTAATGCCTTAAGCCATAAATCTAATGCTACATATGACATCTATAATGTTCTTCAGTTTTATTGGGCAAATTTCTTCTTCCCCTCCATTTTTGCAGGAAAGCTGCGTAAGGTAATGACTCATTTATTTTATGTTCTTTACAAGCCCAGTGAAAATAATTCATGGGAAAGTTACAGACATAATTACCTACATACCTATGAAAGTATAGGATGAGGACCTGACTGACAAGGACTTCTGTGTAAGATCAAGCTCACTAGAAGTGTATGAAAAAGGACTTCATTTACAGGCCAGTGACATTAATGGAAGTCTTTTTGCTAGGTTTTGTAAAAAATTTCAGAAGAATTATTGTCAGTTATTTAAAAACAGAAAAATATTTCAAATGCATCATTTTTTTCCCCTAAGAAAGGAAAGAAATAGTTAACTTTAATAAAAAAGTTCTCAAATTTATCCCTGATGTAATTTTATCAATGTCTTCAGTGAGGTTATATGAGTCACTAATTTTCTCTTGCAACATTACCAAATGGTAGTACAACATCTTTTGGTCTTGGGAAATTCCTTCCTTCAGAGAGTTAACAGACCTCTACTGAAGCAAATGGAAAACTTGTTGTTATGTTGCATTTTAAATTATTTGTTTCAGATATTCAATAATAATGTTGGAGGCTGCATGAAAGAAACAATTTTACCTTTAACTTATAATTTACATTTCCAATTCTCCATCTTCTGTAAATGGGAGTAACTCTAGGCTTATCTAAAGAGATACCGACATGCCTTTTGAATATAAGGTAATAGCTTCAGACTGTTTTCCCCCCTTTCCTATAGCCTGACAGCAACCAACAATAATTGTGTTCAGTAGGATGGCTGTAAATTGTCGAAGCACTTCAAAGATTTGTCAGAAAATCAATCTAAGAACAATTGCTAATAATGTCTTGACAACGGTAGCCACCAGTGTGTCCATTACTAGTGATTTCTAGTATGTCAGAAAAGGTATATCTGTCACGCATTGAATTGTTTAAATGATACAACTGGAGAAACCAATTCCAAAATTAATGCCCATTTAGTGGAATTACACCATCATTTCTTCCTTGATTGACTTCATTTAGTTTCTAACAAATCCTTGTCTTTTACAATTTGGAGCTCTATATGATAGCCCTGCCTCTTGATCTTTATAAAAGCCCTGTCTCTTGGTCTGTAAGCAAGTTTCAAGATGCAATAATTGCTAGCTGAAAACTAGCAAAGTTCCTTCTGAAAGTTCACCACTGCAAAACTCTTAGGAATGTAATGAGGGTTTCTGGTTTATGTGCTTAAAGATTTATTTCCACTGTATGTTATACTCCATCCACCTGCAAATGAGATTCAAGCTGTTTGTTCTTTTAAAGGTGATTTTAACTTCAGAAGTAATCATACTCCCAAGAGATGCAATGACATTCTCAGAGGTACAAAATACAGAATATCAAGATTGTATAGCATCATTCTACTGATAATTTCCCCTAGGCTAGGTAGGACCTTTTAATCAATATTTTAAGAGTATGCTTACTAGAAAATGAAAGCTATCGTCAGTATAAAGAGGTGGGATTTTTCTGTTCCATATTTTATGCAAGTTATTTAACTTTTTATTGGTGCTATTCTTTAATGAAAATATATATTTTGTTTCAAATAAAATAAATAAGATTTTTAGGTGACAAATTTTAATCTTTCAGCAGGATAGAATATGTTTCAGCAAGAGTAACTTTTTGGGGAGTGTCACAAAATCAAAAAAAACCCACCCTAGAATAACCCCAGACTTCATTCCTAATTTACCTACAACTTTTTACTTTTACTGGCTTGACCTACAAAATTTCTAGCCATACAATTTCACACACTAGTGAATCTACTACTAAGAGTATTAAAACAGAATTTTGTTGTACTGGCTTTTTCTGTATTATTATACTTTTCATGCTTGAAATTTACATTAAAAGAACAAGTGGTTAAGCACTTTCACAGTGCTGTTAAGAAAATATTACCTGTCACATTGGAAAAGTATAAATATACAGGAGCATATATGCCTATGTATAAAGCACATATGCACACTTCAAATTTAGAATGCATTCAGGAAGATTAATATGATTTAAATATCCATACTTACATACGTTTGTGCTTCTGTCCATCTATCCATATATAAATAAGTAATCAGAAGTAAAGTTCTTGAAATACAATGTTAAATGTTGTATCTAACAGCCAGGTTTTGCCAGTGAACATACAAGCATATCTCTTGTCACACACCCAACACTTCCTGGTACAGCATTCAGCAGGATTCAGGGAAAATTGCATTTTAAATATGCTTCTGAAGATTCTTTTTTTCTTGTTGTTTTATCGGTTTTCTAGACCAGATTAATACTACAAAAAAGTTGTGAATTATGACACTTGTGGGATGATGAATTCTTATGGTCCCACTACAGATTCATGGCCAAGAAAATTATTTTCTTAAATGCTATCTAATAGAAAAAGACATCACAAGCTGAACATAAAATAAAACTGAAGCCCACACTCCATGTCAAGTTCCTTCCTTGACACAGCTTTCACTGACATAAAAGTAACAAAAATGAGTGAGCATATGGACATTTATCAGAATCCGTTTAGTTGCTTAACATCCTCAGAGTAAATACACGTCTTTCAAAACTGCTGTGGTTGCCTATTGCCTTTTACAGACTTGAATCATCTTAGATCATCCAAAAGATGTCCAGGAAACAGTCATTTCTGTTTCTTCCCATTGCACTTTTTTTTTTTTTTTTTTTTTTTTTTTAATTTTGTAGTTATATCTAAACAAATACATTGCACATTTCATTGGTTAATTGGTGGGGGTTTTTTGAGAACTTTGGCCAAAGTCCTGAAATTATATATTCTGTCTTCAATCATATGAAGCAATACATAAAATACATGTGTGAAAGGACTTTGAAAAAAAAGATCTGAAGTAGGAAAAGACTAGAAAAAATAGTAAGAAATAAGTAAGAGAATAAGAAGGTTTATCTTTTGTGGGTTTTTTTTGTGGTTTTGTGGGGGTTTTTGTTTGTTTGCTTGCTTTGGGGGGTGGTGGTGGTGGTTTAGTTTTGGATTTTTTTAAATTCCATTTTGTTCTATAGAAAACATGAATACTGGGTATTAGGGGATGGACATGACCTAGACATAAGGTTAGGTAAATTTCTGGTATCAGTTCTCAAATGAAAGATCTATTTTCATCCATTCATTCTGTATCAGTTTGTGGGTTTTTTTTTCTGATAAAACTTCATAAGAATGACCAAGTCACTCAAGTGAAGGAGAAAGTAGAAAGCATTAATTTATTAAATGAGATTTTAAAATATATACATATTTTAATACAATCATTACAAAAAAAAAACCATAGCAAGATGCATATAATTACTACTACTATTTTAACAGTGCCAATACTTTTTAGAGTTGCCTGTGCACCTTTTCAAAAATATTTATTACAACTGACTAAATCAGGCATACAAAAAGCCTTTGTTTAAACTATCTCAAGAAAACACTGCTGAAAGAACAAGATAATATTTCACCCCTGATTCAGATACTGCAAGAATTCCTTCTGCTTTAGTCATCCTCATCACTTTTATGTAAACAAATTGTAGGCCAATAAAACAATGTAAAAATGTTGTCTGACAAATCAACTATACCTACAGTTTAGAAACACCACTGGGGAGAATATCTTGTCTAATTCACATCATTTACACTTTGTCAATTTATGCAAGAAATTAATTAGGCTGTTTATCTTTCTACTTTGAATAGATTAGAAAGATTATGCTACTGGAGATAAGAACACTTCCATAGTAAAACACTATCAGCTGTATCTTTTAATTGCTTGAAGTATTATAAATGGAAGAAATCCAATTGAAATAAGTGGTTAGAGCTTTTTTTTTTTTTTTTTTCTGGATTTTCCCATAAAAGTTGTTGATTTCTGCTATGTTTCATTTGATCTGTTTGGTCTTGTATTTGGAGTTTTGGTTGTGGTTTTGTTTTTATTTTGTTTTGTTTTGTTCTGGGTTCTTTTTGTTGTTTTTAACTCACAGAAAAACTTACTTTACCATAATTTCATTGTATTTATCAGTTACTTAATGCAGTTATATCCCTTCTCACCTATATTCATAAAACTAAAAAGTCTTTTATTATGTCATTGAAACACTAGTTTCTCAACCTATGAGATACCATTGGATTTGTATAATTCTTTCTTCAAATATAATGCTTTATTATACAGTACAGACACACACATACATGTTTGTGTGTATTTCATATAGCATCAGTTGTTCAAAACAGGAAAAAAAACTGGTCACCAGGAATCGTACATTAATAAGCATACCAGTCTTATAATGAGAATTCTTTAATTGTCAACTTCAGTGTACTGTTAACACTTTTAGTGTTTCTTCAACCATCAAATATTAACCAACGTAACAAGGCAGACATCTATACGGTTAAGAATTTTGACAATAATAGATTGCTTACTACTAATTTCTATGAGTGCTGAACCTTTACAGGAATCTGAATAAGCCCTGTGTCCCTGTACACACTCTGATATCTAGGAAAAATTAGATTTGAGGGATTTGGAATTTAACATTTTTTTATAGACTTACAGCAGACACCTCTAAATCACCTCCTGCAGGGAAGATTCTACAACTGTGCTGTGCAGCATGTGGGACAGCAATAATCAACTCAACTGTTTAAGGATATAAACAAAAGAACAGGAAAGAAACCCCATGGAAAACCAAAAGAAGCAGGATGGAAATACAGCCTGCCAGACCTGGCCAAATATTAAAAGAAAAATATTTTACATGTTGTTTTTTTTTTTAAATTGATACTACAAAATTCTGCATTTCAGGCTTTCATAAGAAGCTTCTGAAACAGAAAGACACTTTAAAAGTCAAAGTTTGTAACATTACAAGAAAAAAAAAAAAAAAAAAAAAAAGGTGTAATGGTAAAATAATCTCATCATTTCTGCCATGGTGCTTTTTGAACTATTACCTTCACAGAATGAGTGGAATCACAAAGCAAGGCTAACAGATCTGTTCTCCTGGATTTAGGCTTCCACTGGCTAGGAACACTGTTTGCTGCCCGTGTATGCAGATATGACAGCTATTTGTGTTAATACAAATGAGGTTTCCTTATGAGTTTGATCTCAGTTGCATGCTAATCATATTGTCTCTTATTATAAAACAAGCACTCAACTGTATTATCTTTAACATTATGAAATAAACTTAAAACACAAGAGAATATTTTGGTAACCTGTTTAAGCTTGTTTGTCTCAATAACTTCTTTACTTATGAAATTATTACAGCAACATGTTAAAAGTCAACATACTTCATTCAAATGAGTTCACATTAAACATAGTGTTTCCCAAAAGAACTCAATATATGGAAAGAGAAAAAAACCCAATGAACTACAGCACCTGCAAGTTTCCAGTAATTTTAGTTTTCATTATAACAGCTATCTGTCTTTTACCTCACTCCCCAAAACTGTAACATTAAACTTCCATTAGTAGGAAACCATTTTGATAAAATCCATAATATAATAGTTTTACTGTCTATTGCTGTTTGACCCTTACTCATTCTTAACAGATGTTTTCTCACAAGGGATTTAATGTACACAAATGCAGTTTATGCCTGGAGGACCTCTGTCATTTTTACAGATTGTTGCCTCTTTGTTCATTTTATCTTTCTCACTTTGAAATTACGTCAGCTCCTGTGTTAGATGACTGTGTTAACATGAGTTTGAAAATGCACCAGTTAAGTTACGCATGTAGCATTGAAGTACAGTTATGTCACGGACTCTTCAAACCATGCTAAAACAAACAAACAAATAAACAAAGAAACCAAAGCCATGAACAAATTCATTTTTAGTCTGCACAGTAAGAAAAAAACCCCTTTTTCTTTACAATCTCCTGATAAAAAAAAAAGATTATTTGCTGATATTACCAGCTGACATTATCACAAATTGTGTAGGAGTATTTTTTTTTTTTCATGTTTTAGGAAATATAATCATATGCTGGAATACAGTTATTTCCAGAACCATCCAAATTCAAGCTAAAGAAATAACAAAAACAATTACTCACCCTGAGCTTGCAGGTTTGGAACTCAATCAAAAATTCTCTATCCTGAGATCTGAGAAACAAAAACCAAAAGTGATTTATCACCACTGACAATAGTTAGACATTAGATATACAGAAAAATGAGTAAATGACAATTCAATACTCCAAATAATTAACATACATGTATTTTACATAAAGATCAATTGGCTTAAAGTTTGAATAGCACACTTAGAAAGAAACACATTTTATGTCAGAAAAGATGCCTGGTAAAAGTCTAAGCTTTCAAGTGTGTTCACTTTTCCTATCCCTACCCCCAACAGTGTTCTGAGGAAAAATTAATTTAAAGCTTTCTCCTGGAACTGAGAATTTGTGAATGTCCATGGAGACCAATAAACTCCAGGGATATCAGGATAGAAGAGGTTCAGACTTTACGCAACGCAAACGATAACTTAAGAAGTTTATTTGAACATAAATAGCTCCTTTAGAAAACAAATTACTTTAATGCTCAGAAGATATTAAAAAAAAATAAAAATCAGACTACATTCTCAGATATCAGTTCTAAGAGTGGGAAATCGAAATAATCAAAATAATAATAGGGGATATACATTTCATGTTTTACAGAGTTCAGAATGCTCTGTGACAGCTGATGAAAGTGCATTGAAGTAAAAGCAATAGAGAATCTGACTGGAGGTGGATGTTTGTAAATCTGGGGATGGGAAAATGAAATTGCTTCTATAAAAGCAGAGGAAGAAAACAGATTAGTGCAGCAAATCTCTTTTATGATCATCAAATACAAATGATTCATCACTGTATTAACATTCATTGCATGGACCTGGATTCAGTTCTTTATAATTGCTAAGATTTGTTAAATTTATCAATAATATAACCATGGTTATTTCATTAATAAGGCTTGAGGTTACCCATTAGCTTAACAAGAACAATCTGAAATTGATTTTCTTGCAGCAAATTAGTTTCCAACTTTTTGTCTACAGGCATTTTTCTTTTTCCAGTACAACATTAATGAAGATTAATGCTTAAGATTTTAATTCTGGCAAATAAATATTAGAAAATACACAAAGTAAAAACATCTGAATAACAGAAAAGAAAGATGCACAGAAAAATTGATGCATAAACATAATAATAATTTATTTTATTTTTATGTGAATGTTAATTAACATACAAAAGAAGAAGATTAAATGCTATAGTGGTAATCTGCATGCTTTGGAAGACATATGTATGTCTCTGTAATCTTGAGATTATTCAAGACATCCTATTAACAGCTTATGCATTCAGTGCTTGCAGGGTTGCCAAGTTCTAACAATTTTTCCATGGTGTCTGTGTTAGATAAATTAGTTTTGAGTTCTGTTTCTTATGGGCTTTTATTTGCTTGATGGAGGGTGTTTTGTTTATTTTGTTTGGGGTTTTATTTATTTTCATGGCTCAAGGAGTGGCAGATTTTTTTCCCCAAATATTTTAGACATGCTCACAAAAGTACCTGAGGATAAACTTTTATATATTTGGCCATTCTTTATCTTAAAAAAAAAAAAAAAAAAACAAAAAAACAAAAAAAAAAAAACCAACAAAACCCAAACAAACCATCAACAAACCAGATTATTTTTCTTTATAATGCTTCTAACAAAGTTTGGAGCTGAACATTTAAAAGTGAAAATCGCATGGGTCCAGCAGAGCCTTGTCATTGTTCCCTCGTTAAAGACTTCAGAATTTCTACCACCACAATGCATTTTGTCTAACACTCATTCTGTCACTGCAGAAGTCATCAGTATGTATGATGATACCTACAGTACTCCTAGGGGTTAAAAAAAAAAAAAAAAGAAAAGAAAAGAAAAGAAAAGAAAGAAAATCCCCCCCAGATACAACAAAGCTCCCATCTTAAGATGTTAACTTACTCTTATCTCTCCAAACAAATTTCCCCAGGACATTCTTCTGTATTTTTTAACTTTCTTCCCTTCCTTTTTCTTAGGAAAGCAGCAGCACATGACCACTAACAAGCCTATCACAGCACAAGTGAAAAAGTGCTACTTAAGCCATATATACTTTGCAAACAATTGGTCTGAAAAAGTCCAAATTAATTTGTGGTTCACAACATCTTTTTTCTATTTTATTATTTTGAGTCTGTGTGGGGGCAATTATGCTAGACCATTTTGCTGTAGTTTTAACCCAATGAAGTTACATAAAATTGAAATTCGTTGCAAACCCTTAAATCTTACTACCTTACCTTCAGAGAATCAGTTAATTATAGCACCAATCTAATCGTTACATAGAAAGCCTTCATGTGTTTTAAACCAGAAAATATTAGATTAATAATCTTCAAGCATAATCCCAGTTCCGTAGTGAACTAAAATATCGATCTGCAAAACTCACAAATTCCTTCTGTCCCCAAACTTTCCTGCTCTGTAAAATCATCTTAGGGGTTTCAATTAAACTTTCTCATGTACTTTGAGAGGTTTAGATGAAAAGTGCTTTTTTTTTGTACTAAGGATAATTTCTACATATATAGAATAAAATATCAATAAGATTATTCATTATATTGTATTGTCAGGAAATTAATCATACTTTGGAGAAAATAGGAACACTACCTCCTGAAAGTAATTTGGTTTTATTTTAAAGTAAAAAGTGATTTATTCTCCAAGTTTGCAAACACACAGAACTCAGGACATTATTCAGCAACAATTTAAATGCTTAGCCGTTTCCCATTTTTGTAGGACATTTCTTCCACAATTGTCAATATTTTAAGGCTTCTTTTTCCTGAATTGCTTTGGATTTCACAAGACCTCTGTGGACTGCAATCATCACATTTTTAGAAATCAAGTTAAAGGCTATTATCCTGTGAAAATGCTTTATTATATTGACATTATCACTTAATTAAAAATCACTGATAAGAATAATCACTAAGTAAGTAGAGTATTGCATTTTCAAGTTCATTTTATTAACACTCCTTATTTAAAGGCACTGTGGAAATTAACAGACAGTAACAACTAGTATATGATGGCTCAATATGGGATAATGTTACTGTACCTTTCTTTCAGTGGGTCAGAAAAAAACCAAAGGCAATAAAACTCTGATTTCAATGGTCTTTTTGCACTTTGACTTTAATATGCTGGCAATAAATCATCATAAAGAACAAGTCCTACTACATTATGATGATGATTACTAAGACAAACTCCAGTAGGAATCCTGAGTGCATATTATCACTTTAATTCCATTAATTCTTATTTCTTTGTGCAAAGGTTGCAACAATAATCAACAAAAAAAATGTTTATTAACTCAGTGAAACTTAAATTCAGTTCCAAAACAAAACATTGTCCAAAATCTTATTTCAGTCCTGTGAGATAGTATCCTGAAATATCCACATCAAGATGAGGATATACTTAAAAATTAGGAAATTCCCAAGTACACTGTGAAAGAGTTAGATATTTTCAACATTTAATTCAAGTGTAATTTATTCAAGTGTAACTTATTTTTGGCAGCACTTTCTAGATATATGTAATGTTTTGCTACTTCTGGAGAAGAAAAGTTCCTTCTCTCCCTATTTGTCTTTAAGAATTTCCCTGATTTTTAGAAAAAGAATGTAACATAAGAGAGACAGGTAATAGCTCATGGATTATTTTCTTCGAATAACTGTTGATGATAATATGTGGCATGCAGCTCTTAGTACCAGAAGTTAGCTCCCTTCCAGTTCTTAATACAGTTTTGTTCAAATCTTCCATTAAGGACATGTCAGCTCTTCTTTCTCAACTACAAGTTTTAAATCTGTGAGTAGTTTTTTAACCAATAAAATTCTATCCAAAATTTTGTAAACAGAGAAAACAAGGATCCTCAGAATTTTCATTTAATATGTTTAAGAATGAGTTAATCAGAATTTATGTGCAGTCCCTGTAAAAGTAATTAATATGTTACACATTTATTAATAAATTCCTAATCAATTTTATCTGCATGTTACAAAGGTGCTAACATAACCGGGTATCCAGCACTTCCCATGAATACTTGCAAGTTTGAAGATCTATACAATAACATGAGAGAAAAAACAAAACAGATTTTTGTCTAAATACTGTTAAACTTCAGCCCTTTTGTGTGACAACCTGCCTGGCTTCTCCTATTTCAAGTTGTTGGTAAGAACTGGGTCAAACATGAAAGATGTTAGATTAAACTGATATAACCCATTTTTACTTTGAAAATGAAACAGAATATCTCCAGAAGGATTTACGTCATGTTTGCTTAGATTTGTCCTCTAAAATCAATCCCATGAGCATAGGGATATAAAGAAGCTATCATTATTAGGGAATGTATATTTACAGTATAATGTGTACTCTGGTACTTGTATATACATTCGTAATCCATGATAGAGGTTTTATAGATAACTATTTACGAAGGAGTGTATAGCTAACTTGGCAAACTACCTACAACTTTGACTTTAAAATCACCAATATTGTGCTAAAAAGCAAATGTTAATGTCAGTGCAACTTGAGGAAAATTCAAATTGTTTATAAATGGTGCTAATTATGAGAGAAGAATTACTTTTTCTGCCTTGGTCTGCATAATTTTTTATGCCTTGGTCTCCGTAAGGCACATTTATTTATTTATGAATTGCTAAGGGATGATTTTTTTCCATGAGGAAGAAAAAGGTAAACATTATATAGTTACGTTTTTTATGAAGGGGTATATAAGGGTTGTGTGCTATTGCATTCTTGTAAGCAGACCAGCAAAATATGCATCAGATGTAACCACCAATTGTTTGGAAAATTGCTTTCAGTTAACAAGGAATGATTATTAGTCATTTCAGCTGGGGTTTCCTGCAGGGGTCTGTTTTGGTCACATTGTTTATAATGTTATTCTGCACTGGTTTGTGCCTTGGATATAAAAGACAGACCTTCATTCTGTTGTTGATCTTCACAAGTCTTTGTAGTGTGTCTTCAGACAAATATGTACTTTTTTTTTTTTTTTTTTTTTTTTTTAACTGATTAAGATTTGCAAAGGATGTTTTGAAGGTGATGTTTGTCTGTCTTTCATGTTTTGCAGTTCTAAAATAGTGTATATCATAGAATATCTGAATAAGATAGGAACTCTGAGCTTCAGAGTGCACATAACATTATAGACATCACTGACTTTGGCTAACAAACATTATCAATACTCCATGTGTATACAGTGGGATACTTTTGTCAAGACAAAGATATTATTAAAGGTTTCTGCAGATACTGCTTTTTCCCATGCTATAAGTCATTTTTCTAGGGGCCTTAGAGGTTTAAGAAAATTATTTTTGAAGTTTTACATTCTTCACAGATATTGACTTCCTAGCTGTTGCAAATACTTGTGAGACAGATTAGCTACGAATGTAAATTTCAGTGATATAACTGTACTCACAAGAAAAACACAGAATCTGAAGAGTCAGGGATGTGGGAGTGGCCTGCTTATATGGTCAGTTACTAGATTCACTAGATTATGCTGATGCTACTTGTTTCTGCTTTATCTAGAATTTTCTTTGATATAAAAGAGACAATAACTGTAAAAATACCAAATAAAAAATTTACTTCAAACATTAAAAGAATGAGGAAAACAGTCCCAAAAGCAGTAAGTTTATAATTTTGCTTTAAAAACATTAAGTACATTGAATTTCTGGTGGTTAGATTTTTTCACATAGTGGAATTTCTGCCACATGCTTAACTATAACAATTTATCATAAATGAGTGGTAGAAACTCAAAGAAACATGAGTAACATGTAGACTAAGGGCTTAAATAAAATATTCAAAATGCATATTTTTATTTTTAAGAATTAATTGATTTTATGTCTCAGTGGATAGAGATCCTGATTCATAAATATCTCATGTTACATAACAGTGCTGCTAATAACATTTAAAACTTTTATCTGAAAATAGACACTTCTGAGGTTTCCAAGCTGCCTTTTCTCTAATCTGTGTTAGATGGTAGCATGATAATAACTTATTGGTGGAAGTTGTGTGATATAAAATGTAACTGATTCCACAATTTACAGAACCCAGCAACACATCATAATGGTATTTCATAGTAATAGAAGAATTAAGACTGTATTCTTCTTTAAAAAATTATATTATGGGATGGATGAAGTATAAGATGCTTAGCCTTTTAAATGTACTAGTTCTCTCCATAATGTCCATTCATAAAAGTAGTTATATTAATATTGTTCATATTAATATCTAGCTTCTGTGTTTGCACATAACTTTAAGAACAGAACTAAGATCATTCAAGAGTCTCCATTGCTTCCTCAGGAGCCTAGTCCAATATGGTACTGTAAGCCTAGTTCATCCAGTATGTAAGAATACAATTACTTTGTTTAGTTGCTTCCAGTGAAAACTTGTTCTACATATGCAGAAACAGAAAGAGAGAGAGAAACCACAAAAAGCTGGAAAATGACATGGTGAAAAAGAGAGCATTCTTTCAGAATAATTCAATTTAAGTCACTCAAATCTAGCTTAGTAAAACTATGATTTATGCTAAAGATAATACAAAGATGTACTCTTACACAATACATAACCTTTCAAAGGACACTATAAGCATCCTACCCTTTGTTATTATTTGGGATAAGAAGACACGCTGGTAATAACATAGTGCAAATTCTAAGGGTGTAGAAAAAAAATCAGGATTAATTGCAGGTGTATATAGCACAAGAAATCACTCTTGAGAGTGCAGAATTGACATGATACATCTATATTATCATCCTTTTTATTGTACTCAAGGTTATATCAATAAACATCTCTTCTGTCAATTCACTATATAGAGGTGTGCTACTGAGTATGAAAAAAATAGATTTATAAAAATATTTTTACTGTGAAGCCTGGAAAGGCAATTTGATCAGCTGGAACTTATGTTAGAGTTGATTCTATCTAAAGTTTTCAGAAACACTAGAATTATTATAAAACAGCATACCTGGGTTACCAAACATTGACAGGTGGCCTGCAGTACTCTTAAAGCAACCACTGAAAATATCAACCTTTGCTGCAGGACAGATTTTTTCTTTATTTAACTTTCTAAAATATTGTTTGTTTGGTTTTTGTTTTAATGAATGAGACAATTTATGAAATCACACCATAGAAATGACTGATCTGTGGAAAAGTGTTTTGGATTAATGAAATAGGATGGGGAAAAAGAAAAACTAGAAATGTTCAGAGCCATGGAATATAATGGCAATGGCTGCCCATTATTCACAGCTGCCAACTTTTTTTTTTTTTTTTTTTTCCCTTGCAGGTTCCAGTTACACCAATGCTTCAGAGCTCCCACTGGAAAACAAAAAAGCACTTCTAATACCAAAAGGTTAAGAATTTGTCTTCTACAATATTACTTTACATAATGTGTATGTCAAAGGCTAAGGTTCTGGCTCACTTCAAGCATTAAAGTGTGTGAGAAAACAATTTTGAAGAACTCAGTTTATAGACAATCAGGTCTGTTCTTATCCCACAGCTTGCTTTGTTGCAATTGACAGAGAAAAGTCTCAAGTTAAAAAGACATCAGTTATAAATATGTCTCATCCTATTATTTTTACTCAAGAATTACAAATACTGAAAAAACCAAAGTTTCTTTCAGAAATATTTGGGCTGTATACCCGAAGTTTTAGTGTCTATGTATTTTTTCTCTTGGCGATGAGCTACATCATTTAATTAAAAAATATTACATTTAGCAAATCACGCTGGGAGAAAAGATGATATGCTCTTAACTATTCTGTGTATTTTTCCATTGTGACATCAAGCACTAATGTGTGCAAGGAGCTGGTCTACAGGACTGGTGGCTCATAACATTAGGACAACTTAGCATTCCCTTGTCTCAAATCATGGAGAAACATATGGTGGCATTTAACATGAAATTGTGACATCTCCTGTAATTGTGACTAACAATAATGACATATTGGGCATTGCTGTAGATGATGTAACATGTAACGTATCACTTTGTTCATTTATGGTGATCACAGAATGGTCTAGATGCTTGCAACTATTTTATTACATGTTCATTAGGACAGCTAGAAATTAAAATTGGTCTTTTATAAAGTTGCTGTCAACAGGGATGTGGAGACTGCTCTGTCTGTGGTTTGGAGATTAGAAAAATGACTTGGTGTCATCTAAGTTACAACACTTCAAAACCTGTTTTCATTCAGGAATGCAGAAACCTTTTAGTACTGTGGTTATTTTGTGGGAGAAGCATGCAAGAAGCAAGTTCATGACATTACGGTAGGTGCCAGAGAAGTGGATGGATCTTTTGCCCTAAGATTGTCATCAAACAGATACAGGATGAAAAGGCTCATGTCTCTTCTGTATCCAGTTCATAGTTATTTGCTATAAAATGTAACTCTGTGACCTGTCCCTGTGCCTTTTGAATAGCAAAAAAATCTTTGATGATCTGTCTGAACAAACAAACTTCAAACCCCACAAATTGTTGTGCAGCAGAATTCCTATCTCATGGATGTCGCTTTCATTTGTAATTCATAATTTTTCCCAGCGGAAAATTAAATGTATCATTATTTGTATCAATTATTTATTGCAGGTACCTTATGACATGACAGTTTTGTTGTTCTTGTGTCAGTCAAAGCCCTAGGTGTTTGTTATCATGTGATGAAGCCTACTGGAACACATTGCTTAGATGAAGGAAAGTTTGGTTATATCTACCTGGCACTAACTGATTAAATAAATGGCATTTGAGCTGAAAGACAAAGAAGCAATAGTCAAACTTTTTTACATAACCATTGTGGGCTTCACACTTCTTCAAGACATCTGGGATAGGAGATCAATAGGTAACAGAAACTTTGGTGACAGTTACTAACTGATCTTAGATGGAGAGTCACAGAGAATAGTTTAGAGCCACATGATCAGTGTATGCCGAATACCTAACATAGAAAGTAAGAGATAGTAAAACCATTAATTTCTTAAGGAACACACACCCACAGGTGTCTAATGTGGTGTCTCGGTGGAGTCACAGAGCACAGGGTTTGGCTGCCCAGCCAAACTGGATGCACCAGGCATTAGCCTGGGTGTCTGCCTCCTAGGACCGTGCTGCTGGGCCTGGTCAGGCCACAGCTGCTGGGCCCTGGCACATGCAAATGTGAAGTGTGTGAAAGGGCTGTGGAATAAAAATTTTAGAAAAGAAACTGCAGTCCACCATATATATATACCTCGCTTAGGAAATTTACCTCTGATCATGTTTTTGAGCAGAGCTGTTCTGCTCCCACACAACTGTACTACCAACACTCCCCCATGAAAAAATTAGAAAGAGATGAAGCAATAAGACTATTTTTCAGATATGCCCAGTCAGGGGTTTAATATCTCCAAGGAGGGAGGCTCCACAGCCTCTCGAGGCTACTTGTGCTGGAGTTCAATCACCCTTATGATGAAAATATTTTTTCTATTATCTAGCTGGTATTTCTTGATTATTTTTTTTATTATTATTTTTTTTTTTTTTACACTCCCACCAGGCAATATTGGGCAGAGCCTGGTTCTATCTTCTATGTGTCCTCCCACCAGGTATCTGCACACACCAAGCTCCCCCCTCCAAATCCCTCTCCTGCATCCCCCAAGGCTGTTCCTTCCTTGGATGAACAGACCTACTTCTGCAACTTTTGACCAGAATCCCTGTGGCCCAGACCTCAACGACTTTGGTAGCCTCCCTGGGAGTCTTTCCAGTAGGTCAGTGTCTGTCCTGTGTGTAGGACCTTCAGGTTGGGATCCTTCCCCAAATCTGCTTGTGCAGCCTGGGATGTGGTGGTGGCTTCTTTACTGCCTGAGGGCAATGCTGTCTGATGGCCAACCTCACATCCCAAGGGCAAAAAGGCCTATTATTCTCATACCAGCTAATCTTCCCTGACTTGTTCTTCTGTAGGGTTTTCTCAATCCCAGGAGCCAGGCTTACATTTAGTTTTGTTGAATACTTTCATTAATACATTGAGAAATTAAATAATCAGTACTGTACAAATTAGACAACATAGAGAATCATAAAATCATTTAGGTAGTGCAGTTTGAGGTGTGATAGAATTTTTGCATTTACACCATTACATATTTAACCATCCTGAATTTACAGTGAAGTTATTGTCCTAGATGTGCACTCATACCTAAATCAGGTAGAGCACGTAATAAAAACACAAATCTGAAATTCCCTATTCAAACAGACTTACATCCAATTTGTTTTAAGCTATTGACTACCTTTGCTCAAAAAATGGGATGCTTAACATCTTCATTAATGAGTCTATACTACGGGACAGAGTGTACCATCATCAGGTTTGTAGAGGATGCCAAAAGGGGAGGAATGGCTGATAATCTAGATGGGTGTGCCATTCAAAACCAGCTGGATAGGCTGGAGAAAAGGCCCACAGTAATCTTTAAAGTTCACTTAAGGTAATTCAAAGCCCTGTTCCTGGGGAACAATAACTCCACACACGAGCACAGGTTGGAAGCTGACCAGCTGGAAAGCAGCTCTGTAGAGAAGCACATGGAGGCTCTGGTGAGCACCAAGTTGACCATGACCCAGCAACAGGGTCTTGGGGAAAAGAAGACATCCTATGCTGCATTAACAAATGCATTGCCTGCAGATCAAGGAGGGTGATTCTTCTCCATTCATTCCTGGTGGACATACCTGAATCGTGTGTCGGCTGCTGGGCTCCTGAGTACAAGAGACACATGGACATACTGGAGGAAGTCCAGTGAAGTGCCACAAAGACAATTGAGATACTGGAGTATCTTTCATATGAGGAGTGATACATGAATGAAGAGTGATAAGTAAATACACATTGATGAGGGGTTGAGTGAAGAAGAGTGCAACAGCCTTTTTTAAGTGGTTCCCAGTAATAGGTCAGGAGGCAATGATCACAAGTTAAAAGACATTGCAACTCCATATGAACACAAGTTATTTTTTTACATTGAGAAAGACGTCACACCAATGTTAATGTCTTACATATGTAATTAAATATTTAACTCAAACTGAGGGAATAATAAGGAGATGAATGTTAAATACTCTATCCAAACTGATTTCTACCCCCCTTTTTTTTGAAGTGTTTAGTAGCTTTGCTCAAAAAGTGAGAAAGTGAAGACAGAGAACAACTACTAGTCATGTTCTGCAAAGGCCAACAACAACTGATAACTGGATCAGGAAGATAACATACAAGAAAAAGGCAAGTGAGGCAAAATCAAAACAAAGAATGTAAACAGATTTGACCCATTCACACGTATCCTGTGACTGGGTAGTAGGGAAAACAGATAAACACCTCCCTCTGCATTTCCCCTCCTCAGAAGCTGTACAATGCAATAAGATTACCCTTCAGCTTCCTTTTCTCTGAACTACACAAGCTCAAAGTTCTTAGCCACTCCAGACCTTTAATCAACTTTCTTGCCCTTGTCTGGACACAGTCATAGATCATTCAGGTTGGAAAAGACCCTTAAGATCATCAAGTTCAACCATTAACGTGACACTGCCAAGTCCACCACTAAGCCATTTCCCTAAGCACCACCTCTACATATCTAAGAATAGTGACTCAACTACTTCCCTGGGAAGCCTGTTCCAGTACTTGACAACCCTTGCCATGAAGGAAAGCTTCCTAACATCCAATCTAAACCTGCCCTGGCACCACCTGAGGCCATTTCCTCTTGTCCAATCACTTGCTGCCTGGGAGAAGAGTCCAACACCCACCTGTCTACCACTTCTATTAAGGCAGCTGTAGAGATCTCCCCTGAGACTCCTTTCCTCCAGACTAAACCCCAGTTCCCTCAGCCTTTTCTCATAGGACTGCTTGTCTAGACCCTTTGCCAGCTTCCTTGCTGTTCTTTGGACATGCTCCAGCACCTCAAGGTCTCTTTTGTAGTGAGGGGCTCAAGCCGAACCCAGTATTCAAGGTGCAGTCTCACCAGTGCCAAGTACAGGGGGACAATACCTTCCCTAGTGCTGCTGGCTACACTACTGCTGATACAAGCCAGGATGCTGTTGGCCTTCTTGGCCATGTGGGCACACGGCTGGCTCATGTTGAGCTGGCCATCAACCAGCGTGCTCGGGTCCTTTTCTGCCAGGCAGTTTTCCAGCCAGTCTTCCCCAAGCCTGTAGCATTGTGTGGGGCTGTTGTGACCTGAGTGCAGGAGCCAGCTTTTAGCCTTGTAGTATCTCATACAACTGGCCTTGGTCCATCAATGCAGCCCATCCAGAGCCCCCTGTAGAGCCTTCCCACCCTTAAGCAGATCAACACTCCCAACCAACGAGGTGTCATTTGCAGACTTACTGCAGGTGCACTCAATCCTCTCATCCAGATCACTGGTAAGGAGATTAAACAGAACTGGCCCCAATACTGAGCTCTGGGGAACACCACTTGTGACCTGGCACCAGATGGATTTGGTTCCATTCACCACAAGCCTGTGGGCCCTGCAGTCCAGCCAGATTTTCAACCCGGTGGAGAGTATACCCCTCAATATATTATTTTTAATAATAATTAAATAATGGTTTTAATAATACTGTAACAATACTGTCTTTCTGAGGTATATATGCATCTTATAGATAACCACATAATAATCACTATGGATTTTCATTATGATTTACTGACTATCCAACAATAAGCAGTGAATGCCTTTTGGTTTCATGCCATTCACATAATTTACTAACTTTCCATTTTACAAAGCTTTGATTAACAATTTGAATATTTTCTTTTATTGTTTTTAGACCTGATATGAATAAATGATATTTTTTTGGCAAAAGGTAAAGAAAAGCAATTGTTATTCTACATAAATTTTTTATGCAGATTTTCCAGCTCCTCTATGGCTACTGAGAGCAGACAGTCTGATTTTAATATCTGTAGAAATTTTACCAGCCTGTATCTTAAAATTTCATATTTAGATGCAAGCTTTTTTCCAGATAATATGTTCCATGAGAATGTAAATCTGAAAGCAAGTGGTAATTGTCACAGGATATATTCTGCCATATTAAAAGTGTCAATTAAAAAATCATGGAAAATAGATTTAGAAAAAAGGTATCATATATGTATTTTTTAATATGTATTATACAGACAGCAATTGACAGAACAAGTGAAAAACGGTGTGGTTTAGTTTTTTAATGTCAAAATGCACACAGAAACTAGATAAATAAATGTCTTTACACTTCACTTACATGATTTAATAATACCTTGACCTGTACTAGAAACCAACAACAGACGTCTGAAAAATATTTTCCACTATCAATCCACAAGTTCTATTCTACCTATCAAGAAAGTAGATGGTAAGAAAGCTTTAATGTGTGTGTGTGAGGGAAGGTGGAGGCAAGAGAGAAAGGGAGAGAGCAAGCCATTACAACATAATATAACAATCATTCACTGCTAACTGAGATGGCAAATTTTCCATCAAAATCCTACAAGTAAGAAATGTTAGATAGTTACAGGTCACAAAACTAAGAAAGAATTCAGAGTGCCTGAGTGCAAGTGGAAGAGGAAACTATTTTGTGGTTCCTTCTGTAAACTGTATATATCTTGTTGCTTCCCAGAGAACTTCAAGCACTGTTAAAACATTTTAAGAAAAATGCCTGGAAAGATGGCCATGGTAATTTAATTCCATCCCTCTTACACACATAATGCACCAACTTTGTAGCTCTTTTCTGCAGAGATCATATTAAAGAAAACAAGTTACTAGCGTGAACCACACTGCTTTAAATCTAGTTCTGATTCACTGTGTGATCTGAACAGATTATTTAAAATGTGTATGTATTCTGCAACAGGCTCATGAGGGGTTTGTTTCACTGGGAAAGAGTGGGGTTTTTTTTTCATTTATACCTCCTGTGAAGTCAAATAATTAAATATCAACGGAGAATGATGATTCCACAATCTGACCATGTCTGGCGTTAGCAGTATGCTTTATTTTGAAATGAAAATACTTGTTTTTAATTACAAAATACTTTTATTTGCTGAAGAACAAAGCTTCAGTTCATTTACTAAGTGCTATTTTGATAAAAGAGGCAATATGGTCCCACAATTACAGTACAAAAGAACTGGATTCCTTATTTTGCCACTGATTTATTTTTCACTATTGGATAAATCATGGTTTTGTCTTTAAGTCTTCTCATTGTTAAACTGGGAAAAAACACCTGTTCAATGACTTTAAAGATCAATAGTTGCGAAAAGCTTTCCATTTATAAACATACAAGAGTCACTAAGTATTACAATTATATTTTGTCAAAACAGAGAGAAACTTTTCCTTCAAATTCTCCTCACTAGCAGAAGAATCTCAAAAAAACAGAGAAAGTTTAAAGGACACTTAAAAATATTTCTATTGCCTTGGATTTTGCAGAGAAAGCACTTAATAAACAGGCAATGACATTTCTCTTTATGGGAGACTCAGCAGCATTTTTACAGAAGAAAAGGAGACTGTACAGTCTAACACAGATTACAAATTTGAGATGAGAAGTAGCACAACCCTAAGAAAGAGTGAGTAACCTTCTTAGAGGTAACATAAGAGGTTGTAGAGGGTGACTGCTTTTCTGTGCAGTTGCTTATTAATACACTGTAATATTTTGATGAGACAGAATGAAAAGAAACCAAATCACGCAGATTTATGACACTTTGTGTCTTCTTAGTTAGAGACAGGTCAGTAAAAATAATGTCAAACAACTTAATAATGTGTAGACTATTGCACAGAGATGACTCAGACTTATCTCAAGCCATAAAAAATATAAAAATAACTAACACCTTAAGGGATCAAAATACAGGGGAAAAAAAAAAAAAAAGATTAAAAATGCACACTTTGCTACCATACCATCATCCAGGTCAAGTTTCTGTAACACATATGTGTGCAAACATGCATGTTTGTCTTAATGCAAATAATATTTGTGCAATTGAAAATGAAAGTATTTTTCTTGTTTTATTTTCATCTACTTGGGCTTAAAAAGCTACTACCTCAAAATTTCTTGTCATAAGCATTCTTCATTTTTTACATCAATGAGGTGTTTCTCCTGAACTCTTCAATGGTTCCTACATGCAACTGGGTTTTGGGACATTTTAGTTATATACCTGCAGGCTAGCCTACATTGATTCTAAATGTCAAATTAATAAATCTGATCTCCAAGCACCACAATTCTTTCATCATGTTTTTTGCCACTGATGGGTGTTTCATGGAGTCATTCTGATTTGTTAGGTCTAATATAATTTTCCCAGGAATTCCCACAGTGTGCAATGTTACAGCCAGACACCACCTTTCAAATGCTCTATCAAAGACTCTCCTAGCATGGAAGATTTCAGGGTCCCTTTCTCAATATCTTAAATTAATCAGTTTGGCAATTACCAGTTCCAAACTGAAAATGGATTAATTTAAGGCTTTCATGAAATAAGGAGATTTTGATTACAGAACTTTTGAATGCTATCATTTAAATACATAGTTTGCATATCGAATGGTTAGATATTTTACATGGTCTTTCACATGCTTTTTGTAAGATTTTTTACTATTTTCTGCTGTGTATTGTGGAGCTGTTGTAGTGAGTCCCCATTTTAGCATGTGCAATCTGAGTATATATCTATCTGTCACTTTTCAAGTTTTCAGAATAAGGTGTTTGGCTTTTAAATTAGATATTTATTTGTTTGTTTGTTTGTTTGTTTATCTATTTATCTTACAAAGGCCTTTAATTTCTAACATAAGTCTCAAAATTGATATAGGCTATCTTATACAAGGTACCTAAAAGGAAAAGCTGAAATACTACATTTTCCTTTTTTTCCAGGTCTTCTGTATTTCCTTTCCCAATGATGTCCCAGCCAAGACTTAATTTCCTCTCACATTTTACATGTTGTGAACCAGTCTTTCTCGAGTATTTGAGAAAAACTGCTGAAAGGTTAGTGTTAAGACCTAACAACTCTGAAATGAACATCAGAAAAGCTGAACAGATTTCCAAGAAAATTACTACTAGTGAATTTAAACCTGCCTGATATTTAAATCACATAAATATAAACCAGCAATTACAATTCAGCAGTTAAAACTGTAGGTATGTGTAGAATCAGTATCAGGCATGAAAGCTATTTTATCTAAGCATTTATGTTAGGAACATGAAGAATTAGCTGGTTTCATAGTGTTATTACACATACCCTGTGCTTTATTTTAAATAATTTTAGGTACTAGATACATGGAGATGTAATACTTTAAATAGATCTTCATAATGTATAACGAAGCACTCCACTTTTTTCATGTATTTCAGGTACAGAGCTGGAATTTATTTATTTAATAATAATACAGAATTTAATAATACTTAAATATATTATCTGTATTAAATAAGAATATATTTATTTAATAATAATACATAAATTATTAATAAAATATATTATTTATATTAATAGCACAACATTAAACAATTTTTCCCTCAAAATTTTCTGTAACTCCTCTGTTCACATTTTGTGTGTAAACCACACAAACAGGCAAGATTGTAAGATGTGAGACAACCACAAACCCTAGGCAATTATAGAAAAGGAAGGATAAACCAAAGAGCAGCATGCACTGATGCTACCATCTCCCTCACTTTTTCTGTGGAAGTCTGTATCTGACTTGGCTGCTCTGCCTTCGTCTTTCTCACACCCTCATTCTTAATACTCCTCTCTGGTTTCACAGGTATTTCTTATTTAGTCCAAGAGAGGTAGCATGATTCCTGAAGACTATCTCAAATACAGTTGGTAGGTAAAATTATGACTAGGAATTAGGAAATTGTGGGTTTCAAACAAAAAAAATTACATGTAGGTAGGAGCTCACCAAAAACCTGTCATACTCCCTCCCTCTCATCCCTCCCCGCCCCCCCCCCCCCCCCCCCCCCCCCGCTCCAATCTGGTTTATGAAGTAAAGCAGAACCTAAGATGTCAGATTTCAATGTTTTCCTCATGCATTTGTTTCACTGCCTCCATTGTTCCTCAATGATCCAATGCTTACATCACAGAAAACAAAAGCATAAACACATAAACATCCAAACATGAAAACATGAGGCAGTGGAACTGAGCCATGAGTGTGCCATTGGATTGTGTTTTCAATAGGGAAAAATATTTTTACCAGAAGATCTCATTTTGCTTTGGCATTTTACAATTATTGTCCATAATTACTCTCTGCTTCTGTCTTCCATCCAGCATTCTATAAAAATAGCACTCATTTTTAATGCATTACTTCAGAGAGTCCTTGTATTTTTTTAAATGTCTTGTATACATTCTGTTCATATAAAAAGAGGTACATTATAAAAATGTGGGGGGGTTTGTTGAAGGGAGTCAAAGGTTATAGTTAATACACAGGAATAGTTGCTCTTCTCACCCCATCACAGCCATCTCATATATCATTAGTGACTTCTGGCGCATTTTTCTCGTAACAGAAAAATGTATGCTATATGATTGATTTCCAGTTCTTTCAGATTATACAGTGACAAATAAGAAGCTAGAACACTTTAGTCTGAGTTGTCTGTTAAATATTGTAGGATCTACCTTTTTAGAGAACCAGTTCATATCCACCCATCTAATACCTGAATTTATCTTCACACAGGGTTTTTATGAATAGCAAATGACTTGACATAAAAGTGCATTAGCGATTACCTAATGGAGGTTCTCTGTATTTTTAGTATCACAGCAAACCAATATTGGGCTGTAATGTCAATGTTTATTATTATTCATATATGAGTACTCTTTAAATTTGGTAGAGCAGAACATGGTGAAAATTTCCAAAAAACCTTGCTGCAAAGATTATGGTATAATAAAAGAATTATTCATTGTCTCCAATGTTTTATAATATTGTCTCCTTTCTTAAGACACTGTGACTAACAGAATTTCAATTAATAACTATTTCACTGCTTATAAGTAAGCTTAAAATGCTTTTCACACAATAAAAGGTATGCAAGGTCTTCCTCCAAGTAGATGTAATGCTTCTTCACACTATAAAAAAGTATGAACTGTACTGTCTTTAAAGCTGCAAAATACAAGTCAGACTCTAAAATTTGTCATGCAGACATCAAACAATGCTTCAGCATATTGGAAGAAGCTTTGCATTCCTGACATTCAGAAAATAGCCTTTTATTCAGCAAAACTAATCTATGAAAGTTCCTAGTTCAATTCACCTATGTGTCTTAAGTATGCATTATAAAGCTTCATGGAAGAAAAAATTGAGGGGCTTGGCAAGACGAAGAAGTTACCACCATCTATATCACATGAGAATTCAAAACCAACCACAACAGGGCGCTTTTGCACGTGTTAATGATAAACACTGCCCATCTGTTTCAGACATTCACACTAGTGAAAAGAGGTACAAACTGAAAAACATCTTCACAGAAGTGTTTGCAAGGCAAAAATAAATTCATAAGAGGCAGCATCTCAGACATCTGGAGCATAAATTCCATGTTGTTATTTGAAAGATTTAACAAATACTTTATGTGGTCCATATATACCAAGAAAATGTTTTGCTGAGCTTGCCACAAACATACACTGGATGCTAATTTAATGTGTGCATGCAGATGGGAGAAACGGAGTACCTTTCCGTGGAGAGGAAGTGGAGGGAAGAACTAAGGGGAGATGGTTGTTTCCTGTTAATTTTCTACTTTTTTTGTTTCTGGAGGCAGAGCGAAGGAGGACTTATCCAAACAAAACTCTGAAGGGCTGAACAGAGGTTATTTAGGTAATTCACTTTTTAATAAATGTAGATAATGTGTATACATTTTCTGACTGACTGCAGACCAACAGCTAATGCCCCCCGGATCAAAGTGAGATAGGAGACAATGTTCAGCTGTGGACATTACACCTTTTGTTTTACCTAATCATTATTGGATTAGCCTGATCTAGATACGTGCTTCCCCTTTCCTTACACTATAGTATAGATTAAAAAACCTGCTCAGCTATCTGTTTTGTGCAGATCCAATTGCCTGATTCGTGAAGTTCAAAGTGAACAACGCCAGAGTCCAGGAAGTTGGAGGAAAACTCTTCTAAAAAACTTCTTTAAACATTAAGTTTTTTTGAAGAGACTCATGTCATATATAGAAAAATAGTATACATATATCTTACACAAAACCAAGTTTAGAGCTCCACATTTGTCTTGAGAAAAATTCTCTTCAACAACCAAGATATTTTAAAAAATGAAATATATTGAATTCTTTCAAATTCATCCACCATGAGCTCCAGAAATCCATTCTGAGAATATTCTGAATGCATATGTAGCAGTTTACATTTTGCTTGCTTTATTATTTTTCCCTATATATTTTATTTCACATAGTTAAGCACACTTTGCATTTTATAAAGGTAAGCTTATACAACACAAGCTATGGTTAAGGTCCATATTCAAACCTCAGAAACTGCAGTCATTAATTTTTTGTTCATTGGGCTTTAAGTGCAGAGAGTTAAAGAACTCATACACAGAACTTATGCTTTTATTCTTACAGGTGGTTTTGCCTCTAAGTAGTTACAACGTCTGTGATAACTTTCCCAGTTAGCTGCTTTTCCCATTTTAGCACTTTTGATAACTGAAGACAAAATCTAGTCTTAAGTGCTCACACATTGTTCCTGAAAAATACCACGTACATAAGGGGGAAAAACATGATGAATGTCTCAGCCTATCATTTTTCTTTTTCCCTTGCATGAAACTCCCAGAAATATGGTTCTTAACGACTTGGGTCACGGGAAGAAAATTCAGCCTGTTAAAAAGCTAAGTAAAGAATAAATAATGATATAAAAATATTCTTATGTCAAAAATGCTTAGGAAAACTGAGGCTGTACTGGCATGTTCTTTTTTTGTTACTGGAATATATATTCATTAAAATGTACTGAATGTATGAAGCATTAAGAGTTCTAAGTACTAAATTGTGCACAATCCATCAGGTGCTACTTAGATATAAACAATTCAGCTTTGAAGATAGGTATGTAAAGCATCCAGTATTCCATTTGTTAATATCTACCATTTACTTGTGCAATTAGGACAAGTTCAATTAATAAACGAACTTACTAATTAACTATGCACAGTACAGGAAGTTCTTCACCGCTAGTGGTTCAGCTGTCCTCTAGCTAATGGAAATCTATAAAAACAGCTTTGCAGAAGTTGTGCAGACACAGCTATAGTGGCAATCTGCCACACTTGCATGCCTCTTCAATTATTCCCAAGAAAAATAAGGTCCCTGCAGTCCCATGATCACTCTGTGTATTCAGTTGAGATTAAAAGAAAGAGATGAAAACTTGGTATAATTTCTCCTTACACAGCTATTTTTGACAGCCAAATACATGATGACATAACACCTTCACTCTCTTCAGACCTGATACAAGCTACGATTTTTGTAAACAAATATGCTGAGCTCACTAAGGATGTTTATAATAGAGTTAAATTCACATGAACACAGTATATGTCACACTCCACCATTTCCTTAAAACCGTGGGTTTGATTCTCAAAGCATTAAATGCAGAAGTACTTAAACACATTATACACTGAAATGAAGTTTATGCAGCTTTTCTATGGAAAGAATCAAGTGGTTAAAGAGAAACTGACTTCACTCTTTGGGTAACCTATAAACACAGTTCTCTGCAGAAAAAGCATAGAAATAAACTAGTCTGACTGGATAATAACAGATAGCCTTGCTGTTCTTTTCCATTTTGTCACCTTCTTCAGATATAAGAATAATAATTTAAAACAAAACAAAACAAAACAAAACAAAACAAAACAAAACAAACAAACAACCCCAACCAAACAGAAAGGCCTCACATTATAGTGTTTACTGATAAAGAATTGAGTAACACTATCTGTATGTAAATACACTGCTGTGGAAGATTAGAGATTATCTATAGATTAGATGCTTTACTTCTTACCATATGAAACAGAAAGTTGTGAGAATTTTTTTCACAGTCAATATGTACACAATCTATCATTTAAATAATTTTAAAAATATGCTGCACTTAAAGGAGGCAATCATGCATTCTTAGACTGATATAGCTAAATACTCTTGCCTTTTCTTCCAACCTTATTCCTCTGTTTAAAAGTCTCAAAAAGAAGTGAAGCCAATAGCTGAATTTTGAGACACAAAAAATCAGATCAAAAAAGGTATTTCAGAGCACTTGGAGTGCATGTTTTTAACTAATGACATGTTTCTATACAATGCGTTACAGAATAATGCCTACTACTGATGGCCAGTTACCCTTTTATGTAGAAAACTCATTCTAAGAAAATAAACAAATTAATAAAATTGCTTGACAGTCCAGAAAATTATTTTGTATTGCAGTCATGCATAATAAATGATGTCAATGATGGAAGACAGTAAATGTTTCTGGTCATTCAAATGTCAATATTGTCAGCTATACATTTCTCAGTTAAGCATCTAATTGGTAATTTTACAGGTTTTTGAACAAGAATTGTGAAGCAACCTAGCTAACTGCCCTGTTAAATGCTGCAACTGATCACTCTCACACTGTTTTATATTATTTTCTAATAGTAGTACTCGCTACCTCACAAAAAAATAGAATAAAACCACTTATGTTTTCCACCAAGAGTAATGTAATCAGATAAGTCACACTATGTGAAAAAAAAAAAAAAAAAAAAAAGCCTTTAAACTCCCTGGCAATAACATTATGCCATGGTTTAACCCTACCGGGTAGCTAAGCCTTGCCTTACACAGCTGCTCGGTCACTCCCCCACAGTGGGATGAGGAAGACTATCAAAAGGGTGCAAGTAAGAAAATATGTGGGTTGCAGTAAAGATAATTTAACTGATGAAGCAAAAGCTGTGCATGCAAGTAAAGCAAAATAAGGAATTCATTCACTGCTTCCCATCAGCAGACAGATATTCAGCTATCTCCAGGATAACAGGTCTTTATTACATGTATTAGTTATTTGGTAAAAGAAATGACATAATTCTGAAGGACCCCTTCCTTCTTCTTTTCTCCAGCTTTTATTTGCTGAGCATGACATCATATGGTATGGGATATCCCTTTGGCCAGTTGGGATCAGCTGTGCCGGCTGTGTCATCTCCCAAATTCTTATGCACTCCAAGCCTACTCGTTGGAAGAAAAGAGTTGGAAACTGAGGATGCCTTGACACTGTGCACGTACAATTCAGCAGTAACTAAAACATCAGTGTGTTATCAACACTTTCCTAATCAGAAATCCAAAACATAGCCATATATGAATAACTATGAAGAAAATAAACTCCATCCCAGCCCAAGCCAGTAGAATTATTAATAAATGTGAAAGACTTGGGGACTCAATAAGTCATCAATAAATTTGTAACTAAGAACAAGTTATACTCTAGTTATACCTTTCATTTATGACTGTGAGTTGATCTTATAATTAACTTCTATCCAATCAAGTCTTAACACTATTTAAAGACTGGTAGATTTTATCATATTGCATTATTCAATATAAAAATAGGTCTCATTATGGTAAACAGAGATTATCATCTAGATATAATAAACATACAAAGACTACAAATGTTTACTAACATGAATTATGCTGTGACACTAGTAAGAAAACCCACAAAAATACAGAAAAGAATATACTCATATGTGCATGTGTGTTTCAGGAATCTATATCATCATGCATTCTATATAATGCAAAAATATCCCTCAACCACCTCTATTTCTTCAATTTGTTTTTAATTATTTTTTTTTTTAGAACTGCAAATAATAGTTCTCTTCAGTTTCCTTTTATGCATAGCCATTCCCACAGTGACTAATTGATGTACGTGTATTCAGCAGCCCTGCAGAAATGGATCTGGGGGTGCTGGTCAGCAGCAAGCTCAGTGTGAGTCAGCAGTGTGCTCTGGCAGCCAAGAGGGCAAACGGCACCTGGGGGGCACCAAACACAGTGTAACCAGCCCATCAAAAGAGGTGATTATCCCACTGTATTTAGCATTTGGTACAGCCTCAACTTGAGTGCAGTTCTGGACCCCAAAATTTAAGAATAATATTCACACAGGAGTTAGCAGGGGTCATTGAAAGAGCTTTAGACTAGATTTGAAAGGGGAAAGGGATAAAACAGGCTCCCTGGAGGTCAACCTGGGGGCAGCATACCAATGTTTGAGGAACAGTGTGCTAGTGAGGTCCCTTGGTCTGCCATCTCAGCGCTTGCAGGGGATGGAGAGCCATGCAGTAGCAAAGACTCAAGAATTATGATGTGTTAGAAATGATGGAATGACCTGAACCTGAAGTCTCATAGGAATTAGGGCTCCTCCCCTCAAAAAGGTGACATGATCAATAGCCCAACATAAGTGCATCTATACCAATGCACACAGCATGGGCAACAAACAGGAAGAGTTGGAAGCCATTGTGCAACTGGAAAGCTATGACATAATTGCTGTCACAGAAACATGGTGGGATGACTCAATGAGTGCTGCAATGGATGGCTATAAACTTTAAAGAGATAGGCTAGGAAGGACAGGTGGTGTGGTAGCCCTGTATGTTAGGGAGTGTTTGGGCTGTCTTAAGCTTGATGATGGCGATAATGAAATTAAATATCTATGAGTAAGAAACAGGAAAAGGCCAACAAAGCAGATATCATGGTAGGAGTCAGTTATAGATCATCTAACCTGGATGAAGAGACAGAAGAAATATTCTGTAAGCAGCTGTTTCATGATCATTAGCTCTTGTTCTTGTGAAGTACTTCAACATACCAGATATCTGCTGGAAATAAAATACAGCAGAGAATACAGCCTAGGAAGTTTTTGGAGTACGTGGAAGAGAAATTCCTGACACAGTTGGTATGTGAACAAACTAGGGATGGCACCTCACTGGTCCTGTTGTTCACAGAGGACTTGTGGGTGATGTGATGGCTGGAGATCATCTTAGGCATAGCAATCTTGAAATGAAAGACTTTTCTGTTCTCAGAAAAGTAGAGTGGGGTTAGAAGAACTATTACCTTGGACTTCCAGAGGGCAGACTTTGGCCTGTTTAATGGCCTGGATGACAGAGTCCCTTGGGAGGCAGTCCTGAAGGGCAAAGGCATCCAGGAAGTCTGAACATTCTTCAAGAACGTAATCTTAAAGGTGCAGGAGCAGGCCAACTTTATAAGCCAAAAGGTGAGCTGGCGGGGAATAAGACCAGACCAGCCTGGCTGAACAGTGACCTTTGCCTGGAACTCAGGGAAAAAAAAAAATAATAAAATTATGAACTTTGGAAGAAGAGGCAGGCAGATCAGGAGGACTACAAAGGTGTCATGAGGTTATGCAGGGAGAAAACCAGAAGGCCCAAAGACTGACTAGAACTTCATCTGGCTATTGCAGTAAAAGCTAATTAAAAAACTATGTCTATAAATACAATAAAATGAAAGCAGGGCTAAGGAGAATCTCCATCCCTTACTAGATGTGGGCGCAGGAAATAGTGACAAAGGTTGAAGAACCGGCTGATATACTTAACGCCTTCTTTGCCTCAGTCTTTAATAATAAAGACCAGGTTTTCTCAGCGTACCCAGCCCTCTGTGCTGGAAGACAGGGACAAGGAGCAGAGTGACACCACAATAATCCAAGGGGAGAATTTCAATAACCACTTAGACACACCCAAGTCTATGGGGCCAGACATGACCCACCCAAGGGTACTCAGGGAACTGGTGGAAGTGCTCAGCAAGCCACTTTCAATTATTTATCAGCGCTCCTGGCTAACCAGGGAAGTCCCAGTTGACTGGAAGTTAGCAAATGTGATGCCCATCTACAAGAAGGTCCAGACGGAGCATCAGAGAACTACAGGCTTATCAGCCTGACCTTGGTGCTGGGGAAAGTTATGGAACAGATCATCTTGAGTGTCATCACACAGCATGTACAGGACAAGCAGGCGATCAGGCCCCTTCAGCATGGATTTCAGAAAGGCAAGTCCTCCTTGACAAACATCATCTCCTTCTGTGACAAATCACACCCTTAGTGGGTGAGGGAATGGCTGTGGGTATTTATTGCCTGGAATTTAATGAAGGTTTTGAGACTGTTTCCCATAGCATTGCCCTGGAAAAACTAGCTGCTCATGGCTTGGACAAGCGTATTCTTTGCTGAGTGAAAATCTGGCTGGACTGCAGGGCCCACAGGCTTGTGGTGAATGGAACCAAATCCATCTGGTGCCAGGTCACAAGTGGTGTTCCCCAGAGCTCAGTATTGGGGCCAGTTCTGTTTAATCTCCTTACCAGTGATCTGGATGAGAGGATTGAGTGCACCTGCAGTAAGTCTGCAAATGACACCTCGTTGGTTGGGAGTGTTGATCTGCTTAAGGGTGGGAAGGCTCTACAGGGGGCTCTGGATGGGCTGCATTGATGGACCAAGGCCAGTTGTATGAGATACTACAAGGCTAAAAGCTGGCTCCTGCACTCAGGTCACAACAGCCCCACACAATGCTACAGGCTTGGGGAAGACTGGCTGGAAAACTGCCTGGCAGAAAAGGACCCGAGCACGCTGGTTGATGGCCAGCTCAACATGAGCCAGCCGTGTGCCCACATGGCCAAGAAGGCCAACAGCATCCTGGCTTGTATCAGCAGTAGTGTAGCCAGCAGCACTAGGGAAGGTATTGTCCCCCTGTACTTGGCACTGGTGAGACTGCACCTTGAATACTGGGTTCGGCTTGAGCCCCTCACTACAAAAGAGACCTTGAGGTGCTGGAGCATGTCCAAAGAACAGCAAGGAAGCTGGCAAAGGGTCTAGACAAGCAGTCCTATGAGAAAAGGCTGAGGGAACTGGGGTTTAGTCTGGAGGAAAGGAGTCTCAGGGGAGATCTCTACAGCTGCCTTAATAGAAGTGGTAGACAGGTGGGTGTTGGACTCTTCTCCCAGGCAGCAAGTGATTGGACAAGAGGAAATGGCCTCAGGTGGTGCCAGGGCAGGTTTAGATTGGATGTTAGGAAGCTTTCCTTCATGGCAAGGGTTGTCAAGTACTGGAACAGGCTTCCCAGGGAAGTAGTTGAGTCACTATTCTTAGATATGTAGAGGTGGTGCTTAGGGAAATGGCTTAGTGGTGGACTTGGCAGTGTCACGTTAATGGTTGAACTTGATGATCTTAAGGGTCTTTTCCAACCTGAATGATCTATGACTGTGTCCAGACAAGGGCAAGAAAGTTGATTAAAGGTCTGGAGTGGCTAAGAACTTTGAGCTTGTGTAGTTCAGAGAAAAGGAAGCTGAAGGGTAATCTTATTGCATTGTACAGCTTCTGAGGAGGGGAAATGCAGAGGGAGGTGTTTATCTGTTTTCCCTACTACCCAGTCACAGGATACGTGTGAATGGGTCAAATCTGTTTACATTCTTTGTTTTGATTTTGCCTCACTTGCCTTTTTCTTGTATGTTATCTTCCTGATCCAGTTATCAGTTGTTGTTGGCCTTTGCAGAACATGACTAGTAGTTGTTCTCTGTCTTCACTTTCTCACTTTTTGAGCAAAGCTACTAAACACTTCAAAAAAAAGGGGGGTAGAAATCAGTTTGGATAGAGTATTTAACATTCATCTCCTTATTATTCCCTCAGTTTGAGTTAAATATTTAATTACATATGTAAGACATTAACATTGGTGTGACGTCTTTCTCAATGTAAAAAAATAACTTGTGTTCATATGGAGTTGCAATGTCTTTTAACTTGTGATCATTGCCTCCTGACCTATTACTGGGAACCACTTAAAAAAGGCTGTTGCACTCTTCTTCACTCAACCCCTCATCAATGTGTATTTACTTATCACTCTTCATTCATGTATCACTCCTCATATGAAAGATACTCCAGTATCTCAATTGTCTTTGTGGCACTTCACTGGACTTCCTCCAGTATGTCCATGTGTCTCTTGTACTCAGGAGCCCAGCAGCCGACACACGATTCAGGTATGTCCACCAGGAATGAATGGAGAAGAATCACCCTCCTTGATCTGCAGGCAATGCATTTGTTAATGCAGCATAGGATGTCTTCTTTTCCCCAAGACCCTGTTGCTGGGTCATGGTCAACTTGGTGCTCACCAGAGCCTCCATGTGCTTCTCTACAGAGCTGCTTTCCAGCTGGTCAGCTTCCAACCTGTGCTCGTGTGTGGAGTTATTGTTCCCCAGGAACAGGGCTTTGAATTACCTTAAGTGAACTTTAAAGATTACTGTGGGCCTTTTCTCCAGCCTATCCAGCTGGTTTTGAATGGCACACCCATCTAGATTATCAGCCATTCCTCCCCTTTTGGCATCCTCTACAAACCTGATGATGGTACACTCTGTCCCGTAGTATAGACTCATTAATGAAGATGTTAAGCATCCCATTTTTTGAGCAAAGGTAGTCAATAGCTTAAAACAAATTGGATGTAAGTCTGTTTGAATAGGGAATTTCAGATTTGTGTTTTTATTACGTGCTCTACCTGATTTAGGTATGAGTGCACATCTAGGACAATAACTTCACTGTAAATTCAGGATGGTTAAATATGTAATGGTGTAAATGCAAAAATTCTATCACACCTCAAACTGCACTGTCCTGTTCTGATGGTTATTAGATTGATAAATATCTTTGTTATCAAATATGAAAAAGAGATCAATTTTAGAAATGAATATAATTCTGAAAGATTCAAAACCAAATACTTTTTCAAAGAAGTGGTTATCTAAGTGGGAAAAAAATGAAAATCTAGACTTAGATGGTACAGTATTCTATGACTCAAAGAGAAAATATATAGACCAAGCAATTTTATTCCAATAATAACACCATTTAGGTTTTTAAAAATTATTATCATGTAGCAGAAGCAAGAACACTTTGTAGAGCTAAACACAGAATAAAACAAGAACTAATGAAAAAACTGGAAACTGTTAGGTAAACTTTGCCCTTCTCACTGATTTTAAAACCTTTAAATTTATAATAATCTTTCCTTTGAAGTGTTAAATGCACAAACACATTTTTTTCTTTGTCTATATTTCTGGGGTCAGAAAAGATTGGAATTACGGTTCTGGTAGTATTTCCAAGCAAACAGACAGCAGAAGTGCTGTGAATCTTACAAGTATTTTTATTTTTTCATTTGAGAGAGAGCTTTCCTTTCTTATTTTGTTGAATACAAGTATTCTCACTAGCTCAAAAAATTAAAGCTAAATATTACACTCCTCTCAAAATCATACAACACTTTTGGCAATGAGTTGAGGTACCTCTGTGGTTAATATTGCTTTTTCATTTAGTCAGTTTATCTACATTACTATATTAATAGTAAATATGGTTAAAAACAGCAGGCTTGTTATCCTGGTAAAGAAAATTTGGTTTTGCTCTATTATCATAATGGGAAGGCAATATAATCACACTCTCCATCTTCAATTTATCATCATAACATCATCCTTGAAAGTACGCATATCCTTAACATGCAAAGGCAGTCCAGTAATACAGAGAAATTCACATTATTTTCTCCACAGTGGCACTGTCAGAAACTGAACTCAGGCTCCTGGGAATGTGACAGAGCCTATGCTGACCATATTTTATGTATGTGATCTGAAAGAAAGTGGAAGGAAATGAGAATCTTTTAGAAAGAGACTTGGAAGCTGTCATCCTTGATGTGTATCTGCCTCACAATACTTTAAGAAGAGAAATATCTCTCCCACCATCAGCTTGGCAGTGATACTGAAACAAAGCTAGTCGAATATTAATGTGCAATTTCTACATAAAATTTACTTCTCAATAATTCTAATAGAATTCAGGAACCTTAGGTTTAGGGCTTCTTTAGGTCACCATGTTTTCCTTGTTTTCTTGCATACATACCCTGGAGTGTACTTGTATCTTACTTTTGATTTGAGGAGGCACACCATGCTTTGAGAAAACAACATCTCATTAAAAATAAGAAATATTTCACTCTTCAGTTATCTGATACCTTCTCTGTCATTCCACAGCTCTTCCTCTGAGCTCTGTATGCTGACTACGTTGATCCAAAATGACTGTCAACAAGGGAAGAGAGTAAGTATTTTGGGATTTCAGCCACTAGCCTTTCTTTTTGAACTTAAATCTGTTGGCAAGGCAACTGGAGGAAAGTTGAAGATTCTTTTTTAAAGAAAGCAACAATCATACGATGGTGGCATATATTTTAATCACATCCATTTCTTTTTGGTGTTTAGCAGCATGTCGAACCTACAAAAGAATCCACTGTTATAATAGCCTTCCTTATGCTGCAAAACAGCAGACTTGTACAACTCAAATACTCCATAATTCTTTTTTAGCCTTTCCAGCTGTGAGAAGCAGTTTTCTTTAGTCCTTGGCCTGGAGGTCTGTCAGCAGCAGTTTCACAGCCTACAAATCAGAAAGTTAAAGAGATGGCAAAATTTACACTGTCAACCAACTGGCCCAGGAGATTGAAATTCCATTAAAAAAAGGGAACATCTCCTCTTCAAGGAATATTTGTTGTTTTTCAAGCTTTGTGTTGCACAGTTCAGCCCAAGATTTTTGGTTACTTTAAAAAACCACTCTCACCTCATAATAGCCTTCCAGTTCACTAGTAACTGGTAAGTTACATAGCTGCTGATGATTTGCCCTACATACATGTGTTATCTGTTTTGCTCTCAAAAACCAATAATTTGCTAGAAATAAATTACAATACTTCTTGAGCTGAAAAGCTAAAGTTATTTTCATATTTTATGATGTCTTAACTTGTGATTAAAGAAGTAACTCTTTTTAATCCCTATTTTCATCTTTATTCTTAGCACTTCTTACTCCATTCAGATTTCTGCACAAGTAACACAATGCAGATGGTTAGACCAAGTTTGGCCCCTCTTTCTCAGGTGTTTAAGAGTCTAGGAAAAACATAAAAGAAAGCTTTGCTGTTCATTCCTGCATATATCATCCTGAAGACTGACACTTTCCACGTCCCTGAAGAGAATGGGTTTTGCATGAGGATGAGAAAAGATGAATTATCTCTGTAAAGATTGCTGTAAACTTGTGGGCACCACTAAAGATTAAAATAAGGTCACTGAATTACACCCAGAAGCTAAAGAGGAATAAATTGAGGGCACAGGCCATATTCTGGCAGGTAAACCTGATAATGGCAATGGAAATTGCGTATGACATAAATGTTTCAGGTTACCTGATTTTGACCAGAAACACTCTCAAGGCCAAAAAGATTCAAGATTAGTATATATTATCACCAGTAATACAAGCAATCAGCCAGAGGGAGGTAGAAAATAAATAGCACTTGCTTCCTTTACGAAGTACCATTAGCTGTCCTGAAAATGGATGTTTTTGTTTGTTGCCGAGTAATGTTTTTACTAAGTCAATGACTTTTCACTTACTTGGGCCCTGCCAGTGAGAGGGCTGAAGGGACATGGGAATTTGGGAGGGGACACAGCCAGGACAGGTGACCCACACTAGCCAAAGAGGTATTCCATACCACATGATATCATGCTCAGTATATAAACTGGGGGAAGAAGAAGGAGGGAGGGACATTCAGCATTATGGCCTTTGACTTCCCGAGTAACCATTACGTGTGATGGAGCCCGGCTTTCCTGGGGATGGCTGAGCACCTGCCTGCCCATGGGAAGTGGTGAATTAATTCTTTGTTTTGCTTTGGAGGTGTGTGTAGGTTTTGTCTTACCTATTAAACTGTCTTCATCTCAACGCAGGAGTGTTCTCACTTTCACTCTTCCAATGCTCTCCCCCATCCCACTGTGCAGGGAGTGAGAGAGCATCCGTGTGGGGCTTCGTTGCCAGCTGGGGTTAAACCATGACAGTCTTCCCCATCCCACTGTGCAGGGAGTGAGCACGTGGGCTTAGCTGCCTAGTGGGGTTAGTCTACAACAGTATATCATGTTTCAATGATTCTATAATCAACAAAGCTTCTGGATTTTTAAGGTCTGTATTGTTTCATGAAATAAAACATGTTTTAAAAGATTGAAACTTTTTTTTTACTTTTACAATAAATAAATTTCATGTAATTTACAGTTTTTAAAAGATACACCTTCAACTTTTAGTCTTTTAAATTCTGAACTATCATTTTTTCTCTCACAGTCCACCTTCTTCACATTTGCAAACTTCTGTACCTTTCAAATGCTATGCCAGTTTCTGTTCTAATTAGTTTCCCAGCTGATTAATTTTCACTTTTGTGAAAAGTTCCCAATCCATCAAATAAACGACAGTTTTCATACATTACCACAGAGTTCATACTCAGAGATTCACAGGGTAATTCAGGCTGATTGGAACCTGGGGAGGTGTCCAGCCCCAGCCCTTGCCCAGAGCAGGCTCAGCCTTAGGGTCAGATCAGGCTGCTCAGGGCTTCACCCAGTCAAGGTATGAAATGCATCAGGTTCACGTCCCTGGGCCTTAGCTTCATGACTGGGCTGTCTCTGTAGGAAGAAGGCTTCTCCTCACCTCCAGCCTGATCGTCTCATGTTTCAGCTTGTGCTTCTGCCTTTTGTCCTCCCACTATGAGCCACTGTGAAGAGCCTGGCTTCTCCTCCATTTCTCCTCCTGTGTCTCCTCCATTTCTCCCAATGATGCTGGTGATGCTGTTGGGTGCCCTCAAAGCCATTCCTTTTCCCAGCTGAACTTGCCACAGTACTACAGCCTTTCCTCACAGGTCAAAGACCCCAGCCCCAACTTGGTGCTTCATTCCAGTTTATCTGGGCCCAAAACTGGACACCATATCTAGATGTGATATAGCAAGCACTGAATAGTGACCACCTGATGCTACAGCCTAGCTCACAGTGCTGCTGACCCTGCTGGCTGCCAAACAGTGGCTCCTGCTCAGCTCACTGCCTGGCAAGGCCCAGGACCATCTCCACAGAACTGCTCCCCAGCTTTACCACCCCCAGAGTGCCATTAATGCAGGGCTCTGGTTTTAGGGCTTAGCCTCTGTCTTAGCTGAATTTCACAGGGTCACTTGCAGCCCCTTCCTATCCAGGTTCTCAGAAGGCAGCCTGGCCCTCAAGAATGTCAGCTAGTCCCCCCCTTGGTGTCATCAACAAACTTGGCAAGTGTGCTTTCGTCCAGGTCACTGGTGAAGATACTGAACAGGACAAGTCCTGGCATAGACCCTGCACTACAGCACTTGTTGCCAGCCTCCAGGCAGAGTACAACCTAGTTAGCCATGGCCCTCTGAGCCTGATAATCTAGCTAGTTGTTTAGTGGTTGTCTTCACATCCAGACTGTTATCTCCTAACTTGGACACAAGAACATTGCAGGAGACAGTGTCAAAAGCTTTGCTATAATCAAGATAAAAGTAATCTGTGTCCAGAACTCCAGTCATTTTATCACCAGGGTCAGTCACGTTAAAAGTCAGAGAAACCCATGTTGACTGTTTTCAACTACCTTTTTTGAACCTTGTAGAACATGCATGTAACATTTGCCTTCCTGCAGTGGCTTGAGATCTTCCCTAGTCTCCTTGGCTTTTCAAAAACAAAAGAGAATGTCCTTGCCAAAAGCACCTATAGCTTAAATTTCTGTATTGGCAGTCACCACAAATATACTTACAGTTTTGCATTCCACCTGCAGTGGTAGTAAGTAAAACTGCACTTGAATGTTCACTTGTATGTTCTTTTTTATAGAAGAATAGTTTACTTTATCTTTCCAATTACTTTTTGTGGTTTTGTAACTTTGAAGACAGTGCATTTTTTCTCATATAAGCATAGAGAAAAACAAAATAACCCATTACGAACAATGAGAATTATTAAAAGTTTGCTAGTAGAACTTGATTCACTGCAGTACCATATCTGATATACAAATATGATGGAACCATCTCATTAGAATGCATCTCTTCTCTCCTTGCACATCACTACTTTCCTTATTGTGTGTGTGTGTGTGTATATATGTATATAAGTACATACATATATATGGGGAGCAGGGAAGCTAACCATGTTTTTTTCACTGGCTGATCCAGGAGAGTCACATGTAACATGAGGAAACCATTAATCACCCACTGTAAAGGACCACTAGAGCTGGTAATTTTTAGATGAGAAAAAATTCATCTCAGTGTAAAGAAAATCTGCTCCGAGTTGTTTGGTTATGTCAGTGATTTTAAAATAAATTATTACTTTAGCTTACTATAAACAAAGTTGTAATTCTTTATTTACTTTCTTTCTATGAAAACTGAAACACAACCAACAGAGTAGTGACAGCACTATAAAAATGCAATTGATAAAGTAAAATGTTATGACTTTTCCAAAGAGAGACTAGACTAACAAATGGGGGGGGGGGGGGGGGGGCAGAGGATTAGAGAAACAGACATTACACAGACATAGATTTGCAGAAAGCTGTAACCTGAACAACTTTAGGACCTGAAGAAGAAATAGGAGGATTGGTATCTCCTTCCCTTGGGTATTACCAGTATTCATTCTTTTTGAGATAATCCTAAATGCATGAAGTACAGAACACCTGTAACCTGTTGCTGCAGTAGTCCACCTGCAGGTAGTCTTGCAGGGAACCACGCAGTTCCTTGCATAATCCAGTGCCTTTCAGTTTGCTGAGTGACAGTACAGAAACTGAAAAACTGACAAGGATGGCAGCACTAGAAGTAAAGATACAAAATTAAATGAAACAACTATTTGAATCATTCACTATCTGAAAGTTATTTGGGCAGATTAGAACTTTTTGACTATGTACATTTCAAATATATAATGCTGATATTCTACAAACTGCAAAAAGTCATTTTCATGCCTGCTAAAATGCAGAGATGAATAAGCAATGCATTATCTACTTTAAATGTAAAAAGAAACACTTCTTACACATAATATTTATTAGTTGCTCTGTAATTATTTCTACAGACAAACATTTCAAAAAAACTGTGAGGAATGGCCTGTGTGATACTGGATACATTTCAATAAGTTTTTATTTGCTTTTCAGAGATAAGTAATGCCAGAGGACTGGAAAGCTTAAAGAAATTGGCAATAGGATGCAAACACTTTAATGGGTCAATGGTTCAAATCTACTCTAGGTCAAACATAACTGAACTTTAACACCTGACAGCAGTCACTGAGGGGCATGAAATGTCATTGAAGTCAATGAGGAGGTTTCAGGATTAAAAAAAAAAAAAAAAAAAAAAAAAAGTTTTTAAATTTACAATCACTTGGCAATCTGAGCATTATTAGAGTAACCAAAGTTTGACTATCTTGAAAGATTTTTACATAGATCCTCCCACTGAAGACATCTGACTGATAATCTGTATGTCAGCTTGCTCTAATATTGTGAAGGTATACTTTTATGCCTAAGAGATAACAACAGGCTCATTTCCAGATATTTGAAAATCTTTTAATGAAATACAAGATTTAAATGTTTCAGGGCAGAGATGTTTATTCACTTGTGCAATATGTGTCATTCAATGAAAAGAATTCATAGTCCATGGTTATATTTCAGGAGCTGTGAGAGCACAAATACTCTCTAATAAATAATAATACTATCATATTATTGTTGTTGTTATTATTGTTGTTGTTGTGATTATTTTCATTGGTTTTTGGTTGGTTTTTTTTTTCCTTTGGAAATATAAGATACTTCTGTTTTATAAAACTGTGAAATTCAATATTCTTGTATAGTCTCTGAGAGAAAAATTAATTATTACAGCTATTTAGGGGGTGACTAAGATTTTCACCTGATTACACTTGTCAGTGAGCTGAATTAACACAGTTAAGTGGACTTCCCAGCAGAAAAATATGCCAATATTGTCAAAACGAGTTTAATTCTTATCCTATTTATGCTTAATAATTCAGGTGGAATAATACTGAATTGCTAGAGATACATGTGGAACTGTAAGAATATCTACAGTTCAGCTAAGTCTTTTGTCACTAGAAATATTAAAAATACAGAATTATATAGCAAAACACATTAAAAACAGACAAGCGAGAGTAAAGTGCATGATGCACCGTACTTTTAAAAGAATCTAAGTGTAAAGTGAAGAGTGTCTTAAAAGTGATGTAATTTTTTATACAGCAGACACTATTGACATCTCAGGGTGGCCTGTCATGACATGATGGAAATGCTGAGTGTATAGCCAAGAGTTTTCTGGATAGACCTGTTTTTTAAAAATGCTATGTTTCTCTTGAGGGCATCGTTAAAATGAGGTTTCGAAAGACTTTTAGAGTGTCTCAAAACCATGATCTTACTCACATGCAGCAGTGCTATAAGCAAAACACTATATAACTCTCTAGAGGAAAGAGAGTGGCTGCTGGGGCAGGGCATATTTTTGAGTTATTACTGTTATGCCTGCTGTACCCAAGTTTAATTTTACCTGTTTAGTTCTCACTAATCCCATCATTCAGAGCTACTGTCTATCAAGATAAATACATTAATTTTCTGGTTTTCGTATTTTGTCAGAAGAAGATATATATACTATGAAATAAAATAATAATTTCAAGGTACGCCTTTGTAGGTAGAATATTGCAGCATAAATATATCTCTAAAAGCCTAATCTAGATCAGTTCCTAGAAAGATTTTAGAAGTATAAAGATTTTACCCACACCATTTTTTTCTTTTGTGAAGGAACTTTGGTTTATCAAAAAATAAACATATTAGAAGTAAGTTTAAAACAAATATATATTTACTATAAGCATTTTTAGAACAGCAATTAGTTTTACAGATGACCATTCCTACTTCCTTGGTTGAGTCTCTAACGCACCATTGTGTGGAGACTATTCTGACAAACTGGCTTGTATTCTGCTGAGGTTGGGGTTTCTGGAAGCAGATGATCAAACTTTGACTCTTGAGGTGCTAATATCTTCAAGTCATATATAAGTGGAAATACTTCCTTTAGTCTGGAGAGCAACATATATGAAAAGAGAACAGATTATTTAATATGAGATCCTTGTTTGCAAAGTACATGGTGCAGAGATGATCATCCATCTAAAATCTAGAGAAAAAATTCACAGTTTAAATTTTTCCTTGCATATTCATTGTTGTGAATGAAACAGCCTTTACAAAATCACACTAAAGGGCTTAGCGTGAACAAGGTATGGTGTCAGGTGGATCTTTGGAAGAAAACTGAAGGATTTTTTAAATCTTTTTTTCCCCCTCTTTTCTTTTTATCCTTTACTATATGATCTAAAAAAAAAAGATACAAAATTTGTTTTATATTTATATCATCATAGCTGCAATTATAATATCCAGTAAGATTAAATATTATCATTTCATCTGTACCTAATACAGTTGATTGTGGTCAACATGTACATACACACATTTATTTTTAGTAAAGAGGGTATTAGAAATGTTAATAGATCTGCTTTTTTAGGTTTTGAGGAGTTTGTGGGAGAGTGTGGGAGAAAACTCTACACTTTTATATCATGGCCTCATTTCTCCTGAAAATGGCATATTCCTCAGACAGTTTTCAATTCAGTCATCTTTTCTGAATACACTTGATAAATATAAACAGAAAATGATAGATGAATAAAAGTCATTAATAATTATTATTATTGATAATAATATTGTGGTTGTGAAATCTCCACCTTTGGAGATATTCAAATGTCATCTGGTTTAGCTGACCCTGCTTGAACAGAGTGGTTGGACAGGATGACCTCCAGAGGTCCCTTTCAACTTCAACCATTCAATGGTCCTGTGAAAAAGTAATAAAAAATTATCAGTGTAAGGACAGTTACACTGACTTATTCTTAGATATAGTCTAACTCACAAAAGAGAAATTAGGGGGAAAAAGAGAAGAGGAAGCTAGGCCAGGAGAAAATAATAGAAAATAACTTAGTAGAAAATATACATCTCTGTGTCCAATGCCCTTCACAGGCCTTTTGTGTATGAATTTATCTTTCTTTTTTTTAAAAAAAAAAATCTCTTTGTATTTTTGAGATCCACAGTCTCTTGTGGTGATGAACTGGTAACATATTACAGGTTACCCTGCAAAATATTTGTGCAATACCAATAGACTTTTCTGAAGCACAGCAGTATGAAATGTCTTGAATGTTCATACCCTATAAGACGTGGTAACTCTTGAAGAAAGTTAAAAGCATAAGACATTTGATTTATCTCAGATGCCCAAGTGCTGCAAGAAAAGTGACTACTATGCTAACTACCACTAAAGAAACATTTTTAAAGCTAAGTGCTTTGAAGCATTGCCATGTACACTGGCACAAAGCCGAAAGATTTTTTTCTTTTTGCCTCAGGTTGTAAAAAAAGGTTTAGGACACATGGATTATGAATCTAATTCTATTTCAGATTGAGTGAGGGTTCAGAGACGATGGTGTAGATACATATGTTGTTGTCATGATACATAACTAGGTTGTAAAGATGGCATCAGCAGAGGAAGAGAGGCCAAATGATTCTAACCTATGATTTACATTTCATAAATGTGTCTACAGGACACCTAGTAAGCAGCTAGAAAGTTACCAGATCCCTTTATCAACTGAAGGGTATAAATGGTTGTGGCAAATGATTTAAGAAACCCATCAAAACTATATTTGGTAGTTCAATCTTAATATGCTGTTTTAATTTTAAATATTTAATGTGAAAAAGTTTGCTTCCATTTTGGATACAGAAAAGTCTTTTATTGCTTTCAAACACATCCTTTCCTTCTTTATTCTAAACTAATACTTTTTTCTTTTTTCCAGATATACCCTTGTTCCTTTTCTGGATATTCTGTCTCCCCTTCCTCTTTTTCAGACAGTGCCTTAAAACAGAGGTCTTCAGCTTCATTCTTTTGCTTTATTATCAGTACCTCTGGTAGTTTCTTTCTCAAGGTGTAAACTATTGATTGAGTTTTCAACAGCCACATTTGTCTTATTCACGTCTAAGCTTTGGAAAGGGCACACAGCTAGGTGTGGTGAAAAAGCTGGTTATCTATTTCAGTTGATGTAAACCAATCTCCATATAGGGTTGTTTCAGCCACGAGGATGTCCATGGGAGTTCACGAGTTCCTATAGGCATGGACAATTTCTTAGAGGTCACTTGATGGAGGCTGATAATGTTGTTTGCAAAATATGAAGAATGTTACTCAAACTCCAGAGATGTTTTTAATAAAATATATGAGATCATGATAAAATCATTAGATTACTTCTGATATTAGTATTATGTCTTCTGATATTTGTACTGACAGAACCTATCAAAACACAGTCTTTTGATTTAATGTAATTTAATGACTCTGTATTTTCATGCTTGTGTTCCATTACTTTAGAGACAGTTTCATTTCAATGATGATTAGACTTCAAGTTTCAGAGACACTAAGCAACATTTCATACTCAAATTCTGAGGAAAAAAGTGCATCAGAAAAGTTAAACCAGAAGGAATGGAACCCCCACCCCCACCCCCACCCCCCATGAGAAGCCAGCTGAACTGAGTATTTTAACACCAGGACATTAATTTCAGAAAGATACTTCCACAAATTATGTCTTCTATTTGCTGTGATTGCCAAATTCTATCAATATTAATGATTCTATCACTTTTTATGCCACAATGTATTTGCTAGAGGGCAAAACCCCCAACAGTTGCTTACACAGACTTGCATAAACTCTTCCTTCTTCAGACTTTTCAATCTAAGAATGTAAACAACAATTAATTTACAAAATATTATGCTATAAATGCCTTCATAGGCAGGATAAGCATAGCCCTGCAGTCCCTCCAAACTTAATATCATTTCAGCCAGGTAGGTCCTTTCTTCTTTTTTTTCTAATATACATATCAACAATAATAATTAAGGGTAAAATATTAACTTCCAGACAGATGTTGTATCCACAAGATTAACTCTTATTAGTGTGTCTAATGTAGTTTTATTTTCTAGCTCTCTCACAGTTTAACTATGTAAAAATGAAAAAGTCCTTAACTTTCCACACCAAACCTTCCCTTCCTATGTAAGACAGCCAATACTATCTACCTTATGTGGTAAAATTACTATATTTTTGGTTGTCAGGTATGAGACAGTCTTCTACATTTCTTCTCCTGATGTTTAGTCGTCCCAAGAAAAGTGAGTCTAAAAAATCATAACTTTATAGTTCTTTCCATTAAACTTGTTACTGATGTGTCAAAAGTCTGTAGAAGAATATCTACTTTTAAAAATTTACTTCCATTTTTTTTGCCTGAATGCAGCTATATGAATTACACCAGCACGTTGTTAGGACATATGAATGTCCTTCAAGAAAACTTACCTTTTATGTTAATATTTTAGTGAAACACTGACTTGATGAATCTGTTTTTTCAAATGGGAAGGTGTTTTTTTTTTCTTTCTTTCATTTAAAGATCATAAGTTTGTAAGTATTTTTCTATGTTGTATCTGGTAGAACAAAAGAAAATCAAGCACTCATTGCTGATTTAGAACCCCATGTTCCATTATTTACTTATTTATCCATCCCAAGGTGCTCATTTGGGAAAAAGTCACTGCAATAAAAGGACCAACACAACTTTAAATGAGTTAATGACCTGAGCGTTAACTGTTTTCAAGCTTCAAGCAAGAGAAGTCACGAAAGAACCTGAATGTTAACAATAAATATAGGATTCTTCTGTTTCATCAAAATCAATAAAAACATGAAAATCATTTTGCCTTTTAATCTGGTATGTGTTCATTAGCATCAGTGAATGTAACTGTCATCCATATGAATAAAATACTTGAACCTTCTAAGATACATAGGAACTTCATTTTGAATTCAAAGTATTCCCTTAAAATGTTAGAAAGGAATAACTGGGGGACACATAGTTCATACGTCAACAGGAACTCAAGCAATTAAAAACAGAGAAAACATGGCTTAATTACAAGATATTTAAAGAAGTCAACACAAAGGTAACCAAATAAAAGCAACAATAACTTAAGGACAGAAACATGCAACGCCTTAGATCTTGCACGATAGTTGGTCACAGCTAGGAAGAATACAGCCCTCATTTTATTTGTTCAAATATATATAAAGTGACACTGAACCTGAACTGGTAAAAACAAACTAAGGTCAAAACAGAACAGAGAAATAAACTAAAGCAAATGGTGTGAAGTAACAACTGAAGTACTCAATGGAAAATTTGATGTTTACACAGGAGATTTCATGTGTTATGAAGAAAATTCCATTGAAAAAATTTTGTGGACTTAGACCCTGAATTAATGTTTCATTTCATTAATTTCATACTTTTAAAAGTAATTTACTGCTTCCCCTATTAGGGGAAAAAAAAACCACAAAAAAAAACCCAAAAATAATAATAATTAAAAAAAACAACTAAACTGTTTCAAATAATGATAGTAAAAATCTACTTTTGAATATTTTGTATGTCACAAAATTACATAGTTTCCAGAACAGTATCGGGATGAAAGCAGCAGATTTTTAAGCCTGTACTCAAATAGCATACTGAACTCCATAGAAAGCTTGTCGATACATTGAATTCAGTCTGAGGGATACACTTATGTATTTTTCTTTAAGCCATAATGTTCTTTTTCAGTGAGCTTAAAATTGTTATATCAAAAAATGATCAAAAAACCCCCAACCTTGAAAGAAAAATCATATTTTACTGTAATACTTTCCCCATTTATACTTTTTCAAAACATCTTCTGCCTACTTATCTTTCAGAAGCAATTAGTAAAAGCTTTATATTTATGCCAACCATTTATTTTCAGTAGGTGGGCCAGTCTCCTTGGTTCTGTGTAATTACCCTTTTTTTCTACCAAGTGTTGCAGACCATCTATTCCACACACACACACACACACCCTAACACACCCTCGCCCCACCTTTGCTTAGGTTTCCTTAAGGGCTCTGGTTTCTGGACTACCTACGTGCTGTGCCCTTCTTAGCTACCCCTGTTTTCTCTTCCTTCCCTCTCCAAGAAAATTCAGGAGTAATATCACATCAAAGGGAGACAGAAGCATTGGTGGGAATGCATGAGGGATGTGATATCACTCAAACCCCACCACTGTGTGGCTTTGTGCTGCTAGGGTATCGTTTGGAGAACTTCCCCACAAATTGCACAAGTGTTATGCCCATGAATTTATAAAACTGCAGACCTACACATGGGTTTCAATTTTGAAACAATTTTTGAAATGAATAGACACCCCATCTTTTAATTTGACTAACCTTGGATGTTATATTGAACTATATTCTTCCTTTTTTGCTTACACTAGGATCTAAGTGTTTCCAGACAGAGTTTCTTCAGTCTGAAAGGGTAAGGGTCTGAAGAGAAGGAAGGAGGGGCTGAAGAAGGCTTAGCTAGGGTGTTGGATATCCATTGTTTTCAATATAGCTTCAACAGTGACCAAGAGGTCAATACTGAGATATTAATTCATGAAAAAGAGCATTTTCATGAACAGCAGCAGCAAAGGAGTGTAAGTGATCAAAGATTGGGCTGACTCAGTATCTAAAAAGAAATTCTGACTTCATAGCAACAGATCTGCTTGAGGGAGGTTCCAAAATTCATTCATTTTTCTTGTCGCTTGAGGACTCTTTCCTGGCAAGACCTATGGCAACAGCTTGATATCATTCACACCTCATTAACAACAATAGTCATATAGTCTCTTCGTCTTCTTATTCCCTCTCCATATACCCACCAATCCCACCCCCTATCAAATAATGAAAAATAGAGGGAAAGAATGTGTGTCATTATGGGTATACAAGAATAAGGGCTCTGGATTTGTATCTTACAGAATATCAGCATACAGATTCTCTTTCATTAGTGTTTCCTTAATCAGGTTTCTCCTGCAGAAACTTGTGTCTGCTTCAGCTATTTGCGTTACATATTGTTTAATTAAATTAACTCAGACAACACCCCTGGATATAAAGAAGGACATAATGGTAACTTGGTTTTGCTATATTGAAATTATGCTGAAGAAACCCACAGAATACATGAAAGGTAGCATACAATTCTAAATCTATGCAGCAACCTTTTTCTTTTTCAGCTTCAAATTAGAAACTGATCTCAAAAAGTATTGAATAGAAATGGAGGTTTCTTGGACACAATATTATAAGCAAAAACACATCCAAAATCTTCAAAGTGATCTAAAATTAATACCCACTTGTTTTTAACACCAGTGCAATGTGTAAGTCTAACTCCCTTGATCTCTTCTGTAGACATATAACCTGTATTTAAGTATTGGAGACATATCTGTACTGTGGCAAGATTCAAGTTTCTAAATTTATAGCAATATTAGAGTTACTCCAAAGAACATGCAAAAAGTACCCTTCCTAATCCAATTCAAAACTTCTGTAGGAATATCTTAGACCTATTTTCTGCATAACCCTCTTGTACAAGCCCTTTATTTAGTAACAATCATACTTAACATTTCTTTTTACACCATGACATCACTGCAACAACATATTTTATCCTCTTCCCTAGCTAAATGGCATACAATTTTCTTTTTTTCCTTCTATAGAACAATTACCTTACATATTAAATTATATTTTTTCCCACACTTTTCTGCTCAAGCTACATAAAGAATAAAACTCTGTGCCATATCCTCCACCTAAACTTGGGTCAACTCAGCTGTGGCTAATTTCAAGAACAACAGGTGCTGCAATAAGCACTTAACAGGAACTGACAGACTGGCTAACTTTGCAGTGTGAAGCACCTGAAGTATTTCAGTATGTTTTTCTTCTGTGCATAGCTTCATTCATAGAAGAATGGCAGTATATGAAAAGATTTCAATAAAATTTAAGGAATCCACTTTTCAGAAATTCAAACCCCAAACCTCTTGGTTTTGTGAATGTCTGCTGCTGTTTGGAGTGCCACTTTGTATAACTCATACATCTGCCAAAAAAATATTTTTTTTATGATTAATGAATGCAGACAATATCTTCAATAACAGCATTTAAAGAAATTAATGGAACAATTACTACTTTTTGTGACAATTTCTTTTACTTCAACATTTCTGTGAAGGACTTAGTTCAGCAACCGCCATTCTGGTTTTAAATTTCCTAGTATGAGCTCAAAAATGCCATGTGGCTCACAGTTTAGTTTTAGTGGAAACTTACTCTCCCCTTTCAGATGTTCTATAAAAAGGACCCAAAGTAACAATTGCACTCAAATGAATGTTCTATTGACCCTTTTTATACAGTGTATCGTGTTCTTCTGCAGATACTGTATGTGTTCTACATTCTTTCTTCTGGACACTCATCATTTGGTCTGGCTAATTCAGTTGAAATGTGGTTCTGCCATTTGGTTCATATCACGTTTGTGATAGGTCAGATACCAAAGCTGAGGAAATTACAGTCTTGCATAGAAGAATAAAATTAACAAAACAAAATTAGCAATCTGGTGTGGATATGGTCTACACTCCCCGTCCTTTTCCAAGCCCTACTTTCCCTTCCCCACACAAATCTGGATAAGCTTTCATCTCCTGATTTTTTTTCCAAATACTTTTCTCTCTCCTTTTTCTGTCTTATCCCTGACATCCACATACATTCCTGTCATTCACATACAAGAGGCTGCTTTACCCCACTTCCTTGTAAGTGATTTGACCCTTTCTCAAAAAGCAGAGCAAAAAAGCCCCAGGGAACTGGAAGTATTCTGAGGATTAGTATGTGGAAAACATCACAGGCATAAAGAAACAATAAAACATGGTTAGCAAGTGTGTCTTTTTCATTTACTACATAATTTGTGGTTTCAGAGTAAGTCTTGTATCTGAAATTTTCTTCTACTAGTAAATATCTCTAATATATCTTGCTGCAAAATGAGCAGGGATCAAGCTTTTTGAAAATTTGCCTGGGGAAAAAAAACATGGGTTGCACTTCATTGTAACATTGCAAACATAAAAAGTTTGAGGAAGATATGTGAGTCCAAGGTTTTCTTTCTTCTTTGTATCCAGTTATTAGATGAAATCTATGAAAGTTATTTAGAAAAGAAACTGAAACACTGACTTAAGCACAGGATATAACATTATGGCTTTCCTTTTCTTTTTATTCTTAACCTCAGGGATTTTGAATTGGTTGGTTTGCTCACTTGCTTACTTGAGATTTTTTCTGTGCAGAAGCAGTTTCTGCAAAAGGATACCTCCACTTGACATTCCACCTATAATTGGAACCTGGAGCTTCTCTTACAACACCAATTTTAAAATGTATCTCTTATATCACAGATAAATGGTCTAATCAGTTGTTTGTTATGTAAAAGAGATTGGTAAGAATCTATTCTCTAATTGAAAAGTATATAAAAGATGTTGTTATTATTATTATTGCACTTAATGATTGTTTGAACTTGATAGAAACCTGTTGTGCTGTTGTCATACATGATAATTGGCATCCTCTTGTTAAGTAACAAAATTTATTAATGCTTTAAAATTGCCAAATGGTAAAAGTTTGGAAAAAAACCAAAGACTACAAAATATGTTGGAAAACCTACCCCACATAATTTGGAATAAAATTTAGCCTTAATGAGGTTTCCACACTGTCTTTGTGAAACATGAGTTACATCCATCAGTTTGCACAGAAAAGAGTCCTGACTGAAGTAATAGATTAGAAATGGGATAATGAATTTGAAATGCAAAATACTGAGATCAAAGGACTCACATGTTCAAAATACTATTTCATGAATACTAGTAAAGTTAGTACTATACAAAGTTCTTTTTCTTCTAGTAAACAGGTTCCTGGGAGAGACAACATAAGTCTGTAAAGCTGTTAACACACACCTCACATGTAACACATAGTACAGTGGTCGTAAAAAGGTGTCATAGTCCCTTTACTGACTTGAGAAGAAGCAAAGGTAACCAGAAAACAGCCCCAATGAGGAATGGTCAGACATAACTGAAGATAAAACATGGAAGGTAACCAAAATAAGTAGTCCCTGTTACAATCTGATTTGGTAGCTTATTTATCTTGGACTTTAACAAACTTAATGAAAGCTTCTCCTTCGAAATATATAGTTACACTTCTGCAGCAGGCATACTTGCACTCACCTGAGTGGCAGATGCGTTATTGGGCTGCAGTGACATATCTGACACTGGGACTTTCATCTTTATTAACAAGATAAACCAGATGAGTAACTTAATCTGAATAATATTTTTTTACATCATCTTTCATGCTTTTTGGGTTGGTTTTTTTTTTGAAAATCAGGTATGGATTCACATCTCAGCTGCTTCTACTCAAAAGACAAGCAACGATGTAGCGTTTATAAAAACATTCTGTTGCTATGGAAATGATTGTGAAACTAGAAATTAAGAATGACAGTATCAACATCTGTTGCACACACATATTTTTTGTCTGGAGAAGGAATTGGATGACATATTACAAAAAAAAATAGATTTAGTGTCTCTTAAGGCTGAGTTCTTTTCCTAACAATAGCAAAGACAAAATTAAACATCACACATCCAAGCATAAAGTTTATCCCCTTCTGAAACTATACCTAATTTCTCTAACAAACAGCATCACACCATACAAAATACCATACACTTTGGAGCATACATTTTTCTTCAGTGCGATTTAATGGACAGTGGGGGAAGATCAGGAATTTTCAAAATGGGGTAAGACATATATATTACTTTCCCACACCCATGTGCATATCCAGAATTTATTAAATATTGTTATAGAACAGAACTAACTTCTCCACAGTCTTCAAAACGCTTATTTGGTATTTTTCCTTATTCTAGGTCTGCATATTCTGGACTATGCTTAATTATGAAATTGACTGATACATACATGGGGGAAATAAATATTCTTTCTTCTTTGCTAGACTAGTATTGATTAAATCTGTTCTTTGTTATCATGTAAAATAATTTTATTTATCACATATGAAATTACTACCCCATTTTTTGGCATGATTCAGATCAGTACAAGGAGGCTTTTGTCAATTTATTTGAACTATTTAAATTTGGGAGAAGTCAATTAGTTTAAATCCAAGAAAGCAGCCTAAACTGGGTCCTGTAAGTTGCTGACTTGAACAATAAAGGTAACATTGTAGTGAATCCCTGACAACACATTTTTGTAAAGACCAATTTAAACAAAATACCTTCAGCACAAAGGATGGATGTTACTCCTTCAGACGAAATGTTATATAATGGCGAGAAGGAGTTCCACTGTGGTCCCTAAGTTAGTCTGTTGATGCTACTGAGAAAGTACTGCTTCTTGAGTTGTTTTTGTTTCATCAAAATCATTATACTCTTGAGTGTTGGCAAGGAAATATGAGGTAATGAGAATGCAGTGAACATGCCTTTCATCAGCTGAAAATCTTTAATTGTAATTGCTGCATGTAATGGTGTAATTAGTTGTCTAAGCGACAGGGTAGGCTTGAATCTTTCCTACTGTTTTGCTAAAAGACCATTTACTTCCCAGAAACCCTTCTTTAGCATACATAAGTAGCAGTTAAAGATTGAAGGAATTTTTTTTAACCCCTATGTGTCTAAAGTAAAGGAGGGAGGGACTTTACGTTACAGAATCTCTAGAAAATCCCTGTGATGACACAGTGAATTATGTAGAAACACTCGGTTAATGAAATCTTTTAAAAAAAATTTGAGAAGCATTAATTTGAATCAAGATGAAAAACAGAAAACAAGTATGTAAGGATGTGCATAGGAAGCAGCAAGGAGGTGGTGTTTGGAAATCATTCTCTGATATATAGGAGCAGTCAAGACTGATTAGTGATTAGTCTTGACTATCATGAAAATGTATTCATGATTAAGATCAACACAGAACAGATTAAAGGAGTGTGGTTTTTTCTCTTTAAAGAAGCAGTTAAACATCACTGTCTCTTTTTACAATATAACTTTGTAGTGGGCCCAGTAGGCTCCGTTCATAGTTTATTGGAATTGCTTTTCTACTTCTAATTTAAATTTAACATTCTACCATGATGGATATTGGTGTGTTTAAAAAAAAAAAAAAAAAAAGGATTTATTCTGTATTCTCTAGTTCTCTATTATACTGAAGGGTAAGTCGTGCAGGTGGAGCACTCATCAGATCTTCCACCTTACTATTCCTCCATAATTCCATTGCATTCTTTCAAAGGGCTTCTGGGAAGAACTGAAGACTGGGAAGCAAACCATGACTCAGGTAATTGCAAAACCAAGATCTGTTTCTAATTTGTTGCTGCTGTTGCCTGACGGTCTCTTTAGGAAACCTCCTGAGAAATCTTCCCTAAGGTCCTGAGAAACATGTCAGTGGCTACCATTCATATGCCTGCAATGATGGTCTTTTTAGCAGATATTATAATGACACTTCAATAAATGTAGGTTATTAGCATTTGCACTTAAAAAAAAAACACAACCCAAACAAACAAACAAAGCCAAACCAAACTCTGTATAGAACTAAACATCTTGAGGAAAAGGAGTTAAGCTTCTGTAATTAATTTATTGAACACAGTTTGATATATAAAGCTATGCATGTTACAGCTGTAAAAAAATGTTTAAGTAGAACATTTGCTTAATTTATTTTACTGTGATGTTAAATCAAAAGCAGATTTTTAATGACTGAATTAGAATTTGACTGGTAGTTCTAGTGCTGTGTTGACACATCTTTCCATTCAGTAACAAATACCTCAGAGTTAATATTTCACTTGGTATTATAGGTTATAGCAGAGTAAAATAAATAAATAAATTATCCTTACAGACAAAAAAATGAAGTGTGCAATTTCCAAGTCGTGTTAAATTCAGAATGTAGCTTCTTCCTCTAGCGTTCTTTTTGTAAAAGCAGAAATTCAGTGCCTGTGTCAACCTATTTGGACAGGTACTCATTTATAAAACAGCTCTGGAAACAAAGTTCCTGCTTAACAGTGAAAAGCTCAAAAGTCTTAGCAAACCATTGTAATTTATTTCAGAATTTCATATTTCACAGATGCACATGACTCACATTTCAGTAGTTTTCTATTATCTGCTAATCAGATTACAAATTAAGATATAGATACTCTTAATAGCCATATTTTCTAAAATAAACATTTTAAGCTAATATATTTTTATTTAATTTTTAATAAGTACATTATTTCTGAGGATCATATAGTTCAGTATTCAAAAAATAATTACCATCTTTGTGTATATGTGGGTGGAAGGGTTCTTTCTAAATTGTTTAAAAAGTAATTTATATTAATAGATATAATTGTATATTAAAAAGAAAATATTTTCAAAGCTTTCAATTTTTTTTGTTCCTTCTTTTTAATATAGATTTAACTTTATTTATTTTTAAGCTACTGTTTTGATTATGAATATCCTTAGGGATAATTACATTTTATTTCTTTCACTTTCTGGAAAGATTTAATGTAATATTTTGAAACCTTTTACCTCACTACTTAAGTGCTAATTGTTTCAATTCTTTATAATGTTACATGGAAAAGGATTAAAAAAAGGATTAAAGTTTAAGTCTGCTAAATATTCTGTTTCACCATTCATTCCTGAAAATGTCAAAGTGACAAAAATTAGATGATTTTAAGGAAGATTAGGCAGTTTCTGTGTCAGAGGCTTTTGATACAAAATGAGGGTACCCTTGGATAAGTACTATTCTATTTTAAACATGCAGGGTGTCTGTAAGTCCCAAACTCCAATAAACAGGAAAAAGTTAGTCTTTTGTATGATCATTTCAGAAGCTAGAATTTACATACCACTTTTCCAAAACCTGTGGTACAGGGGCAGTCCTCTCAGAAATCCAGGCCCTTAAGTTACATAAAACATAGTAGTTCTGGCAGTTGATTAATCTGTCTAGTCAAAAATATTTAGACTGTCACTATAGGTCTTAGAATCAAAAAACAAATGTAAAATTACAAATTTCCCATATTTGCCTAGTTTCTTTCCTTGATCCTTTACTCATTTTTCTTGTAACTGAAGAGTTTTTCTTTGAGCATTAAGAAACTGATACAAGTTTATCACTGGTATCACCTGAAAGTCTCTTGAATGCATACAACATCCATTGTATTTCAGGAAATTCTGTAGAGGTTTAGGGAAACACTGTAGCTGGTTTCATACAAAACTAGGAGCTAAACAATTATTTTTCTAAAAGCTCCTCCAGCAAAACCTTGTCCCAGTGAGTTACTAGTACTTCTTACATTAAGTGTAATTGAACAGGTTTTCTACTACTTATGCATTATACTATTACTTTAGAAAATAGTGGTTTACTTTGGAAAAAAATGGTGTATTGAAAACTTCACAGTTTAGGTAGTTTATAAAGATAACATTGGGAACAAGCAAATAAGAGGGTATGCAGAGAGAGTAATAGTAATTGTAACAATGCTTACTTGTACCCTATCTCATTTTAGTGATCTCTCAATGGTCTTTTTCAAAACAAGTTAAAATCTTAGAAGAACTTGTTCAGCAGTGACTTGGAGACATAAATTTATGAATCTGAGTAAAAAAGCTTTAAATATAAATAGTTGATTACTATCTTTGCAACCGACTGATATCTTTCTTCCATCTAGATTTCTCCAAAGAAATTAAATATATCCATTGTACTAAAGCTCAAGCTTTCATTTTCTAGCCAGTGTAGACTAATCTTTTGAATAGATATGGTCCCAATTAATCTTTTAATACACAATGAACTATAGCTGTCACTGTCAAATGGCAATCTAATTTTACTGAAATGACTACATACTATGATATGAAACTAGTATGTGACTGTTACAGCATCTTTGACTGAGGAAACCCATACAAGAATCCTGGGGTTACTCAGAATGCATAGATTTGGGTAGGATGAAGTAATCAAGTTACATGGCCATAGGTGTAATTAGATTCTTACCTGAAGTGACACTGTAATGCAACAATTGCAGTGTACTGAAGAATATGTCTTGAATATGACCCCTTTATTAGACAAGAAAATGAACACAAACTAGCCCTCAAAAAGATTAAATATCTCTTATGTGGATATTTTTTCCTGATTTACCAATCTACGCACAGAAAAAGAAAAAGCAATCTGTTGAACCAGATAACCTGTAGAATTATTTGTCGTGGGAAAATAAACCTGATTTAAATAATTCAGAGAAAGGAATTAGCTTTATTTTAACTGAAATCATAGAATCATAGGATTATTGAAACATAGAATAGTTTGAGTTGGAAGAAACCTTTAAAAAACATTGAGTCTAACAGCCCTGCAATGAACAGCACATCTTCAGCTAGATTAGATCACTCAGAGCCCTATCCGGCCTGCCCTGGAATGTTTCCAGGGCTGGGGCATCTACCACTACTCTAGACAGCCTGTTTCAGTGCCTCACCACCCTCGTTATAAAAAATGATTTAAAACCATTACCCCTTGTTCTATTGCTACAGGCCCTACTAAAAAGTCTGTCCCCATCTTTCTTATAGGCCTCCTCTAGGTATTGAAAGACCACAATAAGGTCTTCCTCAGCCTTCTCTTTTCCAGACTGAACAACCCCAAATCTCTCAGCCTGTCTTCACAGAAGAGGAACTTCATAGAGGTTCCAGCCCTCTGATCATTTCTGTGGCCCTTCTTTGGACCTGCTGCAACAGGTCCATGTCTTTCCTGTGCTGAGGACTCTAGAGCTGAACACAATATTCCAGGTGGGGTCCCACCAGAGCAGAGGGGCAGACTCTCATCACACAACCTCCTGGCCATTCTTCTTTTTATGTAGCCCAGGTTATGGCTGGCTTTCTGGGCTGCAGATGTGCGTTGCTGGCTTATGTCCAGCTGTTCATCCATCAGTACCCTCAAGTTCTTCTCCTAGGGCTGTTCTCCATCCCCTCATGCTCCAGCCTGTATTGAACTGCAGGCCTTGCACCTTGTTGAACCCCAAGAGGTTTACATGGGCCCACTTCTGTAGCTTTTCCAGATCACTCTGAATGGCATCCCTTCCCTCCAGCATGTCAACTGCACCACTCAGCTTAGCATCATCTTCAGATTTTCTGAGGATACACTCAACCCCACTGTCTATGTCACGGATGAAGATACTAAACAGTACTTGTCCCAGTACAGATGCTGGAGGGACACCACTTCTCACTGATGTCCATCTGGATATTGAGATGTTGATCACTACCCACTGGATGCAACCATCTAACTAGTTTCTTATCCACCAAACAGTCCATCGATCAAATCCATATCTCTCCAACTTAGAGAGAAGAATATTAAAGGCAAAACACGTGGCAAAAGCCTTATGGGAGTCCAGATAGATGGCATCAGTAACTCTTTCCTTGTCCACTGATGTAGTCACTCATCATAGAAGACCACGAGATTGGTCAGGCAAGACTTGCCTTTTGTGAAGCCACAGTGGCTGTCTTGAACCATGTCCCTGTCTTCCATGTCCCTAGCACAGTTCCTAGAAGGATTTGTTCCATGATATTCCCAGGTACAGAGGAGAAGCTGACAGATCAGTAGTTCACGGGGTCCTCCTTTCCACCTTTTTTAAAAATGCCTACAGTATTTCCCTGTATCCAGTTGCCAGGGACTTCGCCTGACTGCCATGACTTTTCAAATATCATGGAGAGTGGCTTGGCAACTACATCAGCCAATTCCCTCAGGACTCTGTTATGCATCTCATTAGGTCCCATAGACTTACATACATTCAGGTTCCTCAGGTGGTCAAACACCTGATTTTCTCATGTGGAACTTCAGCCTACCGGATGTCCTCTGGAAATAGAACACAGTGGATAGGAAACAATCTAGGACATTCTTGGAGTGTGTGGAAGATAAATTCCTGACACAGCTGGTCAGTGAGACAACCAGGGAAAAGGCCTATTTAAGAGCCTGATTGACAAATTCCCTTGAAAGGCAGTTTTGAAGGGTCAAGGGGTCCAGAAAAGCTTGGCATTCTTCAGGAAGGAAGTCTTAAAGGCGCAGGAGGAGGCCTTCCCTGTGTGCAAAAGGATAAGCCAGTGGGGAAGAAGGCCTGCCTGGCTGAAGAGAGAGCTTTGGCTGGAAGTCAGGGGGAAAAGGAGAGCTGGCCACCTTTGGAAGAAAGGGCAGGCAACTGGGGAGGACTATAAGGATGTCACAAGGTTATGCAGGGAAAAGATCGGAGAGGTGAAAACCTGGGTAGAAATCAGGCTGACCACTGCCATAAAAGATAATAAAAAAAAGTTCTTAAAAATATATTAGAAACAAAAAGAGGCCAAGGATAATCTGCATCCTTTATTGGATGTGGCAAGGAATATTGCCACAAAGGGTGAGGAAAAGGCTGAGGTACTTAATGTTTTCCTTGCCTCAGTCTTACAATAGTAAGACCAACAACTCTGGGTACTCAGCCCCCTGAGCTAAAATATGGGAATGAGGAGGAGAAGAATGATGTCTCCACAGTCCAGGAAGAATGACTGCTACTTCACTTATACATTCAAAAGTTATGGGGCCAGATGGAATCCACCCAAAGGGTACTAAGGGAGCTGGTGGAGGAGCTTGCCAAGCCACTCTCCATCATTTATCAACAGTCCTAGCAAACTGGAGAGGTCCCAGAAGACTGGAGGCTAGCAAATGTCATGCCCTTCTACAAGAAGGGCAGGAAGAAGGATCTAAGAAAACTACAGTCCTGTCAGCCTGACCTTGGTGCCGGGGAAGGTTATGAAGCAGATCAAACTGAGCACCATCACATGGCACATGCACGACAGCCGGTGGATCACGTCCAGCCAGCACAGGTTAATGAAAGGCAGGTCCTGCTTGATGAACCTGATCTCCTTCTACAACAAGATGACCCACCTAGTGGATGAGGGAAAGGCATGGATGTTGTCTTCCTGGACCTTAGTAAATCCTTTGACCCACAGCATTCTCCTGGAGAAACTGGCTGCTTGTGGCTTGGATGGCTGGGTTAAAAGCTGGCTGCATGGTCAAGCCCAAAGTGTGGTAGCAGATGGAGTTACATCTGACTGGCAAATGGTCACAAGTGGTGTTCCCCAGGGCTCAGTGCTGGGGCCAGTTCTGTTTAATATTTTACTGATGATCTGGATGAAGGGATCAAGTGCACTCTCAGTAAATTTACAGATGACACCAAGTTGAGGAGAGTGCTGATCTACTTGAGGAAAAGAAGGCTCTGCAGAGGGATCTGGAAAGGCTGGATTGATGCGCTGAGGCCAGTTGTATGAGGTTCAACAAGGGGAAATATTGGGTCCTGCACTTGGGTTCAAACAGTGCCAACAGTGCTACAGGTTTGGGGAAGAGTGCTTAGGTGGCACTAAAGAAAGCTGTCTGGTGGAAAAGAACCTGGAGGTGCTGTTTGATGGCCAGCTGAACATGAGCCAGAAGTATGCCCAGGTGGCCAGGGCAACCAACAGTATCCTGGCCTGTATCCAAAATAGCGTGACCACCAACAGGACTAGGGAAATAATTTTGCCCGTGTTCAGCAGTGGTGAGGATGCACCATCAATACTGTGTTCAGTTTTGGGCCACTCACTTTAGCAGCGATGTAGAGGTGCTGGAGAGCATTCAAAGAAGGGCAACAAAGCTGATGAAGGGTCTAAGAGCACAAGTCTTAGAAAGAGCAACTGAGGGAATTGAGGTTTAGTCTGGAAAGGAGACTCAGAGGGTATGTCGCTGTTTTCTACAACTGCCTGAAAAGAGGTTGTAGGCAGGTGGGTGCTGGTCTCTTCTCCTAGGTAACTAGCAACAGGACAAGAGAAAAAAGCTTCAAGTTACACCAAGGAAGGTTTGGATTGGATACTAGGAAAAAAATTCTTCACTGAAAAGTGGTGAAGCATTGGAACAGGATGTCCAAGGAGGTGGGGGAATCACCATCCCTGGAAATGTTTTAAAAACACACAGATGTGGAGCTTAGCAACACAGTTTTGTTATGAACTTGGCAGTCTTGGGTTAATGGTTGGAAATGATGATTTCAAAGGTCTTTTCCAACCTAAATTATTCTATGACTCTGTTATTGTCTTACAGTAGGAGTTGTCTTACGTTCCTGCCTTGACATCCATCCACTCGAGAGGTGGAGGAGGAGTGGCTGACGGCAAAGACTGAGGCAAAGAAAGTTGTTGAGTTCCTAGGTCTTTTCCTTGTCTGTTGCTACCAGTTTGCCAGTTGTGTTCATTGAGGAGTACACTTTCTTTGACCTCATTTTTCTGGATGACATATCTGTAAGAAGCCCTTCTTATTAACCCTTGTGTCTCTTGGAAAGTTCAGCTCCAGTTGTGCCTTGGTCTTCCTGACCCCTTCCCTACACAACTGAGTATTTTCCCTATACCCTTCCCGGGATACCTGTCCCTGCTTCCACTGCCTGTGCATCTCCTTCTTGCCCTTTAGTTTGATCAGCAGGTCTTGACACAGCCATGACAGTCTCTTGCTGTTCCTTCCTGATCTTCTTATATCCGAGGATCAAGAGCTCTTCTGCTGTATGGAAAGCATCCTTTAAGATCTGCCATTTCTGTTCTGCTCCTCTGCCCTGAGGGTAGCTTCCCTAGGGATTCTATTGACTAACTCCTTCAACAGCTAGAAGTTTGCTTTCCTAAAATTCAGGGTTCTGACTTTAGTCTTCGCCTGTCCCATATCCCTCAGCGCCACAAACGCCACCAGCACGATTGTTGCAACCTGCGTTGCCTCCAGTCTTGACTTCTCCGATTAGCTCACTGGTGTTGGTGACCAACAAGTCCAGTAACACATTCCCTCTGGTAGCATTTTCTATTACCTGGCTTAAAAAGATATCCTCAATTCACTCCAGGAGTCTTGTGGATTGCCCACAGCTTGTCATGCTACTTTTTCAGCAGATGTTGGGCTGGTTGAAGTCCTCCAGCAGAACAAGAGACAGCAACCATGCTGCCTACTGTAGCTGGAGTAACAAGGCTTTGTCAATAGGCTCCCCTTGATCAAGTGGCCTGTACTAAACATTAACCACAAGGTTCCCTTTCTTGCCCTTATCTTCAGTTCTTCCCAATAAATCTCTGATAAAGATACCATGTTAGGTCATTTTCACATTGGTTTGGTGTCACAGCACTCTCAGAACTACCAGCTGCATAACATCTTTTACCATCACATACCAACATACTCTTCATGCCAGTCCCTCTGCTGCCTTCTCCTTGTCTCTCCTCTTCCAGGACATGTATTGTCTCTCTCTGCTTCTTCCTTGGCTGCTCTCTTTTCATTGGCTCTCAACCACTTAACAGAACCCGCCACACCTGCACCTTATCTACATCGGCCACCCCCCCACCCCTGAAGCCAGCCCACAGCTATGTATTATCAATGCTAATTAACCCAGCTTCATTCCTCTACAGTTTGGCAAAAAAAGGAAAAGAAAAAAAAACCCTAAAAATAGTTTAAAACATGTCAGATCAATATTTTGAAAATTTCTACACATTTCCTGTTATTGAAAAGTCTTCAATAGAATAACTGAGGCTGACAGTCATGTCTGAAGATTGCCTAACCTCAACCCTGCTCAAACAGGGTCAGCTACAGCAGGCTGCCCACAGTTGTGCCCAATTGGGCTTTTAACGTCTCAAAGGATGGAGACTCCACAATCTCTGCCAAAACGTTTTTCATTGCCAAAGGGTCAGTTATTCCGAAAAAAGGGCAGTTGAGAATTGTTTACAGGTCAAGAAAACCCCTATATTATTTGTGTGATTTAAATTTTGTTTGTTGTTTTTTGTTTTGGGTTTTTTTTGTTCTTTTACTCGTCATTAATTATTCTCCTATCCTACCAAAGCCAAACCCAAAGTCAAAGTCTATTTCTCACATAACTGGGCTTGATGTATCTGAGTCATCAAGTGTTCTGGGCAGGAAAAATTCAGGCAAAAGAATCACAGCTACAAGTTTGAATTGGATTACTTTCTGTTGTGCAAATTATTGAAAAGAACAAAGACATTCATGATACAGATATTCTACCTTCCTTATTTCTTCCCATGGTCTTTAGAAGACCATGCTCTGTTTGAATATGCAGAATTTAGACAAGAAATGTCAGGTGTTTCTCTTCAGCTTTCCTTTTGAGTGTCCTCCTCAAATTCCTACTTATGGACTGTCAGCTCACCCCCACATGTCACTTCGTATCTTGTGTCATATCTGCCAGGTCCATGAAGATCTACCCCAAAAAGTCTAAAGTGGAACTAAATATTTATGATGGAGAAACTGAGTTTATGTTGCTCCCATATTTTAATTTATCTACGATTCAAGCATAGCTTTAAGTCAGATCATATGATCTCAAAGTCAGAGAGATATGGACAGTAATGACTTTTGAAAGTTCAAAGCAGCAGCTTTATAGGATTCTGTAGCATTATGCCTCCCTGGTAGACCAGTGCAAACTACTCTCATTTTAGTGGACTTGGAGGATATGAGATGAGAAAAGAAGCTGCAGGTCTCTTGCTAAAAAAAGGTAATTGTTTAAAAAGATAAATAACTGTTTTAATTGCAGCCCATGTTATTAAATATTTGAGAACTGTTTGAACTTCACATACTATTTGTATGTAACAAGAAAAGTTTATTCAACATAAGAAATAAAGCTTTTTTTTTTTTGCTTTTTTTTTTAATGTATGAAGCAAAAAACATGTATGATCATTGGCTGACTAATGGCACATGGCTAGTCAGCTAAGGTAGTGGTCAGAAGCTGTTTGGGAAGATTAACTATAGGACAAGGTACTATAAATATATGGACAAAAGTACCACCCTACAGCCTGGAATTCAGTGACTGAGTGGATCTAATTAGTATTTACTTTTGCCACCTGTATAGTTTTTTTAGCTCAAGGATCTTCTGATGAGAATGCTGAGTATCACTGTCTTTCTGATCAACATATCAAATCGCAGCTGTTCGTGTGAGATGCTGGCATTTCCTTGTACATCATGCATGAAGGGAAATTAAGAAATTCACCTCCAAATTCTGGGTTTTAGAAGGTTTCTGAACACTAAAACTAACAATGTGTGTGACTTTTCTGATCTGTCCTTTGGTGCTAAAAGACTTTGTAAACAGCTTGTTTGTTCTTAGCAGGAAAATTCTCTATTTCCCCCACATTCATGTAACAGCACTGTTAAAATCCAAACAAAGTCATGTTACTACTGTTGGACTTACACTTTTTATATTATCAATACTAAGGTCAGATTTTAAAACTACTTACTTGTATCAAAAATACATAGTGAATTCTGTGTAAGTTTTCATTTTCTTCATAGAAATGAAAAATACAAAATCAGAACACTTATTGAATGACTGTCTCAACTACAATTAATTAAATTTTATGAACTAATCCTGCACATCTGTCTTTGTTACACTTGATAATCACAGCTGAGATTTCATAATGCAATTGAGTATTTATACGTTTCCAAGCTCATAGTGAAATAGGATGATTATTATTGCTAATGATTATTCATTTTCTCCCATGTAAAATTACAAAAGGATAACATGGATTAGGATAAAAGATTATATTTAAAGATGTTTTTTATCTGACTGCAAGAAAGATGGATATCTACATCTAGATCCTGTGCTGCTGCTAAATGTATGAAGAACACATTCATATAATTAGAGAACAGTAACAGATCAAGAGGATGCAGCACCTTAAGTATCCACATAAAAGATGCTATCTATGCTCACTGTAATTTTTGTTATTGCATTAGATAACGGTGTAAATTATCTAAACAGGGAAAAGGACTAGTATGACCCATTTCTTTTATGAAGTCCTGACTGAGGAAAACATCATTCTTTAGAAAAAAAACCACAAAACCAACATTCAGAAAAAGGCTCAAGTACTTTCTTAAGACTACAATCTAGTCTAGGTGAATTTTAAAAGCTGTATTTTTCTTCTGTATTTACTTTTCAGTTTCCCAAAACAGGTCCTGAGCTATGTGAGGGGTTAATATACAAGCCCTACTAAGTTTCTTTTCTTGGGTTCTACCTGATTCCCTGGTAACATAGTTCACATACTTACTTCCACTAGCACCAAAACACAATAAACTCAGTTCTGTATGGTCAGCATGGATTGTTGCTGATAACTAACTTCGGGTAAATCATGTCTGAGCAACCTCACTGCTGTCTATAATGAAGTAACAGGCTAAATGTGCGATGGAGAGTGATGGTTACTGTTTACCTCAACTGTAGAGAGGCCTTCAACATGGACTTCCAGATAATCCTTATAATTAGACTGGTAAGATATATACTGGATAAATGGATTATAAAGTGGATAGAAAATTGGTTGGATGACTAAGTTCAACACAGTATGATGAGCAGTGCAAATGCTGGTTATATGTGGCATTCCTCCAGGGCCAGTGCTGGAGCCAAAAATCTTTATTGATGACCTAACAATGGGATGGAAAGGCACCATCTGCAAGTATGCGGATGAGATGTAACTGAGAGGATTGGTAAATACGCTGGGGCACAGGGCTGCCATTCAGAAACACAGGACAAGCTAGAGTAAAGGCAGAGGAAGCCTATGATGTTCATCAAAAGCAAACATGAAAACCAGCGCTTAGGATGCAAAAAGCACATTCCTTCCCAGATCCATTACCTCTTCACTTATCTTTCCATTTCTTCCTTTCACAACAGGTACGAACAAGAATTCAGTTGTCTGACTGTTTTGTAGTTTCCAAGCCAGAAGTATTATCTTTGTTCTTGTATTCTCTCCTTTTAGCTCTTCTATCATTTTTTTTTTTTTAATTTTGTTTTCCCTTTTCTTTTTATCTCCTTTTGTTTGTTTGTTTATTTACTTATTCAGTATTTCTCTTTGTTCCGGCTTCTGCCCAAAAGGCTCACTGCTTTCATCCACTCCCTGCTTCCTTCTCTGGTATTGCAGAAGTTGATCAAGTGGACCAGGACATGCCATGTCTCTTGTTAAGTAATTGCAGTTTTCTAAATGAATGCCAGCCATTCCTTTTCCATCTTGATACTGTTCTTTCTTCTTTTACTTCCGTTTCTTCTGCATAAAATGTGTGCTTAACTTCTTTCAAGAAAACAAAAGACAAAACATGAAATGATCTTGTTCTCTTCTCAAGGTGGTTTCTTAGTTAGATAAATATCTCCTTCGCCTCCACCCATCAAGCCTGTTCTGAGGGATCTCCTTCAATCTTATTTTCTCTTCCATCATCTTTCTCTGCTTTTTTTTTTTCTTTTTAAGCTAGTTTCTCCATTTCTTGTTGCTCTTTCCTTGCAGATGGCTAGTGTCTTCAGACAAAACAATGTCTATCCTTGAATGCCATTTTCTTTTCCAGCTACCACTTCTTTTTTTTTTTTTTTTTTTTCCAGTCAATGACAACTTGTGAAAAGATTCCTGAAGAATCTCTCATAATCTCTTTTAATAGCTTTGTATCCAAATCTGAGAGACAGGATGCCACTCTCATCTTCTATGACTAATACCATCAGAATAATCAAACTGTTTTTCTTTTTCTTCCATGACTCTTTATGAATTCTTAGTCCATCAGAGAATTCTCCTTACTCTGTCTATCAACAGGAGTCCCAATGTACTCACCAAGCCTAATTAAGTTTTTTTGGGTTGGTTTTTTTTCCTTTTGAATTCTAATCCAGATAATCTCACCCACAAATTTAGCTAGTATCTTTAGGCAAAAAGCATAACCTTACTTTCTCGGTCCAGGACACTCTAATCAGGTCCAAATTAAACCTTCTAGCCTATAGATAACAAACCTTACATCATGTTCACCATGGTTAACAGAAACATATTGACTTCTTACCTATATTTCAGCCCTACAATCACCTTTTCTCCTCAGGCATTGTGAATGCCAGTGTTATGCCTATAGATCCTTCTTTGCTTTATATATTCGGATCACGTCTAGAGTTTAAGATACATATTTTCTGTTCCATTCCTGTGCAAATATTTTGATTCAGGCTTTCATCATGTCATATCATGTACCCTTTATTTTCAGTACTTCCAATGGCTATTCTTTTCTCCTTTTTTTGTATCAAATATTAACCTCAGCTTAATTTTCAGAAGTCTTAGCTATTGATTTTCTCTAAGCAGTATCAAGAGGATATTTTCTACCTCTCAGTAGCTCATGATGTTAATCCTCATCATTACATTATTAATTTTTCAAATAAACATCCTCCATGTTTTTATTTACACTTGGGAAGAATTTCCTGTAAACATCTCTCAAAACTATTTCTTTAACTTCTTGTAAAGTCCTCATTAAAACTCTACTTTTCTCTGATGACTAAAACCACCCATAGAAGTGCTTATGCTCTTGAAAGCTCATACTACCATCTGCCATGATGACCACTTTTGTCTCATTGTTTCCCAGTGATTTCCAACATGTTTTTATCCATACATTGTCCATTTTGTTATAGTGTATGCTCTGGAAAGCACTGTCCATCTTTTGGTTCTGTGCCTGCACAAGTCTCATTATCATGGGATTTTGAGTCAGTGCTCACTTTATGATGAGCAGTGCTCACTTTATGATGAGGCAGTGCGCACTTACTAAATAAATATTTAGTAAGCATTCACTGAAAAATAGCAAAAAAACATGGGAAGTAGAAAACTAACAGAGAATTAATCCTCACTTATCCATGAGGGACATGACAGAACCCTGCATTGATTACAAGAAGTATTTAAAGGTGTGCAGGGAGAGTAAGTGCAGATAAACTGAACTAATTTATTTTTGCTCCTTCTAAAATGAATGCTGCATAGTTTTTAAATTTCAGAGAACATGAGAACTGTCCCATATATTTATCCTTTGTGTAGGAACAGTGCTTCATATATGTTCTGATAAAGCTTCCTGATTATATCAGGCACTTATGTGGGATTTTTACTTCTTTGAAAATAGTTTAATCATTTATATTTCTAAAACCCAAAACATCCAGAGTAACTTATCAACTGATAATGTTTAATCAGCTAAGACTTGGTCATTTTTATAATATTTTCCACTCATATATTTCTCTTCTCTATTAAGAAGTCTTACTGCAAGTGCTTCAGCGTTAGAAGCATAAATTTCCTGTTTTTTATAGAACTGAACATAATGTTATGTTGCGAATTTAGCCTTACGTTATTGTATGTTTACAATGAAAATACAGTTTCAAGGTTTTAAAGACTGAAGACTGATCCAAACTGTTTTGTTGGGGTTTTTTAAGTTCCTGAATTAGAACAACCAATCTAAATCTTAAATGTTCTACTGAAATAATGTCTTCCTTCTTAAGAGAATAAATATTCCACTTCTCTGTACTTAGGATGTAATGTTCAGATAATTTTTTTATTTAAAAAGTCTCATTCTGTAAAACCAGCATAACTTAAAAAGTAAATAGGAAAATACACACAACAGTATCTTTTCTTCTTGAAATAGGAATGTATTCTAATTATAAAGGGCAAATGATCACAATGAGCACAAGCAGTCATGTAACTTGTCATATTACTCACTTGATGAATTTGAAACGAAACGTTTTATTTTCTTTTGATGCCTGTATATAGCTTCAATCATAACTCAACAGAAGAATAAGTTTTTAGATGTAATGAAACACAAAGCATTTTTTTGTAGTGTGTGAGTTGCAGATATGGAATCCTTGCAATGGACTCTGGAATATGATGTTTTTTCACCAGACTCTTTCTTACAATTAAGCTTTAATCTAATGGAAACTAATTGTTTCCATAGCAGCTGTAACATTAACTATGAGGGTGTCATACTTTTACTGACTGTCTTGTTCTGCTAGGATTCCATTTTATTTTGACTCACCCTTGATCATGCAGAGCACATCCATTTATAGTCTGGTTTAAAAACCCAACCAAACAAACAAAACCCTACACAAGTTTCTTATTAAATTATTGCCCTTTTCTACTCTACTTTCTACCCCCATATTTTATAAACAAGGATTTTAAGGTACTTCCATTTCTTTAGTGTAAAGATATTCTATTTAAAATAAATAAATTTTAAAAATATTTTGTCTTTCCTGAGAGGATGACTGCTCCCACAGTCTTCCCCCAAAGTATGACAATCATATTTTGTCTTCATAAATACCTGGAGTGCATGAGCTCAAGCAGAAATGTGTATAAAATTCCACATGTAGATGCACATAGCTGCTAGTAGCCAAGTGCTCTGACTATAGAATCATACATGAAATCATAACCACCTGGTAGACTTCAAAGCCAAACATAGTTACTTCAGTCTCACACTACATTGAAAATGTTCTAAGAGCAGCTATTCAAAAAGCCAGAATTTATTTTAAAAAGCAACATGCAAGAGTAGTATAAACAAACAAAATAAAGTTAACTCCTCAATTAAAAGCACACTTTTGTGTTCCATATACCTGTATTATAACCCCTGCTGCAAGGAAAGCTAAACTCAAAAAATTAGGAAAGATAACGGTCATGCTTTAGTTTCATAGTTAGCACTTAATCCAGATATAATCAACCACCACAGCCACTCTTCAAGTGTTGTAATTTTGTCAAAAAGAACAAAAAAAAGAAAAAGAAAAAAGAAAAAAGAAGAAGCAGAAACTATTATAAAACCTTCCTCTGTCCTTCAAATAATTTTATTTTCAGCTAAAGGAGTAACTTAACAAAGACAACTCTGAAGTTATTCCTTGTCCTAATAGATGTCTCATTATTGTAGCAGATTATGATGCAGTGAAGTTAAGAATTTTATTTTTTTTTTACTATCCTGTATATTGATGGTTTTTCAGTTTTAGCATTTCCATGATCTTTCTATCACAACAATATTTTCAAAGAGGTATAATAGTCCCAGGTCACTGTGGATTCACCAGTTTGCAACAAAGTTCAGCAACTAAGTACTCTCAGTAGAGCCAAAGGACTAATTGGGATAAAAGCCTTTAACTCCCTCTTCTGACCAGATCTAGTTTAATTTAAAAGTGCTAAATAAGGCTAATTGTTTTGTATATTTCACAGATTTACAAAAGCTCCTTGAACTTCAAGGCTACTAAAGTTATTTTAAATTCCCTTAATTGTTTATAAACTTTTCTGACATGGAAGATAAAAAATCTTTTTTTTTAGTTCTGGAAGAGTTTTAATCTAGTAAGCACAGCAGCAGCCTTTCTGAAGCCTTCGCTGTTGAAGATATAGGGAAGGAGGTGCTATTTCAGAGGACTGATGGTCAGAATATTCACAGCTTTTAGAATTAATAACTGCAATGGCATGCAGAAGTGAAAAGGGGGGGAAAAAACCAAATATTTTTTCTGTCTGATGTGGTTGTAACATTCTACCCTATTCACAGAGCAGAGGGCGACAACTGCAACATCTACAGTCTAAAAGAAGTTTTGTGTTACAATGTATTGTCATCTGAGCAAATATTTTAATAAAATTCAGAGAAGATAGTATTTAAAAAGAAGGGAAGGGACATCATGAAAATCAAAAGAAATTGATATCTGGAGTGATTATGATTTAGTTATTTCTTCATAACTACAACCAATTAATGTTTAACAATAAATAAATGTTATTTCTTCATAACATAACCAATTAATGTGCTAACTTTTTTTTTTGTGTGTGTGTGTGTCTGGATGTGCTGTGACAGTCTTTTTCTTCTGACCAAAAGACCTTACATTACTGCTTTTCCAACTCTTATTATGGACTGTTATGGTATTTCCCAATGCTAGGCTTGGAGCTGCTACTTCTAAGAAAGAATAATTTTCTTATTTCCAGTTTTATTGCCCAGAATTAGTTATTTGTGTTCAAATGTAGTAATTTTTTCTTCAAACTTTAAATTCTGAATGCAGTAACATTTTTTTGTGTTTTACATATCTTAATTATAACTATATATACATAGTATAGGCTCTTTTTTTCTAGCTTCTGGAATAGAGGACATATTTTGGAAATTAATTGGCAAGATCTTCTGGAGTTTTTTTTTTACAAAGAAGCAAACATTTCAGATTCTACTTAGAAATAAGCTATAAACCACTTTCACAGACAGTGTTAAACATAATGCATATCAAGAACTATGAAGCAAAACAACAGTGTAGGTAACTACTAAAAATGTTGTAGCATAGCAAAGAAAAAAATCAAAAATATAAATATTGCATCTGAATTAATTTAAGCTAAATAAACAAGACTCTGGTAACATCTTCACAGGATTCTGAGTATATCTTCTTTTTTCTTCTCTCTATGTCTTGTTTAAAATGGAGAACAGGCCAGCATGTCAAGTTGTCTTGCCCATGTTGACAGCTTACTATGAGAACCATACTCCTCTCACTGTTTATCTCCTTGAATTTAGTGCTGCCTTTTCTATTAACACAAGAATATTGCCCTGCCCCATGGGATAAGGAGAGCTTTTAACTTCATAGGAGTGCAGCAATGAGCACAAGCAACCCATATTTCCAGCATGAATCTGACTAAGTGATCTCAGGCTTCACAACACAAGCTTTTAAGGAGATTGCAGATTACCTACTGATGTTCAGAGTACCTTGAACTCTGCATATTCAGAACAGCAGTTACAGAAGCATATGTGACTGTCCCACTGTATTAAGCTTTTAACAAAACTATTAAGTAACACTGTTGTGCTACACAATTTTGGTATCCCAGAAAGGCATAAGCACCTAAAAAGGTAATATGTAGGGTTTCCAGTCAAAGATATTACATTACAAAAAAATTTTAATTTTGTCTTTAATGTAGCCAGAATATTATAAATGAATTCCTTTAATTAGAATATGATGAAAATCAGACTAGGGATACAAAATCGAAATCTCTCAAGGCCATTGTCTTGGATAACACACTTCTTCAGAAAATAATGTTCTGTTGTCCCAATAATTCTTTGTCAGGAAGGAAAAGATTTTATGCAACTACAGGCTACAGTATAACTAGTATGTAGGCAGGTAGGTTAGAATTTTCAATTTTTTGAGGTATTTTCTTCTCTCTGGCTTCACCAATATTGCAGATAATGTAGTACGGAACTGTACTGAAATATCTGTTAGTATCTTACAGTTCAACTTAACCTAAAAAGTTTTACTAGGTAATATCTTCCTGGGTTTTTTCTTTGGTAAATTTTGCTCAGAGCAAAAACACAACAAAATGTTGCATTTCTAAACCCTCTTGTGCTGGAGGAAAGAGCAGCTACTCTCCTTCAGACCAAAGAAGAGGGGAGAGAGGACTGAAACAAAACAAAACAAAAAAACAAAACAAAAAACCAAACCAAACCAAACCAAACCGAAACAAAACAAAAAAAAACAATTAATGTAAGTAAAACTGATCGATGATCCCTTTATCCAAGCTTTGAGTGGCCAATTTCTGGTATTCCTCAGAGAACTGCAGCCTTTCATAAAGTGCCTAATAAAGCTTTTTTAATATGAATAAAAGTGATAGATTTCAATAGCACTCAACATACTACCCGTTAAAGTTTTTTAATCTCTAATTTCTCTTTGTTGTTTTAAAAAATAATCTTTCTAACGTCTTCACTTATGGAAAAATCTGTACCTTTAAAGTTAAATTCCTGTAAAAAAAAAATAATCAAAATTGAATATGAAACTGTAATGCTACCCATAGATATTTTTTTCAAAATTACATATATGTGAATTAAAAATATCTGACGGAAATGTTAACATCAGATCTCACAATAATCAGCCTAGAACTTATTAAATTTAGGATTCCTCTAATATTTTGATCTCTATCAATTGTCCCAAGTACTTCTTGTCAATGTTTTATAAATTACATGCAGTACAGTATTGCTCAATACATATTTTTCATCTTAACATATTGCTTTACATTTGAACATGAACGTTAGTAGATGAACTGTATGAATTGAAAATCTGTTACCAGGCAAAACAAAATTCATACACTCTTCCCATATGTTATCACCTTCCATTTACCCATGCTGAATTCAATCTGCTGTCATGTTAAGCACGCAATTAGCTAGACTGTTTTGAAGTGGCTCTTTCCTTTCTTATTCTTTGCTTAGAAGCATTTTCAGCTGTCACCTCTATTTAAGTATATGCAATAAACTTTTTTGAAAGTAAGAACTTTAATGTATTTTAATCTGAAAACCATTTTCAATGGGTTTTCTCCTTTATTTCATCTTGTATCTGACAATCAAACCCACACCCACAAAATTTCATACTGATAAGTAAAATTTTACTTTGTTAGTTCATTTCTAGACAGCATACATGAAAACAGAACTGCTAATCAACAAAGAACAATAATTCTTATGTGCATTTGTAAAAGTACATGGAATTATATTTCACAGACATGAATAATGTTTGCCTCTGTAAACACTTCAAATATTGAAACGGGAGATTGAAGTATTATGGGTTTTATTCACTAGCCTGTAACCAATCTTTGGTCTAATGCTTTACTTCACAACATCAAAATAACTTATCCAGTCCTCTAAAAATTTTGTTCCTATCCTAGATTAACAACGCAGAAATTAAAGGAGAGTGAATGCTTTCAAAATGTGTATGTTTCTCTTTTAATTTCAAAACAAAATCAATGAATTTCCAAATTAGAATGAAACGTAACCTTCCAAAACACTTCATTAAAGCTATGGGAGTGGTGCCTGTATGGTATTTGTGATTAAGACTCAATATTTATGCCCTGTCTTCTATTTTACTCCTAGCTGAAGCAGGGGCCTGATCATCAGCATCCTCATGATTCTAGTAGGTCCTTTCTTACAGGATCAAATATTTTAACCTGGATTAGAAATAACTTCCTCAATTCAAGCTCAGTTAAAGCATTTTATATTCTCACCAAACAACCCACAAATTCATCTAAGCAAACATGGCTTAACCAAGGGTAAATCATGCCTGACAAGTTTGGTGACCTTCTATTACACATTGGTGGATGAAAGAAGAACAGCTTATGCTATCTACCTCGACTTGTGCAAAGAATTTGACACTATTCTGCATGAAATCTTTGTCTTTAAACTGCAGTGCCATGTGTCTGACAGATGGACCCCCTGGTGGATAAGGAATTGGCTGGAAGGTCATACTCAAAGAGTTATGGTCAGTAGCTAGATATCCAAGTAGACACCAGTCACAAGTGACATTCCTCAGGGATCAGTATTGGGACTGTTTAACATATTTGTTGGTGACATGGATAGTGGGACTGAGTGTACCCAGAGGAATTTTGCTGACACCAAGTGGTACAGTTGACATGCTGGAGGGCAGGGATACCATCCAGAGGGACTTGAAAGGCTTGAGAGGCAGGCCTGTGTAAACCTCATGAAGTTCAACAAGGTCAAGTGCAAGTTCCTGCACAGGGGTCAGGGCAATCCCAAGCACAAATATAGGCTTGGTGGAGAATGGATTGAGAGCAACCCTAAGGAGAAGGACTTGGGAGTGTTGGTTAACAAAAAGATCAACATGATCCAGGAGTGTACGCTTGCAGTCGAGAAAGCCAGCTATACCCTGGGACGCAGAAAAAGAAGCATGGCCAGCCGGGTGAGAGAGGTGATTCTTCCCCTCTACTCCGCTCTCATGAGACACCACCTGGAGTGTTCACCTCTGGAGCCCCCAACATAAGAAGGATATGGACAGGTTAGAGTGAGTTCAGAGGAGGGCCATGAAGACGATCAGAGGCCTGGAGCACTCTCCTATGAAGACAGGCTGAAAGAGCTGGGGTTGTTGAGCCTGAAGAAAAGGCTTTGGGGACACATTATAACAAACTTCCAGTATCTAAAGAAGGCCTACACAGAAGCTGGAGAGGAACTTTTTAGAAGGGCATGTACTGATAGGGCAAGGGGTAATGGCTTTAAACTGAGAGAGGGTAGATGAGATATTAGGAAGAAATTCTTTACTATGAGGGTGGTGAGACACTGTTAACAGGCTGCCTAGAGAAGCTGTGGATGCCCATCCCTGGAAGTGTTAAGGACAGGCTGGATGGGGCTTTGAGCAACCAGTGCAGGGGGCCTTGAAACCAGATGATGTTGAAGTCCCTTCCAACAAAAACTGTTCTATGATTCTATGAAATACATATGTTCTGACAAAACTATTTACTAAAATATAGCCATTGCTTTTAAAGAAACATACATGTTTAATTGGGCATTCTAGAATAACTAATAAATTATATAAACTGAAGTGAATAATTTTTCAGATCCAACTTCCCTCTCCCCACCCCCCACCCCCCCCACCCCCCCCAAGACAGTGTTATAAGTTAGAAGACTTTCTTTCAAACCAAAGATTTAATAGGAAAGATGTAGTCTCATGATTTATAGATTATCACTGGCCACCTATATGTACATAGTTATAAGTTGATCATGATACAATTTGCACAAAACTGGAATATAAGGCATAATTACACAACTATTAGGAAAAATCAAAGTGGACCTTCCCTCATGATAGTTGTTGTACAATTAGTAGAACTCTGCTATGTTTTAATTCAGTGAAGGAGTTATACATAGAAGGTGTTGCAATAAACCCCTCTGGGACTTAATTATGTCCTGGGAGAAAAATACATGCTTGTAGGAACGTATTTTCCAAATGAATGAGGCTTTTTACACACATTTATACCAAATCCAGTTTTGTAGTCCCTGCCAATTTACTTCAGTAAATGATTTTATTAAAAACTTTCATCAAAATTTAGGCAGTTTATTTTACTGGGGAGAGAACAAATCAGTAAAAGACCAAAACACATTCATAAAGCAGTCAGGTCACTGGGTTACTGATGAAGGGTTTCCAAAGATTCTTGCAGTTCATGTCATAAGCTGATTAAATATAAGAAAAGATGTAATTTTTAATTTTTCTTTTGTCACTACCCTAATTAATATGAATATCAACATGTTTATTATTATTGCTAGAACTGGTTTAATATTATACTATACTCAATTAATTAATTACGTTTTCTGGATTTCTTGTACTTCCTTGGTCTTTTTCTAAATTGTTTTATATATAGTTAGGCAGAAATGTAAGTTTTCTTGCTAGAATATTTTAAGTCATTTCCATAAATATATCAAGTACTACTACTCAAAAGAATAAAGGATTTTTAGAAGGGATTTCAGGTTGAAGGAAATACTATCAAATCTCTTGTAGCCATCAGTAAAATAAATCTAAAATTTCTTCAATAATTTGTTTATTTCTAAGAATAAGTTCCTACAAACCTAACAACATTCAAATGTTGTTAATTAATAAACCATTGATCTGGAAATTCTTAGTTTGCTAGTAACCAATGATGACCTGACTACATTCAATGCTTTTAAAGAGAAACCTACCAAAACCAGTTATATGTACACCTGGAGCTTCCAAAGGCCTAAAATCTTAAAGTGGAAAGAAAGTGTAAGCAAAATAATTAGCAAAAATAATTTGTGTAAGAACTTAGAAGAGATAACTGAGGTTGTTTAAAAAAAGTTTACTAGATGGCGAAAAAGTCCTGGTTATATGTGTCCTTGAAACAACACTCCAGACAGTAAACTAGCTCTGCTTGAGAGTATCCTGGAGGGTCTCTGCAAACATGCCAGTTAATTTAAACTTAGTACAGAGTCTGCAGCTTGTTCATTCTCAGGGATGATAATAGAACTAATCAATTCTCAGCCAGCTTACATAAAAGTACCACATGTTATAAGCAATGAGCAGTACACAGAAACATCTTTTCTTGAAAAAGGAAATTTACACACACATTCATTTAGTGATATTAGCTACATCTCAGGTTTGTACATCTATTGTACTTATACATACCATTTATTTTTTCCAGTGGAAATAAAAATAGATTTAAATCCTTCATTAGCAAGAAAAGAGGAAAAAGAAACAGGAAAAAAAAAAAAAAAAAGAAGAAGAAGAAGAAATGCAATAGAACTAGGTAGAACTAGGTAAAATCAATCATTTTAGTGCATTTCACCATAAATCAAAAGATCAAGAGCTCAGGTATCTACATAATCTACATAGGAATTCTCATTACTGTTTCCCAGAGAATTTCCTACCTAACTCACCTTCTGACCAATGTAATATTACAAAAAGTCTTTATAGCTTTTGCCCCATTACTCTACAGTGGTCTTTGAAATTTCTTGGCCTCAGAATAACACTTTGATCACTCAGGGAATGACATCAAGCCTGGCTGTATATGCAATGAAGCTGATGTGTAGGTTTTCTTTAAGCAATTGCCTCTTCTGCACAAAAAGATTGCTTAGAAATTCATATTAAATCTCTAGCTAGTGATCTGGTGAATTGAAAATCTGAAGCTCTGTAAAGAAAGTAAGGGAACCTCTGCGTAATATATGATTTTCTGTGTGAACATTTCAAGTGCATATTCTTGGCAATAGATGAAAAAATGTTACTGAAACTTTGAAAGAGATATAATGGAAATTTAAACTAATAAAATTAAATAAAAATATTAAATAATAGAACTATAAGAAAAATTTTAAAGTAAAAAATTTAAGGAAAAATTTCTACTGTTAGAGATTAGCTGCAAGATCTGTTACTCCTTTATATGATTTTCAACTAACAGTAAATTTGCATGCACTTGAAAGAAAAAATTGTTTGTGTTACCTTCCCTTTCAAAATTTTCTAGAAAAAAGAATAAAAAAATCCTATATGAACAAGTTATTTTTTTCTGAAATCATAGTTCATTAATAGTTCAATTGTTATAATTTATCCTAAGGATAGGAAATAGTTGTCAAGTATATAGGTACTTCTGGGACATTGTCAGTTTTGTTCTATAAATATCACTGCTATTTCATAGGTATCTGAATGCAAATTATAACAACTCTGTGCTCCAGAACTCATTGAGGCACACATATTTCATCAGTCTTCCTGAACATGTAAGCAAGTAATTTCCAATAAAAATTTTCTCTGTCATGGTATAGCAACATAGTTCAAAAGTGCCAAAAAATACTAACTTCTTTACAAACAGGCACTTTTCCCAGCATAACAGCTACCAAAAAAGACAGGCATAGTCACCTAGACAGTCAATAAAACAAAAAAGGGTGAGATCACTAATGCATATATGGTCTTCTTTATACCATAGTGCACAGATTCAAAAAGTCACAGAGTCACTTCTAAAATGAAAATTGCTAACATTCAAAGTCAGCTCTTGAATCTCAGGTTATTGTATTTGTAAAAGTCAATACATATTTCTTTTTTAGTCCATACAATTAAAAATGTATTCAATTTTTTGACAGATTTTTAAACCCAGGAAAATAAAGTACTGGGAAATAGCAGAAATTAACAAATCCTTGTTTCATTTAAAACAGAGATTGTTTTTATACTTTGAGTGATTCTTCAATTATATGAGTATGGTCAATCTTTCATCAGAACTACTGTTTTGTTAAAATGTTGGAAAGACTACAGATTCAGTGTCACAAAAAAAATAATTAAGTCAGTTTATAACATCTATTAACATGGAGAATTTTTCTCATGTCTGCTCTCCTAAGCAGCACTAAACATCTGATCCAGAGTTTGCAGTTTTGTTGTGATAAAATCTATGGAGCTTCAAAAGCACCAATATGTCATTTTATTTATTACCATACAAAATATCTAAAGTGCATGGTTGTCATATTGAATTCAATGAGAAAGTTTTTACATCATATTAACAATTGTCTAGAAATTCATTGCATTTTCTCCCTAAAAGTTATATTTATGTCTTCATGTATTTAGGTGGAGTAAAGAATATTAAGTAATAGACCATTTTAAACTACTGCAGATGAAATGATTTGGAATAGAAAAAATAGATTAAATTTAAGAACTTAATACCAACAAGTTTTGTACATTGCCAAGGTAGATTTATATTTGTGCATGTAAATTTTCACCCTTTGTAGTGTCTTGTTTTTTCAGCTCAAAAATTTTAAGCAATATTTAGAAGTTGTAGATCTCTGTGAGATCTGTTCTTCATTTCCCTAGGTCTTTACTACCTGTAACATCTACTTCTTAAAGTGAGTGGATCTGAGGAATTTAGGTTTTTACTATAGGTATTTTACTGGATGTCCTGGAGCCATACTTACAGGTGTACAGGGCAAGTGCCTTTCGAAAACTAATAGGCATTTTGTTTCTTGTGGAAAATATAACTTAAAGAGGTATAGTTTAAAAACTGCCTTTTCTGGTTTTGCTTGTGAAGTAACTCTTGATCATAGCAGTACAAATTATTTTAATGGAGCAGTGTACTGAAAAAAAAAAAGATTAAAATATTGCTTTGTGTTAATCTGTGTTGTATTATATAGGAGAGCTTGCCTCTGTGTGCCTTTTCTTATAGAGGTTGAATGTCTCACTCAATCTATTTGTGTTCCATGATTTTAGTAATAACTTAAGTAAAAGCTGGAAAATTCACTTCAGAAATAAGTCAGCTTTCATTAAGACAATTTTAGTCTGTGGTTCCACAGTTCTTCTGAGATTTTTTTTTTTCCTTATGTTTAGAAGGTGTAGTACTGCCATGACTATTTTGGTGACTAGGAGCTTACCTGAGCTGAGTTATAATAGAACTACTAATCTTCAAGTGGAAAGAACATACCCACGGATGAATCAGAAATACTGTTTTTACTCTGCAAAGCAAGACCAAGTTTCCTATCATTAGGGTCAAGAATCAGACCTCCTTGTCCCTGCAGAAAGAAAAAATAATTTCTTTACCAAGACATTTATAAATTACTTAGGAAACCACAGTCTGTGAGCAAAATCTGTTAATTGCCATGGTAGCTACAAATTTTCATACTATGTAATTCTTAATGAATTCTGATAATAATAAATAAGTTAATATGGAGTGAGCTGACGATGAGGAAGCTAGGAATACCTGCAGCTGTAATTTGTCTTTTGTATGTTGGAAAACTTCAAAGCCCAGTGGTCTACAAATTACAAATTATTCTTACACTCTCTTTTGCAGGAAAATATGAAGGAGTGTTAAGATTTTGATTTTCTAGTCACAATAAATAGAATGCTTGGGAAAAAAAAGGAAGGTCTTTTCATAGATAACTATTGTGGAATTATGATAAGGCCAGTAAAAGTTGATTAAGATGTCTAATAAGTTTCTTTTCATAGATCACAAAAATGTGTACATTGTGTGTAAACAGGGCAGTCTGTCGTTATTTTCCATTATCATGCACCTAATAAAAATACAGAGATTAGAGTGTTAATTTCAATAGACAGTATTCCCCTTCATTATAAATATTTGTGTTTAATGAACTCACAATGTCAGTCAAAAGCTATTTATTACTATATAAACAATGATCAAGTTAGCAAGTAGGAACCACTCAGGTTAATTAAACCTCATCAAAATAGGTAGAAGCAGTATTACTTTAAAGACATCTGATTTGATTCTGAAGTTTTAATCAAATAGAAGGCAGAATGAATCCAAATGAAAAGGGATTAATCTCCATGGAAAGCAAGAACTTTTACAATTTATTAGCAAAACCAGTTATCAATTAGTAAATGTTGTACAGGTATTTGGTAAGTGTTGTTTATTTCATATCAAAATATAGGTGGGGAAAAGAAATAAATATGATGAGCTGAATTCTGGCTGAATTTTGTGCAAAGTCAATAACAGTCTGCCCTGTAGTTTTCCTTGTTGAGTATCTAAGCTTCCATGTAGCATTTCTAAATTCATCATATTCTTTTATAGTTACAAAGTAAAGGCATTAAACAAGACAGCTACTGAAATTATTCATACTATGATGGATAAACTTAAACAAGGAGGTTTGCTTTCCCTTTAATTTTATCTGTTCACTTTGTTTCACAATCTTTAAATATAGTAGATGTCTTTAGATTAAAAAAAAAAAAAAAAAAGAAAAGAAAAAAACAAATAAAAACCCCACAAAACTGAAAATTGCTTACTAGTTGCAATTACAAGAGGGCAAGAATCCCCTCTTATAGTAGTAAAAGTTTTGGTCCTGTGACAATGGCTACCCAGGAATGAAAGAGACTCTCTCTTTTGATGGCTTTTAAAATCACTTTATCTGAGAGGCGATCACCTTACAAGATAGGGTTTGCTTCCCCCTTCTTTTAGGTCTTTAACCTACTTGAGAGAACTGATCTTTTAACTGTTATCCTTTTGCAAAAGAAAGTAACCTTAGTAATAGGAAACCTCATGTCAAGTTTAACAGTTAACAGTTAATTTAAAAGGTGATCACAAGAGAGTTGGCTTCTTTTAGCTGTTTTGGCTTTAATGCTGAAAATAATTGGCACACAATAACCAGCAGAAGGAAGCCACTTAGAGGGTGTTAGCTATACTATAAGGCACAGAGAGAGATACTGCAACATGGGTTATATTTTTCAGGTAGAGGTTCCTCATATTCGTGCTTATTTGCTGATATTAACATTCTGCACCTTAGCCAAGATGTCACCTTGAACTTCCTGATGATTACCCATTTTCTCTCACTGACAATTGACAAGCCTGACATACTCATCAAGCTGCTGAATTTGTAATTTGCAGAGAACTTTCCTCAATAGCACCTGGATAACAGCAAAGAAGTGCTATAATGTGAATCTAGCATGCATTTTAATGCAACTCTTGCCTTAAGACAACTGCTGGCACAGCAACTGAGTTTTTTTCACCAGTCATGGAGAAAAATAATGTAGCAAGACACAAGGAGTACCTGAGCTGTGATTCCCATCTCTTTTAAAACTTTTTGCTCCATTTAGCTAATAGGTTTATTCTTAATTTCTGCTATTCAAAAGAGGCTAAATAAAACCTTCAGACTTAGCCCAAAGGCTGGCCTCTGGCCTCCTTGTCTGCAGCTACTTGGTACTTTATGTTACATGAACACGGCTTCAATAAATGGTATAAATTAAAATTCATACATAATTCAATATGATCCTTTTTTCATCTTTCTTGTTATTATTTTCTATAGATTGAACACAGAAAAACAAACACTTCTTTGAAAATACTGTAAGTAATTCCAGCAACTGTACAAAATTAGTGTTGTGAAGTTTCTAAAGGATATTCTTCTCTGATGCAGAAGGTTCAGAATTTGATGGAAAGAGCAGTCATAGTCCAAAGAGAAAACAAGTCATACTGATGGATTAATTTCTTCTTGTACTGTTTTCTCAAATATATTACTTACACTATATATAGTAAACATTTTAATATCATGATCCTAGATTTTTGATTTCAACAAAGGAAAACATGGGTAAACATGAAGTCTGGTATTAACATGTTGACATGATTAATGTAATGTGACATGTAATTGCATCTTTTCCAGCAAAAAAGAGACTAACCAATATTCTAAGGAAATTGCAAGTATGTGATTGACATGCTAGTGATGTCTCTGAAACTTATCCACCAAAAACTACAAGAAACCTGGGCACAAAAAGCAAACAAAGAAGCTGGAAAACATAACTACAAAAAGTAGAGTCAAGGTCATTTCCTACATCCAAGTTTCAGGCACAGATCTATTCATAGACACAAACACTGTAATCTTCATGGTGTATTACCTAGCTAACCTTACATATTCACATACAGACTTGGAAAACAGGGGTTAAAAAGTAATAAAAATGACTATTGAAACCAAACAGATACAGAGAAACAAAAATATTCCTTTCAGGATCACCAAGTCTTTCCAGTGACCCTCTTTATGTGTGCATTTGATTTCTTTTTATAAGACACCCTCTATTTAATCTGAAGCCAGAACATTTTTTCTTGCCAGAGCTATAGGGTGGAGTACAAGAATGCAGCCTTGACCAGAGGGCTGTGTCTGTTTAGTGACAGAAAGGATACCATTATGAAATATCAAACAAATGTCAAAGTTAAAAAATGAAACACGGAGATAAAGGGGCACAACTATTCATAAAGGTTACCATTTTAAAGTATTAATATTCATATCCATAAGGACATGTTTGCCATGAATACAAGCCAAGCCTGATCTGCAAGATACAGATGGAGTACTCCAGCTTTTTAGTAATTTTCTTTGATTATAATTACATATGTTAGTAAGGGCAGAGGTGGTCAACTTTAATGCTGCTGAATACAGCATATGAACACTTAAAATGACAGAGAGTGTCTCTGCTTTTTAGGTTAATGGGAACATAATAGACCTCAATAAGCCTGCTTTCCCCTTCTTTCTACCAGCAAAGGCCAAGCTCTCAAATGCAGCACACGAACAGATTATTTACCAAGTTAGCAGGAGCTTGACTTAACCAAGGTCGGACAGCCTAAAGCTGTCTCTCTAGTGCCAAGGAGAAGCTAGAATATTTATTATTTTCAAATGTTCAAAGCATATTATTTCCTTCTGAAATACTTAACTTGCACTGTAGGCAAATCTGCAGGTAACTACACTATTGAAATACGAACCTTTTTCATAGCTCTAAAATTCACACTATTTTAAAGGCTATTTCACCAGGTAATTCTTCTAAATGAATTACCACATTATTTTGTGCAGTTGTATAGCCCTAGTCTCTAGAATATGACTACTTATCAACAGAAAGCCATGGCTGCAGCCTACTCCTGATGCTCTTGTGCAAGCTCCATCAACCCAATCAAGGCAGATCAACTGTTACACAGTAAGATGATCACTAGCACAATATAGAACACAGACCTCTTTGCTTGGTTGGAAAGTTTTTACCTTTTGATGGCTGGAACATAATAATAAATTTGTCACTGCAATTTTTTTCTGCTGCTTTTATCCATTCCAGGGGGATGCAATAAACATTGTAATGTTGCACTAGCACCTCTGTTCTGCATTGAAGGCTCATGCCTAGGCCACAGCTGTCTGATTGAAGGCCAGAACACAGAATATACATGTGGTGATTTAGTGACAATATAAAATGCTAACAACTGACTGACACTAAGTAGCAGTTAGCCTATCCAGCTACAGAAACTGATGACAGTATGTGCAAAAATTCTATGACAAGCCAATGACAAATGATGGACAAACAGTCTTACAGCAGTTTTTAACTGAGACACTGGTTGTGAAAGTTTAAAACTACTGGTTTTGGAAAACTACCCCATTTGTAGTATCCCAACCTACTTTAATTACCATTCTTCCACTGATAACAGAGCCATGTATACAGTTATAAGACAGGTTGAAGATTGTTTGTCACAATTCATTTGCCTCAGATCAAAAATAAGAAGAGCCCTACAAAGATGTAGATACGCGAGGGGTGAGGACTTAAACTGAAAAAATAGATGGCCGTTTTAACTGGTAGGTGAAATAGTTTTATTAGGTTTAAGAATATGCTTCTCTGAAAACTGATATTTGGTTTTATGGAAAGGTAAGGGGAAGGGGAAGAAAGATTCTTTTTCATTACTGAGAGGTTTCAAAATTTAGTTTTGTTCTGGAAGAAAATAGGTATTTTAAAATAAAAACTGAATGACACTCATACTCTGGATTGTATTTACACATTTATTATAATACTGAAACATCTAATTCCTCTATCAGACTCAACTAATGCATACTATGGAACTATTTGTTCTTTTGAAAGAAAACATAAATCACAACAAACATTCAAATCCTTCCATAGTTCAGAAATTAAATTGATAAAAACTTCTGGGTTATCAAAACATTTCATCCCCTTCTTACATTAATATTAACTTTGACTTGATATTTGTATCTACTAACCACATCTCTAAATCTGTTTTTTGCTCCATCCTTTGCAAAATAGATGGTAACTTTGTTAATGGATAGAATATTCTATCTTAAGGAGAATTCATGTCTATAATATATTTTAACCTTTTTGGTGAAAAATATATCAAGGTGTCTATTGTTTTTCATTCAAAATTGTAAAAGAATTGTGATATAATGAAACCAGGCATAAAGGAGTCTTAAAGCTAGGTTTTTTGCATCCTATCCTAGTACAGGTCTCTATGACCAGGCTTTAGAGAACTTCTGCTCTTAAGCAGTCTAGTCCAAAGATAGTTGGAAAACTTCTCAGGTGAATATGGTGTTGAATCTACAACCTTTTCACAAAACAATTAGTTTCAAAAGATTAAGGTTCTGTTTGTTTCTTTGGTTTTTTTTTAATGAAAAATGTGCATATTTTAAATGAAAAATATATCAATGCATGTACTATTTAAAAAGCTTCTGAGATAATCTTTAAACTTTTCAGAGTATCCTAGTTTACTCCAGAGAGTATAACTGGTCATAAGTTTAATTATTCAATCAATTTTTCTAACCAGTTTATGTCACATAATATTGGAAACTTGAAGGGGAAGCTTAAATGCTACACAAATAAGTACACATTCTCCGTGCACTCCCTGTATATTTTCCTCTTTTAGTTATATTCTGAGATCTAGACTGGTTTTTTTTTCCCTTTTATTTCTTTTCTGAGATTTAGACCTCTTTTTTCTTTGTGTGTGTGTGTGTTTTCCTTCTGCTAAGCTTTATATATGCTCTGTAACCAGCAAATCAGAACGGAAGTCTCAGGAATGAATCTGAAAAGATTTATGAAAAGTCTGAAACATGCAGAGAAGGTACCAGTAACATCAGTTTTGCAAATATACTCATGTGTGAGAGTGTTTGTGACAGGAATGACTCATGAATGGTTAAAGGTGAGATGTTAGAGAAATTTACAAGTTTTGCAGGAAATGTAGGTTTGTAAAACTAGATTAGAAAAAAAAACAAATGCCACCTTTCAGAATTAGCTAGGTGGGTTTGTGTTGGGGTTTTTTGTTTGGTTTTTTGTTTGTTTTACAATCGATTTGCTAATGTTATCCTCTACATTCAAAACAATAAAAAAAAATCAAATCATGAAGTCTTAGAAAGTTTTCTGCTTGTAGTTCTAGCAACAGTTTCAAGAAGGTTTTGTCTTCAAAAATGCTATTTTGGCTGAATCCTACTTTTTTCTTTTGTGAGTATATATGAAGTTTGGATTACTTTATTAAAAACACTTCCATATTCATCAATTTCTTCTCTCTAACTATCACCTTACCACAATCTCTGACTTCTTATCTCTTATGCATTCTATTTCATGTACTATAAAATCCTGTTGCTATTTTGAAATTTTTCCTAAAAAAATTATTTTTTATTTCATATTTATCTCTGTAATGTTGTTCCTCTTGTAACAGTATTGATTTTTACGTTGTATTTTCTGTTACTTTTATAATCCATGTTCTGTTGTTATTTACTCTTTCTTTATTATTCATATCATGACTAGAAGAGCTTTTATAAAAGATATTACAGCTGTGTTTTGTTGTTCACAAAATCACTGAAATGACATAGCAAAGGGAAGTGATGGATCCTCCATCTCTTTACATCTTTGTACCAAGATTATATGTATCTCTGAAAGGAGTTGATTAGTCAAAAAAAGATTACTGAAAGATTAATAAAATTGTGCTGTTTTGTTATATAGTGATGAGGAATAAATGAACAAACTATTTAAAAGATCTGTTGTGTCCTAAATAACGTCAACCTTAAACTAGAAAGTTTTAAACTTTTTTTTTTTTTTTTTACACATTGAAGGTGAATTTTGTATAATTTTTATTATAGTCATCACTATATACATAGCAAAATATTCTTATTTATAGATGGTATAAAACTCTGTATCTCAAAAAAAAAAAAAAACAAGGCCAAAAAATTATAATTTCCATTTCTAACACAAAGAAAGGTCATAGAAGCAAGGCCTCTATTTGCTAACAGCCATGTTTCCTCTACTCTTTGAAATCCAAGGAACAATTAAAGTAGTAGCAGTTAAAAATTATCCATTAATTAGAGCTGGAAGCAAGCACCCATGAAATACAGGTGATAACCATAAATCAGAACAATTAGTCTGTCTAAAAAAGCAACATGATCAAATCAGAAACTCTCTGCCAGCTGCTCATTTAATCTTAGGTTGCAGTGTTTTTCTGTTCTGAGGAGACAAATCTTATGGCATGAAGTTGAAATTTTACAGCTATGCATCCCTCAAGGTTATTCCTTGCAAGAAAGTACAGCCTGAGTTTCCACTCCTGCTAAGATCTTTGCATATAATTGCCCTTAAAAATACCAGTTGTTTCTAAAGAAGCATGAATAAAATTAAGAAGAAACAGGAATAGAATCAAGGTAGGTTTTTGTAAGCTTGGGTGAAATAAATTAATATACTCTACTTCCCAAAATCATTTAAATGGACATCAGTATTCAATGCTGTGATGAAATGTAATATAATCATTAGAAAGAATCACAAACAAAAACTTCAGGTACTACCACATTAAGGGTGGGTGTGGGTGTGTGTGTGTGAAGTGAAGAAGGGGGAAGACCTTATGTAGAACTTCAAGATTCCTACAGCGACACAGGATAGAGACGAACAAAACTAGAGAGGCAAAGCAACAAATGCCATTTATCTCTTTACCTTATGTGTAAGATACATTTATATCTTTACCTTGTGTCTATACATGGAAGGGCAATTAATGGTGTGACTCAGATTCTACTAGCCCATAAATTTTATTAAATGTCAGCTTTCCTTTATTTCAAAGTAATTCATTTTTTTGCAGCTCTCATAAATAATACAAAATCTTCAAGGAATATCTAAATATCTCTCTAATTCCCAGCAAAAAAATGCAGGAACAAATAAGAATTTCTCAAAATTGACTTGGCTGTGAGGGCCATTGGGGAGCACATCTTTCTTTCAATACAAAATAGAAACCAGGTGTATTTGGATAATGGTATTGCTAATTATTACCATGCCTAATTTTCTTGTTTCAGTGTCACTGATATGCATGGATTTCACAGCAGTTCAGAGAAAGAGGTGATCTGTCAGCCCCCAAACTATTGCTGTTACAACTCACTCTCAATGTTCTCTCTTCCCCCCTTATCCTTTGCAAAACAAGAATGATAGAGAAAAACCTGTTACATGTAAGAAACTGTCAGAATACTACAAGTCACTATCCATTAGAAGTGCTCTGAAATAAAACAATAAAAACATAAAACTAAGTAAAGTTTGTGGGGTTTTGTTGTGTTTGGGGTTTTTTTTGTTTGTTTGGTTGGTTTTTTTTCCCGCTGAGCAAGACTCCATGGCAACAATACTGCAGAATAGCCACTGGCCAGCATACTGCTAAGAGATTATTAGCCAGGGTAACTAGGACCTGTTCCTGAAAGGAATAAAAGAAAATATAAAAATTCTAGATGGTGAAATTACCCACTGTAGTTTACTTAAATTATTTAAGCTCAACAAAGCTGTAAATATGTGAAAACTTCAGTACTGTTTGAAAATAAATAGCAAGAAAATAATTGAGAAAAGCTGTGATATAATAATCTTTATCTTCTTTGCCCTCCCTAAAAAGTAGGATATAATTGCAGGTAAAAGTGAACCTTTCTATAATCATATCCCAGTTTTCATATACAAAGCTACAATTGAAAAAAATCCTTTTTTAATTCCATGGTGTCAACTGTTTCTTTCAGTTACTTCTATTCAAACATTGCAGAATGCCAAATTACTGCTAGTAATGACATTAGTTTCTGAGGCTCAATGAGCAAAATCTGACAATTATTTATCAGAAGATGGCAAATACTCAACTATGCTTCAGCTTCTGAATTTATATTCACAATCATAAATACTGTCCATACAGTCAAATCAAAAGCAAAATTGTACTAACATATGCATTTTTCAAGTTTGCTGTATTAATAAATCATTTACTAGAATATTATTTCATGTCACATGCTTTACAAGTATGTTAGTCTAAAGCAAAAGCTTTTCAATGGAGCCACTTCAGAATCACAGTAATGAAATGGGATCTGTAAATACAGAAGAGCTATGATGGAAAGGGCAGGGAGGAGAGAGAGAGAATTCTAAATAACAGTTTTCTATTGCTTCTTTTTCTTCTTCTGTGAATCACCCTGAACATTTATTTTTTATGCTACAAGGAGCCCTTTGTAAAGAGCTGGAAATCCATCTTACATACTCAGCTGTATCTTAGGTCAAGTGCTGCTCAGTAAACATTCATAGAATTGCATATGACAGGTAATATTTCATAATGGTTTCTTCTGTCCTAACCTGCCCATTCTTTAGTGCTGAACTACCATAACTGAATTAATATGCAGCTGAAATTGGAAATGTATAATTATGTAGTTTATACCAAAATTAATTTAATTATGTGAGGAACTTTCAACTGAAGACAAAAATATTATTAAAGCTTACTTCGGAAAAAGGCAATATTCCTGTTTTGTTCCCTCCCACCCCCAGTACTAGACTGTATTTCAGTATTAGTATTAATAAACATAGAGACAGTGCCATCAGTATGCATAAAGCTATTCAGTAGCTGATTGCTTGTTATACCAGACACATAGCAATCATAGGCACAAAGTGACATAATTTGGTACAGTAAAACTCGCAAAATGTTTTACTTTTCAGGAGAAGAGAACACAATGCAACCTGAGTGCTGTAGCTTGCATAGCACATAGTGACACAATACACTTGATTCTCTATTACAACTACACCTTGTACAGCCATTTACACCTGAGAAAACTGAGGTATAAAATGTAGTTTTTCACACCTAATTTGTAAATTACTACATCAGAGGCAACTGCACATAATCAAGTTCATGATTACTTTTCTTTGCATGACAGTATGGTCACAAGTGAGCCTTTACTCAAGGTGTAGTTCCAGGTTAGGTTTTATTCAGAGAAACCATTTTAGGAAGCTCGTTATTGCTCCTCTGAAATGGAGCTAGCCTTCTGAATTGAACCAAACTAAGTTCTACAGGGGAAAGCTTCATTGTTAGCACCATAACATAAATGTAAGAAGAGTTAGAAAAAGGAACTGTATCAACAGTTTTTACACCAATCATTTCAGCTGTCTGGGTTACAGCACCACACCACATAAAGCTCTGTTAGAACAATTGTTGGGGAAGCAAACACATGTGAAGACAGAAACTAATAAACAGGAGTTGAAGAAGAAACATTTATACTGACTTCTTAACTAAAATTTACTCTTTGCTCAGCTGCGACATATCTGAAATGGTCCTACTGGAGTCAGCAGAAAAAATCGGGTGAGTAAATGTCCTTGTGAATTAGGATCTCATATTTTTCCCTACAGAATCATTTTAGTCCTATAAGACACATGTCTGAGCAAAATGATGCTACATAAAGTTAAGAATCTATGTCTAATGTAATAATTTTGCAAAACAAAGGAAATATATCAGAGACCCTAAACCAAATTTACTGATAGTCCATCATGCTCACTATGCAATATCAGGGAATCTATTACATAACATTTTCAAATAAGAGAACTAGTGGAAAACCATTGATTTTTAACAGTCATAAATGTTATTGCTTTTCTAACCTGCCTCAAACAAAAGGAGAGCATGATTTTTCTTATTTAGAGGTTTTCACCATACTCTGGGCTAGGAATATAAAATACAGAGGATAAATTCCATGATGTAAAATGAATGCAGTCAACATTTTGTTTTACGATTTAAACCATTGAACAGAATACAAATAAAGTTTTAATCAAATGATCTCTTATATTCTGCTATGAATCTTTCTAGCTGAAGACAAATACTACAGGGGGAGGGGGGTTGGGGGGGGGGGGGGCGGGGAGGAACTAAAGGGAAGGGAAGGAACTAAAAAATAATTCACTTCCACTGTAGGAAACACTAAATGAGAAGAGATCTTTAAAAAAAAAAAAAAAAAAAAAAAAGCACAAAAAAACCCAGAAGCTTTACTAAAAATATTTTTCCCTTTTTTCCATGTATATTTTCATCCATCAGTTCACCAGCTATTTTTCTGTCATAGCTCTTGGCTTCATTAATGTAAATTCGTTAATGTCATCTTGCAGATTAGGACTGCTTTAATAAAATTTGTTCACTTACGAAGGTCCTAATTCAGATATTGTGTCAGACAAAACAAAACCCACAAACTTTTTCTTACTTACTTCAAAAGTTTACAACTTAATACAATTTAAAATAGAGGTTCTACTCTTTGACTATTCTCTTCCTTTCCTTTTTATGGATCTCTGAATATCTATTTGAGATTCATAGTGTGGAATGGAATACATTCAGTTTTCCATTCCAGCAGAAATCTATTCTAGATGATCTTGAACTGTCTGATTAAGAGATCTGATGAATACTAGATCATAGTTTCTATGTAGGGCTCATTTTTTCTTACTTTTTAGAAAAAAATACACCTAAAACACAGTTTCTACTTTGTAGAAGTATGGGAATAGGCAGAAAAAGATGACCTCGAGAAAGATTTCCTAAGAAATTCAATAATAAAAAAAAATCATTTGGAGATTAGCTTTTGTTCCCAGTGGTCATCATACAGTTCTTTTTTAGATTAGTCTTCAAATAATACATAATATTAATTTTAATTTCTTTTTTTTTTTTTTTTAATTCAAAAATTCTTTGTACAAGTGGAAAAAATGAAATCCAGAACTACAGTACATACCTCAGAGAAGCAATCTGGAAATACTTCCAGACTAAACTCTCTCTGTCTTATTTAAGATTCATACAGTGATGCATTCAAAGAATAAATCTGAAGTTGCAGAGTTCTACTGTAAAGATAGGAATGCCATTAGTCACTGTCTATACTGGACTCCACAGGCAATCACTTTCTCTCCAAAGATATAGACAATCCAAGCCTAGAAAATTCTGAATTAATTATTGTTAAGATTGTAATGCAAAATTCATTCCCTACCCTTTTACTTCCTTCTGCAATAATCTTACAATGTATCATAAGATTTAGAACCTTGGATTCTCTCACATTAAGCTTACATTGTTATTATAGGAGCTAACACTTTGTGTTTCAATGTTTCATCCACTTTGCCTAGGTGATGTAAGGAGAGGCACCACTGATCAATTTTCTTTCTCTCTTCCCTCCCACCCCCAACAGAAATCACTAATTGAAATGAAATTTCTACAGCAAGAAGCACTTTAGTATGATTAGAAAGTAAGTTTATAAAAGGAGCATCCTTGTAATTTGAATTGTAACAAGCATTTCAAACAAACAGTCTTAGGCCATCCTAGAATACTTGCTCGAAAAAAATAAACAGTTCAATATTATGCTTTTGCAGCTGGTCTTCACACACATAAATATGGGAACCAGCATAAATTAAACACATAGTAGCATGTGTATCAAGCCTGCCTGACTGCTTAAAACACAGTGAAATTTATTCCAAGTCTTTGCTAAAGAAGAGAGTTTCCATCAAGAAATTAATATATATTGCCATGCATTACTTTTTACTGTATGAGTGAAGCTCATTCCCATGTGGGAATCTGACACAAGACTGATTGTGTATTACATAAATTATTAAAATCATTAAAAGAGAAAGCAAATGAAAATTAAAACACAGAAATATGTGTGCCTATACATATGTATATGTTTGTGTATATATATATGTAAAATCAGAAAAGCTTTTTAATTCCTATTATCCCTTTGGCAGATAATACTTTATAATGCAGAGATTTTGTCTGTAGCAAGCACCATGATTAAGTTTTTCCTAGAGTTTATTAGGCCTTCTCCACCTCTCTTTTCCTTGGAGATTTCAGGAGTCTTGTGTTCAGGTAGTTGTGTTTGGGTGTTGGGTTATTTTTTTTTTCTTATTAAAAAATAGTTAGAGAATCAGATAGGTATTTAAATAATTTTTTGGTGACAGCATGCTCACTAGAGGTCCTAGAGAATGCCCTGGTTTATGCCTGCTGTCATGGAGGAGAGAAGGAAATAGATTAATTTAGAAGTAATTCTTTAACTTGTTTGAAATTGGGGAACACACACCAAAAATTCAGAAATGAAGTAAAGGGATAAGTGGTAGGCGCTAGATATGGAACAGTAAAAAAAAAATAGAAATAAACCTGATAAATTACTGTAAAACAAGGAACTTATAATGAGTTATTTTGATTTATGTTCTTCATTTTCATTTCACATAAGTAATCTATATTAATACAAAGACAAAACTTTGCCTCTTCTTTATTAAGTAATATATTTCACATCTAATGCCTTTAAAAATGGGAAAAAGGTAACAATATTTGGGTAATGTAGCAGATCATTAGCTTAAGATTAGCACAAGGTGAAATTTAAGCAACTTCCATAGAGATAGACTTAGTACTGTTGCTTCTCCACTGTTTTTGACTTTGGCTTGAGTGTTAGTTCTGATGTTGAAAATTCTAGCAGACAGATGTAACTGGTAGTATTATAAATATGTCATAATACAGCTATTACTTTCTGACCTTTACGTAGACGAAATGATAATTTCAAATAGATTCTATTAGAATGTATTCATGTGATTTTGCATTGACTAAGTGTTGTCTTTGTACTGACTGTGCATAACAGTTCAATTTTTACTTCAAGACTTCGGTTTTATCTGATCATGCAAAGTACATGCTACACACATGTCCTGGTTTCAGCTGGGCTAAAGTTAATTTTCTTCTTAGTAGCTGGTGCAGTGCTCTGTTTTGGATTTGGTGTGAGAACAATGTTGATAACACGCTGACATTTTTAGTTGTTTCTTGGTAATGTTTATATGAAATCAAGGTAAAAATAAAAGCTCGTCAGTTTCTCAGGCCCTGCTAGCAAGAGGGCTGGAGGGGCATGGGAAACTGGGAGGGGACACAGCCAGGACAGCTGACCTGAACTAGCCAAAGGGACATTCCATATCATATGACATCATACTGTGTATGTATAAGCTGGGGGAAGAAGATGGAAGTGGGGCATTTGGCATTATGGCATTTGTCTTCCCAAGTAACCTTTACATGTGACGGAGCCCAGCTTTCCTGGGGACGCTGAACACCTGCCTGCCCATGGGAAGTGGTGAGTGAATTCCACAACAACACATAAACTAGTCTTTTCAGTAAGAAAGGATAGTTGAAAATTATTTGTTCACTGAGGTACACTAAGCCACTTGTATTCCAGAAAGTGCTGATCTTTTAATCAGAGTTGGCTGAAGAATTTTAATACAAGGGTCAAATCGGGCCTGCTGTCATGCTTATTCACTGAGGAGAGCAAGGCAGAGGAGGTCTCTGGCCCTAGGTGTAAGAGATGCTGCTTACAATAGCTTGGAGAAGACAAGAGAAGAACTGAGATGCTCTCTCACAAACATACATGCAAACATGCCAGAGTAGACACTTTTCGTCAGACCCATGTAAGATATCAATCACACTGCCACTCATCCCCTTCAAAATATAATCAATAACTGAACTCAAAATGATATTTGTGACAAATGCTGTTTAACCATGAGCTGTTTAAAAACTATTAAATTTTGAGGATGTGAGCAAGAGTGTGGAATCACCTAATGCCAGGTACTAGTGGAGTACACAATACATGTTATGTCTGCCGTTATGAAGCTGGTGGTGATTTTTTTTGGACCAGATATATTTCATGGGGGAAGTAAATTTAATTAGTATTGAATGTGCTTCCCAGCTGGTAAAAATGAAAGGCACACAGTTTTGACCTAGTTAAACTTACTTTTTGAAACTGTATTAAAAAAAATAAATTTTTGCACGGGAAAGGGCAGATGTTGAATAAAAACTAGCAGACATGGGTTATTAGGGTCATTTTGGAATTTTCTGTTCTTTCACAGTTTCTAATTGTTAAAAAAATGTCTTTTGCAGATTTAAGTATTTTTTCTTTTCTAACTAATCAATGAAAAGGAAAAAAACCCCTTTCAAGTTGAAAAATAGGTGAAATAAAAAAAAAAAAAACCATTTCTTTTTTAAAATAAAAAATGAGCCCATTTTGAAACAAAAAAAAGAATTAAAAACATCAAATTAACCATAATTATATGTTGAAATTTGTTTACTGCTAAATGATTTTTTTGGAGAAACTGGTATTCTTGTCAACCTCAGTGGCAGTGCTGAGTCAGGAGTCTATATTTGATTGAGATCTTCTAGTTATTGACAATTTTAGTGTTTTCCACTGAGAAAAGCTTTCTGCCAGGTTATTTGTACTAATATTTGTGAAAATTCACTTCCACTGGACAACTCCTTAGTAACATAGAATTAAGCAGTGAACATTTAAATGACTACTGAAGCAACTAAGTATAAATTTGCATAAAATAATTTTAAAAGACTAATTTTTTCCCCATTTACCAGGCAAACCTAATGCATAACTGTAAATAGGATGAATGCATGAACTATTGTTTTGACTCTAGACTGGAATAATAAATACAGGAAATTTCACTTGTGACTACATTTGAGAGACCATAAAGAAACATTTTTGTAAGAATAAAAATGGTTGGTGAAATTTTGGTTCCTCTCCAGTTAATAAAGCAAATGTTTTCATTTCTGTGTGACTATTTTGCAGAGACTGGAAAGAGTTCTAATAAACTGTTGCCATAGAGACTATAAAGCCACAAACTATAGCAAAGTATTGCTTCCATTTGGGAGATAAAATAGCCATTTTCTTATGATAAAGTATACTTTAGAATCTGCATTTTTATTTTGCAGTGTTCTCTTATGCTGGGAGTCTAATTCCACATTCAGTAATCCTTCAGGAAAAAAACTTAATTGAAGACACTTCATTAGAAGGTGTAAAGACAGCATCTTATACTATTATTTTCAGCATTCACCATTTTGCCAACCCAAACATGGCATTCTTTTAGCCTGGATACTTACCATCAGAGCTTGTCACAAAAGGTCAAATACTTCAGTTTCAGGTGTACATGTAACAAATATCATCAGCACAAATCTAAATAACAAGTTCACTAGATTCCTTAAAATGTCTTACACCTACTGGGGGAATGACAATGGAACACAGTTAAAAAGAACTATACATTACATGTCAACTGTTTGTCCAGACTATCAGCAGTAGTAGCATTGTCTCTAAAACATCTAAAAATTATATTTTAATACGGTAGAAAAAGTAATCTTACCAAATGAGATGTTATATTAGAATAATGTCATGGATAAATCGATGTATGGCTTTTCAGCAGCAGTCACAAACATAGCTAATTTTTCAGCTAAGACTAAAGCACCAAATAATAGTTCTAGATGATTAAATCTATAGCTAAATTTCTCTTTTGAACATGTCAGCCTGCAACTTTTTTTTTTACATTTTTTTCTGTTAACTATAATCAGAATCCACAGAACATTTGTTGTTCTGGATTTGCAGCAATAATTTAGACATTGCACTTCTTTTGTCATTGTTGCTGCTGCTGTTGTTATCCTTGTTAACTTTCCTTTCTATATCAGAATATTATATATTTCCCCTGAACAGACCTACTTGAATTAGTATTTAAGGAAATGAATCAACATTATTCTCTTCCTTGTTCTTTAATTATAATAGTACTGGAAGCTGACCTTGTCAGTAAATCTGCTTTAGAAACCCTCCGTTTTGAGGGAAATAAAATCTCAAGTCACCATGCACCAATATGACAGATCTTACAATGCCGTTCACTTCTGCTCAATAGTGGAGTGTGCCACACATAGAAATGGACAATTTCTCATACACCTGATTCTTATACTTAAGAAGTACGTTGTACAGGAAAACTTATTCATATAGATACATAACCTACTAGAAATTAATCCTAACTTATCTCATTATGGTATTATAAAATCAGATCTTCTAGTACAGAAAGATGTCCCAAGACTTACCCTAATTTTTTTCTAAATTCTCCTAATTTTTTTGTAAACTTAAAGTTTGGAAGTCTCCAACAATACAAACCTTTCCCACTATCTTTTTTGTAGGCTAAAAAATAAATAAATAAATAAAAAATCAACCACTACATCATTGCTCTATACCTGGCTTATCCTTCTTGCACTCACATTATTTTTCCTTTTCTAAGGGCCAGTCGTGGTTGCTAAGAAATATGGAGCCACCCAGACATGTATCCTCTTCCTGCATTAGGGGACGTAAAAGCCACACACAGATATCAGAGACAGATGTGCATCTGAATGTCACCTCAAATAATTTCCTGTGAAGCAAGACATGAGGAAGAAGAAACTTCTGTTCATGCTGAATTTTTTATTTTCCAGGAACTGTCCTTTAATTTGTTCTCTTCTTCAGTTTGAGTTCCTATTTGACATGTTATGAACCTAAATATGACAGATTTTATTAAAAGATTTTACCATTTTCTTTTTTTCCAGGAAGTTCAGCAGAAAAGCAGGAGAATTCATTTGTGGTTTTACACTGATTTCAGAAGTAACAAGGGCAGAGGCTAGATGTTTAATGTGACAAAAAAACGTAGGAGAAGAAAAGGAGAGAGATGTGAAAAGAGGGTGGAAAAAAGGGCAAAGGTTTTCTAATTTTTTTTTTAAGCTGTATAGTTTTTTTTAAAAAATGAAATACCAGGTGGGACTACACAGTGGAAGTACAATATCACATTGGCCTTTTGTATCAAGAAGCAGTGGTCCTCAGGCCAGTGGATGTTGGATAAATAAATTCAACAAAAATACTGTTTGAGGCCAAAGAGCTTCAGGCAAAAAGTGGCCATGCATGGTTCATACCAGTGCAAAAGAAACTCAGAAAGGACAGAATCAAATTGGAAAACTTGGAAATTATTGATTAAGATTTGCATGGCATAGTGTGACATGGGGATAAGGAATTAGATCATAAGGTCATAGCCCAGAGAGTTGCTCTGTGGCTGATAATCATGTAATCACAGAATCATAGAATCATAGAATCAGTATAGCTTGGGTAAGGCCCCTAAAACCACTGAGTCCCACCATTAATGTGACACTGCCAAGTCCACCACTAAGCCATTTCCCTAAGCACCACCTCTACATATCTAAGAATAGTGACTCAACTACTTCCCTGGGAAGCCTGTTCCAGTACTTGACAACCCTTGCCATGAAGGAAAGCTTCCTAACATCCAATCTAAACCTGCCCTGGCACCACCTGAGGCCATTTCCTCTTGTCCAATCACTTGCTGCCTGGGAGAAGAGTCCAACACCCACCTGTCTACCACTTCTATTAAGGCAGCTGTAGAGATCTCCCCTGAGACTCCTTTCCTCCAGACTAAACCCCAGTTCCCTCAGCCTTTTCTCATAGGACTGCTTGTCTAGACCCTTTGCCAGCTTCCTTGCTGTTCTTTGGACATGCTCCAGCACCTCAAGGTCTCTTTTGTAGTGAGGGGCTCAAGCCGAACCCAGTATTCAAGGTGCAGTCTCACCAGTGCCAAGTACAGGGGGACAATACCTTCCCTAGTGCTGCTGGCTACACTACTGCTGATACAAGCCAGGATGCTGTTGGCCTTCTTGGCCATGTGGGCACACGGCTGGCTCATGTTGAGCTGGCCATCAACCAGCGTGCTCGGGTCCTTTTCTGCCAGGCAGTTTTCCAGCCAGTCTTCCCCAAGCCTGTAGCATTGTGTGGGGCTGTTGTGACCTGAGTGCAGGAGCCAGCTTTTAGCCTTGTAGTATCTCATACAACTGGCCTTGGTCCATCAATGCAGCCCATCCAGAGCCCCCTGTAGAGCCTTCCCACCCTTAAGCAGATCAACACTCCCAACCAACGAGGTGTCATTTGCAGACTTACTGCAGGTGCACTCAATCCTCTCATCCAGATCACTGGTAAGGAGATTAAACAGAACTGGCCCCAATACTGAGCTCTGGGGAACACCACTTGTGACCTGGCACCAGATGGATTTGGTTCCATTCACCACAAGCCTGTGGGCCCTGCAGTCCAGCCAGATTTTCACTCAGCAAAGAATACGCTTGTCCAAGCCATGAGCAGCTAGTTTTTCCAGGGCAATGCTATGGGAAACAGTCTCAAAACCTTCATTAAATTCCAGGCAATAAATACCCACAGCCATTCCCTCACCCACTAAGGGTGTGATTTGTCACAGAAGGAGATGATGTTTGTCAAGGAGGACTTGCCTTTCTGAAATCCATGCTGAAGGGGCCTGATCGCCTGCTTGTCCTGTACATGCTGTGTGATGACACTCAAGATGATCTGTTCCATAACTTTCCCCAGCACCAAGGTCAGGCTGATAAGCCTGTAGTTCTCTGATGCTCCGTCTGGACCTTCTTGTAGATGGGCATCACATTTGCTAACTTCCAGTCAACTGGGACTTCCCTGGTTAGCCAGGAGCGCTGATAAATAATTGAAAGTGGCTTGCTGAGCACTTCCACCAGTTCCCTGAGTACCCTTGGGTGGGTCATGTCTGGCCCCATAGACTTGGGTGTGTCTAAGTGGTTATTGAAATTCTCCCCTTGGATTATTGTGGTGTCACTCTGCTCCTTGTCCCTGTCTTCCAGCACAGAGGGCTGGGTACGCTGAGAAAACCTGGTCTTTATTATTAAAGACTGAGGCAAAGAAGGCGTTAAGTATATCAGCCGGTTCTTCAACCTTTGTCACTATTTCCTGCGCCCACATCTAGTAAGGGATGGAGATTCTCCTTAGCCCTGCTTTCATTTTATTGTATTTATAGACATAGTTTTTTAATTAGCTTTTACTGCAATAGCCAGATGAAGTTCTAGTCAGTCTTTGGGCCTTCTGGTTTTCTCCCTGCATAACCTCATGACACCTTTGTAGTCCTCCTGATCTGCCTGCCTCTTCTTCCAAAGTTCATAATTTTATTATTTTTTTTTTTCCCTGAGTTCCAGGCAAAGGTCACTGTTCAGCCAGGCTGGTCTGGTCTTATTCCCCGCCAGCTCACCTTTTGGCTTATAAAGTTGGCCTGCTCCTGCACCTTTAAGATTACGTTCTTGAAGAATGTTCAGACTTCCTGGATGCCTTTGCCCTTCAGGACTGCCTCCCAAGGGACTCTGTCATCCAGGCCATTAAACAGGCCAAAGTCTGCCCTCTGGAAGTCCAAGGTAGCAGCAGGCTACACCCATGACACTTATTGTCCCAGCAGGCTCCAAACTAGCTGGCTGCCACAAGGTCTTTTACTGTCACATACCAGCATACTCTTCATGACAGTCCCTCTGCTGCCTTCTCCTAGTCTCTCCTCATCCAGAGCGCGTGCTCGCTCTCTCTCACTTGCGTTCCCTCTCTCTCTCTCTTTCTCTTTCTTTCCCTTTCTCTTCAGGGGCTTTGCCCCTGAAGCCAGCCTACAGTTGTATATTATCAATGCTTATTAACCCAGCTTTAGTCCTCTACAACCTATTTTTCTATCTGTTTTGAATTGCATAAGATGGAACGGCATGTGGCCAGTTAAGGCAGTTCTTTGTATTTTTCAAGATCTTCCTTAAACTCAAAATTCTGCAGATTTGAGATTTCAGTATACTTTGCACCAGAATCAAGCTGCTTCCATGTAAGAAAACCAAAGAAAAATGTATCATTTAGGTACAGAAAATCAATATGCTTAGCAAAAAGCAATTTGAAATTCTGCAGCATTTGAAAAAGTTAAGAGAGCAACATGCATTTCTAGTAAAGAAAGGGAGATCCTCCCAGAACAATATTTAAGTAAAAAGTTTCACCCGTAAAACATCTCGCCTGAGATTCGTACTATATGGGAGAAAAGACTTAAAATACATATCTAATTTTTTTTCTTAGATTTATTTTCCAAAGGCTGCACTCCACTGCCACCTGGTAACTAAAATAATCAGTGTGGCTGTTCTGTGCCAACAGCATATTGCATACACATAAAAAAAAAATGTTCAAATATATTATTTATAAGAGTTTTAGAGAGCAAAATATTATTTTAGAGTTATCTAGTAAAATCTGTATCAGAGTTACAGTTATTTTTCTGATTATATATGTATCCATATCTATGATTATGCCTATATATAGATATAGTTATTTTTCTGACTGTTACATAAAAATGTGTTGTTAGTTTGCTGATTGTATGGATTATGTATATACAAATTTTTAAACTTCAATATGTGTATATATATGTATATAAAATAAAAATAACACAGCTTTTTATACAACAATTATCAGAATAACGATGCATTTTTTATCTGTATGTACATATGTGTTTGTACGTGCATGTATATGTATCTGTTTGGTCAATGCTGTTGGAGGAATGAGCAACGTTATAGTAAATGAACAGCCCCAGACAAATCAAGAACAGTAGCAGGGTTTCGCTTTAGTTGCACAGAAAGTAGGCACAATTATTCAATAATCTTGGCTTTGTAAGCAAAAGGAAATCTAGTGGCTGATGAGGAGAAAAAGACCATTTGCCTTACAGTGAATGGAAGCAATTACTCCTACAATGATAAACCATTTCTTTTGGATTGTCAGACACCTCATTTATAAGAAAGAGATGAAAACATATGAACTACTAGATACTGTCATCTGTAACACTCCCACAGAAGAGAATGTATATTACAGGAGACCCCCACACACACACCAAGAGCAGGGGGTGGGGGGGTGGGGAGAGAGAGAGAGAGGGAGAGAGAGAAATCTAATGACAAGAGCAGCTATTAGTTGAAATAAAAGGTTTGTGTTTGTTTGTATTTGTTGGTTTTTTTCTTCAGATAAATCTTCAATTGTCATAGAGATCACAAATTGCAGCTTTATGAGCACAGAGTGAGAAAAAACTGTCATATATTCTGAATTTTAGTATTCCTGTCAGTCTGTGCACTTCTAAGAAATTAATACCTGCTACAAACATATTAATTTTAAGCCTTGTGTAATTTAAATAGTGATAAGGAACAGAGATCTATGCAAATTTATTAACTACACTCTGAAAAACCATTCTTAGATGAAAGGATAACCTCACAGTACTAGGAACAGACTCTATATATAACAGATTCCACATGGAGAGAATTCAGTGGAAGCTATCAAAAAGCCAAACCTCTCGCTTGGTAATTTTCTACTTTGTGTGATCTATGGCATTTTCCTATGTTTGACCTAGACAATACAGCACATGCAAATGAGACATAGAAAACTTAATAGCACTTTGAATTAATATACACAATAAATTCAAGCTGGGTAAAACTTCAGAAATGTTACTATTGCATTTAGATATGTTATTCATCTAGTGAAATTTAACATGCTAATAAATAGAAATGCCAGTCTAGGCAATGCTTCAGGACCTTAAACTGCTTTATGCTGTGCAGATGCCTCAAAGGGAGGCATCTGCACAGCATACTTGAAATCTTCATACTTAAAATACTTCATACTTGAAATCTAACTTTTGCATCTGGGCATTTCTGAACTTCAGTATCTTTATCATTGCTTTTCAGCTTAGATCCCATGTGCAAAATCAGAAATAAATGTTGACTGTTTCATCACAACAAAAACGTGATAGCCAATATACTGAACTTTCTGCACTATGAGTTATAAATTGGCAGTACAGCAGTATCACTATAATCCTGTTGTGGCAGAAGAGCTGAGTCTCAAATCCTCTTTCATGCTAGATCTGCAAATATGGATGTGTGAAACAGAGATCAAAATACAACATAAATTCTATTTCCCGACGAAGATCTAAAAGCTTTTTTTATTCAAAGGGCAGGATTCGGATCCTTAGTGTGTAATTAAATAGTCTTTTATAGATCTACACTTCTTTTCAAAATAGAAAAAAGGGAGGGTATTCCATTTCTGTGATGTGAAATTTCAGAGTGTTTTGAAGCACAAAAGCAGCAGGTGGCAGACATTGAAGCTCTGAAGTGAGGGAGTACATGAGACCACAGGTTTCTATTCTGACTCTGATTAAGATCTTGAGAATGATGGAAAAATAAAATTAAAAACCATTGAATGACCCCAGGTCACAGTGATAGGTTTCACATGCATTTAATCCATACATTTCCTGACATTGTTACTAGCCTCCTACTGTATTATTCCTCCAAAGAGTCATATTACCTTCAGACTAGCTTGAATGGAGTTAGACATCTGATCCTGGGCTACTTAGGACTGATTGTAATCAACTGAGTTACTGCATTAAGATATGCCCTTTTAGGGCATAATTACCCATAGCACTTCCTCTGGTAAAAAAACAAACAAACAAACAAACAAACAAACAAAAAAAAAAAACCCAAAACCACCAATGATTTAAGAAACTTCTTTTTACCCCTCTCCAGAGGTAATTATTCCTGCTTCTATTACATGGCAAATGCCCCCATCTACAGTGTTGACCCAACTGCTATTGAAGCATTGGGTAAACAGGATCACAGAAATTATCCTATTCAAAGGAACAGGGTGTTCTTGCTCTCAGAGCTTCCCCTGCCCTGAACAGTTGTGTTACACGTGAACTGAGGGAGTTATTCTCACCACAGAATCAGAGGACACTTTGAGATCTGAACAACAATTTTGGATGTTCAAAATGGAATGGCTTCTTCAGGGAAGGAGTGGGGAGATGATACAAGGGTTGAGGGAAAAGGCAGAGACAGAGTTGACAGAAAGAAAGGACATATAGTAAGGTTTAACACCCATGCTGAAAGCTAACTTCATTGCAGTTTCCTTCATTGCAGCTTTGTTGACTTACTGGTCTGATAAAAGTCTTAAGTTTCTATCCTATGACTGAAAATAGATACCTAGCTTACATCTGAAATATGTCTGGGATTGTGAGCAGCAGTTAACCTGCTGTAGACCTGTTCATCGTTTATAAATACATACAATGACCTGGACCTGGTTTGGTGTTGTGCAAGTCACATTTAAGCTGACTTCATGAACCTTGACAGTTTTGCATAGGCTCATGCAGCATATAGAAAAGGCTAACTACAGGAACATATTTAGGAATTTTACACACATAAAAAGTCTTCACCAAAGGCCCAGCAGTTCAGCTGCTGCTCACAAAGCTGGCTGCAGTGCAGCTTTCAACAGTCCCTAGGGCTACTCATTTCAGCACAAAAATTGGGAGAAAACCGAAGAGGAACAGATATGTTGTCTGACATTATTAACAGCTTTGATATTCAGAGTTTAAGGTTTATTATGATGTTAATTTCTACATCATCCATCACAAACAGTCTTCAAAGAGGTGGAAGTAAAAAAAACCCAACTCTCTTTGTTGCTTGAGGCTTGGCTTTTTTGTTTGTTTTTTTTTGTTCTTTTCTTTCAGTTTATTGCAATGCCACGTTTTTAATACTTTACTTACTAAATTTCTGAGTAAATAAACTCATTAATAAAAAAGAATCTCGAAGCCCCAAAACCTGGTAGTAAGAATTTCTTAAGGCTCCAACTAGCTAGAAGCAGAAATACCCTGCAGCAACTTCTGTGACTGCATGGTGTGTATAAAATGGTGGTTATCTTTCTGTGTAAGCCTTCCTTGTGGCCTGCAAAGAAGGGGATATCAGAAAGATGCAAGCACTTGCTCATGTTCAGAATTTTTGCATTTAATTATAGTATTAACTTTGAAAGTTCTCCTTGCTTCTGTGGTTATTGTTTACAGTCACATAAATACAAAGGTACATATTTCTGCTTATTTTTTTTTCTGGTAAGGAACAGAGTCTCAGGAGATCTTACCTTCATATCACACAGTATCAGTTGCGGTGTAAGAACTCAGCAAAAGATGCAACTAAAGTATGTAACAGTGAACAGCACTACCATCTCCTTCATCAAGACTATAGGCAATTATTTTAAATATAATGATTGTCATGGGGTTTTTTTATTTTCTTTACACAGCTTCCTCAGACATTATAGGAAGGATGCCTTCTGTAAGAATTTCTGTAATCAAAGTAGTATAAGATGAGTTTATGTGTCCCTTCCCACCAGAAGTAGATACAACTAATTGGTGAATAACTCAATTTTATCTTTAGAAACTTTTTTCCAGTTTCCTACAGGTGGTTGTTCCTACCACAATTGTGCAAACTCAGTTGCTTTTGTGATGTTTTGGTGTTTGTGGTTTTGGTTTGGTGGCATTCTTATGTTTTGGGTTTTTTTTAACATATCACAAAATTACTTTAATCTTCTAAAATGCTTAATTAAAAAAAAGGGAATTAAAGAGAAGGTGGTGTTTGTGCTCTAAAGATGGGTCATTACAGATCGATATACAAGCAACTGAACCTTCACAGCTAAGTTACAGGAGCTGCTGGTGAGATGAATGTGGGACATAGAGATTATATTTTTGTAGATTTACTCTTATTACCATCCCGTTTTCTTATAATTCCAGAATTATAATGCAGAATATCACAATGTAACATCCTAATCCAAAAGTGTAGAGGATGCCAAACTGCCTAACTGGTGAATTATACAGCTATCTTGATAGCACAGTTGCAGCAGGTGGTTATTTCTCATCCTCTTTCCTTTTCACCTTAGATTATTTTTTTATTATGTCAGATGAATACAAGTTGTGTAGACAGTGGAGTAACTTAAATAACTGTGGGCACCTTTCATAACAACCAAAATACCACCTCTATTTAATATACTTCAGGAAAACAGTTACAAAACAGCAATAGCTACCTGGGACAGAAAAAGCCTATTTATGTCATTTTTTCTATGTGATTTAGGAACTATGTATTTTAATGCATCATATAAAATTAGAATTAACAGGGTTTCATTGTGTTTGATGTCAAGATTTCTTTTAAGTGGGTGAATATTCTTGCCCCACTGTTGGGAGGTGCTGGAACATAGCAGTGCCTCAATAGGCAAGGGCAAATTTATGTGATAAGATCAGTTGGATTCCAGAATAAATAAAAGAGGCAGAAGGCCCTTGTGATAGTAGCTGAGGATATGTCCAAAATGATCACATGCTGCACAACACAACACTTCAATAGCAGTGATTAATGGGATAGCTTCTGAGACTATGCATGTTATTTTTTTCACCATCAATGCTTAACACATAAGCATTAACATAAACTGTTACCAGACAAAACTAACGACAACTTCCCTGTCACTAGCTTTAATGCAGAAATAATCAGAAGATTTTAAAGTGGACCAGTGTGGACAAGACCAAACCCTTCTGGGATCCTTCAGCTTCCAAACATGTCCTCTTCACTACTTTGCTGTGTGTCCGTATACTCTTCAGACCAAAACCAGTGGTAAATAGGTGGTTATCACTATCCCAGAACACTTCTTCCAAACTAGTCTGTATAATACTGGTGTGTGCATGGGTGTGTATGCATGTACACTTTTAAATTCAGAACAGTCTGAAGGAAGAACTGCAGGTTTCAGAAACTGAGGTTTCAGACAGTTCCCAAAATGTAGTTAAATCTAATTAATTGGGGAGATAATCTTAGTACTCTTCCAGCCTGCATAAGGCATGCAAATATTCAGTTGTCTTCTTTTCTTTATTTCTTTATACAGTGAAAACTTACTCCTTCTTCCTTTGGTAACCAAGTGTATACTTTTTAGTCTGAAACATCTCCTCCATGACAGTATGTATGTTTAAATGCACAACTAATAGAAAAGTATCTAGTAGAATAGGTCTGTGCAGTTTATTGTTCTTGACTAACACTAAGGTGGAAGTAAGCTGACATGCTTTGACATGAAAATGATCTTTGGGCAATTGACTCTCCTCAGCTTTCCCCTGGTAGTGTTGCGGCATGCTCCAGAGAAGGAAGTGAAGGTTGCTCAGAGTTGTGTATCCTCTTAGCTTACGAGTAGCTACATCCATGTATGGGCGCAAAGTGCTATTGTATTATAGTGCCTTTGAAGTAGATCTTCAAACTGTGACTGAAGGAGAAACAGGGCTCCTGCCTGCTTCTTTGTCACCAATATTATTTCTTAGTCACTGAAGTGCCTCTATTCATTTTGAATAGGCTTCCTACAAGAAAACTGGGCTAAAAGGTTTGGATCTCTATCTTCAGAACTGAAGAACCTGACAAATAAAATGCATGTACTCAAGCTGGGCTAATAAGTTATAACCACTATAAGCCAAAGTGAACTCTGAAAGTATGTCTGAAAAGCAAGTTCATAGGAAGCTCATGCCTCCCTCTTCTTCCATCTTACTCTGTTGTTACTCCTTTAGATTTAGACTGGTTATCTGCACTACAATAGCTTGTCATGTAGGAATGTAAATTAATAACAAATGCCAGAGAGTAAAGAAGTGTGATTTTTACCTCCAAACCTGAGTTAAAACACTAAGGGGAAATATGTAAACTAAATCACCTAGCAGGAAGTAAATAATTCAGAATCTATGCAACCTGATAGAAACAGAGCTTCTCAATAGTTTAGTATGAGGTGAAATCCAAACTACCAACAATTGTTTGAAACACTAGCAGCACTCTGTATGTATCCTGTATTTCATGGGAGAACAACTGATTCTGATATTTTCAGTGTTAACTACATGTAGTTTAAAAAACAGGACAAAGTGATACAGCAGCACAGTAGCAGAACACTACATAAAATGAGATTATATCAGAACAATATTAGAGGTAATATTGTATACCGTCATGATATTTAAAAATCAAACATATAATTTTTAAGGCAGTATTTGTATTTTCCTTTCTAGATGTTCAAAAAAAGCTTTCTGACTCTTTGTCTGCTCATGTTTTTACCTTTTATGAAAATAAAAGGATTTATTAACTTCTGACAGTCCTGAACAAACACCAAAACAATTAATTGTTCATATCAATAAAACAGAAGTTTATTTCAGACCTTAAACCTTGAAGTAAAAACTATGCAAACATAAAAAGATAAAATCTTTCCTTTATTTCCTTTGAAACAAATTTATACATCAAAATACTCTATCGTGAATACAATAAAGCTGTGGCTTTTTTCCTAAGTAAGATTTAGTCAAATTTGTCTTTCTTTTTGTTTTCTAAATTGCATAACTTCAGATAATAAGGTGCTTTCTATTGAAATACTCAACAACAAAAAAGATAATATATCATGATAAACCCTACCCCTAATATTCCACATTCCAAGCAAATAACTGTTTTTTATGAAAACTTCCCAGTAGTGTTGTCCCTGACATTTAGTTCTTTTATATTGTTATCATTAGATCCATTATTTAATGCGGGGCAAAATGCTGTGTAGTATAATGTTACCTCTAACACTTTTCTTTTTATCCTCAGAATTATTCACATTTTGCTCATTATTTTCCTATGAAAATTATTTTTATTCTGGCGGTTTGAGGAAATACCACATATTGCATCAACTAAAAGATTTCCTTCACTGCTCTGGGAAATCTAATATTTTAGCTCTTAGGCATTTGAGCGATTAAGGGAATTTTCATGTTCAGTACCCTGCAACAGATTCAGCCTTGCACAATTCAAAACAACTTCACACCACTTATAGTAAATGGTCCATGCAGGAACATTTGTTTTCCTTACCTCTCCTTTCCCCTTCCTTACACATGATTTTTTTTTAACCTTGTTAAAATTCTCTTTCCTTATCTAATGGCAAAGGATAAGGTGTCATTAACCTATGATCACAAAACAATAACAGATTTTTAAAACCTGGGAAGTTCTATCTGTCAGTTTTCTGCAACTAACTGATTTCCATGCTGTCTATCTAATACCTTCGTTCTCCACGAACATCCAAGTGGTAAAACTTGCTTCTAATTAGGATTTATTGGGAGAGCTGAAGTGAAAACTAAAATGATTAGTAAGAAAAAAGTATTCCTAACAGGTGACTCAAAACAGAAGAAGGATATGACACATCTTGAAGACTAGTCAAAGCAGGAAATGAAAATTCAGTGATAAAAGACACAACACTAAGCATAGGTTAGCTGACCTAGAGAATAAACTTTTCCATCTTGATTTTTGGAATGAGCAACATAAAACAAAAAGAATCAGGGATTATTTAGAATTAAAAAATGTGTCAAATAACCATGAAATCTATTACTGCTCAGTGATGGTATTTCCTACAGTACTGCAGGGATCAATTTTGTGTTGCATAACACTGAATAGTGTCATTCAGCAAGCCTTTTCTATATTTAACTACATGTAGCTGTAACGGAATTCAGAAGTGAGTCTAGCCTCCTCTAAGTTATATTTTTCTTTTGTATACTTTAAAGTAAATTGCTCTACTTTAGATCTTGTTGGGAAGACTTCCAGTTTACAGAGAAGAAAAATATTGTGGTTAGAGACGTCCACTGAATGCAGCTATTAACTGACTGGATAATATAAGTAACCAAGTCCCCTTTCACTTTCGCCTCTCCTCCGTGACACTGCCCCCCCCCCCCCCCCCCCCCATCATGGACCTTGAAAATTTGACTTTTTATATATACATAAATTTTATGCACAATACTTCATTCAAATTCAGAAAGCAAAAGCAAAAAGCATGTAAGAATGTGTAAATTTCATGTTAATGCATTGCTGTCATTATAGAAAAATCTGCAAGAAAAAAAGTCTGCAAAAAAACCTCTAATTTGCACACTGAAATAAGTGGGCAAAATATCTTATTAAATCTTTCCTGATTTGTCTCTGAATTTGACCCTATCTCAGGTTTTTACATCTGAATTCCACTATTATTTTTACCATAAATATCTGTAAAGGAAAAGATCATTAAAAAGAAAAAAAAAGTAAATAGAAGATGAAAACCAGAAAACCCCAGATGAATCAGTGAAACATTATTCTAAATATTGTAAATTGTTAGGAGAAACACCTGCAAAACCACAGTTTGATTTAGGATTGCTTCTTAGTCAGGGAAGTTCATGCTTAATTACACAGCACCCTTTGAAAATATTTCTGTTACGACAGATAGGAGAAATCCAGATTCTGTGAAATGACTCTTTCAAAATGCATATGAAATAGTTTCATACAGGATGGAGTGGTTAACATAAGTAATACTACACGTACAAAAACTACCAGAAAAAAAAGTATATATGCTAGTAGATATTACATATCCTCCTTTTTTTAATTCCCTCACCAATATACAATTAGATAGCATAAGAAAGATAAATAAATAAACTATGGATTCTCTTCTACTCAGCCACTTTAACTACTTTCCATTGTTGAATAGATCAAAAGTGAAGATAATACTCCAGGAAGAACTTACATTTGAAATCAATGTCAGAAATGAGAAAAATCTCGAGTTAAAGAAAAATACATAGCCAAATTAAAGCAAATCTTCCTTTTCATTACCAATTTCTGTAAGGAAGAGATTTCATTGTTAATATTTCATTACATTATCTCTTATTTCTATATATTCTAGTGAGCTCCTAGGCAAAAAATTCTCTCCTGTATTTATTTCTTTAAAATTCGCTAAGCTTCTGTAGACCATAAAAGTAGTAAACCAACACTGCAATAATCTGCATTTCATGTGGGCTTTTGTTGCATGGAGGGAACAGCAGAACTGGGTTTGTCCTATAATGCTGTCCTGAGTTAATACTTAAAATACTGTTTCAGAACATAATTAGGAGTTACTGTTTTTCTAAATTTCTTCAGAATCCAGCACAACAGTTTATCCCTTAAAGGTAGGTGTTAATTGTTTTTACCTGAGAAAAACTCAAACATGTACCTTTTCATTTGGCCTTAGGTCAGTCTTTCTCTCCTTACTTTTAAAGTCCTGCACCTTGTCCTTTATAATAAAGAAATCAATCTTTTAACAAGGTTTAAAGTTCTTTTGGGTAAGACAGGGATTAGTATAACCCTCTAAAATGCAGAAAAGTCATGATGTATCATTATGCTAGCGTAGTCAGAGTGACAAGCCATGTTTCATACAATATAAATGTAAAAGGAAAACCAAAGGATTTCATGAGAGGAAAAAAATTGTGTTTACATTAATAATACACTATTTTTTTTTATAAAATCATGTACTACTAGTAAGTCAGTGAATAAACTTGTTTTTCACTTAGGGATTTTTACCTTTCCTTCATTAGTCTCTATCCTGGTTTCAGCTGAGATAGAGTTAATTTTCTTCCTAGTAGCTGGTACAGTGCTGTGGTTTTGCATTTAGTATGAGAATAAAGTTAATAACAGAATTATGTTTTAACTATTGATAAGTAGTGCTTACTCTTAAGTCAAGGACTTTTCAGTTTCTCATGCTCTGGCAGTGAACAGGTATGCAAGAAGCCAGGAGGGAACACTAGCAATAGCACTAGATCCAAACTAGCCAAAGGGATATTCCATGCCATAGAAAATCCCGCCCACTATATAAATTGGGGATGGAGGTGGAGTTCACTGGGAGTTGCCAGTCAGCAGGTGGCAAGCAATTGTATTGTGCATCACGCCTTGTCTTTCTTGAGTTTTCTTTCTTTCTCTTTTTGATGTGTCCCTTTTCATTACAATCACAATTAGAATTACATTTACAACAATTATTATTGTTGTTGTGGGTTTTTTTAGTTATTATTATTACAATATTTTATTTCAGTTATTAACCTGTTTTTATCTTAACCTACAGGTTGCACCTTTTCTGCCAATTCTCCTCCCCACCCCACTGAGAAGGAGGGGGTCTGTGTGTGAGGACCTGCACGGTATCATAGTTTCCGCTTGGGGTTAAACCATGACACTCTCAAACCACAGCTCCCTAAAAGGAGAGCTCTTGTGGAGGAGCCTTCACTGTCAAACAAACTAATTGCAGCTACAGAGAACTGATTAATAATCCACGGTTACCTCTCTGAACAAGCACTGAGATAAAGCAGTTAAAAACCCATACTGTTTACACAAAAATATACGAAATAAGTGTGCATCAGGTTAGAAACTGGTATCTTTACATTTGGAAGAAGGATTAAACAGAGAAATATAAAACAAAAATGTGCTGTTATATAATTTCTTCTGGCTAGACTTTCAGATATGTTTTTGGAGATAGCTAAACAAAACGTTAAAATAGAAAATAAGTTGGTTTAAAATAATTTACACTGGTAAGAATTAATTTTGTGAGTGATCACATAGTAAACATCTGCATAACGTTTGTTAATATTTGGTCTTTTTTATAAGTAAGAAAAACGAAAATTACAAAGACCATTACACCTCATTTTGGGAAGAAAGCATCTGAAATATCAAACCACTTTATGAAGGTATAGAATTTTTAGATTACTACAAAATTATTAAATAAAAGTTATCTTTCTTTTTATAAACCTTTTATTTTTCTTCCTTTTCTTTTTTTAAAGGTGCCACATGGGGAAACTGTCCATTTTCTGCCTGGGAGTTCATCCAAGAGGGTTTTTTTTTAGAATTCTTGGTCATATAACATTTTCTACACAGCTGTAAATAAATAATGCTAGGTTGCACACACAGCTAACAAGATACAAAACACACATAGCTAAGTGTTGACTAAACCTCTCACTCAGGCTAAAGACACACTTATGTGTATCAGGGAAGATCTAAGAGTGAGCTAGAAACTTGTGGGGACCAATTTAAAACATAAAATGTTTTTAACAAAAGTCAGTTTTCCAGAAATTTATTTGGAAAGCTTTCCTGCTGACCAAAATATATAAATGTGACAGGTATTTTTGAAGTTTTGCCAGTCTGTGGATGGTGTGAAACTGATAGTAAGAGTTCCTTCACACTTTTGCTGTTCTCCCAACGCTTCCAGTCCTTTCGTATTTCACTTTTCACCTTTTTTCAGAGCAGAGTCTGCCTTTTATTTTTTCTTTCCTTATTCTCCACTAACATGTCTGTGTGTGCTAGCAAACCCTGTGCTCATTTTACCATTTCTTCTGAAATCTCAATGTACCATCTCACAACCTTTTTCCACCCTTTTTCTCCGTTGTATCCAGTATGACAAACAATACCTATAGCCAAGTACTACTCTGAAAGCAACTAAAACTGCTATTGTGAAAAGCAGCTTTTATCAGACTGTTTATTCTTTCCTCTTGGAGCTGTACATCAGAGTTCCTTTGGCAGCAATGCTTGTAATCAATGAAAACGGTGTTCTTAGGACCCTAAAGCAGAAGCAGTCAGAACCTGCACTAGCACAGAGGAATCCACAGGGCACAATGCCACAGTGAGCTCTGGGTGTGAAGGAGATAGATGGAAACTTCATCAGTGTGGAAATTTATGGGACTGAACTGCAGGCCTATGGTTCAGCAGAAAACAGCCAAAAGCCTTGCTGAAAGGACAGTAGTTTTGTTTACCAAGTGTTTCTGCAGTAAAAGGCAAACCAGCAGAGGTAAACACACTTCCATTCAGCTGTCAAGGGGGCTGAGATCTGAGGAAATTCCTAACTGTTCCAGGAAAACAAAGGTAGGACTTCTTGCTGACCTTTTTATTCAGTACCCAAGAAAGCTGTGGTAAACCAGAAAGGATGAAATGAAGATCTTTGGAAACCTTTCCTCTTAGGAACTAGCAAAAAAGAAAAAAAAAAAAAAGAAAAAAGAAAAAAGTGCTTATCAGTTCTAAAAATAAACAATATATCATCTTGGTTCCCAAAACACTAGATAACTCTTGGAAGCCTGAATTCTGTTATGATATTTTAAAGATTTTTTTTTTCACTTTTAGTTTTACATTGAGCTTACATTATACTATGTATTTAAACATACTTTTTAACTAGAAATGGCACCGAAAGAAATACAATTTATAAGAAACTGTCTATTGACCCTTTCTGAGCACCAAGTTTTTTAGTTCCTAAATTCTCTTACATACACTAGAAATCTAGGATATAGAAAGCTGGAATTTACATTTTTTCATCTACTTGTGGGTTTTTAAAAAAGCAACATCAGTGAAGATTCTCTTCTTCAGATCTTATTTTTCATTTTCAAAATGGAATTCTTGACAGATTTTTGCTGCTAAGACTAAGTCTCACTAAACACAATATTTTGTCTACAAAATATGGTCTCTACGGGACTAGATACTGAAAGACAGAAATACTGGAAAATACCTGCCTCTGCTTTATTCCGTTAAAAAAAAAACAACATACAAAACAAACCAACAACAAAACAAAACAAAAAAAATCACAAAAAACCCAGGACACAGGTCATGCTTTCTAGTTCTTTGAGTGATTCATAATATATTTATACCTCTTTCTCTTCTGCTTTCCATCTTAAAAATTTCAATAATATTTAGCTTTACTGACATTTATCTCCCAAAAGTAAATTCATAGCAGGTATTATAATGACGCAGATTAAAAAGTTTTAATTTCCAAACCCTATTAAAAAGCTGTCTCTAAAAAAAAAAAAAAAAAGGGTTTGAAGTTCAAATGAAAGACAATATCTGAATAACATTAATGCCCAAGAGAATGCATGGCACCTGCCAGACTCAGTAAAGGTTTTATAAATATTGTCTTCTGCAAAGTCGACTGCAAACATCACAAGGCCTTTGGTAAATATGCCTACCAGTCTTTTTGTTTGAGTAAAATATTGAACTTCCTGCCATTATGATTATAAAATAGAGAAGATTATTTCATTTTTTTTTAAAAAAAAAATATTTGATCAGTGTCATCTCTCTTTTTCCTGGGAATGAAGTTTCACATCACACAGTTAAGTGTTTGAGAAAAGTCTTCCTTAGCAATACAAGCCTGGTAAAACAATCTATTTAGAAGTCATTTATGAGTAAACACATAGAAACACTGAGGCTGGAATAGAAAAAAAAAAAAATTGGCTGCCTGATACACAGTATCAGAATGAGCAGGCAAAATTCTGCACTGCAGGAAAATATTATTGGTTTTTTATATTGCATAACACAAAATGTTTATCTCTTTGGCAGAGGCAAAATACCACAATTATTTGTCTACAATTATCTACTGATAACTGTATCAAATTAATTTTGTCTGATGATTGTTTCAGTTATAATGTTCATAATGTTTCCTTTCATCTAAAGAACACCAATATTAAAAGAAACCACTAAAAATCAGCAAAACAGAATAGACCTCAAAATAAGTATAGTTAAAATATTTTCAGTGAATTACAGTAAGATATACACCAGGGTAATTTATAGTAACATCATCATTAAGTCAAAATTTCTACACTTACATTATTTTTCCTAATGCTGTGGTCATAGTAACAAAGTCAGAAAAGTGAACAATTTAAAAAACTACTGTTTGGACAAAAATAATATTGCCTTAAATTCTTTATCTGACCTCCTCATACATAAACTTTAGAGACACTGTTCCATCAGTATAAAATTTATACATTTTAATATTTGGCCCTTCCTAGCATTAAGACTGTCAAAATATTTGACCAGGATCATTCTGAATATTAAAAAAAAGAGGGGAAAAAACCCTAGGAATCTTTGCTGTGGACAAGACTTGCACCTGACTGCTGGCTTTGAGAATCAGACTACACTGCCATTTCCCTTTCTCAGACATGGCATGGCAGCCATCTGGGGGTAGCTCCTTCACCTCTGATTTACTGACAACCTCAGATATTAACCACATACAAGAGGAGACAAATATTCTGTCACTGTTCATCTTTACCCTTGTTTTCACACAGAAAAAGATGAAAATTGTGTTTACCTTCAATAGCAAAAATTTCAGTTTGTTAATTCAGAAACTTACTGTCAGAACCAACCATGTTGAGTTACCCAAAAATCCATATTACTGCCATCACACTACCAAACCTCTGCAATAATTTACATTATTTTTTAATGTGTTAAATTAAATAAATAATCAACAGAAACCTTGTGAAACCATGGTAATTGTAAATCTGTCTCCTTCACAAAGCTTTAACACCTTAAGTCCCAAACCAGAAACAGCCCAAACCCAAATGTACAGGTTTTTATTATTTTCACAAAGTCACCATGTAAAAACTGCAAAATTAAAACAGTCCTTTGAGAAAGAACCATCAGAAGTTTGCTCAACATGTGTATTTTATACAGCAGAAACATACTGATGTGTCGAATTAATTTAGTAGCGCCCAACATGTAAGTTTTAGAAGATATACTTGAGCTAGTTTCCCTCCTAGCTTTCACACACAACTTGCCTGATGAAACGAAGAACTTTAGTGAATTAATCCTTTACAACCAGGACAGCTGACTGGGATTTTTACACAGATATCAGCAGATCATATATGAAAGAAGCTGTGTAGGAGATACATTGTCCTTGTTGCGGTTATAAAATCTCATATCCTGCAGTAGTGGTAATGCTTACAGTCTTCTACACATGTGGAGTTCACAAAAGTACTACAACGTTAAAACCTAGTGCTGAAGTGCCCTCAGTACATGACAAAGTATTTAGGGACTTGTGCTAAGTGTTTAATACACTGGAAGTCTTCTGTTTCTGCTTTTCAGAGAGGGAGGTTCCAGTCCTGGAGCTGAAAATATCATTCATCTCCACTCTAGGTATCTGGGTTGCATCTGTTGGTTGAGATTTCCCCAGTAGGAGGGGCTTACTTTTTCTTTTCATTAAATGTAAGTGACCTAATTATTTTATTTTTTGTTTAATTGTTCTTTGCTATTGTATTAAAAAAAAAAAAAAAATCTGATGTTGTCAGGCAGCACGTAACACCTTTGGAATTTGTCTTTGACAGACTAACAAATCTTATTTTTACCTTTATAATAAACATAAGGGTTCTTGTTGGACTAAATAAAAGGAAAACCACTAATTTTTCAGGATCTTCCCAAACATCATAGAAATAATAGGCTAGGGTCCGGGGTTTTACAGTCACTTTTGAATACTCAAGAAGAAAAATAATTGACTTATAGGCAAATATACAGGTGTAGACTTTTTGTGTTTGGTTTACTTTTTTTGGCTGCTATAGTTTAAGCCATATGCTGCATAATCATTTTACAAGAATATAAAATTGTCCTCAGTTTATACCTATGTCTTTTTTTCTTCCTGTGATATTTCAGTGGATGTAGGTGGCTTTTACTAAATATCTCACAGGCTTTAGCATGCTGAACTATTCTCGTACCTCTTTCATTTTCACTTAAGAAATAAGACTAACATCTTTCTACTAATTTCACTGTAACAAATAAAAAGGATTAGAAATGTTAAAAGAAGTTATTTAATTAAGGAATACATACTCTCTCTCTCTCTCTCTCTCTTTCTCTCTCTCTCTCTCTATATATATATATATATAAATAATCCAGAAATGTATTAACAGAATATTAGAAAACTTTCTCCTGTATGCAGAGACAGACACAGGACTGAAAAGTGTTTAGTTCTACAGCCCCAAAGACGATTGAAATTTTCTCCATTTCATTGGTCAAAAAGTACATGCATTGGTCCTCAATTCAGAACTGATCAGTTGAAGTAGAGGTATGAAAGAATGCTGATGGAAATCATATGAGCATGATAGTCTCAGTTCATATTGACCATGAAAAATAGATTTGTGTCTCTCTGTGTGTGTGTGTATATATATGTGTATATATATATATATATATATCTATTAAAGCACTTCAAATCCTAAAAAGTGGAATTTATTAGCTTTCTAAGGTACAGATGTTGAAGTATGATAACACAACTGCTGATGACATACGTTTTAGTTGATAACAATTATAACAATCTGATTACACTTTTTTTGGTGAGCAGTGCACATTGATTACAATAGTTCATTTCAAAAAATCATGTTTTCATATGATTGTTTCGAAACTGTGAAGACTTAAGTACTTCTAAGTTATTTTTCATATGAACTATTTTATCTGTGTAATAGATTTCTTTCATTCTTTTCTTTTATTCATATCCTTTGCATTTATTTTAACATATAATATTTTTTAAAAATATCAACCTGAATTTCATCTACATAATATTATTTGTGTTCTGTTTCTTTGAAACAGGCGGTTTGTCATAAAGACAAGAAATTGTCTGCAAATTACTACCCACATTAGACAATTTTATTGTATATATTTATTTAAATCTATTTTATGTTAACTACGTTATTGCATAATAGTAGTTGTAATAACAACTTTAACCTTTACTTGCAAATAAGGAACATAATTATCATCCCTTGCAGCCAGACACTCCTGTTGGCTATTCAGAATAAAAGAAATGGGTGAAGATTCTTTCTTATCCAAAATTTTTGAAAAGTTTAGTTGACTTTGGACAACATGATTATATCAAAAGAATACTGAAGCTGAAAGGGGAAATTTTCTGTCCTTTCGCACACACTATTTCTAGGAATCTTTCAGTCCTAATATTTTTAGAGATCTAAATTGGGTTTATCAGAAGAAACAAAACATTTTATCATTATAAAAAGGGTGATAAGCTTTTGAATAGACCAACAATTAGAAAATGGTCAGTGTACAAATTTTAAAGCCTGAAGCAATTTAAAACAATAAAGAAAATAATTTTAAAATTAAAATATACCTGCTTCCAGACATTATTTCTTAGAAATTTTTCAAAGGTCTACATTATCTGTTAATTGAATTTTAACAGAGTCTCATATTAGTCTGACTGATAAAGCAAATATTCAAAGTAGGTGTTAAACACATTTCATTTGACAGAACAGAGCAGGATCAGCTAAAAACTAAATTTCAGCTCTTCCATTTTTATTTCTCCAGAAGAAAAAATAGCTTGTGTTTTGAAAGAAAGTTCAGCATCCTGTTCTTTCATATTCTGAATCTGTTCCTTTTTAAACATTGCTAACTTTAAAGACTTTTTTAAGACTTTAATGAAAATACATTTTTATTATGTTAGGGTGCTTTTCATTTAAGTGAAGTCTAGGGTTAACCTGAGGAACTACAATTTTGCAAAGATTATTTTATGGCTTCTGTTGACATGTCAGTTTAATTCTGTAATCTGAACATGTGTGAAAACATGTCTATCCTAATGACACCTCTGCTGGCACAAAATAGTAATTTGCAAATTAGTGAACCTATTTTTACCTGCCAATAGCAGTAGACGTGGTGCTTAGGGACATGGTTTAGTGATGGACTTGGCAGTGTTAGGTTAACAGTTGGACTCAATGATTGTAAGCATCTTTTTCAATTTAAATGATGCTATGATTCTATTCTATGATTCTGTATCTGGAATGCATAAAAGGTAGTAAGACATAAGTATTCTACTGTATTTTGAATCAGAATACTTGTTTCATGGCATAACATTCACATTTTCCTATTCACTATCCCTTTTTCTTCCTAGTTTGTTAGAAATGTCTACGAGTGTGACTTGCAAGTCTAAGAAGTAAACTGTGTCCATAGTCTTCTATTTTAAAATGTCTTCATTTTGGAAAAGATCAGTTATCCTAACATCTAAATGTGTGGGTCAGACTTTGCTTATGAATGATTTCATGTTTGCAGCATAATAACTTTAAGGAAAGAAAACTGCATTTTCCCTTCTTAGCTTGCCTCCATCCATTAGAACTTAATCTCTACTCATCTAGTGAAAAAATATTGAGGCATTACAACTGTGAATAGCAAAGAACATCTTAAGAACACAAAGGTATTAGTGAATTGAGTATGATACCAATTTCTCAGCAGCCCTGAAAGAAGCGTAACTCCAACTGAACTGTTTATGCCAAATGTCTTCTAGAGCGTCCTGCAAATATGACTGGAATTATAGTGTATTCACACAAAACACATGAAAGGTAGGGAAAAACTTATTAATTGCAGTAATAAAGATTTATGTTCAGGCAGTGAGGTGATGAAAATTAATATCACTATGCTGAATGGAATGAAACTGTGACAATTGAAATGAATTGAATATATACCTATAGTGATTTCTATGGCTGTAGATTACTTTTATATTTGGGGAAAGGGAAAAATGAAAGATCGTCCCAGGAGCCAGGCACAGATGATCTACTTCCAGTACCTCTCCTGCCTTGGACCCATTGCATCTTTTTTTGTCTGCAGTGAAACAGGAATCATTTTCCTCACTAGAGAACTTCTGTTTCTTTAGGGACTGGGGTTAGTCTTTGGTCTAAAATCCAAGCCCTAAACTCATCAAACCAAAGCAAAATTCCAAGTGTACTTATGTTCTCATTTATAACTGCTGTATTACAGTAATTTTACTTCCTCCACTCCAACAGAATTAGTGTTATTGTTAACAAATAGAAATAAGGATTTGATAAGAAATTAAGTCAGCTTTGTAATGTAACATCATGCCACTTGGAAATCAGTTTTACTTACATTGGACTAATTTTGCTGTTGAAAAACAGCATTACAACTCCTGACCTCTCAGCAGAGACTTGACATAGCAAAAAATTTGCTGCCAGTCATTCCCTCAACACCAAGCAGTTAACAGACACTCTTCATTTCTACTCAACCTATGTCACTGAGTCACTACCATTTGAACTTGCTGATATTTGAATAAAACAAAACAATACAAAATGTGGACATGAAAAATTCTTCCAAGTATGGTATGTGAGAGAGAGATATTGTATATTAGCCTTATATAATTTTTAACAGTAAAAAGCAACTTTCCGAGCACTATAGAGAAGACAGATATTTCAGGCACAGAGAAAGGAGAAAGCCTAGTGATTAATAGGTAGCTAAACACTTTTTTTACAAAAATATCCACATGGTCTTTACATGTGAAAGATGGACATCAATGAAAAGATACTGATCACTTCCTTTGCTTCTTTGTTTTGTAAGAACAGCTCATCTTTCTTCAGGTTTGTTTTTGTTGTTGTTGGTGGTGTTTTGTTTTGTTTTTTCCTAGAGGAAAGTTACCTTAGGCATCAAAATCACCTAGAATGTTTCTTTATTCATAAAAATTTAGGAGATTATGATACACATAGCTGCTGAAATATTTGATGCTAATTTTCTGAAACTGTTAATGATTAAATTCAATGTATGCAAAAGAATGTCACTTACTCAAAGCTCCTGCTGAAATGAAGGATAAGTCTGAATAAACAGTATAGGACTTGATAGATAGAACTCAGTTGGAGTAGCTTACTATTTTTAAAATTCATGGATAACTGATTAATTTTATTGAAATTGATGATACAGTATCCAGCTATTATTATATATCACGGACAAAAAAATTTTCAACTTACTCTTCTCCAAGGCACATCCTGTTGTTGCGTCTCAGGATAGAGATCTAAACAAAAAAAAAAAATTACTGTTAGAAAAAGCCATAGTCAAATACCATGGTTTTATGCATACACAATTTTATGTTTGTTGATAGGAATAGTCAGAAAGAATTATGACTCATAAACTTTGCAATACCTGACACATACCTGAAAAGAACAATTAGCAATAAAAATGGAAATGCACTTCTGCAGTTCTTTATTTCCTCTTATCAATGTTTCTGAATTGCCTTACAAGTCTTACTATGAATTTCTCATAATATCAGAGAATATATTTAATTTCAATATTCATAATTAAATCTTTAAATCATGTCATAAGTGAAAGTCTAAAATGACGAGAATTCAATATTTGTTCTATGTGTCACCATTCCCAAATATATACCTTTGCAATTCTTGAAACATTTTTTCAGACTTGAATCAGTTTACAGGTTTTACTGACATTTAAAAACCAATTCAAATAAAAAGTCTCTAATGTAAAGTGATTAAATGCACTGTTTTCAAGGCTGCATAAAACATTCAATTAAATACTATATATTGTGTCGGGGTTTTTTGTCTTTGTTCTTGTAAAAATAGGACTCAAGTAATAATAATTAGATTATAAAACCTAGGGTAAGCTATAAACATTAACTTCAGTGTTCCTACGTGTGAGTCCTTAATATTGCAACAAAACTATTCATATGCAGAATTTCAATACACAACTGCAGAACTTTGCAGTAGTTCATAATAAAGGATGAAAGCTTAATCAGATTAAGTTGAGAATTGGCACTTTATTCACAAGTGATTTGACTATGTGTAATAGCTATAATAACATTTCTAATGTGCATATCTTATATCTTCATCGATTGAAGAGGGAAATGTTCAGAACTTTATTTATCAGTTTTCCTACCACTTTTTCTGTCAGTACAGGTATATATACATACCTAGCATGAAACCTATACACACAATGTTCACATAAGTATTCCAGATGGTTTATTGAGAAAAACTTAAGGTTGTTACAAGTGTGAAATTTTAAGGGCTGCAAGGTCTAAGAATAACAACAGATATTATTCAGAAGGCTGAAATCTACTATACCAGTGCATAAAGATCTTGGGTTTAGCCCTAAAATTATTAGAAATGCTGAGTCTTAAACGTCCAAAGAGGAGAAGATTGATTACTTCCCGGAAGGATATTTTACTTTTGAAGTTTGACTGTACAAATAATGAATACTTGAAATTTATCTGGGATTCAGGTATTTCAAATATATTGTTGGGAATATGGACAAGTGACCAGAAAGCAAATAAAAGTAAAAATTGTAATCAGGTTTACATCAGAAATAACTTATGGTCAGTTCGTGACATTACTGACTACACAGCTTATAAGTGCTATATATACAACTGTTGGCCTAAACAGTTATTGACAATTCCAATCCTTCTGCCCAAAAAAAACCCTCAACAACAACTACAAAAAAAAAAAAACAACAAAAAAAACCCCCAAAAAAACCAAAAAATAACCCCCCAAAAAACTATAAAAGCAAGTAAACAAACACACACCACACCACACCCCCCTAAAATAAGCAGATATAAGCAAGGGCTCAGAATGCATCTATTCATTTCAGTCTATGTTCATGCTAGTTAGGCTTTGAAAGAATTTGCTTCAGAAGCTGAATTACACTCCTGTGAGTTATTCACACTTTTAAACTTTTCAAGGTTAAAGTTGTAATTAGCAGTGACCTCTATGTAAATTATTAATTTCCTCCTTTTAAACCTAATGGAATAATCCAGACTCTCTACAAACCTTCTTTCTATAGCTCACCTTTAAGAGCAGTGACTGATCTTGTCACTTGTCCGATTTGTAGAAATGTTTCAACCAGCGTTTATTGGTCAATATCTATATGGAGGGCATGAGAAAGTGTACATCATACTCTGCAAGAGTTCTTTAACTGAGTTTAGAAGATGGGGCATACCTTTGAAGTGAAAGGAAAGGCTACTGAATTCTTTAAATTCAATAACCCATGTTCTTCTTCTAAGTTAAGAATCTGTAAGGATTGGTGAAAGCACATAGGACTATTCCAAAGTGTCTAATTCATAGCTTCTTAAAAAAAAAAAACAAAAACAACAACAAAAAAAAAAAACACAACAAAACAACAAACACCCCCCACCCCCACCCCCCCCTAGATTAGAAGGCAAGAGTTTGCTTCACATGGCAAATACCTAATTTCAGGATGTCATTCTCAAGTTAATAAATATGCAATAGAGCTCCAAGCACTTATTCTTGAGTACAGGCTAACCAGTCACATCCTAGGGTGGCACCTCACAAAGATGATGTCTGTTTGGCAGCTAAGTGACACATTTCCTCATGAAACACATGAATCACAGTTTCTTCCTTCCACCACCCTTTCTAACCCATTCCTCAGAATACCAACTTTTATATTGTGTTCCTTTATTGTTTAAAATCAGAGATATTTGACAGTAGTCCTTCCAGATAACTTAGTAACTGGCTTCTAACAATAGTCCAAACTCCTCTCCCCCATGTCAGTTTTCCTAGACCTGAAGCTGAATTATGTTTTACTTGAAGGACTAATGTTTACAAGAATTCCAGAAGTAGAGTTAGTGTCTAGAAAAGTTAAAGGAACTGAAGAAAAAAACAAAGTTAGGCACTGAACCTAAACAGAGATCAAAGGTGTGTTTTGAGCTTTTATTGATCATTTCAGAAAGCAAACAGGTTTCTTGGAAGTAACTGAGTGACCTGTGTGATATTTGGCCAGTGTGAATTAATTCCTTCTTACCTTATTTACATTAGTACCAACTGAAAACAGGGTCACTGAAGTTGGTGTGTTACAATGATGAAAGTAAGCACAGAAATTACAAGATTTCACACTGAAATGATAAAGTGACTTCACTCATAGAAGTCCAAAGAATACTTTAAGACAATATGTATTTGAGCACAGAAATAAAAGTCTGCCAGAATATAGCCACTATCAATGGGCAAAAATAGCTTTATCTTTTGTGATGCTTTCAAACGGTTTATGGTAACCTCCAATTGATGAATTTCAACCTTACTTGATTTTGGGGGAGCTTTCTGAATGAAGGCTGAGGGGAGCTGTGCACCCACTTCATACCTGAACAGAAAATTATCTTCTCACACACTTCATCTGATCAAGCATTAAACTGTGATTGAGCTACTTCACACTTCTGCTGCTTTCATGATGTATGGAACCAGAAAAAAGGACATAGAAGCTTTGTTCTTCAAAGAACTCTCAGTATTTTCTATGATCACTGTATTTGTGGTAAGAAAAAAATATTTTCTTTGAACAGCAGACTTCTCATGCTTCAAAATCCAAGACCTGTTCTTTACTCATCGTATGTCCGTGATGTATATCATGTAGAAAAGGAAAAAGGTATTCTGAATAGTATATTGCTGTTCCCAGGCATAGTTTTGTCTGGGTTTGTCTTCTGCCTTTTCTTGATTATGTGATAAAAGATGCATAAGCCCTAAGATTTTTGAAAGATATTTCAGTACGTTAAAGATAGATGTAGATTTGTCAAAACACTTAATCATCCTGCTGTCACCAATGTGATTTCTAAAAGCACCTGTGTAGGTGTTCAGGTGCTTTTCCAAGCATCCTAATTCCTTTGAAAGTACAATCTGCAAGCCGTATCTCAGAGTTCAAAATTAAAGAGGTGTTGCCGTGCCTAGACAGATGTTAATGACATCAACAGCTAACCTGAGATTTATTATGGAGGCATCTTAATCAAGAACATCTGATCCTTCTCTTGGGACTAGGACTGATGGGAGACTTACAGTCTCAGCTATTGCAGTTCTGATGATGTGTGTGTGAATATTGCTTCCATGGATATAAAGTCACTAGTAAACATTAGCTTTATTTATGGAATGGTATTTCTTAATAAAGTTGCATCTGGAGGCCTTTAAGCTAGAGTTGACTGCTGTATATTTACTTGTGCCAACTGTGAAGTGTCAGTCAGTAATATGGAATATTTACTATCTGAGGCAAACGGTCACAAAATGGAAAGAAAAAAAAAAAAAAACTCAAGCAAAATTAAACCTCTCTTGTCAATACACTCAATTACTGTCAAAAGACTTAAAAGTATTTAACCTTTAATGTATGAATATTTGCCTGATATTGATTTATTAGGAATTTCAAGCTAAGAAAATGTGTGGTATTTCAGTTTGTTGATTGCCTTCAAGGATTTTCTTTGCAAAGGCCAGCTAGCTAGGGAATACCTCTTTCCTTGCAATGGCTTGTCAATTATAGGTAAATGCACACACTGGAAAAGCAGAAGGGTTCAGAGCAGGGGCAGGAAACTACAGACTTGTTTTGTGGACCAGAACCTTTCTACAAGGGGAGAATGAAGGGGTATCAATAGACAGAACACATGGTTTACAAACACCCACATAATGAAAATAAATAGAAAAGCATTTTCCAAGACATGGGTCCATAAACAATTTATTAACTCATAGCAGAGGGAAAAGAGAGAACAATATTTTCAAAGTGCTGTCTTGGGATACCACCCAGAAGTCCTCATTGTATCATGGTTAATTTCATATCTGTATAAGTGGCTTTCCTTACATAACACCGTACACAGGAAAGCGGAATTTGATTTCTTAAATACTCTCTAGCTGGATGTGGAATTAGGACTGAAATGAATCAATTTCAGTCACAGCATATTAATCTCCAAAATCCTTTTCATATTACAGCTAAATGATAATTTAAAAATATTAATAGATCTTTAGAAGCACAGAAGATGCATGATCTTTCTCTTTCTACTTATCTAACACAAATATTTAACATTCAGTCAAAGGTATTTATATCAGTTTTATATCAGAATAAGAAAGCTGGATAAAAAAACTGACTATTCTCCTTTTTTACTCTCAAAAATGGGAAGTCTTGGCAATACCCTAACAAATTTATAGGCACAAAAAAGTAGCCATTAGACCAACTTAGACAATACTGTGTGACTAATTTGTAACACAAAATAAAAAAGCAACAGAAGTTGCAGTCAGAATCTTTGTTTTCTGACAGTCTAGATTTTAACTTGCTGTAATTCCTAGTCTTCTACCTCAACGACACTGAACAATTGTTCATTGTCAAATTACAACATTTTCCATTATTGTCACGTCGATAGGAAAGTTATCAGTGTTTTCATTCACTAGCTTCATTAGTAGACTCCTCCAGAAATTTAATCCTGTGTGGTATTTCAGCATAAACTTGAACACATAGGCTTTGAATTTGATAGTCCAGAGATGAGTAAACTGACTGAAGCATGCAGACGGGGCTCAAATTACTTAGATTATTTATTTTCTTACAGTTTTTGAAGAGTTTCTTAACAATAAAGAGGCAGAAAAGTGAATATTTCAACTCCAGAACAGACATTCATAAAGAAAATGTAACATTATTTCCATGAACATGCTACACTTCAATCCCATTCTTCTCTCATACATATGTTATGGAGGTAGTCTTAATCATTATTCTTAATCATTTAATGTCATAATAAATGCAATAACTCTTCATCATATACACATTACATCTTACTCCTAAAAGTATGTCTTAACGTTACTCTTTTAAAATCACTGCAGGACTCTGCTACTGCTGAAGAGAGTAGTTTTATTAATGTGCAATGACAGCACTGTCAGAATTATGCCCAGACTGATTCAGATTAGTTCATAAAAGAGTATCAGACCTTCTAATAAGGGTAGTGTGTTAGAATCTGTGTAAGTGGTCTGTATTAGTTCTGGCAGCTGAATTGCACCTGTGAGTGATAAAATGGTAATTGTACCATATTATCAGCCTGCAACACTGACATTAACATGTCACACCACTATACCATTACATGGATTGAAAGGCAATATTTGTCTTTGATTTCTTTTTAGTTTTTAACAGAGAGGATATTTTCTGTGCAAGACATATAACATAGAATGCTAAAGGAGGAATATTCTCTCTTTTATGTTTACTTTATGTTTTTCTTTATGTAAACCTGCTGTACAGCCTTCTCAACAAAAGCATGCATGACATGTCCAGAGAGCACTGTTCATCCACTAAAACAAAATTAAGATATGTGATTTGTTCTCTGTCTTTCACCATGGTAAACTCATTGCTAACTTCTGCTACAGCGACTCAGACATTTTCACAGCATCACTTCAGGCATTTAAGCACTTCTATTTTCAAGTCTGGATCTCAGGTCATCACATATCTCCAGGAAGAGCTGCACAACCCAGACTTTTTAGCATAGGGCTAGCATCAGTGTGGCCAGCTATCATCTGTTATAATTTCACCTTGTCTTATAGTTTTTCTGGAAGCTGTCTTCAGTAAATAGTTATTCCTACCTAAGGGAATGTTGTTTGTTAGTACTAGAACTTAAAAAAAAAAAAAAAAAGAAAAAAAAAAGAAAAGAAAAAACCAACTATGTCCACTCTGAAAACATTCTCAGCTTCCCTTAAGTCTTACCATTTTCTGTGCATTTAGAGATTAACTGCTTCAAATGCTTCTGTTATTCATGTCCTTGTGTTTGCATCACTCTGCTATTTCAGCTCACTGGAAGTTTTACTTTCACCCTCTTCTCTTCTGTCCCTTCTCTCCAGACAGTCTTAACCATTTAGTTTTTCTGTCTCTTTCCAGCCTCTCAGCTTCAGTAATACAGCTATGTAACTATGTAATATCTTCAGCACTAAAAACATGGCCGTTTTTTGCAATTTTTTTTTTTTTGTAAGGTGGCTTATTTACATCTACTGTTTCTCCATTAACCCCAAATAACATGACAGGCACTGCCTCTTCAGCTAGTTTTGACTCTTTTATTTGTGACTCTACAGGCAATGTACAACACATTAAAATCTTTTCCCCCTGCACATTTATCTTTTCTGTTTCTAGTTTTAGCATTACTTTCTTCTGGGGAAGTATTTCAGAGGCAGCAGACTCGGTCGTCTAAAGAAAATGGATTTTTCTACCCCATTTCTTGGCTGCAAATTCCTTCCTTTCTGCAAAATTGTCGATTGAAGGTGATAACTGTCAAGGGATTTTTTTTTTAACCTGAATGAATCTTGACATACTATCAATATCATGTGGGATCAGAAGTTTGTATTGTTTAACTTAGCATATATAAAGGACAGGAAGAAACCTCTTGCAGATGAAATAAAGCTAATTATTTATGTAAATTATTAAAAAAAGAAAATGTATTAAGAAATTTTTTTTACTTGAAGAAGCATACAGTAAAGAACTAACCAAAAAGCTTGCTTCAGCAAGCATATACGTGGTGGTATGGCAAAGGGAACAAAATGGCTGCCAAAATACCTCAACACTACCACCTAATAGCATCATACTACAAGGAAGAGCACCTTCTTACCAACGCTTGCTTTTCAAGTTATGTCATTCTTTAAAAACATTCTTTAAGAGACATTGTGTTTCTGAGCCTGCACACTGACATTGAGCTCAGGGTTTGTGCAGAACAGCCTATGAGACCCCAAAGGACGACCGTGCTGAGCGAGGTAAAGTGATGACACTTCCTGCTGAATTGACTTCATTCTGATCCTATGAGATAGTGGCCTTTCTTCCAAAGAGGCTCTTCTTTTGGTTTGAAACAAGTGGAATTGTAATGATTCACATATTAGTGTCACAAATTCTAAAGATTTACACAACGATATAGCACAATAATAGTCTCATTTTCCCTCTCCTCCAACATTAAAAAATGAGGAATAGGCATGTATATTAACCCTACTATTTTGGACACTTTCCAGGCTGGATAATTGCATTCTGTCTACTAACAATTCTCCTGCAGTTTCAATTAGATACAACGTTCTTTTTCACTATCCTGAGCGCTTGTGCAGTTTTGCTGTTCACTGTTCAACAGCTGCCACATTTCACTTAGGAGGTGCTTGCATTTCAGTATTTAATGAGATGAGCCTTATAACCAGGCTTTCAATTAGCTGCGTTGTGACTTTTAGACTGCAATCTGTGTCAGAAAAATTAGATGCTCTGGGAAGGTAGAATTTATCAGAAAAAGTTCAGACCACTTAGGAAAGGGTCAGATGGCCTGTATAACACAAAGATGCAGAGCGATCCTGAAAATCAACTTTTCTATCCACTGAAATAAGCAGTAGGCTAGGTAATCACAATCACGCCAACTTTCTTCTTTGAGTATGTAGAATTATTTTTTAATATTTGTTCTAATCAATGCATTCTGTGCAAAATGGAACAGTTTGTGTAGAGAAGGCCAAGCATACTCTCAGTCCACAGCTGTCAACATCTCCATCTTTTTCTTCTGAAAAAGGATCAGTTGTGTGTGAGTTTCATCAGAAGAAACAGAGAATTGTGACATCTTTATCATAACGTGAGTGAATATTCTCTTTCTAGGCATAGCTGGAGTGGGAGGGAGGTGTGATTGTCATTGCTATGTGTTGGCATAAAATAATGACCCTAACTAGAAGAAAGGTCTCGGGAATTTTTGGATGAGATCTATAGCAAAGAACTGAAGAAGATACTCAGCTACATGAGTTGGAAAAATATTGTAATATTGGAGAAAATCTGCCATGAAAAATGCATTTATCCTTATAATTACTTATATTCCAGCTACAGGTAGTTTCTCAGTGTGGTGTTTGCAAATTTTACTGCTTAGCTCTCTACACAAATGTACAGGTGACCTAAAGGAGGATTCAGAGATTCAAGAGTCAGATTTGAGCACTCAAGATTCAAATTCAATCACTAAAAACTGATACAACACAGGGATATCAAAGGCCAAGTGGTGAAAGACTGACATAGTTTCCAAGTCCACACTGGGACACAGCATCCAAGCTAGTGATTCAAGGCTTTTAACTGAGATTAAGTCCTGTTTGTCACACAAATGAATGCCCACTAGCAGTTGTGCCACATTCCATGCACTCCTGAAGTAGATTTTCCACTTCAGTTTCACCTGGAAGGTATTCATTTTGCAGACCCAGGACACAAAGTGAACTAAAGTCTGACCAGTGGATACACTTAGAAGATTCACTTTAAAAGCCTGGTCCAAACTCTAATGCTAATGTTAACACTGTGTTTGTAAAATGTTTTTGTAACCCAGTTTACCTGTAAATCTTAAAGTAAACAAAGCCAACATTACATTTGGAGATGATGCAAATAAAAAAAAAAAAAGATAAATGGATGAGATATTAATTCAAGATCTTGTTGCTCAGACAGCTCTGGAAATAATATTTCTAGAATGCTGTAATTTCTTCACATGGTCAGTTCTATACACTCTAAAAACATCTGCAGAAGAAGCCAGCCATAAAAGTAACTGTGAGTTATTTACAATGTCAACAGATGACAAGATGTAGCAAAAGCTTATAATACAGCAAAACCCCAACAACAGATGGATTTTTAGAGATACCTACATAAATTTTGTAGCAAGATAAGCAAAGAATAGGAGCACTTTTTCTTAAAACCTGTTGTGGTTTTACCCCAGTCAGCAACCCAGCACCACACAGCCGCTCACTCACTGCCCCACCCCCACCCAGAGGGGTGGGGAGGAGAATCAGAAAGAAATGTAAAACTCGAGGGTTGAGATAAGAACAATTTAATAATAAAAACAGAATTTTAAAAGGTAAAAACAAAACCAACAATAACAATAATAATAATAGCCACTATAATAGAAAGGTGGGGGAAAGGATAAAATCCAAAGGGAAGGGAGAAGGGAAACCAAGTGATGCACAGTACAGCTGCTCACCACCCGCTGACCAATGCCCAGCCAGTCCCCCAGCAACGATCCCCAGGCCCCAGCTAACATCCCAAGTGTTATATATTCAGCATGACATCCCATGGTATGGAATACCTCTTTGGCTGGTTCAGATCAGATGTCCTGGCTGTGTCCCCTCCCAGTCCCTTGTGCCCCTCCAGCCCTCTTGCTGGATATAAACATCATATATATATAAACATATAAACATCACCCAGCAACAACCAAAACCATCCGTGTGTTATCAACATTGTTCTCACATCAGAGCAAAAACCCAGCACTGTACTACCTACTAAGAAGAAAGTTAACTCCATCCCAGCCCAAACCAGGACAAAACTAAATTATGTTAATCAAAGCATCAATATATTCAGATCTCTTAAGTTTTGATTGGCTACATATATTGATTTGTTCCTGCAGTTTGGTTGATTCATTTCCCTTTTTTACTTTTTAGTTCTATATAAAGGAATAATGGGATACTAACAACAGAAAGTATGTAAAGATGCAGATTTGCAAGCAGACATTTCTTGGAGCAATTTGAGGTATACATAATTTCACAGTTTATCCATTTATCTGGCCAGGTCTACCTTGGATTTTCATAATCAGTACCTAATATCACAAGATCTTTACTTGTTGTACAGCATCAACCACTATTGCTGAATTAAAATCTATCTAGTAAGAAATCAAATGTTTTGGGTGGTTTTTTTGTTTGTTTTTTTTTTCCTTTTCAGACAAAGAAATGTGCAGAATTGTATGTGATACAACAAAATGTGTATCAGAACAGTCTTTCATGTATTCCTGTGTGATACAAGTACCCTTGCATACAAAATTTATTTCATAATGTGTTGCATAAGGTTGAAATCTTCTTTCTTTTTACTAATCAGTTCACCTTTCAACAAGCTTTGTTAGATTACTGAATCATGACAAATGATTCTTTATATATGAGGATACTCACTTCACACTGATGAACTAACAAATTAAAATGTAATATGGAATGATGACACTAAGAATATTAGGGACAGTCCTTTTGATGTGGGGAAAGAATGCATAATTAAACCAAGATTTGTCCTTTAATTACAACATTATCATACTGATAATGCTGAATGAAATGTAGTTTTGAGGAATTCAGTGAAATAACATTAAAATGACAAGAAGCTATCACACATTTTTTTGTCCCGAAGCAGCCATATTTCATTACACAGTACTGAAGGTTAGAAAGCAATCAAGTGTGTTTTGCCATCACTGTCTCAGGCTAAGGTAATTATTAGTTTGAGAGCTTCTTTCTCTCCCCCCCACCCCCTCTTTATTTTTTAACTGTGCTTACCCAAGAGGAAAATGAACACAGTACTTATCAGGACAATGCATACATCAGTGATGAAGGCAACAGACCATGGCTGGAGCCATAGGTTAGCTGCAAATCCATTAATGATTATATAAAAAAAAATAAAATTAAAAAATCTGTGAATCTAGGATATAGCTGAGTAGTAAGTGTACAAAAGTCATAAAAAATAACAATGTAATTTGCATTAGTATTGAATCAGAAAGGCTCTCAAAAGGCCAAGTAGCAGAGGTGAAAAATTATCCATAAGGGGACTGAAGGCAAACTTTCTAAAATAATAATAATGTCAAAAGTCATGTAGTTATTTGCACTCAGTCTGGAAAAAAATATTAATTTTTATAAAAAGCACTTTTTTTGCACAAAAGGATGATAACTACAAGGAGAAACACTAAAATATTTAAAAGTCCCTTAAAAGGTCTTACGTGGGACAATGACTTTAACATGAAAGGGAAACTAAAATTTCAGATTAAAGGTTGAAGATGATATATTAATTTTAAGATAATTTGTACTGTATTTTTTATTACTTTTAGTCTTGTTGATTCTTTTTTAAGTTCAAATTGTGCGAATTGGGTTTTAGTAATTCTTATTTTAATTTCAGACCTTCCACAGACATCTCCATATGTTAAAGGTGCTTTGTTTTGCTTTATTATTTATTAGATTTTAATACTTTGCAGTCTCTTTATAGTTTCATGAACTATGAAATATTTCTTTTATATATTACACTAAAATTTTCCATGACTGACTCCCTCTTGTGGTCAAAAGGAAGGGACATCATTTTATATGTAGTTATACTTGAAAAAAGAAAATATTCATTTACGTAGAAATCATATTTCCAGATGGTCTTTATGTCATCCAATATTTTTATTTAAATAAATACATGTTTGTGATGTGTGCCTTTTATCAGATCTTTGCTTTATCAGAAAAAAATAATCTTAAATCATTGTATATAAGGATTAATATGTCAGGTATAACTGAAACTGACACATTCAACATTTTATTGCTTTCATTGAAGGGTCAACTATAATTTCCTGAAAGATAGGAAAACATTGTTTATACAAAAGCAACCTAGGTGAAAGCTGGATTTCAAAAAATCATTTTGTTTCTATTAACTTATGTATACTCACAATTTAAATTCTTTACTGTAAAACACAGTGAAATAGAGGTTGAATGAGCATTTTTTTCTTAAAAATGTCATAATTTATGAAGTACATGAAATATGTCAACTAAAATTCCTCTATCCAAACTACAGAATTATGTTCTTAAATACTGGTTGAAAAGCTTTATAAACTAAATTAAAAATTTACACTTGATAGAAAGTATTAAATCCCTTCTTAAAAAGAATCATAAAAATAGAGAAATCACAAGGTTTGGTAATAGTAACTGTTGCATCTATCAAAGGAAAACCAAATATTTTTTAATGGAATAGCAATTTGAGAAACTCCTAACTTTCTATAGCATTATATCACCTTTTTTTTGAAGGGATGAGAAAATTGGGTTCCTATGACCATTTAGAAAAATCATTGTCAGTAATAACAACATTTGGATGTCAAAATCTTGCATGTACACATTTTCAATTTGAATATTAACTTAGCTGCTGCTTTATGGTTCTTTTCTGTGTACAGCAATATCTTTACCTCTCCCACACATTTTCAAATATGGATATTAAAATTTAGGTGGGATTTGCTCTACTTTTTTTATTAAACGTATTCCTGCTGTGTAATTGTATTCTTGGCTGGAAAAACACATAAAAAATGAAACCCCAAAGACTGATCTTCTGCACCAGCTTGACTTTTTGTGAGAAAACAGCTTCTGGTGAATCTTTACAACTCTCTGCCGTTGCTGTGATCTTCACATGGAGGATTGTTTCAGCACAGATTGAACACAGAATGGAACACACCCTTTTAGATTCACTCATTTCTGAGCACAAACACATGACTTTTCTGTCCACTTGTGTGCGTGCTTGTGTGTATGTCTTGCGTGTGTACAGCACATTTTTTGCACATCTTTCAGCATGTGATTACAAACTGATCCTGGGCTTGCTGCAAAAGATGGCTTAATGACTTTTGTGTAACTTGGTCACTCATTTCCACTGACTCATAATGTCCAAGAACAATCTTGATACCTAAAATAAATTTAAAATAGATAGATTTGAAATAGATAGATTTTTGATTAAGCACAGTTGACAGTATGACTACATACAAAGGCACTGTATATCTGAGTACAGGTATAGGAATGACATCTGGCTCTTTCTGCTATAGTTACAAAACCATTGACTTATTTAGGGTTGAAAGCATCTGTGGATGTCACCTAGGCCAACAATCTCTATATTTGGTCTGCCAATAGTAGCCAGCATTGTTGGACCAGCAAAGCAGAGGCAGAAGGTATATGAACAGTACAGGCCCAGCAGAACTTTGAGACTGGTACTTTAGTCCAAATACTTGGGTTTTTTTCTTGAAGGATGGAACTAACTGTTCTTATATTTTTAATATGTAAAGGTTGGTCTCTTTTGGAAATGTGCCTCAGGGGATGTTAATCAGAATCTTACTGAACCACTTCAAAAGATACTTAAAAGTTGGGGAGGAACTCTTTATCAGGGAGCGTAGTGATAGGATGAGGGCCAACAGTTTTAAACATAAAAAGGTAGACTTAGATTGGATATTATGAAGAAATTCTTTACTGTGAGAGTGGTGAGACACTGGAACAGGTTGCCTGGAGAAGTTGTGCATGCCCCATCCCTGGGAGTGTTCAAGGCCAGGTTGGATGAAGTTTTGAGCAACCTGATCTAGTGGAAGGTATCATTAAACATGGCAGAGGGTTTAGAACTAGATGATCTTTAAGGTTCATTCCAACCAAAACCATTCTATGACTGCTGTGGGTTAAGTCTGGCTGGCAGCTAAGTACCACACAACTCCTTACTTACACCCCACCCTCCCACACACCCCCAGCAGGATGGGGGAGAGAACTATAAGGGTAAAAGTGAGAAGATTTGTGGGTTGTGATAAAGACAGTTTAATAAATAAAGCAAGAGCTGCATGTGAAAGCAGTAAAATAAGGAATTAATTCACTACTTCCCATCAGCAGGCATGTGTTCAGATGTCTCCAGGAAAGCAGGGGTCCATCAAGTGCAACAGTTACTTGGGAATACAAATGCTGTAACTTGAAACATCCCTTACTTCATTCTTCTCACAGCTTTTACTGCTGAGCATGAAATCATATGGTATGGGATATGGCTTGATTTTTTGAGGTCAGCTGTCCCAGCTGTGCTCTCTCCCAGCTTCTTGTGCACTCCCAGCCTACTTGCTGGCAGGGCAGTCTAAGATGCAGGAAAAGCCTTGAGGTGTGTAAGCACTATTCAGCAGTAACTAAACCATGCTGGTGTTAATCACAGTTTTCACCACAAAACCAAAACAGTATCATAGGAGATACTATGAAGAAATGCAACTATATCCCAGCCAAAACCAGTATATCTGGTGACTTTAAATGAACATCTCCTGATTCTAAAGCCCCATACACTTGGAGAGATTTGACAATGTTGGCTATCTGGATCACTGCTTGCACGGATTCTGTTTCTGTTTCTTCCAGGAGTGGTCAAAAACAAAAGCAAACTGCTTGCTCTGCAAGCAGTTTTCCTGTTCTATTTTCCACAGAATTCATAATGAAGATTACTTCAAGGAGTACATATGCAGGCCTTCAGAAAATGGCTGTTTTGCCAGCCCTGATGCTTGGAGATTTCCCTACCATAACCCCATAATATGGGAACACTATACTTCAGCTGAATGTGTCAGTCTTGACGTCTGCCTTTTTAAATTAGAAGCGTATGATCAGCATGCCAAATATGACTCTTACGCTCCATTGTATGACGAAGAAAGTGGTTCAGATTCATCAATTATTAAAATCTCTGTATAAGTCAGATTCTCAAGAACTACATCCTCATGAACACAGTTCATCTGTGACTGATATTGATCAATCCCCCTTGGGTGATGAAACTCCAGGGCTATCACGTTCCATTTCAGGACAGAGAGGTTCATGCAACAGTAAGTTTTCTAGAGGTTTCAAGGAAGTTTTGCTTCGGACTTTTCTGTGAAGAGAACTGAACAGTAAAGTCAGTTACAGGATAATGCTGACTTAAATAGCAGTGACTGTTCTTTGGACAATTGTGGTGTTGTTTGCTTTGTTAAGCCATTAGCTGAGAAGACACCAGAAAGAAGATGAGCTGTCTTTGGACACTGAAGTGTCAGTCAGGGAAGAGGAAAGGGAACACATGAAGAAACAGCAGCCAACTCAGTTTCACAGCTGTAGTGACAGTGATTCAAGCAGAAGTTTTTTGCTATATTCCTCTACATATTCAGAGAATGTAGGTAGGTGTAAAAGCTGCTCATCTTCTGCAATCAAGAAGAAACATGATAAGAACAAATGTAAAGTGAAAGATCTGTCTCCACAGGACTTAATCTGGAGCCTCTCTTCAGGAAGGGACAGTGTGCTCTCCTTGTAATCACAGACTGTACAGAAAAGGCAAGTCCATGAGTCCACAATCCTCCTCACAGCACAGTCAAGGCAGACATGCCTATGGACTAGAAAGGAGCATTGTGGCAAGGGTCAACTTAAAAGGAGGTGATTAAGAAACAGAAATAGTAGCACACACAGGAGTAAAGAAAGAAGAGGATGCTGATCACTCATTACACCAGCACCTCTCAAGAAAACCAGAGAGGATTCCTTAAGTCATGAAAGCACTGCATCCACTAAAGTAAGTAAACCATGAGCATGTAGCGAAGGCCTTGGCAAAAGAAGGTCAAGAAGCATAGACAGTCATCATTATTATATGAGAGAAAATTGCCAAGGTAGATACCAGGAGGGTTATGCTTTTTATAGTCAAAACATGTGTGGAGATGTCTATGAATCCTCATTCAGGAGGAGGACTGTGTCTAACACCCAGTATTCAAGACAAGCTACTAATCCAGAAGACAGTGCAGAGTCTTATACTGAAATGATAGGTCTGCATAGCTGGAGGGGAACTCTGTGAGATACACTACTGCTATTATGAATGCTGCAGGTCAAGGAGTCAGTCAAGTAATAGACAAAGGACACCCTCTGGAAGTATGGATGGAATTAAAAGTGAAAAGCCTGTTGGAAAAAGCAAATATAGAACTCCCAACTTGGACGATGGTGGTCAAGAACAGCACAATTCTAGAGAAAGGAAATGACCACAAGAAAAGTTTATCAAAATTCAGTGACTGCTACAAAAATGAAGATAGTCTTCCCCAAAATCAAGCAAGTAATGAGACAGTGTAAGAAGTGGGGGGGGGGGGGGTGGGGGAGGTGGGGACGGGAAGAGACATTAAGAGTCCAAGTGTGGAGACTGTCTTTGAAGGAAAAATTATAGAATCAAGCTTTGTAGAAGGAAAAAGGAAAAGCGTAAGAATAAATAAAAGAAAGATCACACAAGTAACCTAGCACATTCTTTTGCAGTTGTGAATAAAATTGATAGTGATAGTGACAAGGAGCTAGAAAGTATTGAATTTGACAGCTACATAACTTGGACAGGCACAACTCAGGTAAATGAGAAGAAAAATGAGTCTCCATCTTCTTTTCTGCAAATGATAGAATGTGAAGATATTTAGACAGTTAGCAAGGTAGGTGGATTAACTGGCAAAGTGTATAGTTTTGTTACCTCAAGAAGGGTCTTAGATGGTGGCATTAGAAATGCTGAAGCTGAGCTTTGAGAAACAGCAACTGATCAGTCTTATTGTAATGGGTACCAGTACTGACACATCACACATAGAATCTGTAACTAGCCATTTTCAAGGCCCCCAACCAGCATCCTCCAGTCAATTGTCCTCTCCCAGGACTTCCTTTCTAGAGCACACAGGGAAATCAGCATTGATACTAAAAGGTCCAAAGAGATTTGTTAACAGATTCTCTAGGTTGGATTACCCAGGGAGGAAAAAGAGAAAGAAAAAGAAAAAGAAAAAGAAAAAGAAAAAGAAAAAGAAAAAGAAAAAGAAAAAGAAAAAGAAAAAGAAAAAAGAAAAGAAAAGAAAGGAAAGGAAAAGAAAAGAAAAGAAAAGAAAAAAGAAAAGAAAAGAAAAGAAAAGAAAAGAAAAGAAAAGAAAAGAAAAGAAAAGAAAAGAAAAGAAAAGAAAAGAAAAGAAAAGAAAAGAAAAGAAAAGAAAAGAAAAGAAAAGAAAAGAAAAGAAAAGAAAAAGGAATCTAGCGTGTTTTACACTGAACAATTCTTAAAAGTGAAGAAGATAGAGTATTGCTAGCACATAACACATAACAGCATGTAGCACTTCTAAAGTTTCTCACAAGAGGGTTTGAAAGTTGTAATTTCATAAAGCAATCCTATGTTCTCATAGCTTGTAAAATATCTCCACAGAATATTTCAAAGCTGCCTTTCTAAAAATAACAAGCAAACCCACAGAAATGGGTCTTTTGCTTTCTTTGAGACATGGTTTTCTTCTCCCTTCACTTGTACTTCAGACAACCTCACTGAGATAGCTCAAACTGACTCATCCTCCCTGAATGTAGGGAAGACGGTGGGCTGTAGAACTGACCCTTGGTTTTGAGCCCGTTTGCAGCTGCACAAGTGTGATCCCTGGCAGCACTTCCCTTTGGTTTATCTGGAGACAGATTTTAATGTTAATTTGGTTTTGGTTTTAATAGGGCACTCACTATGGCAAGGATTTGGAGCTCTCATGCCATTAGCACATTTTGCACTCCATTACTATTCAGGCTGAGAATACAAACTCTTCAGTACAAGGAGGAAGGATCACACACGTTCAAGTTCCACAAGGAAGGGAGCACAGACAGGGAACAGCAAACTGACCATCTCCCTGCAGTTGTCACCTAGTGGGATAACTAGTCTGATACAAACCACTTTCATTTGTCTAAGACTTTTACTTCTGATGGAAGCAAAGCAAAATTTGCTAGATGCAAGGTAAAATGCTCAAGGCATCCACACTCACACACACTTGGATACAGTCCATCACACCTACAACCAGCCTGGTGTGTCAGTCCCCACACGACCAGGACAGACACCCTTATAGTTGTTGAAGCAGGCAGTGTCAGCAAAAGGGCTGCTGCTGGCAGTGCCAGGCTTCTGCCCTTGAAGAGCTCTTGGGCCACCAAACAGAGTTGCTGCTGGAAGTTCCTCGGCCACCTGGCCGGCTTTCCCTTCTGCTGCAGAAAGGCTATAGTTGTATGGCCCACCTCTCTCAGACTGGGGCTATGCTTCTTGCCTGGTATGTGCAAATCCCTCTTTTGGGGCTGAAGAAGGTGGAGTGGTGGCAGGCCTTTGACCAGGTCTCACTCATCCCTCCTCCATCACTCTGTGAATCTACAAAGACCACCCCAGTCCATGTGGCAGCTCATACTGCAGTGGTCTAGGAGGACAGCACCTCCTTGATGACACTGGCCAGGTATCCAGTGGTGGAAGTTTGAACCTTGGTACCAGAATGGATTTACTCCCCTCTGGTGCTTTCAAGTTTCTGAACAGTTGTTGGTAATCCTGGATATTCAGATGCTGAAGGATGAAAGAAAGTGGCCACTGCTGAGATTCCTGGATAGTGGCCAAGTTCAGGAATCCTTTTGTGGACACTCAAATCAGTCGTGGTCATGGAAGGCAAATGCCTAATGCTGTAGGAGAAACTCTGATGCTCTCCTTATCAATTAAAAATAACACTTAGCAGGGATAGTTCAAACCTCACAAAATGGACTCCTGGATTACAGTATCATGAAAAGAAGATTATGAGAGCATGCCCCAGGGCAAATTATTTCAATGGAAGCATTTCATTCCATTAGCAGTACTAAGGCACACCCAGTGTACAAATGTAATCTGTAGGACCAGGCACTTCCTGGCTCCTTAATCTAGGGACACATCTCGCTTACTGAATACTGTGAAGAACCTCAAATACTTGTTTCCTCTCTTCTCCCATAGCCATGTTTCTTCTGATTAGAGAGACCCAGACATGCAAAAAAGGAGCATGCAATATATACCAACAGGTTCTGCTGCGTTAACAACTGCATAGGCACTCCTCCTCCAGATACACTGATTTTGTCTTAACGTAATGGGGATGAGGTTGTCAAATATTAAAAAATGACTGCATATTTTGGAAAATCTAGTATGTGGACTTAACAGTTTCATCAACAATTGCACAGCTTTCTCTGAACATTTAAAGCAATGTCCCTAAGAGATAAAAATATGCAGACAAATGTAAAGAGTTAATTCCAGGAACTACACATAGAGTTTAAAGATTATGATGTTTGGGTTTTGTTTCTGAGATCAATTCAACTGGGATAGTAATAAACTTAATTTCCACTAATTTGAGTCCAAAACAATTGCATATTTGTGTGTTTTCAGATAAGATTGTGCTGTTTTTGTTTGGAGGATGTGTTCAGCTTTAATCCAGATGGATGATGAAAAATTTTGGTCCTCAATGTTTGGGAACTGAGCTTTAAAATTCACTGACTTCAGTAATAGATGTTGATTTCTCTTTTTGAATAGTGAAATTGTGGTCTAAAAAATTATTCCAGTAAACAAGACCTCTTTAATCCTCTCCTGGAGTGGTCACGGACTCCCAAGGCAGTAGATGCTCATTTATGAGTTCAGAGAACTAAATAAAGCATTTCATTCAATCTTAATCCCATGAAGAAGAGTCCTTTCTCCAGATTATAAGAACAGGATTATTTTTTTTTCACTAACCTTTCAGTGTTGAAAAACAATGGTATTACAAATGTACAAACCTAGACAGAGCCAGGAAAGTGTTTCTTACTATACTGCTTACTGGAAATGTACTGCAATAGAAACAGGAAATCACAAGAAATGCTTGTGTGTGTGTTTGGTATTTTTTTCTTTTTTCTTTATACCACTCTTCCAAAAATCTGTGTTCTTCTTGGTACCTAGATGCTATTAGAGAAGCTGTATCATGTCAAACCAAAAGCACATATATTGAAATACTCTGATTTCAACAGTGGGTAACAGCAGAGACAAAGGTTAGAATATAAAAGCAAGCATGGAGTATTCCCTAGTATATTCTCTAGTATACTTTCTTAGCTTCTAATCTGCAATATTTAAATACATGTCAAGCTTCTATGGGCAGTATTGCAGCACAGGTGACAAGACACATCCCATACATGCATTTTAGTGTTTTTTCTGAAATCACATTGTAGTATACTAAACATTAATAAACATTACTATAATTATATTCCCTCCTATTCCTCTTGAATTGCAGAAATAGATATGAAAAATAAGATAAAATAAAACTTTGAGTTGTATGTCAAGTGTGAGTACACAGCCAAATATATAAACTGTTCAAAATAGAAATATGATCTGACCTTTGAATTAAAGCATCTATGATTATTGTTTCATTGTTGAACTAGAAAATATTTTCATCATCCAATAATCTGTCCATCAAGCTGTTGAACAGGTTGGGTTTTTTCCTGTTCACAATAAAGTACAACATAGCCAGGTTTGTTTACCTGTCTGTTTGCATATTAATAATAGTCTTCATTCCTACAGAGACTGAAAAAATGTGATGCTAAATGAAAACCTAACATTAGACAGAAGGATAGACCTGTGTAGGAATCGTATGCAGCCAATGAGTTTGGTGTTAAAGAACATAACTTAGTTTACCCTTGAGAACTGCAAATAAATTCACCACTGGTTCTTGGCTCACAATCCTAGGAACATGGACAATGCATAATTCATAGCATCACAACCCACAACGTTAATAAATGGCAATTATTTCTGACTTAAGGAAGGTTTCTTGTATTTGATACTCACAGTTTCACCATATTAGCAGTTTATCAAATAATTGTACTAACATTAGACCCAGAAATAAACAACTAGTTTGTGGTGTAAAGGTTCTATGGAAAAGAACTATTGATTTTTCCTTCTTCCCTGCTTGTCCCCACTTCCTCTCCCCAGTAACTCAGTGGTAGATTTAGGAATTACCGAGCAGCCAAATGGCATTTTCCATTAAACAACAACTATTTCTAACAAGGCACATTTTGACGCTATTTTTTCTCCTACTGTCCTGTTTAAAATATTGTGAAAGATAGCCATACTGCAAAATGAATTTAATATATCCAATCAAAAAGGTAAAGAAATGCATTTTGAATTATTGTGATATTATAATACCGACACTGTCATAAGAATAAAGAGTTTTGTTTTGTGATTTTTCTGTTATCATTGTTCTGAGATTGTCATGAAGATGGATTCTATACAGTTTCCTGCATTTTTCTTTTACAGCCTTTGTTATGAATATGGTCTGATTTTGTGCCAACCTTTGTCACTATAATGTGAATCAGAACACATTATGAAAACTAAAATGTACTAAGCATTAAAATTCTGTGATAGCTCATTCTTGTGACAAAGAGATCAGTGGGAAAGAATGGCACAAAATTAATCAATTATGGTGACAGTCTCACGATTGTAATAAAAATAGAAAGTAGCACTAGATTTTATGCATTTACATAACTGAGGAATGATTTAAAATTAACTCATTCATATCTGGACATTCACCTCTTTTCCTGGAAAACCAGAACTGTTGTACTTTGACTAATAAACATAGAGAGTGGATATACCCTGATATAAAAATAAATTTACAAATTCTGCTTATTTTTAATTAATTCCCCAACATTTTCATAATCTCTTTCTAACATATATATTTTCATTTTTTCTCTCAGAAAGAGAAAAGTCTCACCATTGTCTCCTAGTACATAGCTGTACAGTTTGGAAATGCGGTGAGAAGGAAAGCAAAATTGTTCCTTTGGAAATCAGGAAAAGACAAGGCAAGCCTCTGAAATGTTCCTTTTCAGATTATTTTATCTTGCATTTTTTTTGTTGTTGTGCTTCCCCCTCCTGCCCCCTCCCCTCCCCCCCCCCCCCCCCCCCATTTTTTTAATCTCTTGCTTATTCAGACTAAAAAGAATTATTCAAAAAGCAATTATTTTCAGGAATATCAGAAAAAACATAATGATAATGATATTTAGAAAGCTCTTCTATCCAATTATTAGTTCTTTCTTCTTTTCTTGGTTATGAGGTACAATCATCAAATTCCAGCAAAAGCCTAGGCATATAGATCAAGGCCTGAGGTCTCATGGTAGATTAAGTTGGTTAGATACTGCATGTAGGCAAACTTTTATTGACAGTAAACAATTATAACACCTTCACAAGTCAATGGGAGATCTATAAAACCTCCTTCATCAGGGAGACAGTGAAGGGCAGCACCTGGAGTGGTCCTTCCTGTGACTGGCTCCTGACAAAACCAAGGCTACTCCGACCATGGCAGACTTTGAAAAAATCCTGAGAAGCATACAAACCCATTCAACAATGTGTGGAAGCAACGTCTGGCTAAGAAGAAACTATCCTGTATGCAGACTAAAAGACTGTTGGTGTGAAGGTTTGAAGTCTGGGCAGTGATTTTTTTGGTATTTTTCTCGGTATCTTGCATTTAGCATTTGCCAAAGACAATACATAAGATGGATGAGCTGGCAGATGACCTGATTATGGTCAGCATGCTTTTGGCATTGTTATAACCCCTATCTTTACTCAGATATTTATTAATTTACAGATTATTTTGGACTGGTGATTAAAATGAGACACTGTTCTTAGCCCTGCCTACATGTTTTAAAAAAATGAAGAAAATATAATGTTCCTAAGTGATCCTGCTGCTTCGTTAGACTTGTGACTATGCAACTGGAAATTGATACAGAACTGTGCTTGTTAACTGGATATCTAAAAAAAAAATTAAAAAAATTAAAAAAAGTTCTGGAGATTTCTCTCCCACTGTTTGAATTCTTTCCATCATAGTAGAGTCTCATAGAGCTGAAGGTGGGATCTGATATGAAACTAAACCTCTTTATGGATAAATGTGGTTGTCAGATTATTAGTGGTCCATTTTTTCTTCATTAGAGTTGTCTTATAGTGCAAATTATACAAGGTAGGGCTTCTAATATAATAAAGCAATCCTAACCATTAGGGGATAGTTTCCTTTTCTCTTTCCTGCCAATGTTCACTGCAGATACACAAGTAAAGATACAATGCTGCTCACAAAAATGTTGTCTCTCAAGGAAATGGGCATAAGATTATATTTGGGTACTTCTTTAATAGTTTTGAATTAAGAAGGAAAAAGGATTTGTCCCTAAAATTATTTTTTATTGCTGGTAATCTTCCCTTTGCTGTGTGACGTATAAAAAATGTACTAAAAATTATCAATTAAAAAGTTTAAAGTTGCCATATAATTATCAAAACTAATCTGAGCTTTATTTATTTTAACTTAAGTATTTTTGCTACACAATTTTCATGTTATTAGTATTTCTAAATCTGTTTTTAATAAATATCATGGTAACAGTTGTTTTAAAATACTTTTTCTATCTGTGAATGAGTGGAATGAAACACAAAAAGGATCAGGAAAGAATAACCTTTCTCAGTTTGGAACCTGAAAATATATTGACTTGACTGAATGATATCCAGCCAAATTAGAAGAATATCAGCAAAAAAAAATGTATTTCAAATCAGAACTGGAGAACAACACTTTTTCTTTAAAAAAAATAAATAAATTGATTGTTTTGAAATTTGGGAAGTAGGAAAGGGAAATTCTCAAAATACACTATTAATTAAAAATTAATTGCAGACTGTAAGAGAAATTCTTTGTAAAGTAAAATACAACTAATCATTTATAGGAATGAGCATTGAGTAATTCTAAATAATAAATCTTAACTGACAAATCTTATTTTTTTTTCTGATTCCATTAATTTATTTTATATGCTATTGAACATTTTTGGTGGTTTGGTAAGATATGATTTGATTCCTACATCTTTGTTTTCTCCTATATCCCAGGAAGAAAAATATAGAAGTTACAGAAAATTACCTTGTCCTTGACAACAAAAGACTAATGAGACATGGTGGGTGATTATTGTGCTTATCCCAGTAAGAGACTGTCTTGATAATTCATACTATTAGGAATCAGTCTTGGAAAAATTTCTTTCTTAGTTTTGTGAGTGAACTTAAATACAAAAGTCACTTACTCACTAACAGGTAAAAATTATACCAGGTCAATTATTTTACTGGTGTTTTATTTAAATCTTTCAGATTTTCATATCTTCATATACACATCTCATGCTAATGGCTTCAGGAGGTAATTCCCTTCCTTTGACAAATGAAGTTTCCAAAAATCATAAAACTGTATCTTTTATAAACTTGATTGAAGCAGATAAATTTTGCTGAAGTAGATAAAGATAGCATTTGGATTTTTTTAATTATGGTATTGGCTGATATCCCAAATTACACTGAATTGTTAGAGGAACAGACCTAATGGCTGGACAAATACTATTGCTTTAACTCAAAAGGAGATAGTGATATATTCCATTTACTTTGTAGTTCAAATTACTCTAGTGCTAAGCCCTGTATAAGTATAGTTGCATAAACATGTAACTGGTTCGGTGTTAATCTTATAATAGAAAGCCAGTCTAATAATTTTCCCCTAAAATATTTGCATTTATTTGTTTATTTGAAGAAATTAAAATGTGATTTTCTATATATCACTGTAGTTACACTGTTGCCTTGTGTGTGATCCCAGGGTAGTTCATTAGATTCTCAAGGATCCAGAGATAAACACTTGAGCTTAATTTGCCCATGAAAAATAATATGCTACATAATACTATCACCTGACTAAGTCTTCTCAGGCAAAGCATGTGCTTGGTGGCCACAACATTCCATATTAACATCCCAAACAAAATTAAAATGTAGTGTGATTACCTCAGAAGATGATAACGTGCTCATGGCAGTTAGATCATAGAAAAAAAAAAAACCCTTGTCAAAACTTGTGTTAAATTCAAGATAGGATGATTTTCACTGTTTTTCACATTTTTCACTCTTCCAACACACATTTCAGAAAATGTAAGAGTACCAAAATAATAGAAATATTCTAAACTTTTGAAGCACATATTGCAATTCATTTATGGACGCTGAGAGATCTTGCTCTGACACATTATTAGTTTACAGACCTAGATGAATGCCTTGCTATTAAGATTCATAGGATCTTCAAATTTTGGACAGTGAGGGATGGTTCACATATTTTGGAATAACATGATTCAGATTCACCAAGCATTTTTTCCTGCACAACAGCCTCTGCACCTGCTATTAATTATTCTAAGGCGTCTTTCTTTCCTTTTTCCTTGCAGCTAAGTAATGTTGGTCGGGGTTTTTTTGTTTGTTTTTTTTTTTTTTTCCCCTATTGATGCTGCTGGGAGAAACTTGTGCCAGTCTTAATCTTTGGATTTCACTCTCTGGAACATTAGTAAGGAACTCATCATTACTCCACCAGACATCTTGACTAAAATCCTCCCTCAGGGAGAGGTACATGTGTGTGCCCCATCCTGCAGCAATGAAACTAGGGCCTGGCAAATGTCCATGACTAACTGGCAACTCAGAAGGCTCCTTAAAGGTTAACTTAGAGAAGTATGTGTGTGCTGTTAGACTGTTTTCTTGAATCCATCCTGGGACTGAAAGTAGAGTAGAAGAGTTTCACTGCAAAAAAAAAACCAGTAAGAGACCATTGTTACTGTTCTGGAAATGGCACAATAATTCTTGGGAGTGTGGAGGACTCCCTTGCAGACATTAAAACAATTATTTTATGACTGGTGGTGTCATGAAGACTCTGAGTCAATACTGGTAGTATTCAATTCCGTCACATATATTTCAAAGTAATAGATTGTTAAATTCCCTTACATATATTTGAAAGTAAAAGATTGCTGAGGCTTCTTCAAAAATGTATTTTACAGAAACTAGGACTTCAGAGTAGAGGGAAGAGACAAAGAATACAGAGCAGATTAACTACTGATCACTGACTAGCCTGTGAATGTTTTAATTTTGCCATATTGTAAAGATAAGTGTAAAACCCCAAAAGTTTAAACAGTGTTATAGGTGGCTGGCAAGTAGCGAGGACTGAAGAACATGTGTGAAGTAAGAAGCTTATTGGATTTCTACAGGGCTAGTTTTCTCCATGTTGAAATAGTTTGGTTGTTGAACCCAGATTACCTTTGTTAAGTGATTACTAAATTATTCAGTATGAGTTTTTTTCTTCTTAATTGTGGAGGCATGAAGAAAGGACAGCAAAGAGTCTGAAAGTAAGTACCACTTTTCTGAAAAGAACAGAAATAGTCTGAGATCATTAATCAAAAAAACTTGCACTTTTTCTTATCCCGATACCTCTCTTTGCCATACTGAGGTTGCTTTGTTTTGTTTTTTTTTTATTTTTTTTGTTTTGAACAAGACTCTTTGAGTGTGATAACAGCAAGAGATGTGGTCCAGTTCATGGCCCTATGCTTTACTGATTTCTTGTACAGTCTAAAGACAACCAATGGCATGAAATTCAGCCAGGAAAGGGTGGGGAGGCTTCCCACATCAGAATTCTACTTGTTCAAGTGACATGACTTCAGAAAAGAAATTTCTTTCATCGCCAATGTGCTGAGTAGGCAAAAGAGAGGAAAGATCACATCTTGGGAACCCTTCTGTTTTATTTCTTTTGTCATAGCACTCCTGCCACTTATTATCATCCCTGGTTTCCCAGATACACCTGTTCCCGAAACACACGATAGTACAAAAAAGTCTTTTGCAGTCTGCTTATATGCTTGTGTGTAACAATGGGGAAGGGGAGAATATACTTGCAAACACTGGTTTCCTTCAGATTTTGCTGACTTTGGAGAGAGGAATGTCAACAGGGTGCCTAGGAGTGCACAAAAAGAGAACCAAGCTTTAAAGTTGAATTTCCAAGACTAAACCCCGAAGTTTGCCAAAGCCAGGCAAAAGAATACAACACTGTTCACCACAGTTCAATTCTCTTGTGAACCCTCTCAAGAAAAGAGTCTTCTTTTTTCTCCTTTTTTCCCCATACATTTTTTTTTCAAAATAAAACTTGTTTCATCCTTCTTTTTTTTTTTTTTTTTTTTTTTTTTTTTTTTTTTTTAATAGAGGTATATAGTCTATCAGTGGGAAAAATGAGCTTCTAAATAAGCTGTTATAAAAAAACAGGCAGAAAATAAAGTCACAAAAGAAACAGAGGAGAGAAATGAAGAAAGATCTAATGCGGTGTTGGAGACTAACTGGAAAAACAAACTAACACCAAGGAAAGCTCAGAAGGGTTTGAACAACAGCAGGAGACAAAACTCATTAAGGGAATAGGGGGATCCCCTGAGCCTGTCTGGGGAAGGTCTAAAAGACTCAAGGAATGTCTCAAACACTCGCAAGATCAAACAACAGTTTACTTTGTATGACCTTGAAGAGGAACTAAAGCCTGATAAGAAGGAATGGCTTGCTGAAAGGTGAATAATGTCCCAAGAAATAGCAGTCAGTAGATTTCTGCAGTAACTAGGGGAAAGGTAAATGTGGCAGGGGGAGGTCATGACTACTGGCTCAATTCAAGACCAAAAAGACTTGCCCCCATGCCTATAAGAAGCATGTTTGATAAATAACATGGCAAGCAAGGCTGATTTAAATAAGAGGTGGTCCACACTGAAGGATAAGAAAAGAGGAAGGCAGGTGCCATTTTGGGGGGAATAAGAATAAAAGAAGGGACTTACGCACAAGCATTCCTACAAGAAACAGCCCCCATAAGCAGGCCTGACACTGCACCCAGAACTGGTGATAGCTTTCTCTCTTCTTCCCTTTCCCCTCCTCTATTTCTCTTATTCTTTGACCCTTTTCTAGTAAGTAATGCAAGGCATAAATTTTTATATGCATGGCAAGTGATAAGCCTTTCTGCTGCCCAATTATTTACTGATGAGCCTAACTATGGAATAAAAGTCTTTGTTTATATATGGACTTCAGGTATGGTGCATATCCTTTTCCAACCAAGAGAATTAGCAAATCTGAGTCACTCCTCTTTCCTTCTTGGCAGGACATGACACATGTTATAAAGATTATAGGAGAAGGCAGCAAGAGATATGGGTGAAATGAGAAGAAATATCTGAATGAACTTGAAACAAAAAAATATGGAGACATATCTACGTTTCTATATAAATCTAGAAGGTGACACATTGCTGTTTAAGTAGGTCAAGTTGCACAAGGAGCTGGGACACATGCCTTTAACCCTAACAGTTTACAAAGAGAGGCAAAGGAGAGGGTATAACTGATGAAGAACTGTGAAAGCAAAGGAACCTATAGCAGTAAGACTGACAGTCTTAGGCTTTAAACAAGAGAGCCAAAGGTCCACCGAGCTTCTCACTTATTCCCCCTTCTCTGCAGGACAGGAGAAGAAAGTAAGATGAAAAAAGCTCATGAGGTTAAAGGCAGGGATATCACTTACCAGTTACTGTTATGGACAAAACAGACTTATTTTGCGAAAAATAATCTATTGCCCATTAAAATAGATCCAGGTGGTGAGAAACAAAGACAAACTTTAAACCAATGCCTTCCTTCCTCCCAGTTTTCTTTACTGACCCCTCTGGTTGCCCCAGGCAGTGTGTCAGGGGTGGGGGTAAGTATTCAGGACACAACAGTTTCTTTCTGCTGCAGCTTCCTTCTCACTCTTTCCCCCCACGCCAGTGTGTGCTTATCTCCACAGGATGAAGGACAATCTCTGCTTTGGCACCTGGACCACCCCCTCCCTCCCTTTTTCTGCCCTTGGTGTTCACTGCCATGTTTCCCACTATTTTTCTATCCTCTGACTGTTGAGCATCTTTTTCTTTTCTTAAACACGTTTTCCCCCAGGGACCACTGTCTTTTTGAAGGGGCTCAGCTGTGTCCTTTGGTGGACCCGTTGGAAGTGCCTGGAACCAGCTGTGTCCAGCACAGTGCATCTGCCAACCTCTTTTCACACAGGCCACCCCTGCAGCACCCACTGCCAGCACCTGGGCACCCGCACAGGGTGTACAGCTGTTCACTACTGAGTGACGTGAAGGTTGCAAGCAACCTTTCACAAAAAGAAGCAGCTTAAGGGCTGCATGAAGCAAACCACTCCAGCCGTGGGCTGATAAAGTTCGGAACCTTAGGCTATTTATGGTCTGGGGACTGTCCTGGTTTGGGCTGGGATGGAGTTAACTTTCTTCTTAGTAGGTAGTACAGTGCTGGGTTTTTGCTCTGATGTGAGAACAATGTTGATAACACACGGATGGTTTTGGTTGTTGCTGGGTGATGTTTATATGTTTATATATATATGATGTTTATATCCAGCAAGAGGGCTGGAGGGGCACAAGGGACTGGGAGGGGACACAGCCAGGACATCTGATCTGAACCAGCCAAAGAGGTATTCCATACCATGGGATGTCATGCTGAATATATAACACTTGGGATGTTAGCTGGGGCCTGGGGATCGTTGCTGGGGGACTGGCTGGGCATTGGTCAGCGGGTGGTGAGCAGCTGTACTGTGCATCACTTGGTTTCCCTTCTCCCTTCCCTTTGGATTTTATCCTTTTCCCCCACCTTTCTATTATAGTGGCTATTATTGTTATTGTTATTGTTGGTTTTGTTTTTACCTTTTAAAATTCTGTTTTTATTATTAAATTGTTCTTATCTCAACCCTCGAGTTTTACATTTCTTTCTGATTCTCCTCCCCACCCCTCTGGGTGAGGGGGGCTGAGTGAGTGGCTGCATGGTGCTGGGTTGCCAGCCAGGGTTAAACCACAACAGGACCCATACCTCCAGGGCCTGATTCTTTAGGGACACTAGCCAAGCAGTCTGCCACCTGCTTTCACTTGTAATTTATAGAGTTCAAGAGGGAAGAAACTGCCCCTGTGAAGTGAGAAAACCCCAGTGTAAACATAACAGCAACATGGTCTACTTTTAAACATTTAATTCAGACACCTGAAGCACTGAGTTGCTTATGTCCCACTACATTGCTGGTGAATAACAGCCCCCTTCCTTTTATCACTGAATTTATTTCTCATCAGTTCTAATCCTAAGTGACCAAAAGGGTGGGGTTTTGGGGTTTTGGTTATTTGGTTGGGGCTTTCAATCTCATTTTAGCTTTTATTTTTATTTTTTTTTAGCCATTATTTTTTCCTGGATGTTCAAAATACTTCCTGAAATGTTGTGCTTACTACTTAGTGGATGAAACAAGGAATTATTATTTAATAAGGAGACACCAGTATTCTATAGGTGAAACATATGATTAACCATTTCTAACTTTCTTTTCATCTAATGCTTCTCAGAGATATGAAAATTTATTACTGAAACCTCTAGGAGTTTAAGACAAAATCTATTCAGCCCTGGGGAAATGTACCTTTTTGCAATTTTTCCTCTGGTAGGGTACATCATATTTTTGTTTGCTTGCTTGTTTTTTTTAAGAAAACTGAAAAGTTACTATATTTGCAAATACCTATGTTTTCTATTACCATTAGAAAAAAAAAAAAAAAAAAAAAAAAAGACATGAATGAAAAGAAATTCTAAAGAAGATATATTTTTCACATTCCTGTGTAATAGAAAAGCTATTTAGCAAGCCTTTATAAACACACATAAAAGTGCTTAAATACAGAAATATGTCATCATGAATGTAGGTTGTTTTTATTTTTTATTTTCTTTTTCTAGCTTTGTGATTTGTATAAATCTGTTGAGTGAGAAAACTGCTAATCCACAGGATTAAAAGCAAAATATTTACTGCAAATCTGGGGCTGGAACTAGGTTTTAGAGCATGACGGTTTGACTTAAAATAGCAACACCAGTGGTTATCAGCAATGTGTTGTAGAAAAGGGAAAACAATGTATTCATGCATTCAGTTCTGAACATTAACTTATCCTTTTCATTTTTTTTTCTTTTTTTTTTTTGTCTTCACTAATTTTAATTCTCTAGGAGGATGTAAAGGCCTTCTAGTTCCAACTCCAAACCAACAGAATTGTTTGTGTTGAAAATCTCTGAAAGATGTTCCTTTATAGTAGATATTTTTTTTGAAGTAATGTTAGCTTGAAAAGATTTCATATAAATATGTGGTCTCTATCAGCATCGCACATTTGGTACTGATCCAGATTTTTCATTATCCATCTGCACATTCAGAATTGATTGGGAATGCTCAACTGCTTTCTACAAGTGTAGTTTTACTGCAGAAATGAGATCAAATCTATTGAAAACGTTACAGAACAGGCATTGAACTCTCTTCGATTTGCATTTTGGTGATACACTTCACATCTTCTGAAGATTTATTTTGAGACACTTTTGGGATGATGGACATTTGGAGCCAGTGAAGAATGCACTGAACATTCCCACATTTCTTTTGCCTAACCTTTAGTGTTTAACAAAGAAAGGTGCTAAGAGGATATAGAAAAAGGGGAGCAGATGGAGGCTGTTGGTGAATTAACAATTTCAGCGTGATTGAAAGTGTTTTATTTTTGGAATTCTTTTCATGTGTGTGTTTGTGCACCTATGTGGGTATATACACATGCATACAATTGCTATCCTAATATTTTAAGGAAATGTTATTTGTCTAAGAAAATAATGAACTTCTTTTAAGTCATGCGTATAAACCATTTAACACATTCATAGCTAAGCATCTCATCCTGCTTCTGATTAATATTTTGTAGACTGCATATTTAACATATTTCTACATATTTATTCTATAGCTTGCCAGAATCTTTCTTTGCTTGAAGTCAGGTATTGGAAAAGTAGATTTAACTCCCAGGACGTTTTGTCTTCCAGTAACCTGCGTTGTTTTAGAGATATATATATATAAAAATATATACATATATACATATATACATATATACATATACATATACATATACATATACATATACATACATATACATACACACACACATATATATATCTCCCCTAAACAGCGAAACTCATGCTGTGTTACTCTTGTACCTTGGAACTCAGCCTAGGAGATACCGTTCCTTTTTTTTCCACTTCAGCTAAAAATAGTTGCCACACTGCCACCTTATGGCTAATATAGATGTCTCCCACCGAACCTGTGTTTTGATACTTCGGCATTTCAGGTGGTTTCCACCGTGTAAATAAAACATTAAACTTTAACCCCTTCTGAGAAGCAATTGAACCTTCAGTTTAAACTGAAACACCATTACCTGACTGGCTTTGTCTGTCAAATTGTAAGAACACAGTACAACACGGTGTATGTAAGAGGCTCATCACTGGGGAGGCAAATTCTAAATGCATTTTCACAATGATGTGAAACTGTACAAGTTCTTTGATCAATATCTGCTTCCCTTACGTGGTTCAATTCTATATACTATACATTATGTGAATGATGAAAAAACTTAAAAGGAACCCAAACCCATTGAATGTGCTATTTTTTTTTTCTTCCCAAAGCATCTTTGTGGCAGTGAGAAATTAAACAATGCACATGCTTAGCAACTGCATGTACAAAACAGAAAATTCTTTAGATTAAATTAAATGCAAAGATAAAGATGATCCAATCTACTCTGTAGTAGAATGTGTGCTTCAAAATTTCTCAAATGTGTGCAAAATGTCTCACAGTAAAATTATCTGTTACTGTTTTTAACAAAAATGACACACTGTCTGCCAGAGTCAAAACTGGAAGTAAACAACTTGTCATTATCAAATGTACTAAGAATCATATCAGAACACCTCTAAGTAAAATAACAATAAAGTCACCTTAATTATCAATTTTTTTTGTTCTTTAAATCTTCCAGAGTTCTTGCAAATAGGTTCCAAGGAATAAAAAGGTAGCTTCTGGAAGAGTAAGAACTGAGAAATGGCAGAAGCAGACACTGAACAAAGTGAGTATTAACACAAAATATTTTGTATCAAATAAAATGGTTAATAAAAAACCACCTAAGTGTTGTCTATTTATTTCACTTATTTTGTAGATGGTGTTACCATGTGGAAAACTTGTTCATGAAAGCCTATGAAAGTGGAATACAAAAACATATAAGTGGTTTTCATGCACTGAAGTATTACAATTAATTAAATAAAAAACAACAAAACAAACAAACAAAAAACCCCAACCAAATAATCTTTATTTTCAAAGAGTATTAAAACATGCTCGATCACTAAATCAGTGTAACTGAACTGAATGATTTCATCCTACTGTTTATGTGACTGAAAATCTTTGTATCAGGTATCATGTGATTTTTCACAATTACTCATCTGAAATTTACTGTCAGTCAGTATTCTCCAACATTTGCTTAACTTGTATTCTTTTGGAAGGATCCATGCCAGCAAGTGTATTTGCTGAAATAGTGTTGGAAGAAAATTCAAAATTATTTTTTAATGGTCTTGAGATAACGCGGCTGGGTTTTGTTTGTTTTTCTTTCTCCTTCAGTATTGATCCAGATGTAGTCAAAAGCATATTAGCATGCAGAAAAATGCCAGTAGCAAAAACAGTCCTTTTCCCTGATGGTTATTAAAACCCAAAACAAATAAAAAGATAAAACAGCTGCTGAGTGTAATATGAAAATAAAAGATATAATTCTTTATGAAGAAAGTCAGTTCAAAATCCTACTGGAGGAGAAAAAATAGTGCTAGCAAATCTGTACTAGACAAAACAGTATAAATACAGCTCTATGAGAGAAAATTTCCTTCAGGAAACAGGATGATTCTTGTGCCCCGCGCTTCCCCCACCCCCCCACCCCCACCCCCTGTGACCCAATCTGATTGATACAATAATGAAGCCTAGCTGAGAAGACCTACTTTAAACTGTACAGACCTAGAAATTTCACTTACATGAATGATGTCTAGAATGCTTAAATCAGATGTGGTTTGTTGTTGTTGTTTCGTTTTTTTCCCCAAAAAGGAAATTATGAGTATATTTCCTAACATAGGATTGTCTAAACTGTGCATAAAGCATAATCCTTTAGTAGAACAGAATAATCTGTTGTGTTTATATTCTGATGATAAGGACTATTACTAATTTGTTTGCATACTATTAGAAACAGTATGTAGCACAACTATTTAATTCTAAAGAAAATGCAATGAAATTAATCAAACTGTCTCTTTTTGTGCTGAGTTCCACTGAAGTGATAATTTGAGTTTTTATTTTGATTTTCACATATTTATGAGACACCAGATTACATTTGTGTAACTGGAAGACAACTCAGTTAATGAACTAAACCTCTAAAGAAGTATTGGTGGAAAATGTTCCATGACAAAACTGAACATGCTGTATTAATTCTCAAAGCAAACTCAGCTCCTTTTTGATGGGCTATGCAAACTTACCTCCAAATATTGTAATTACTATTTACAATTGTTCTCCAAGACTCAAAATGTACCTTGGTGTGTGTTTATACAGCATAGTTTGTTGTTTTGTATAAAATCTGTTTATTTCAAGACCCCAAATTATTATGTACTTTGCATGTATTAACTGTTTCTTTTTGGATTTAATGTTCAGTGTGCAGGCATCTGTCATCTCCTATGTATTCCATTCAGTTCTTGGAAGAAGGTGAAAATTATTAATTTACCTGATGATCTCATTAATTTACTCTGATGATGTCATATCATATTAGCTTCTCACCAAAAATTGTTTCTCAAACTGCAGTATGGTTAACTACTACTGTCTTTCACACTTTGCAAATGGAGAACAAATGCACAGGGATTTCAGTCCAAGAATATTATTTATTATTTTAAGAAATGCAACATAAAAGATCGACACTGTGATCCTTTAAGTGTATGTAGAAATACATACATAATTTCCCTTGCAGTAAAACACTTCTAAATCTTTAGTGTATCAATACAGAAATCAAGACACAAGAAAATCAAAATGGGACAGGACTTTTCTATTTTCCATGTTTTTCATGTCATTTTTCAAATGACATACTGGAAGTATCAGGCTAGGGACCCAGAGAACAAATGAAATGTACTACACATCCCCACTAACATGTTAAAACAGAGAATGACTTCACTATTACAGTGTATAAACTGTACACACAGTTTATGAATAATGTAGTTATCTTTCCCCTTGCAAATATAGATCTCAAAAGCAAATGAGCATGTACAATGATGTGACTAATAAGTGCATGTAGTTGACGTGGACAGAACCTGGGAAAATTTTGGTCTAGTTTCCTTGCAGTGCATAGGAACATGTGGCAAAAAACGTCTCCTTCCCATTAAAGTGTTCTGTAACTTAGATTTTTTATTTTAACCTAATAAATATATACTTTTATATATCTACTCTGTAAAGGAATCTCGAAAAGTGTTATCAAACGGTTCAGTGCTTCTACTGACAATTTTTAATGGATCACATTTTTTCAGTACTTAAAGGGATAACTTTCCCAATATCTAAACTCTCAGCTCAGCATGATCTCAGAAGAAAACCAAAGCAAACCAAACCAGAACAAACCTACATACACCAAAAAAACAAAAGCAAAGTAAACCAAAAGCCAACCAACCTCTCCATATTTTGTCAGAAAATAAATACAAACATCACTTTTTCTTTTTCGTAAGAATTCTGCCCTTTTCTGTTTGGTTGTGTTCACCACTGTTGTAAGCTTCACTAACTCCGTTGCCTTCACCAAACCAACTAATCCATCACTTACTAGAGTCTTTTAGATTCCTTTTATTTTACTAGATTTTTAAAAGGATCTAACAAATTTATCTATTAATATGTACCACATTAATAACCAGCACAAAAAAAAAAAAAATAATTACTTCATCTCATATCAGTTTTAATGGGTTTGGACTAAAGTGCTCATTTTGCCCTTGAAAAAAAGGTTCAACTTACTAGAAAAACACATGAACTGTCTTATACACAGATATTGTCAATAAATTCAAAGACCTCCTCAGTGGGTGGATTCCAGAGAGTCATGAAAAGTACCTCTGCATTTTGGAAAACATCACAACATTTGCATAGATGAATGTATTTGTGTAAGTCTAATCTCAGCAGTAGAAGTAATAATTGTTAAAAGGAAGTGTCACTGAACGCAGCAATTCCTTTCTTGGATCCTCAGGTTTCTGGTGCATCTTGTTACTATGCCTCTGTTACTACTGCTATAGCTGTTACTCAGCTGAAAGTGCATACGCTGCAACTGTATACCTTTACTATCTTTCATTTGTAGCCAATGAGATGATTTCTGCTGGTTTTGGGAGCTCTTAATATGTTAAGGAGTAGGGGTTTACCAGATCAGTTGCACTTCAGAATGAACCAAGAGTCAGTGAAGACTGCAAGAGCACTGATTTCATGTTTCCCCTGAGAAAGGCCAGTGTATGGGGCAGGCAGTTTCTTGAACAAATACCGCAGGTACAATGAATGCAGTAATCTAATTTAGAAAATGGGTAACAGAAAAAAGATTACATTAAAAGGGAAAAATCTAAATAATATCAAAAATAATGGATTTCTTAGTAACAGGACTTCTTAACTGTTTTTTAATCTCTTTATGTAATTTTAAGTGCCTGCAATAACCCAGTTACCTTATTTTACTACAGCTGTAATATGAAATGAAAGTTCAATAGGGAAATCACTCTTGGGGGTGGGGGTGGTGGTGGTGGTGGTGGTGGTGAAGAGGGAATCCTGTGTATAATAGTTTCAATGCCAAAACTAAGTAATTAAGAGTTACACAATTTGCCTAATAACTAATTATTTCCGCTTTATAGCAACATATCTAAACTTTATGTGGAAGAGAGAAAATAGGATATGTTGTCACACCATAGTAATTAGAAACATGAAAAGCGAAAGGAAGTTTCATTTGTCTGCAACTGGGAACAAGGGCCCTTCAGCTGAATGTTATTAATTTCTATATACTATATCTGAAGATTTAATATGGAAGCTGTAAATAAGCAAATTACCAGATGTCAGAAAAATTTTCTCTACTAATTTAAATGAACGTCCTTTAGGCAAGCCAATATTTTGCCAGCCTGCAGGCTAGTTCTACAATAGAAAAATACATAAATAAACAGTCGATTTATTTCAAAGTTCATTTTCCATTTTTGTAATAATATGAGAACAAACTTTTATAGCCAAGGCAATGTGTTTATAAGAATGAATGTTATGAGTGACCTCCCTGTACAAGACATGATTAAACAGATTCCTGTTACTCCATTTGTCCGCTTTCTTTCTTTAAAGGTGACTTCTACATTGTAAAATTTGGTCAGAGCACATGTGATTTTGGAAGGTCAAACTCTAAAGCTTTTTATTATGAATCTGAGGCAGATAAAAGCTACTCTGTGATTTATGTTTATATACTGTACGAGATGTCAACTAACCTTGGCTAGTTCCTCCAACAAAGCTGTCTCAGAGATGCCCTTAGTGGATGTAACCACAGCAACTCATATCTGAAAAATGTGAAACTTGAAACCTATGTAACTCATAAAAGGTTCTGCTAAATATTTTTTACCTAACACTGCCCAGAAAGGAAACACAGTAAATGCACCTGCTTACATTACTCCCTTTGAGCCTGTCTACAGAGTGCAAAGGAGAGGAGCAAGAAGACACTGCTGTTAGCACCCCTTAAGGTCCTGTGTTTGTGATGGGAAGGGCTGTACTGCACAGAGACCCAAGGTAGGTCATAAAAAGCAGGAGTTTGTGAAATGTTAATTTCCGCTATACTGTCATATTTTCTCTACAATTCAGATAACCTTCAGGAGAATAAATCCCTTGTTTTTTCACCAAGTGCAAGCTTATGTAAATGGATCTCTATAAAATACAGCAAAAGTTACATGATTCACATGTTATTTTTCCTTATCCACATCATCCCATGACCTGTTTGGGAAAAATAAAAATAAGAAAAAAATACATATATAAAAGAATAAAGCTTGTATGAATGAAAATGCCGTAAGTTTAACATTTTGTTGGTATGTAATTCTAGTGAACTAGTCACTGCCATACTCTAAAAGATAACTGGAGAATATACATAAGAAAGAGTTAAAGTAGTTCAAAGGAACGTTTCTTTTAATTCCACAACAGACCTTTAACTTTACATTCATAACGTGAGGGGTTTTTTTTGAAAAAAAATATAACAATCATTATGTTTTTTCTGATTTGCCTGACAGTGGTTTTTGCTAATTTCCAGGAAAAAAAAACCAAACCAAAACCAACTGTGTCATTTATCTCTTTTGGTTCCTTGTACAGACATTGATAATCCGGTACTGGTCAAGGTGTTAGCAATATAAAGATTACTATGCTAATGAGGATGTACCAGATGCTTCAGAACTGCAGACCCATTTGGGACATACTAGAGATCTCCAGGTTCCACAGCCATTGCTCAGCTTTCAGGCAGCGAGTAAAATACTGATCCTTCTTTACCAAAAGCCCAGCTATTTACAAGCGTGGGAGAAGTGTTTGTCTGAGATGCAGATAACCTAAAAATTATAGGTCTGAGAGTGAGACATTAATTTAAAGATCACAGCTTAATTTAGAAGCAAGTTGGAAGAGGGTGAGAAGGACAATGTTTGACAATGCTTGAAGCAGTCTCAGCTTTCATACTTCTCTTCAACCAAACTTCATGAGCGATAACTTCACTTTCTTGGTGGACATGCTAGTACTGGTGACTGCACTTGCCCTGTACACTCTTGCTTTTGCTTTTTTGGAGAAGTAGTATTGCAGAGGGGCAAATACTGATTTGTACTCTGAATTTATACATTGATCTTTCTTTGAAGCCAGCTATCAGCAAACAAATAATTTTCAGTTGCATTTAAAGTACTGCAATTACAATCTCTGCCACAGAAATTTACACTGTATATAAAGATTAATGTGTAAAATAGAAATTCTTGTTCCTCTGCTACATTTTATTTGTAGTTCAGTGTCATATTTTGACAAATACTGTATTTATTTCACTATTTAATGCCATGAAATAGAGTCAGCAATGTTTATCTGTCATTTTTAGTAATTTTCTCACAGTGTAGATATCTTTGAAGAACATTTGGAAATATTCTATCCTTCTGGAGAGTCTTTTAAATATAAATAAACTGTTGAAGTTTATAAAAAAGTGTGTATTCATATTTTCTACTGAGGCAAAGGAAAAAGGAGAAAATAAAACAGCATTAAAAAAGAGTTTTAGGCAAACTCGTTTCTACAACATATCTGTCAATAAAACAAACATCAGTAACATCCTGTTTCTGGTGATTTTACCTGATTATGATATTTATGTAATATGTAAATTATGTAAATAAATATGATTTATTTACAGTACAAAAATAATTAATTGTACTGATCTTTGCATATAAAATTGTGGTAAACAAAAACATGCAGCCAAATAAGTTAAGTCAGGGCTTATCCAGAGGCTATTAAGCATTTATAATAAACTATGTGGAAGATTTACAAAGCCACAGGCTTATCTGGAACTGCTGTGAAATGCAGCTCTTTCCACTGGTTTAATACAGAATCATGTGATGTTTTCAAAGGGTACACTAAAAGCTTGCTTGTAAGCCGTATCTTGAAAACACATAGTTTTACATTTTTGGGAGAAAGTACATGGAATAATACTTCACATCAACTGTAACTGTATCTCACAGTTAATACCCTACTAAATTGCACAGAATTATTTACCCTTACTCCTTTAGTTATATGAAATTCATAAGAGATAAAGAGCATTCAGAGTAGCAGTTACTCTATAGGTACTCAGAAAACAGAAAATCTCTGAATTTATTTCCTGTATTTTGATGATCCCTCAAATATTATCCCTTTCAATTATTTTACAGCATCTCACTTACAGAACACATAAAGTGACCCAGTTTTAACTTTTATGGTAATTATTGTTTAAAAGAAATCAGTAGTAGAATAGGATTAAAATGCAACCCTTCAAACTCACACTACACTGATGTAAATAATTACTTACAGGACAGTAATATAATCAAACCATATGAACCAATTGACAAACATAGATTCCAATAGATTTCTGTCACCACTAGTAGATCATAGTTAGGGGTTTTTTTAAATACTAGTTCTTTGACATAGGTATATTGTGGGGGAAAAATAAATAAAGATTATGGGTTATAATTTTCTCACCGGTATCTAGGATTACAGTTTAAACAGAACAATCTTTTAATTCTTTTTAATTTTTTTTTTCCTCTCCTAGCAAAATGTTTAAATGCAAAAGAAAGATAGGAAAGCAGGAGTTCTCTTCACAAATCATCCAGAAAAATGTCTTCAGGGAGAAGTTATACAACACTGCTGTTCCTCATGCTAAAGCCTTTGAATTTACTAATTCCTATCAGCAAAGCAAAGCTAATACGAGAGGGAAAAGAAGTACCAAATTTCGTTATATGAAAAAGAAATAATTTCCAATACACATAAGGAAACAGACATTTTGGAGAGCAATGCGTAGGCCTCTCACAAAACCTACAGTTGTGTTTGAAGATTTATTTAGTGACTTGTGGACATGCATTGTGGGCATTTATGCAGCTGCGTTTTTATCAACATGCTTTCATAATGATTTACAAGCAGTAGCAGGATGAGACCTGGAACAACATGCAGAAAGGTTACTTCAGAGAGTGACATCATAAAGAATTAAAACACAAGGAAAAGATTTTAAAGAGAAAAATGGGTGAATATTTACAGGAACAGAGTGCTGTTCAAATATGACACAACATTATCTACCTAGGAAATCTCATTTTCACTGAAGTCTGAATCAACAAAAACAACACCACGACTCAGTGATGAGGATCTTATCAGTGATTCTAGAGGCACAGATCAGAATAGCTCTTTTAATTTCAGATGGTAACGACAGCAGTATAAATTTACATCAAAGCTAAGACATCCATTAGTTGTACTGATCAGTAGATTTATACATTGGTTGTGTTAATTGGAAAGTTTCTGTAGGTAAATATCTGATTATTCCATGTGTTTCATTAGCACAGCAATAGCATTGCTTCAGAAATTCTACAGTGTAATATAGGAATAACAGTTTTATGAGGACAATTTTGTTTTATTCCTTGCACAACCATTATTGAGTGAAGCTTTGTAATGCTGATATAAATTAATCATTCCACGTTGGGTATCTAAGAAATGGAATAGAAACTTCTTTCTGTAGAATACCCTTGTCCCTGGCAGAGAAGGCAATTTAGTCCACTAATGAGATAAAGAGGATTCTAGCATTTTCAGCCAATGCTTAAAAAGTTCAGAGGTTTTGGTCTGCAATGTATAAGATATTGTTTTGTATTGTATGTTACATTTTGTTAATAAAAAGTTTGTAAAAAAAATCCTGAACAGGTGTGTTGTAGTACAGTAAAGCACAAATATACCAGATATACAGGATACATGTAGCAGAGATAGGACAGTACTGACCAAAATTAATGTTCACCATAAGAGAAATACCACTCAATTGAAAGGGAAAACTAGAAAAAAAATCCTGGAAGATCCAACCAGATAGATTGTAAATGTCTAGCTATTATCATTATGTTTAAGCTACAATTACATGCAATTGGAGACAATGGCTATCAGCATTGCACTATCTTGAGCAGCTGAAACAGCTGTTACCAAAAAATAGCAAGCAACCTAACCTTAAATTGCAAGAAAACTTTCCTAAGCATCAACAAGCTCAGAGGAAATTAAAATTATTTCCATTATGAAGGCAAAACTGTAGGAGTAAGTTATGATCTCAGAATTCATAAACAAAGGAGTATTTCTGACAGCTCTATATATGAGATACATGTAGTTAAAGCATTTTTTGTCATCTGTTTATTGATAATCAAAAAGGCAGAATGTGGAACACACTTTTGCTACTTAACCTGTAAAGAAGCTGAGGCAATAAAAAATAGCATAGCTATACACCACCATGCACATAGCTAGAAAATTAATGATAAGTAGGGCAGGCAGGGGACAATACAAGTCATAGGAATCACAGCAACCTATACCCCTTAAAAGGGTAAAGAAGCCACTAAATATAAATGCCCTAGCTGAGGCTCAGGCTAATGGGTGAGCAGAAGCAAGAGGTTATGATATTGTAGCAGCCACTTCAAAGGTGGTCAGGTCTCCTGAAGGTAGCTTTCAGTTATAGCTTTTTGGACTGGATGCTGGATGTATTCTGATGGGAGCTCCCCAGTAGCTGATTAACAGGAATAGCACCATCAGATGGATGTAGATTGGAGCAGATGATACATTTCCCTGCTAAGGGAAAGGGGAAATTTTGCAGATAGAGTCAAAAGGAAAACTGATGGCATGACAGTGCTGTGTGACAATACCAAAAAGCATAACATAATAAAATAAACAAAACTAAAATATATTCAGTAAAGCGCAAGATGGAATTCAGAAAGAGCATGAACCCACCAATAATTACAAGAATCATTCTTAAAAACTCATTCTTAAAGATTTAGCTTTTCAAATGCTTGACAATTTTCTCTTTTCAAACTAGGTACTCCAGTCTCCCAGTCTCCTTTATGCTTCTGAATCCTGATATTAAAAAAAAAATCTAAAGACATTATAAGCATATATTGAAATTTATGCTACAGTTTTGTTTTAATTTCTTTTTTTTGTTTGTCTGTAAAGTTGGTGCACAATCTTATTTTCCTTTTCTATAGTCACTTTATAAATCACACTTTTAAAGATTTAACAGAAAGAGGTCAGTTAGTAAAGCTTTGTTGCTGTTGGTCCGAACATGAAAAAAAAAAAAAAAAAAACCAAAAAACCAAAAAACAAAGAGACCAGTCAACCAAAAAAAAAGCATCAACATGCATTCTTCCTAATTTGCAAAATTATACAGTTTATTTAGTTGCGGTTTTTTTCTCTTCTTGAGCACCATCTGCAGTATTTCAACCATGTAAAATGCTGTTTAGTGCCATAGGGGGACTTACATAGTTTGTGTTGAGTTTTCCTGAGAGTAGTACAAATGGTTTGCTATGACACCTTTGATCAAGTTAACTCTTGCTGTCTCATAAGGCTAGCATCAAACAGAGTAAAACAACTTGTCTTACACCGTTTGGGTAAAGTTGAAGGGAAAAAACCCTAACTTAAAAAAAAAAAAAAACAAAAAACAAAAAACAAAACAAAAACCAAAAACTAAAAACCCCAAACCTAACACATTTGCACTAATATGTGTATCAAAAAACTTTAATACCAAGTAAATCAGTCTGCATTGAGACTGTCTACACGTGGGAGTTACTACACAATAAGCTAGGATATGTATTTATCGGACACAAGTTACTGTGCATTAACTTCCTATGCAGAAGTGTCCTTACAGCAGACTTAATCAGACTAATTATGGTCAAATCAACCATCTACCTGAATTTGCTACAATCAACATGCTTACCTACCCCTCTTGATAAGCTTTTGTAAATTCTCTTGCACTTATTAAAGGACAACCACAATCATTTGGAGCGTTCCTGGGAACCAGCTGTCAGACACTGATGCTAGGGAGATTTTTTCATCTGCCAAAGACAGTACTTTCCATGAATTCATTCTTACCTCTTGAGATAAGCCAGCTCTCAAGAAAATATTCTCACCTATTCAAATAGGGTAACCTGAGGTTCTGACACCACCTTTGGACTATCATAGCAGGCCATGAGGTTACATCTTAAACAGACAATGTCCTGTATCATAATATGGTCAAAATGGAGATAAATATAGATCGTCTTAAAATGGAAGGCATTAAACTCTTGTGGGTTAGACAGGGAACAGGGATAATAATTAATTACGAAAAAATCTCCTGTGGCAAAACTGACTGATTAGCATGATGCATCTCTTGAAAGGCAAGCAAGGGTGATCCTGTACCAAAGAAAAGAGCCTTTTAATGGTTTTGCTAAAGTTCTGCATCATGCGCCTAGTGATTACTCTTAATTAGCAAGAGCTTTTCATGCTTTTTAAATAGTTCTGTTATTGTTTGGTATTGATACTTTGATATTGAAACAGGACTAAAACAGAGTGCACAGAGAAGGGCTTAGTTGTATTTCTTAGTTGTCTGGCTTCCCACCCACCACCCCCACCAACCCCTGGGCTTCTTTTTAAAGTACATCTTTCAGCTAAACCTAGGAAGAACTAAAACCATTTTTTTTTTTTTTTTTCCTTAACAAAATACTACCCTCCACTTTCAAGAACAGAATTTTCTTAACCCAAATCTTAAATAAAAACCTTTTTACTGAGGGCTAGAATTAATGTAAGCTGCTGTTCTCATTTGTAATTTTTGATGATATCCACAGTGCATTAAGTGTTTCCCAAAATACACAGAAGATATTAAAGATTTTATTTTATGAAACTCTCTGAATTTGGTAAGAAACAATCAAAAGACTGACCAATGACTCTGGTTCCCTAGCTTAAGAAAAAATCATATACAGCATATGTTCAGGAATCTGTCATGGAAAAGGCTTGATTGTGTATTTAAATCCTACCTTCTCACTCCCTTCTTACAGACTTAAGCATCAAATAATTAAGTGATACAAAAGTAAGATGGGCAACAAATAGTTTTCCAGATAACCTAGAATTATATTTACATTGATTTAAACTGAGATTTTTCAAAGTTTTAGTGCAAATTTATAGAAAATGAGCAAGAGAGAACAGCTGGTATTAGACACCTAGGGCTGGCTCTTGAAAATGGGTTCTTCAGTTTCAAGCCAAGTAGGAACTTATATCCTCACCATCTTCATTCAGTGCAGTAAATATACTGAAATATATGTGCATGTCCCTCATTCTTCATCGGATAACCCTTCTGGAAAGAAAGTTCTTTCCCAGCATGTACTGTTAAAACTGTATGTTACACAGAAGGTTTCAGATTCCACAATTACCAAATGCACTCTACAGCCCATCAAGAACTTCATTAATAATAGTATATAGTTTACATTTTCTGAAAGTTCTGAAAGTTTTGAAAGATGTTAAATCTTACATTAAGCTAAACACTGACCACGTCAACTTGCAAATTCTTTTCCAGAACTGGGTAAATGCTATTCATTTTATCTCAGATGTCTTTCTTCCTCTGCCTGCAGCTATGAATGCACAGAGGATTTCCAAACTGCTGTCTCATAGGATGCAAGTGTTCTGATAAAAATAACATCATGAAATTAATATTATAGACAGAGACAGATGATGAGCTGCATTTATAATAATAATAAACAAAATATTTCTGCCTATGTTACAGCACATATATCTGAAAATTCAGTAAGTTTTATTCAATTTGTTTATTTACTTAAACCCAAAACTTCCTAAAAAAATTATTTCAAGGCAAATATTTCTGCTACCATACGGACATCAAAGAATACACATGCTGCATGAAGTGCAACCACATTCATGCTGTCCAGGTTTACTAACACACATTTTAATACATGGAAAATGATTTTGGTAAAGACAGTAATCCAGTTTTAACTTTAATCAAGAATTTATGGCTTAAATCTACCCCAAAGCTTGATATGAACTGGCCCAACACTATATAATTTTTCCAATCATTTTTGACCAATGTAATTGATTGGCTGTAAGATGAGAAGATCACAATCATTAAAAGAGATTGAAGATAGACGTAGGGAGCTATGTGTGTCATTTTGAGCACATAACAAAGCATCTACAGAAAACAAAAATATTTTAGAACCTTCTGTTCTAAATACTATGATATTTGCCCTGTATAGGCTTTCTTATGGTGAAACTGAAAATAATAATAAAATTTACTGAATTAGTATCAACCAAACTGAAAAACAAACTCTGTATGGGCATCTTGAAATTCATAGATATTACTAACCTTTCAGTTTTGTGTTTGATTGGGTTTTTTTTACTTTACCTTTGGGCAGCACTGATCAATCAGGTTTCTCAAATACTACCCATAGTGGAAAACATTTTCAGAAAACATTTCTAGTACAATAACACTAGCAACGCTTGTTCTAATTGGTTTTAATGCAACAGATCTTCATTCTGATCTGAGTAACTGATGATGAATTTTCACTGATGCCACCTTTGCTTCCAACTGCAAATTATGTGATACAATATCTCCTACTTCTTTTCAATTAAACCTGTTCTTCAAAGTGCTGAAGAATGCTTCTGTGACAATTTGTTACCGTTAGAGCTCATCTGTGTCTGGTTTGTTGGAATCCATAGCACAGACTGTAACATCACTCAAGAAAAATGAGCTTTTGTCCAAGAGGAAGAGACAAAAAAAGAAATGGGTACTAATTATAACATTTTTGATAAAAAATACAGAGAGAGGTCAAAAAAATCTGTAACTGAAAAGATCAAGACACGTAACATACGTTCAGGAACATACAGCCTCAGTATGCACCAGTCTGTGCAAGTATTTCATCAAAATCATTATTATCATGATCCCTAATGACACCTTCAAGGAAAGTGTTAAGAAACATGTCATCTCAATTCTTATTCCTTTCCAGCTGAGCAGCATTTTTCATTGTTGTGTCTGTTGGTTTTCACTTCTTTTTCTACAGACACTCTGCTTTAAAGAAATGCTTCTGTTCTTAGGTCTACTACTATAGTCAATGCCATCTGTTGCATTTCATCTTATTCAAGGAATAATAAATCTTTCTTTTTGTGGGCACATACTTTCCCCAAATTATTTTTTTCCAATTACTATGTTCTTCATTTTTCATGTATTTACTTGTCAGCTCAAAATTACCCATATTCATCGAAATGTGATAGAATATTATTTGTGACTGAAACAGAAAATATGGAAGTTCATTTAACTAGAAAGAACTACCAGCAAAATTTTTTGCTTTTCCACTTTTCACATTTCACTTCCATGTCTAACAATGAATGTGAGGAACATTTGGACCACTATAGATTTTTGTGAGGAACCTTGAATAATAGGGGAGGGGAGCTGAGTAGGGTACATGAAATTCAGGTTACCATTCAGGCTTGTCTGTGACAATAGGTTTATATATAATTAAGTAGCTAAGCCAACTTACGTATTCTTTGGAGTAAGAAATAGTATAGTTATTTCCAGCCTCTATTACACTTTGATAAAACTGAATTTCTTTAATGAGTTTGCCTTTTCCTCTCATGTATTTTAGTATTAGTGCCCATTAAGAATACTTTCAAATACAATTAATGCCACTTCTCTTATTTTAGAAACATCAACATCATTTTACATTCATAACTGACATTTAATATCTGAATGGATCAAGGACAGCCAGGACAATAAAAAGCTCAGTAATATAGCTATGGCACCACAAAACTCATCATAGGCACCAAAAACTTGGAAATTGAGAAAAAAATTTGTGGAGAGCTAATGCCAACCTCTTTGCTGCTACTGTTAAAAGAGTTCAAGGCTAGTTTTAAAGTGACTGTGTGATAACTGTAGTGGTTGACCAGACGTATAAAGGATAAAATTGCTGACTTTCAGACAAGCTGTCTAAATGACTTCATAAGCTAGTTGCAGGACCACAGTTTTTGTGTTTAAATCTGGGGGGTGGAGAGGAAGATACACTGTTAAACATTTGTTTGTTTGTTTGTTAAACATCAGGATAGCTGAGATGTCTCAAATTATGTGACACTTAAGGTCCCAACCCTGAAAGTGCTTGGAATATAGTCTTTCCACCAAAACAGTGAAGTGCTATCCAGACAATTAAGATGATGTTACATTAGTAGTAAAATAATCATGGTAGTCCTGCTATTATTAGTTTATTCTAGCTAAATGCAGATGACCTGATACAAATATTTTTTCTGGTTATTAAGCATTAATGTGCTTTCTGTTACAAATGTTCTAGCTCCAGAAAATTGTATAAACATTGCATTGCATGTAAAATTATAGCAAACCAAATGTGGCATAAGTACTTGAGTTACAAAGTTAACTATACAGAGGTTAGCAAGTACATAATATTGTTCTCATACAGATTGCAGAGAGAGCTCTCAGAAGTATATATAACATTTTCTGATACATCAGGCCAAGCTGATGGTATTTGTGTAGCAAGTTGAAGCATGAAGAAATGAAGCAGGGTGTGAGGTGTGCTGTGTGTGTGCACATTTAACATTTCAGGCTGCAGAACATATCTTCAGCCAACTTAAATTCAATAGGAATTGCCAATTCAGTATATCTCAGTTGATGCTACACATAACACAGTACTGGATCCCATGTTATCACATTTCATGAAGTGATTCATTTCTTCAAAACTAAACTCTCACTACAGTTAGCACAAAACTTTTTAAATTACCTTGTGGTATGGGTTACACACATAACCACATGATGTTCTGTCAGTACTGTACTGTGTCAACAGTGACTGCCATTAAAGGAACTCATAAGGGGTAAGTGATTACAGAAAATTCTTATTTTGTTAAAGAATGCTCAGAAGTCCTATTACTGATACTAAAAAAATGTATGTAGACTATCTGGCATGGAATGCTATTCCAGCTTAATCTCTGTCTTGCTTGTAATGTGACTTTCTGTTAATCCACTATTTGAAAAAGCAAATTTCATTAAGAACACTATACAGGGAAATGCAAGGCTTAGAAAATGACACTACTTCTACTTCGTGAAGAAAAAAATGAGAAATTTAGGCTGTTTACATGCACTTTAGATATTATCGCTATAAATCCTGCAGTTGTTTTCTGCTATGCAGTCTGATAGATGCAAAAGCAGAGCTAAGGAGTTCTGAGTAAGCTCCACAACACATTATTCTGATCTTATGAGATCTAGCTCCCTAGATAAGTCACTACTAATGCTAACCTGGAGAGTACTAGCTCTGTTCAAAAAGAAATTGCAATAAATATGATAGAGAAAAAAAATGCATGACAGTAGAAGGAAGAACTTCATGTATGGATTTTGTCAGTGTTTTTCATTTTTTCCTGTCATTCTTACTTTCTTATGTCGTTTAGATGGGGGATGGAGATGTTATATGCAACATCTGTGGCAAGAAATGCAATGAGTTTTGTTAAAATCTTAAACAACAACACAAACATGTTTACAGTTTTTGTCACTGATAGCTCAACATTACTGAATTTTCTTCTAGTACCTTGTTTCTTAATTCTCTCAGTAACATGAGCATTGCTCCCTTTTTTAAAAATTTACAGGTATTTTGCTACAAATGTTAGGTGTTTATGAAATGCTTGGGTTTTTTTTCAAAATAAAGCAGATCTAATAATTTCCAGTAATTTCAAATAAAAGAGACCAATATTTTTTGAAGGTTAGAGAATTCCTAAACCTAAAGCTTAAAAAACGTAATCAATCTTGAAAACTGCAAATTATTTCTATAAAATTTAGCTTGCATTGGAGTATTGAACTTAGAATCATAGGATCGTTTAGTTTGGAAAAGACCCTTAAAACCGTTGAGTCCAACTTCTATCCTACCACTGCCAAGTCCATCCCTAAACCATGCCCCTAAACTCCACATCTACACATCTTTTAAATACCTACAGGGACGATGACTGAACTGCTTCCCAGGGCACCCTGTTCCAATGCTTGACAACCATTTCTGTGATGAAATTTTTCCTAACAACCAATTTAAATCTCCCCTGGTGTAACTTACGGCCATTTCTTCTTGTCCTATCACTTGTTACATGGGAGAAGAGACCCACCTCACTACAACTCTCTTTCATGTAACTGTAGAGAGCAATAAGGTCTTCCCTCAGGCTCCTTTTCTGCAATAGGACACTACAATTCTATTTTAATCTTTCAATGATTACTGATGTAAATGTGATTATATAATAAGCTCTCCTGATGTGAAAATAATTGTTAAAGCACCCACACATCTTCATCAGTGGGATAAATGTGAGATAAGTGCATTTCAGACAACATATCACAGCTGATATTGAATCTTCTAAGCGTAGATATTAGTTTTGGGGGAACAAATCTTCCTCAAGTCTCTTTACAGATGAGACTTATTTATTTCTTTATTTATTGTCATGTCTAATATTCCTGATGTAAGAATTATGTATTTATAAATGTCTCATGAAAGTAAGATGCACAAAAAATGTAAAACAAGGATCTTACAAAAATCAATCAAATACAATACTCTCAAGTGTTACTATTCACAGATTTCTAAAAAAAAACCTACCCTGTGAAACCAAGGTAAAGTTAGTTGTTTCCAGGAATATTTGCTGGAAGGGTAATAAAAATAAAAAAATAAATAAAAAAAAAAAAAAGAAAAAAAAAAGAAAAGATAAAAAAATATCATTGTATGATATTAAATAAGAAATAAATTGAAGCCTCATGTGTGGATTTACTAGTTAGATGAAAGAAAAGTTTCCTTCTTCCTTTCACCATCAACTGCAGTTTCAAACCCAGCATCACACAAGATGACTGTGAAGACAGTGCGAACTTTATTCACCTTGAAAAACAGCTAATAACTTCAGGCACAAGTTTTGATGAAAGCATTTTAAAATATTCAGTTAATTGCAGATTATATTTCAGTGCATGATTGAGGAAATGAGAAAGATCAATAGAAAGGGTGAAAGTTGATGATATTTAATAATGTTTTGCTTGTTGTTTTAGCTTTTTTATCCAAAAACTGCTCAACTGTATCCGTTTTAAATGTTAAATACTTGCTTGCAAATGTTAAAAATTTTCTCTAATCTGCAAAACAAACAAATAAAAATTAGTACCTATTTAGAAGTTCCTTTATTTTGACTGAAAATAAGTATTAACAGGTACAACAAACTACATCATCAGCACTGACATTAAAGCAGAAACTTATGTTCCCTGACAGTATCCAAAAACATCTCCAGCAGAAAAGGCTGTGCCAACTAACGGGGACAAACTTATCCACAAAGAAGCAATCAAACAAATGTGAAATGAAGCAAATGGAGAATGCTATCTACAGTATGTAAAACTGACATTGTTCTGATCAGCACTAACATAGGGCAAGTACTCGCAAGCACTGAGTATCAGTGATTCTCTTAATTGCTTTTTTTCAGGTATGGAAACTGTACAAAACATTCATAAAATTTCATACATATTTATAAACAGGTTGTCTACTTTTCACAGTAGTAAGTTAGACTGCAAAGGTAAAAATAAAATTCACAGTACTTTCCTCTCTTCTGCAGTCTTTTCCAAGTGAAAAGACTACTGAAAACTGTACTGTCAAGCTCACTGGTATGCACCAGTATGTAAAAAGCATGTTATTGCTTAAATACACTAAGCTTTTTCACTCATTATAAACTGCACGTTTTGGGGTCCTCCTAATTTTGCACATCCAAGATACCGGTCGTGCAAGAAAAAAATCTGATCTGGGAGAGAAGCACCAGGAATATTGCAGGGAGAAACAGCAACATAGCTGGCACCAACCTTTTTTTTTTTCTTTCTTTTTTTTTTTTTTTTTTTTTCTGGGACTGCTGTGCTTCCTTTATGTATTATAAAACAGCATAATCACAAAGATAGTATTACCAAATGTTTGTAGGTATCTGTTCATTTCAAATCTGTAAAAGAAAGGTATTATTTACATGGCTTTTCTGATGTGACAGTCATTATTTCATACACATAAGAACAATGGTTATTATTGCAGCCCATTTCTGTGGCTGGGTATCATTTTAAGCAGATGCTGTTTAGTGCTGAAACAGCTATTAAAGGCAGCCATGCATGTAAGTGTTCCTGTGGATTGATTAGGGAAAACTGCTCACTCTACTGATGACTCTATGACCTTTACTGTGAACTTTTTTCTTTTTTCCCTGTCAGACTAGAGTTTTGGCTACTTTCTTGACTATGCTGAAAGATCCTAGAATTCACCAAATAGCTGAACTCAATTGCTGGTACCTTTGCTGCTTCTGTTTTACTGGTGCCTACACATAGTAGCGCTTCTAGGGAAAAAAAAAAAAAAAAAGTCAACAGACAGTACATTTTCACCTCTAACTACAGCAATTTGTAAACAGCAAGGAGATATAAACTCTCTGTATACATAAATTTTGTCTGAACAGGTTACAGAGTCACTAAATATCACTAAGTCTCCAGGGATGGTGACTCAACCACTTCCCTGGACAGCCTGTCCAGTGAAGAAATTGTTCCTAATATCCAATCTAAGCCTCCCCTGGCACAACTTGAGTCCATTTCTTCTTGTCCTGTCACTTCTTATATAGGTAAAGGGACCAACACCCATCTTACTACAACCTCCTTTCAGGCAGCTGTAGAGAATTATAAGGTCACCCCTGAGCCTCTTTTTCTCCAATCTAAACAACCCCAGTTTCATTAGCTGCCTCTCATAGGACTTGTCTCCAGACCCTTCACCAGCTTCTCTGCCCTTCTCTGCACATGCTCCAGCACCTCAATGTCTTTCTTGCAGTGAGGGGCACAAAACAGAACATGGTATTTGAGGTGTGGACTCACCAGTGTCAAGTGCAGAGGGACAATCACCTCCCTAGTCCGGCATGCCACGCTATTTCAGATACAAGCCAGGATGCCTGGGCACACTGCTGGCTCACGTTCAGCCAGCTGTCAACCAGCACCCCTAGGCCCTTTTCCACCAGGCAGCTTTCTGACCACTCTTTCCCCAGGCCTGTAGTGCTGTGCGGGGCTGTTGTAACCCAAGGGCAGGACCTGGCACTTCTCTTTGTCGAACTTCACACAACTGGCCTTGGCCCATCGATCCAGCCTTTCCAGATTCCCCTGCAGAGTCTGCCTGCCCTCAAGCAGATCAATACTTCTGCCCAGCTTGGTGGTGTCTGCAAACTTACTGACGGTGTACTTGATCCCTGCATCATATTGGCTTTTATCCCTCCATTTAATAAAACAAGATAAGTCAAGTTATGCATGATGAAAAGCTGTTATTTCTCAAATAAAATCAAGGATAAGAGATGTGTTCTTTACATATTGAGATGTGTAATTTTAGTTTTGATTCTGCATACTGACTTCACCAACTTTCCTGTGTTAGACAATATTGTTGCTGGACTGGGCGGTGTGATCACAATTTAAAGAAAGCCTTTTATTTTGCATACACACAATTCTCAAAAAAACAGATATATGTGAGTAATACAAAATTAGGTCCTATTATTTTCTTACTCCTAGTTAGAAGAAGGTGGGATTGTTACTCTAGGTGACTGCTGGATCAGTCCTCAATGAACACAAGAAAATATAATGTATAATATAACATAACATAAAATAACATAATAAAAAGCTTTCTTATTTAATATTTTCCATCTTCCAGCTTTGTCTGTGTAGAAACTCATTAAAATTGTCTTGAAAAAAATCTTGCAAAAGTTAAATGATGTAAAGTAATTAAGGTAGTAATGGGGAAGCTGTATTGCAAACTTGTATTTTAAATACCATGTAAGACCTTTATCAGTCCTACTAATATCCTTATTTTTGGTCAAAACAATATTTTAATGTGGCTATTTCCCTGCTTTTAAAAGAAAACGAAATTACCACATTTTGTCAAGCAGATTACATGCAAACCCAGAATGAAAACAAATCACCCTAAACATTTATTTACCCTTTTTCTTTTCTCCAATAACGTTCTTCTCCTATTGATGTGTGTTAATTTACAATTAGTCTTGTTAGTGTGTCTGTGTAAAACACCAGAAAGTTTAAAAATGTGCTATCCATATATCATAGCACAACACAGCTGGGACCACTGTCCTTAATTTTGAGATGAGATGTAATTATTATTAAGTAGGATTTAACTCTATATTTTCCTTTTCCATGTTTATTTTCATTCTAATGCAAGTAATACTGCTTATCATCTTGATACTACACTTACAATTTCTATTGAGAGTCATCATTGGATCTTGCCTTTGCCAAGTTTTACTTCCTTGAACTCTAGCGTATGCCTTCTGAAACACTCCAGTAACACAAGCACCTGCAATAAGTCCCTTAATCAACTAAGGATCAAATAGAATACAGAAGATCCTTGGTTTCAACCATCTACTCACTGGCTATTCTTTTAATCCTTTGATTTGACCAGTCTGTTTTAGTATAATTTCACTGACATTACTGTGGAAGTCTTCTGTGAATTTCTGTGATTTGGAACTGCTTGCCTGCAAAATGCCATAACACCTCTCAAATATCACCTCCCAAATCTCATCAGAAAATGTTTTCTGCCTCAGGTAGATCTTTGAATCCCTTTAGCCTTTAGTTAGCATTCAACACTCACAGGATATTTTAACAATGCAGTCTGTAGGTAAAAGCTTGTATAAAATAAAATAGTATTGAACCTGCTATACTTCTTCATTTCACATTGCATTTTTTACTTATTTCCAATCCATTACATAGTGGTAAAATATTTAATATCACATCAATAACTCTAATAAAGGAGGAGGGAGATTAAAAGTCTGAATAAAAACAGGGTGACTGTATATTCAATTTATACCTCTACTTTCTAACAGGAAAAAAAAAAAAAAAAAAAGAAAAAAAGAAAAAAAGCCTAATGGTCATATATGGAAGGTGCTTTCCGATACCTAGTCAGAGATAATATTTTTCCTGAATTTTAACATTCTTTCAATAGCAGTATAAATTATTTTACAGAATGACTTAATGCAAAGTGTAGTGTCAGAAATTTCTGAATTGTCAGCATTAAGAACAATTATGAATAAGTTTTATTATGAATTTCATACTACTGACATTCTCTCAATTACAAAATATACATGGAAAATCCTCTTGTATGTAATATTGGACCATCAGAAAAAAATAACCATCTAATTTATATATATATATATATATATATATATATTACTTTTTGGTGAACAGAAACGTTTGCTACTTCTTGTTGCTTGATGAAATCTAGGAGAAGAAATTTACAATCTACATGTATGTACAAATAGTACAAATATGATTTGGAAAAAGTACAGACTACATCTGTAGCTTTTATTTTTCTGTATCTCTATTCTAAGGTGGACATCTCCACTCAAGGCCACTTCAGGACAGCTGACAATGGGTGAATATAACATGGTGGTTTAAGACCTAAGAATGATAGCACATGTTAATGTATATGGCAGACAGTGTTATCAGGGCCAAAAACAACGTAAGTGCCAAGATCTAAGCACATCCACAGGCTTCATTGTCCCTTTCTGCTGCTGTACTGTTCCAGTATTTCTGGATCTAAAATCAAAACAGAAACACTTGAATGTGCAATGGCAAAAGTCCAAACAATAGATATTTATTTCCAGAATTTTGATTTCTGAAAAAATTCATTAATAAAAAGAATAAAAAGTCAAAACATTTTCTTGTTTGAAAAATTTGTTTCTGATCCATCCTACCACAACAGGAGAGGAATTTATTAAAAATAAGAATCTGTTTAAAAGAGGCATGATTAATCAATACTTGAAATATTAATAAAGCTTTCACGATGTGATTCATTTCTAGTATCTCAATTTAACCTTCACTAACAATTACTCTTTATCTAGCTAGCATTTCATCCCCAAAGCTTAATGATGATCCTGTATTCAGAAGCAATCACAGGTTTGATAGTTAAAAACAGCTAGTATTACCCCTTGATTCTCACTGAGACACACACAAAAAAAAGAACCAACCAAACAAAAAAAAGTAACCCAATGGTGTGTATTAGACTTCAAAGGACTGTCTGATGATTTATGATATTTTATGTAATCAGTAAATAAAAACATTATCAAAAAGCAACAATGTCATTGGCCATGTTTGTTCCTCTGTTTTCTGTTACAGAAAGTGACAGATGTACTTCATTCAGTATGAAGCTGCACTGAAAGCTAATATACCTTATATTTTCAAGTTGTAATAAAACAAGTTGTAGCAACAACTCTGAGTATACAGATTTTCATTTTCTCTTTGGGATTAAATAATCCAAAATATTATTAGTTACAGTACATATGAATACTTCTCAAGAGGATTTAATAGTAGAAATAAACATACTAGAACATAGAAAAAATTAATAAATAGTGGTAAGACAAAGACTTTTTTTAAATATTTTAGGATACAGGGGAAATACTGTAGGCATAAGCAGATAATACAGTTGATTAATTCTAGCTCTTTTATCAGTGATGATGGAAAAAACAAAAATCAGAAAAACTGCGAAAAGTTTTCCATTCGTTGTATATCTATCATGATTAAGATCTTAAAAAATTACTGTTTCAGAACTTCAGGGTGATGAAAATACAATAATTTTTGAGATTATTTTTTTTTTTTTTTTTTTTTTTTTTCAGTATTCAGGTCTGGCCAAAGTCTTGGAATGCCAGTTAGGTGTTTTTTCTGCTGGGAGACGGGGGGAGGGGGGGGGGGCGGGGAGGGGGGGGCTAGTTTGTGGCTTTTTTGGTTGTTTTTTTTTTTTCCCATTTAAGGGTTGTAAAAGGTTGTTCTATACTGGAAAAAGTACCTGCGTAAATTCAGTTTCCTAATGCATAACCAGGTTTCAAAGAAAGAACCTACCTCTTACATTACAAATATGTTTTGGCTTTCATATTCTAGAAAGCAGTTTTCAATAGAGTGGGCTGGTTTATAATGTAAAGACCATATGTTCACTTTTTGTCCCTGCATATAACACAAAAAACAGGTTTAGAGACCAGCTTAGCACTAGTGCCTGCAATGTTTTGAGCATTATACCTTTTTTTTTAAAGGCCACCATCTGGTAATTTCTCTCAACAGTCTACCTGCAATTGTGAACATCCAAAACACAGCAAATTCTAAGGAAAAAAAGACCACAGAATCTGTTTTCATTTTGGAGTTTTATATGTCTTACTGTACCTCATTACATCTGTGGCTCTACATTTTCAGTGTTACAGGAACAATATGTCATATCCATGCTAAAAGAACTGCTAGGTGTAAGTCTGTTCACTTCTCCATAACTTAGCTAGGCTTGCTGTGCTTCAGCTTTCACGTGTGATTTTTAATCATGGAAAGAGAGATGATCTGTGTGAAAATATATTTAAAACAGATGATGCAATAGTTTCTAAGCAAATACTGAATTTATTTATTGTCATTTCTACTATTTGTTGTTTCCGAAGTCAGCACTAGAAGTGACTATTAACTTAACATGTACCTAGCTCATCTGAAACAACTCTAGAATATATTCTTGATCTCGCACAAAACAAAAAAAAAGTTATGGAACTTTCTTTTCTCCAAATGTTAGAAATCTTCCCACCCAAATGAAGGAAAAGGGAACCTGAAGCACAGAACATCAAGAATGTGAGACAGCTCCAAGCACTGCTCAAAAGGTGGTAAGTGCAGAGGCCACAAGAGTTCATGGAGGCGACAAATGACAGTTTGTAAGAAATTATTTTTCTTTCTAGGGATGGGACAGGCAACAAATTGGGAAAATCTGATGCATAATCCCAACTCCTTTCCAGAGGAACTTTTCCTCTCCACTGCTAAATGCACACTTTGTGTATAGGTGGACATGCCAGATGAATGGAAAAGGAAGAGAGACACCAGCTGCAAATTCAGACATGTTGTGAAAACTGGTACTGTGAGCTTCTGGCAGTCATTGAAGCAGACTCCAGACCACCCTTAATGTATTATAGCTCTAGGTTTCCATACTACCTCTTTTACCCCCTCTCATTTAAGTTCCTCCTGTCTGCCTGACATACCCATCATTTCCTTAATAACTTAATTGGTGATAGCCAAACAGGAAGAAGACTGGAAATATTTTTACTTTAGTGGACTATTGTTTAAGCAGAGCCTACGTCACTTCCTCATCATGTTGGGTCACTCACGAACCTGCCAAAGACAACAAAGCCTATCTGATTTCTTAGGACACCTTCTTTCTCGATTAGGGTTAGAGGGAAAATTGCTCTTGACCTCTTTTTGTCAGTAAACTATCTGTGCTACCTGAGATTAACTTCCAGACTAGCCTGAACAGAATCCAGCTTATCTTCTTCCAACTATCTCAAGCACACAGACAAAAAATCTTTATATATTGATGTAAGCAACCATCAAGGCAGCCTGGTTGGAAGGGGAAAATTACCAAACAGAAGAAATTGCGGAAAAATACTAACAGAAATAGGCCTCACAGCCTTAAACTGCAAGCTTGAGGACTAGGCCTGTGAACCAGAAACTGAAAAGTGCAGCTGGCCTCTTGGAAGTGTATCCAGAGTACCTAGAAACCAGAGACATCCTGAGATACCACTGATAAGGACAAAACCAAGGGACTGTAATGGCAACTTATTGCCTGAGAAGGTGGAATGCTACCCAGAAAATGTAAAATTGCTCTGAAAAAGCAAAAAACATCATCATCTATTGGATGTTACAGATGAAAAATAGAAATTAACAGTATCTGTTGGTTGCTTGAAGTAGGATGTCGTACAGCCTCTTGCATCACTATATTAATAAACTAACTTCAGTTTTTACCCGAAGTGGAGCCTCTGTCTTTCCCTGAGAACTTTATGGTCAAATTCCACATAAAACTTCTATGAAATCTTGGACTCTAACACTAGACTTTGTTCTGTTGATAATTTTTGACATGAGATGCTGCTTTTTATTGTTTTGGTCTGTCCTCACTTCTTTTGGGGAAGGTTAGGTACCCTTCTGGGATCAGTTTCTCCTTCCTCCTTTTGGGATTGTTTGGCTCCTTCTGAAATCTGTCTAATTTGCTTCATGTCAATATTATATAAATAATATTTATTTGCTATATAACAGTAGAGAAAATGGGCTCAGGAACAAGAATGGGCTCTGACACTTACTGTCATGTAAAAGCTTATGTCTGGATCTTTGAGGTTTATCCTCCAAAAGAGGCTGGGCTGGACACATTCAGGGGATCTACAGAGAGCGACACTTCAGTTTGTGCTAAATTCTGAACCTTGTCTGGCAATTTGAAGTGTTCATTGTCCTTTTCCAATTCTCTTGGTTTAAAACCATTAAGGTTTACTTCACTCTCTTTTTTTGAACTGCCTAAAGTTGCTTGGATGCATTTAGAATTTCAGCTGCAATAACATCATATGTCAATAAGTTCCACAATTTATTAACGTATTATTATTAAAAAAAAATCATTTTAAAAAAATATCTGTCTTTTATATGAATAAAAGTAGGGATTAATAGTCCCTTATCTTTTTCATACCACATGCATTTCTGTACATATCTATCATAATTCCTTCAGTTATCTTGGTCTTGCCTTGAATGGTTTATTCTCTCATCAGTTTCTAAAGAAATTACTTTGATTATCCTCTTTCCTTCTTTGATTATCCTCTTTCCTTTTTCTAGATTTTTGATGCATGGGGCAGGGAAGGGACAGAATTACATGCAATATGATAATGATCAGATATACCATCAAGTATTTAAATTGCAAAACTATATTTTATTTCTGTCTTTATTTACCTCCAAATAAAAGACAATGTTTGATTTGCCTTTGCCTGTTTGCCCATGTTTGGAGCCACTGGACCTGACAAAGTTGATTCCATGCTCTCCTATGCATGGCTATAGCTAGTTTTCTTCTTAATAATCATAAACTTCACAGATAATTCAATAAAGTGTTGAGAACTCTGGTCTGATCTAGCAAACTATCTTTAAACTCTAGATTAGGTTTGGATAGTTAATTGGATTAAAACCTGTTTTCAGCGGAACTGAACACACAATGCATTAGTTTTAGACATTTTTTTATTTATAATTATCAGACTATAAATAATCCTAACATTATCAATGCTGAGTGTTTTGGATGTTCTTATTTTTTTTAATACGTTTGTAAAAGCCTACTGAAATCTCCATTAGTGACTAACGTGGTGTCATTTAGTCAGGTCTTTTCAGCTAATATTCCACAGTTATCACACTGACAAAACATGTTCTTTGAGGAGCTTGGTTCTGTGAGATGGTGAATACCCTTAATTTAGCATCTGTGTTCAGGTGGCTAGTATGTTACAGGAAGCCTGCTTATCTAAGAAACTTCTCAAATGTATTCTGTTCTGAGATGTTCTGATTTTCTTGTTTTAAGAGGAAGAATACTATGTTAAAATACTGGTTTAATTAAACACACCATATTTTCAGAAACCTGGCAATACGGTGGAATTTTATGATTTAACTTAATATGCTGCTGTATTCACTTGAAATCTATTAATAGGCATCATCTAAAATGCTGAGACCTTTCATCAACTATCAATGAATGCATCTTAAAAAAAAAAAAAAAGCTGATACACATGCAGCATGAAGAAGAAAAAACTGTGAAATTCAAGATTCACATGATTAAATAGGAATGACACCGATTTATGTTGTATTTTTACTTAAACTACAGATTTTTTTAAAGAATATTTTGGTTCCTTAAATGATAGAGGGAGAAAAGTATAATTTCTTTATTTCTTTTGTTTATTTAGTGACTTTTCTGTGGCTACCATACATTCAAAAAAATACTAAATTTGTACACTGTGAAAGCATTATGCAGTTCATCCCAGTGGAGGGAAATTAATCATATTGGCCAGGCACTATAATAAACTTTCAGAAACAGAGAAACAGATAAAAAACCAATGTTTCCAACTTTTACATTTTAACCTAGTGATATAATTAATTGTATTTTGGATATTCTGTGTCAAACTTTCAGGTACGTTGACCAAATTACTAAGTTCTACACAGCCTCCTTATCCACAACCAACCTCTTGTTCCTATATCCATAAAAGTTAATATGAAGCAAACACGGGCTCTGTTTGAACATAAAGATTATTTATCTCCATAAATAGGTTGAAGTAACATGTGCCCTAGAAAAGAGAGTACTCTTCCTAAACACATTCCTCAAGCTTAATATCTTGATTAATAAACTCTTTGAAAAGCTGTTTCTATTTCCAAATCTCCTTGTCTTCACAGGATATTCTTTTCACATTATAGTTGAACCTATCCACAGTAATCCACCCATATTTTCACATATTCAAGCACCTGATAACAAACTGGTAAGGTGGGATTAGTCCAAATATCTTTCTATAGGATCCTTGATGCTGCTGGGTTTTTGACACTGAATAGTGAGAGAAGAAAGCAGCTGAATCCACAGGTGACTTGGATCATTATTAAAGAGGTTTCAAAAACCTTATCATAATCACGTCTTAAGGACTGCATGATTTTGAAGCTGCATACTGAAGCTACTGATTCATTTACCAGTTCTATTACTCTTACCTTTTTAAGTCAGTTATTATTGTGTTCAGATCCCTGGAACTAAATATTTTGTTGTATCTACTATCTGTAATGCCAATTTAAAATTCAGATTCTTTCAGTATTGGATGCTGCTTACTATGTTTAATCTGGTACTTTAAAAAATGTGACTCTGATTGTACACTTGGGACCTCTCATTGCCACTATAACACAAGTGGGTAATAACAAAAATAATGCATTTTACTACATGTTTAATAGAAATGATAGTTAAGAAATTATGCAGACAATTGTTAATATTTTGTTTTCTTCTGTTAGAATATACAATCAGGCTTTCTTACTTTTTAACGTACAATAAAATTCTGCTTTTAATGGGTTCACCATGGAGTTTTTAAAATAAAATCACTCTTTATTATTTCTTCTATGATAATTTTAGAATTTAGAACAGATACCTCCCTGTATCCTTGTAACCTGTGTATTTCTGTTGTGTTTGGGTACTCATACAGTCCACAGAAAAGTCTTCAAGAAAAATTAAGGTATTTTAAGTTAGCAAGACATTGAACATTCAGCTTGTCCCACAGAGACAGCTGTAGAATGCCTGTCTTCAACTTAATTTACCATAATTTTCCTTCCTTAACCCAAAGACATAGGAAAATAATGATTACTCAAAGCTGTCCTGAAGTTTGGAAAATGATGTAATTCCTAAATCGTAGTTCAGGGCATAGTTACATGAAAAATGCAGTTTATCACATTGCGCTGCAATTCATCATTAGGATATTACTGCATAAATCTGGAACATATATCAATACAATTCTAAGCAGAGGTTTATGTTTAGTCCACCAAATCGATTTTATATACAACTTAAGTTGGCCTCTGCAGCCTTTTATGAAGCAGTGATCTTCATCACATCATGTTATGTCATGTGAGATGGTTGCTGAACTTTTTTCAAAATGACAGAAATAGTCTTCACATATATAGTAGTTTTCTTACTTGTTATACTTTTCAGTGATGAAAAAATCTGTAATCCTGTAAGACATAATAAGGCATAATATGCTAAAGCGTGAGGACAGTGTTGTATGCAAAGCTAACTCATAGCCCTTTAATTATAGTCAGTCCTATTGGACATGTATTTAGAAAAAAAAATGACAAAACTATTATGAATTGAATAAAAACCTCTGTGGTTTCAAATCCACATTTGCATGGAGAATTTAACTAAGCATAGAAACAAATCATGCAGTGGTGTATGTTTGGAATAACAAACTAAGTGCAGCAACACACTATGACAAAAATGATCAATATTAATCCTAAATAGTTTTGATACAATTTTTTTTCTAACAGAATATTCAAGTCACTAAGGATGGGTTTCAATGTCTTATTAACTACAGTCTAGTATACGCGCAAACAAAAATAATGAAGTGACTAAGTGTATACAGTCAAATTCCATTTTCAAAAGTGGCATAGATACAGTGGGCAGATTGTAAAATGTGCTTGGGTGCCTAACAATGCAGTTTCTATATAAAATTTCACAATGACTTGATATCTAACTGCCATTGGTTTCATATGGCAATTGAGACCTATAAATCATTGTGGTATCTGCTTATGTCATGATGATCTGCAGGAAGTCTAAACACATGAAAAATATGCCCACATAAGTAAACAGAAGCAAATTTTAAAATTACTAGTTCCCTTTTTATTTCATTGTTGTTCCCTCTAAAATATTTTTTTTCATTTAATTTGCTATTGTAGGTAAAGCAATGTGTCATTTAACAGGGTAAATCACATCTGATTAGCAGAATCCAATGCAACGAATGAATTGACACAGCTACACTGAAGCAAAATTGCTCATGAGTTTGAATACTAAATTCATGTAATTTTAAAATTAAAATTAAATCTGAACATATATGTTGAGCAATTAACTCAATGAAATCTGTTAAAGTGTCTACTGACTGACTGACAGGCAGAATCACAACTGCAAGGGCAGTCACAAGACGAGCTTTCTACAAATTGTAATTCATTAATATTTTTCAATGTTCTGCATACTTCCATTTATTTTAAAAATAAAATTTTCCTAGCTGCCTTTAGAAAAAAATGAGAAAAGCATTTATATATTTTATATATAAATACCTAAATCAGTTTATTCTTTAGATCTACTCTATACTGTTTAGTAGCTGTGTCTCAGCGCAGTTCAGTTTGTTTCTTTTTGATTTTCCCTAAAACAGTATTAAGCAAAATCTTTCTGTCAGCACAACACATTTGCCACTAGATTAAAAGACCTAACTGTTGCAACATACATAGAAAAGAAATACTAAGTCAGCAATATGATCTGAAATGATGAAAGCAAAAAATTTCACTCTAACAGTAATATTTCCAAGTAGTGTGCATGGAAAAATAGTACAAATGCGCAGAAAGGTTAACTGAACCTGGCTATACGGCATATGTATCCTGGCTTTATCAAACTGAACTATAATTCATTGTTACCAACACCATACCATACTCAAAACTCTTAACTTTGTTTTTTCTTTCTTTAAAAATTTTGTAACTTTGAAGATATTTAGTGCCCAAATAAATCAGAATACATTAGATAAAATAGATACATTAGATCTAATATAGATATATCACAATACATCAGCACTAAATTCTGTCTGATTATCTGTATTTTTTGTGTTTTTGGAAGATAATGCTTTCATCTGCAATTGTAGAATATCTTCCCCCTCAGAAAATGAGAAATTTTGGTGTTCCCCATGTTACAGCAAGAAAAAAGGCGGAAGCAGCAAAAAGAGAAATAGCTATGTACAGAACATTTTTTGGCCCTTAGACATGTGGCTTAATGGCTTAATGGCTTCCCCCCACCCCCCCAACCCCCTCATCACACAGACAGGCACAATGACTTCCTTTTAAGACCTTCAGTGCTCAAAATTTTGAAAACTCATCCCACGTTATTTACCCAAGTACAGATTCAGCGAAGCATTTGATTGTAAAGATCCAAAACAGAATATATAATTAATAAATCTGAAATCTAATATACTATGTCAAATATATCAATTATCGTTTCAGGAAAGGCTGGACAGGACAGGACAGATTTGCCAAAAATAGACTCTATTTAGTAAATACTGGTCAAAGAATATTCTGCCACAACTTAAACACAATGAAAACAACATGGATGTGCACAGGAAAACTACAACAGCTTTAAATCAGTATTCTAGATACCTACACAGTTGTACTCCAATAGAAGAAAAAAAATGTTTTGGTTTATTCCCTGTAGATCTTTAAAGTTTCATTTAAACAGTTTAAAGTTATAGTTAAAAACATTCAATGCTTGCAAAAATAACTAAATTTAAAGGCTATTGAAGCATATAGTGTCCATTTTTTACTTTTTTGTTTTATTTTGTTTGTTTACTGAACGTCGCAAGACTTTTGTTTCCTGGGACTCTGATTCCTGTGGGTTTGTCTTACAGTATGTACAAAACATATAAGGGTTTCACATCAGTACAGACAATATAAGACACTTTGAAACATGCAAAATGCTATATTGAGATGTTTTTCCCCTGTAATTACATTGACTCTTTTGCATGTATTATCAAACTTTTTAGAAGTGGGAATAATATCTATCAAAATTGGTTTTCAAATGATCTAGATACCAGTTTGCCTGTTGAAACACATGATTTACATACAACTCAGTATTCAAACTCTAGCTATCTTCCAATTCAGACACTAAATAAGATCTAATCTAGGAACAGCTTTGGGATGGATAAAAGTGGAAATAGAGGATACTGAATGTCTTTGGGTGTTGAAATATACAAATTATATCATAAGAAAGTGAGCTAATAGTAAGTCTAATTAGTTTACAAATTACTGCAAACTGGTTATTCAGCTGATTTCGAGATACAATAACTTATAAGCATCAATTGTCTAACTGGCTGCCCATCAAATTAACAAGATACTAATGCGGTGGTTAGTATTATATTTATGTCTATGCTTGTAAATATCAAAAGCATGATGCTTTGTAACTGTAAAGAAACACAAAGGAAAATTATTATATGCACTTAACAGAGAGAGAAACTCTTCCAAAGAAATGGAAAAATCACTTGCCAATGTCAATTGACAGTCCAGCCTCTGTTACAGGAATTGAAACCTGAGTCAGGTAAATTGCTATCCTGCAAGTCAACACTGTAGTGTTCAATACTGAACTACTAAAGAAAAAAGGCCTATTCTGATGGCATTTTTTGCAACCTGTATCCTAGGAACAATAATTTTCCTCTTTAGCCTTCTTTCAGAAATAAACAGCAGACCCAAATGCAAAGTTCAGCTTTTGCTTTTACAGACTTTAATAGTTTTTGATTGCTGATGCACATAGTTTGCTCATTATAAATTAAACAAGGGAGACAGATTTCTACCTGAAGAAGCATGTCTGTCAAATGTGTGGTTAGCATGGTGTTTTTCATAAAATTCTGCTATGGATGGCTAACATGCTGATTAATGGATTTTAAGGACGAGTTTGCAGTTTTGAAGGATAAGTACTCTTTCCAATTTAGCAACAAAAAATTGTGAAGATTTTTTCCTCCTGAAAATATATGCACATTTATTTAGAGTTGGTGTATTAATAAATGACAACTGCTACAGAAAGTAGTCTAGCATTAAATTAAATACATTTCATGACCCGCTCACTCAAAATACATTATCTTTTTATATATTATGCATGCAAATATAATGACACTACATAAATGACAGTCTTAAAGTCCCATGCAAAAAGGAAAGCCTGTTTGTCTGATGAGTTAAAATAACCTTGAATTATTTATAAAAAAAATACTGTTTGATATTATTATAGTATTATGTAATTGGTTCAGAATATAAAGGTCTTTGCTTTAAAGAAAAAGAAAGAACAAAGGCTGCTTGTCTATTCATCAGAAATTATCAACAAAGGATTATTAGGATATTTTAGTGCAAGTTATAGGACCAATAACAGAAATCAAGTCTGGAAGGAACTCTTTAAGACACTCCTTGCCCTAGAACAGTAATAATTTTGTAATCCATGCTTTTGAGATGTTTTTGTTACAGGTCCTAAATAATGGAGTTCCTACTACCTGCCAATATACACTCTATTGAAGTTATATTTATTGTCTAATCAAAATCTCACATATAATTTCATTACTTCTTCTAGCTACCATGGACAGGAAAAATCAGCTTACTCTTTTTGGAGCAGTCTACCAGGTTTTTAGTTGGTGCTATGTGTTCCTGTTCAATAAATCTTTTAGATAACAGAACTCCAGGTGTTCCAGTCTGTTCTTATTGATTCAGTTTTCTGGAGTTCTAAACTGATTCCTTGTGCTTCTCTAGGCTTTCCAAACATCTAATCTTTTCCCTAGAGGTCAATTTCAAGAGATTATGTCAGTACTTTATGTGTCAAGATGGCTATTCCTTCCTACATATTTCTGGAACTTTTAATTCTAAATGCATTTTTTTTTAAATGTATTTTTGCTAAAGTACATCGTTGTATATGGTAAGTCCAACATTTGCTATAGTACTTTAACCCTGTGTTGAGCATTAATGAAACCCCACCAAGCATGGGGAAACATGTAAAAACATTTTTTGTTCTTCCTAATTGTTAGTTAATTGTAGGAGATTTTTGGATCTATGGGAATTTCACACTGGATACCATTTGGTATCTGTTTTGAGAGTAAGCCATTAGCAGCTGTTCTTTCAGTAAGATTACCCAAACATTTTTTTTATCTTTGTTATGGAACTTTCACTTAGACCACCATGCTTCCCAGTTTAGCTTAGGAAAATATACAGGATGATGACAAAAGCCTATCACAGTGATGATAGTGATAAACACTATTTTTCTTTCTCTGAAAGTTTTGGTAGCCTGCTCTAGAAGGAAATTAAGATGGTTTGACATGACATGCTTAGAATAAATTCAAGTTGTCTGGGTTTCTTCCACTTATTTTCCTCCATCTGTGCAAATACAATTTATTTTATTATCTGTCCCAGTGTTTTTCTAAAAACTGTAGTTACTGTGGCATGTCTATAATTTTTCAGCTGCTCTTTCTAAAAGCCTGAAATATATTCATCATTTTCCAGTCTTCTGGAACCTCATCTGTTCTATACCTGTTCTCAAAGATAAGTGCTAATGAATGCTTGAATGTGTCAGATATTTGAAAATGCCTATTTTTTCCAAGTAGTCTCCAACTGTTCCCTTCCCATCGTACCCTGAGGTCTTATACATGCTCATCTCATGCAGCTGTCCCTGCAGTGGACTTTTAGGAGATCTAAGGTAGTGAATGATTCCACTCTGTCATCATTGTGTGCTAACAGCTTTGCATTTCCTTTGATAATTAAATAATATACTTACTTCCTCTGCTATTAAAAATGGATTTACAAATTATTTATTTGCTCTTAAATTATTAATATGAATTTAAGCCTGATTAATCTGGTATCTAGTTTTTATTTACCAAATCCTACAAATGAAGAGCCTGAAAATGTTGAAAACTCTATCAACAGAAAATACTTAAACCATTCTAATAACAAAGCATGACTTATAAAGAGAACATTTAAAGACTAAGGAAACAATGGCAGGTTGAGGGTATTTTTTTAGGTTCAAGGAACTCTGTATCAAGCATTGAAAACAAGCCGATTGAGAGACCACAGTAAAATGGTTGAAAAAATTATTCTCAGTAATTATTCTCAGCCTCACAGCTGGAAAATACTTTCTTCTTGCCCACTGCTCCTAAACCAGAAGCTACCTCTCCTCACTACTGAGAACAATTTAGTACTTTGCCCTATTTTGGAGCAGAAGCCAACAAAGTGTTTGGGAACATCAGAGTAGCAAGCCTGCACATGTATCAGCCCTGGAATACCACAGATAATTTTTAAGCATAACAAAGGATGTTTCATACTTTTCCATAAATGGAGAAATGTCACTGTTTGAAAATATTAGCCAATACAACACACACACACAGAGTGACAAAACCATATCATTTCTTGGATTAGTAGTGGTAGCTAAAATTTCATGCCAGATACACACTTTATTACAATAATCATCAAATAATTTTTGCCCCTGTACTCCCAAATATACAACTTAACATAAGGAAATTCATTTTACTCACATTTGCTAATGCCGCCTTCCAGGATATTTAAGTATTTTAATAATAATGTAAGTTAAAATTTTGTTTCTTTTCATGCTGAGAAAAGCACGCAGTCTTAATATTTTTATTAAATAGATTGCATATTTTGTAAAAAAACAGTCAAAACAGTTATTGTTTTGCATCTTTTCTGAAACTACTACACTGTACTCAGTAGAAAACAAAGTGATCAGATTTCGGTTAAATAATTGTATGTTAAAGAACTATAACAACTTGTTTTTCTAGTATTATAAAGAAGTGATTTTTTTTTTCTGTATAAAACTTTTAAAAACATATTCCAAGCTATATGAGAATTTCATTATTTCCTAGGATATTAACAACTTTCAATAATGCAATTGCAAGTCAAATTCTAATGATATTTAAAATATCCTAAATAGAATTTAGAATGCATCCTTTTCTATGCATCTGTACATTTGGCGATGCATCTAGACAACTTTATTGAACTAACACACTGATTATTTTAAGACAAAATAAAGTCACTTGAGCTTTCTAAGAAGTTTAACAAAAAATAGTGTGTGTAAAGAGGCGGATAAGACAAATGATCAGGTAATGCTCAGCAATGTATCTTCAGTGTGGTGGACAAAGCTAATAAAATAATATGTTAATAAAAATTAATCATGGTATATGTAGGCTTCAAATTAGAATTCAAAGGTACAGGTTGAATGATAGTCTTTAGCACTAGGTCAATATAAAAAGGGCAATTTTTCACTTGAATATACAATAGTTCATACTGAAGCGACGCAGGTTTTAACAACATGTAAAGTACAGTAACAGCTCAGTATTTACAGAAGTAGAAACATGAATGGAAAAATCCTATACATGATTTTATAGGTATATGTTAATTGATGTGTCAAACATTTCTTATCAAAGGAGGAGCAAGGATTAGCTAGTTTTTGTAAAGTAAGATCTGCTTAGAATCAATGCAGTCATCATTCAGAACTGTCAGGTACACTATCCTTGTAGCTTTGCTAATATTCAGGTTTCTTATTCCTTCTTCTGTAAATTATTAATATTTTTAGTACCTTTATATTACAGGGGAAAAAAATCTTATCAATCTACATTGTTATTACTACACTAGTGAACTAGGCTTTAAAGTCCTACAATATGCATGCGTGAATTTTAAAGGACTGTTTCTCCCACAGACGCTTTAAAATTCATTTGGAAATGCTGGAATCCTTTAATAACAACATATTAGATAATAATATATGAGTAGGGAAATGTCAAATAAAAACATAAGGTAATGTTTTTGATATTAATAAGATGAATCTGAGACATGGTCATATCTTTTAATTAAATTACATTGAAAAAGCTGATCCGGACTTAGTTAACTTTCAAGGACCACACAAGAAGTTCCCTTGATTAAGCAGAAGATCAAAGAAAGAACCAAATAATACAGGCTTGTAAATTACTTAAAAGTTGTTTTGATTAAAGAATGTTACCTAATATTCAATTTAATTGTGTTAGAGGAAGCACCCCACTGATAATAAAGCTGGGAGATATAATTAGCATGTCCTCTATAAACTGTATCTATATTTGACTGATTTTATGCAGTTCTGGACACATACTTGCACTACACAGACTTGGGGGAAAAAAAGCTACTTTAATTTTAAATTTATGCATAAAAATAAGCTTTTATTTAAAGGAAGGAAGGGAATGAGGAACCGGAAAAACAAATCAAAACCAAAAGGCTTTCAAATTCTATATATTTCTCACAGGTATGTCATTAGAAAGAAGGGTTCCATTATCTTTAGTTTGGTTTTATCCTCAGGGTTATCTGGTTGTTGACCTTTTTTGTTGTTTTTTGGGTTGGGGGGGGGGGGGTTAGACAAAAACTCAACACTAAAATTCATTTAATGAGAAAAAATACTTGCACCAGGCATTGATCATTAAGATTTTCTATAGTGAATTTATGTTGAAATTGAAGCACCATATTATTCTGTTTTATTAAGATTCTACTTGGAACATTTTAAGACTTCTGTAAAGAGAAACTTTTTTTTTTTTTTTTTTTTTTTTTGGAACTACTAGAGATGGAAAAAAAATAGAAAGTTTTGTTCTACAGCAGAATGTTAGAAGTAATCCTGTTTTATCCTTTTATACCCTAGCTTGCACCATCTGTAAAAGCATTTGCATGATTATTCCAGGCCAAAGGATACCACATTAATATTCAGCATCCCACTCTATAAAGAGCTGAGGAACCTTTACAAGTCTCTGTTTTTTCATTCTGTTTTCCAGGTTGAATGTGACTGCATCTCTGTGTCACAGCCTGACTTTACATTCCTAAAAATAAATGACTTGTGATAGGAGCAGGGTCCTTGAACAGTCTGAGAAGTACACACACCAGTCAATTCTCTCAAACCATTTCTTGATAACATTCTAGAAATAAAGCATATATTGTTGTGGTCAAGGCTGCTTCATTTAGTTATGGCATAGAGTTTCTTCATCTATCCCTGCTTTACTGATTTACGTATTTGCTTCAGATTTGGTTCTAACATTGTGCTGTATAGCTCTTCAGTCTGAGTACCTCAGCTGATAAACATTATTCAGACTGAGTGAAGCTATCATAATATATTTCTTGTATTTATTCCCAAGACTTTTGATTATGACCTGCTGCACCATAGAAATCGCAGATCTATCCATGTCTGTCTGTTAGAGCACTGGACGCACTCTAGTCTCATTGCAAAGGATCCCTTCAAGGTCTGGAGACAATTCATCCTTTCTACACACTTGTTTAGGATCTACTGTGTCTCTGTATGCATTTTCTGACTGGCTATGAACCATGCAGAAATAACTTAAAAAATCAAAGTTAATATTTAGTAACTGCATGCAGACCTTGTGCATATCAACAGTACATGGAATTCTACCATGTGCTTTGCTTAATATCCAAGAAAATCTTCCTACCTAGCATATAAACCAAGATTCATAATTTCTTTTGTCTTTTTTTTTTTTAAAGTAGCATTTTAATATAAAGTGTGCATAAAATCAAATATAACAACACCAAAAGTCACTGGGAATTTCAGCATGAATGAATGTTAAGCGCATCTTTCTTAGTATGTAGTGGATTATAAGCAAATCTCTCTTGATTGTTTGCTTTCTCCTGAACTCAAGGGCATTAGCTTTAATTGCTGCTGAAGGAGAAGAAATAAGAGGAGAAGAAAACTTTGATTTCTACTTGGAATTATTATTATTATTAAATTATTATTTACCTTTCAGTTTCTCATAACTGATGGAAATTGAATGGCAGGCGGTAAATTACAGTTTCTTAACTGAGATCACATCTTTTAATTTCGTAAGGATTGATCCACTTCCAAAAGGTAAATTAATAATAATTTATATTGCTATAAATTGTATTCAGTCTTTCAACATAGCACTTCCCGTTTACTTCATTCTGTTTTGTGGAGTAACATCAATCCTCCTAAAACATCTACTGGAGTAGAAATTTCCATCTTGGGAAACTACCGTGTCTTTAATAACTCTTACAAGAAGTAGTACTGTATAATGTTGATTGACATGAAAATTGGGTGTTTGTTTGTTTTTTTTTTTTAAACTAGTTTATTTCCCAGAATCTATTTGACTTTTGCCTTTCCTGTTTCTGTATTGACCACTAAAATATAATTGATCTTCTGCCTCAAAATTCCTGCTGTTTCATGAGCTTTATTACAATTTAACATAATCTATTTCCCACTGATGTTGGAAAACATAATAAGGTCACAGCAGGGAAGCTTTAGCTTCATTAAAGCACATTATTATAAAAAATAAAATGGTCTAGGTTAAATTGGTTTTGTCCTTGTGGTACAGTTTGCATATATCCACATTAATCTGAGCATATAAAGCAGCAATAAATTTGCTAGGCCAATTACATTACAAATGAGTCTCCTTATCTTTCATTTTGCCATGGGAACCTCTAGTGGCAGATGGAGATGTCAATGCTTCATGCTCCAGATTATATCTACCTTTGTTGGGTAAAAAGATACTAAACCTCCCTGCAAGAACCGAAAGCCAAATCAGTAAAACCTTCATTTCTGTCTCTAAATTGATTTGAAGACTTTGCCTGTGTCCAGCAAATGTACATGTCAGAATTATTTAAAAGAAATGAATAAGCAAATAAATTAATTTAAATGTTGACCCTCTCAGACTTTCATTTATCATGGAAACCCATAATAGAGGGACTGTACACAAAGGTTTAAGACAGAGAATCAGTGATTTTTCTATTAATCTAGTTTAACTGATACTAAAAGTTGACATAATGAATTACAAGTTGCAGGCAGGAAAGCTTATCAATTCATTAAAACTTTCAGGGTTCTCTCCTCTCTCTCTCTCTCTGCCTTCAGCTGCCGGCAAAGGATAAGCTTTTGCAGTTCAATTTTTCAGTTTATTTTTGACTGCTTTTAATTAAATTTGATGGCCTGCTTCTGCACAAGTGAAGTTATTGGAGTTCCACAGCACTTTGCTGTTGTAATGATGGCTCCCTTGATGTCTGTTCATTATTAACTGCTTTTCAAAAGTGCTTCTTTCAACTCTCATTTTATAAATATTTAAATAACTGTGAATTTCTATAACATAAATATCTGGGCACTAGCGATAGGAATTCTATTGCCCATTTAAGAAGTTTTACATAGTAATATGATTTTTAAATAAAGTTATACATTATAATGTTAATTGGGAAAGTGTTGTCCCTAAATCATGTTACTTGTAAGTGTCAGCACAAATTGTAGTCATATTTCAAAGCAGCGGTAATCGATGAATTAGTCAGTAGTTTGTGAACTATTGCTTATGTGGCTCTATTTTACACACATCTTAATTATTCAGAGCAACAGGCAAATAAGTAAATAATACAAAAGAAAACAGAGCACTTCTGATCTTTGCACTATGAGTGATATCATTTGGATTAACCTCAGTGCCTTCTGAAACACATTTCCATTTTTAATAAAAAGTTAACAGGAAAAGAAAAAGTAGACCAAAAGAAAGGAGTTGGTTCATTTGGGGATTTTTTTGGTTGGTTGGTTGGGTTTTTTTGGGTTTTGTTTTGTTTAGTTTTGTTTGTTTGTTAGTGTTGGGGTTTTTTTAATTACTAACACTTTGACTAATGTGAGACAATCAACTGCTTACAGTTAAGTCTGGTGAAAAAATTAAGAGCCCTAAAATCTTCCAACGGGACTTAGTTCTTAAAACAAAAGACTTCTCTTTGCTGTTTCATGGGTCAGTTACTTGCCCCATCTCCCACGGGCAGGGGGCCTTAAAGGAATATAATATTCTTCTAAACATTAAAGAAGAGAATTTGCACACTCTTTCTCATGTTGACAAGTGCTTTGTTCTGCAACGAGTCACACTGGCTTCAGTGAAAATTCTCTGAGAGGAGGGATGCATTCAGTATGAATAACAGAGACAAAATGTGGTACAGTACTACTCAGCAGTGAACCAATATTTCCTTTTGAATACAGAAAAACAGGAGAATAAGAGGCAGTTTGCTATGTAGTTCTGGAAGCTTAGAATCATTTTAGGACATTCCATTCTAGAAAAAAAAAAAATAAATTGTAAAGTGTCTACATCTTTGGCAAAAGATGCACCTATTGCATTGCATAGGACTACTAGTTGAGAAATCTAGAAAGGCAAGTAGAACCTCTTTTTTTTTTTTTTTTTTCTTCCATATAAGCTGCTCTCTGCTCATATTTATACTATCTCAAATTTTAAGGATTATTTGCTGCTGCAAGTTCCTCATGTAACTTTATTACTCATTTAAAAGAACATTTTCTTTCCGACACCTCTAATAAAATAAAACAGTACTCATACCTGAAAAGTAGAAATTCTTATTAGCTAGACCTATGGTTTACATGATCAAAGTATGTGTGTATACTCCTGTTTTATACAATCATTCTGATGGAGCCTTTCTATATAAATACACTTTAAAATAATTTAAAATTCTCAAAAAAAGTAAATTTAAAGTGCACCTAATTCTTCTAGAGACATTCAGAAATCAAACAACCAAAGTTTCATTAAGATTAATTTAGGTTGTTGCTTGAACTAAGTCTACACTGGACATGCTCACATGACAACTGAAAATAAAAGGCATAGAAGTTCTCCTACATGTCAGCTGAGAAAGGCACCGCAAGTACAGCAATGAAGCTACTCTTACATGAATGTAACACAGCCAGCTAATTCATATTAGATTTAGTAGTGACAGCTATGGTAAATGTGGTCTTAAAGACCTTTGTCCAGGTTAATCTACACACACCTCCAATATTCTTTACTTTCTACATATTCAAGGCTATGGAAGAAGTTTCAAATAAGTCAATTGTCCTCTGTTCTTTCACCTTTTCTAAATCTTGATATTCCTTGATATATTGCAGACGTGAAAGATGTGACACCCTTAATTTACTCGCTTTTCATAGTTTAATATTTTCAATAATGTTAATATAGCCCCTTTGACTTGTCTGCAGGTGTTATCCCATCTGTCACACACAAATTCTTCAGAAGTGTCATACTACTGCAGGAAATCTGTCCATCATGATCCCGCTGCCCACTACCACAGAAAGAATGCCAGTTTTCTGTCCCCACTGATTCTTTTACCTTCTACAAGGACTACCTTAAACACATCAAAGAAAGTATAAACTGGGGAATTTCCTGTACGTTAGTTACAGCTGGCTAGGACCACTTTTCTTCTAAGTTCAACCAAGTTTTATAGGAAGAATAATTTTTTCTAGCCGTTCCCTAATAAAAAGACAACTTTAGGTTTAAAGTAACAATTGCAAAGTTTCCAAAAAATTGGCAAATCTTCTTAAGGATTTCATTAATTATTTAATGTGAACAGCTGCTATCTTTCCAGCTAATAGTGCACAACCTTTCTGGTCATCCAGGACAGGGACATACACTACCACCTCTTTTTTTACAGTTTGATTAGACCTAATTAGCACATAGAATCTAAGCTGAACATCCATGCACGGTGGTTCCAGGCCATGTGTCTTTTGCAGCCCTGAGGAGCAGAAGACAGCAGCTGTAGTGAACAGAAAGCTATAGTTTCAGTCTGAAGAGTTGGACAGTGGAACTAAAATCTATGTGTGAAAATGTAATCTAGGAACCTATTATCCAGTCATCACCCCTCAGTCTCCTCTTTGCTGGACAACGTGAGTCCTCACATTTGGAATTTATAGTAAATACTTGTATATCTGTCTAAGAACTGTACTGTGGTCCACACAAACTAAACACTCTGTTTGCATAAGACCTTTCAGTGATGAGTGAATAGGACAATACTGAGCTGATCCGTCCTGAAAGGACTGAGTTTCATGGGGAAACCTGAAACCAATCAGGTCTGGACCAAGTTTCATACAAACTTCAGAAAGGACCTCCAAAGGCAGATGAAACAAAACAGGTGCATTAGCTGCCCTCTTGGAATATTGCTGAGCTTTTCACAACCTCACTAAACGTGTTGAGATTAGAGAGGGATCAGCTGTTATATTCACTGCTATAATGCTTTGAAGCAGTGAGTGTTTAAACATGATTTTTGCTGTAGTAAGCAATGATGTGTTTGCGTGCATGTAGGCTGCTTGCTAATCTGACTGACATTATTGAATGCTAATGCTTTATTAGGGAACAGAAAGTCAGATTTAAATTGCCTTAAAAAAAGAAATGCAGAGTCAAACTACAGTGGTTTGGGAGTTTTGTAGACAGATCTGAAATAAAACGTAGGGAAGGGGTTTTTTATACAATGTTTGCTTGCATGTTTGATTTGTAATGTTATCAATGAACACAGAAGTTCTTTCCTGTGAATTGCTGCAAACATTCCCCAGCAAAGGAAGCCAACTAAACTTTCCTTCAGAAAGAATTCAATCAGCAGGTATACATCTATGGATAATAATATGTATTTTTATATGAAAATAAGAATACCACAAAGGGAAGAAGAAACCTAGCAGCTTTAAGAGTGTTGATTTTAGATTTCATTATTTATATATTTTAATTTTGGGGTCAAAAGGGGCTGTAGAAAGATGAGGTGCAGAGACAAGAATGTTTCCTCCCATTTTTTGTTCCAAAAAAAATTCCAAACTATTTTGGTGCAAGTGACATACAATCCATTCCAGCATATTTAGATTAAAACAACATAATCTTTGTGACTGCTGTTGCATTCAGTGTAAATAAATCAGCAAATGTTTCTAATTAAACATTTGTTTCTGAATTTGGATATTTGAACATTACAGAAAATTTACAGGAGGTTTATACACAAAATATAAAATCTAATCACAGCTAAGGAGAGCTCTTCAGAGATAAAGGAAAACCTTACTCCCTCCCCCAGTACCTGTGGATAAATTGACAGATTAATACTTTTTTAAAATTATTTAAATTAGTTAATTTTGCTATTTGTATCAATCCTGACATTTTTAACTCTCACACATAAGCAATTAACAGAAGCAATAATACTCATTTCATGAATAGCTAACATTTTATTACAGAATTTTGTTACTAGTTCCTCCTTTACATTATCTACGATCCAGATAGAGAACACTGGCAGCATAGACAAGACCATTGCTCTCCCAGTTTCAATACTACGCTGTACCAGACTTTAGCAACTAAGTAGTTAACAGATCAAGCACTGCTCATGGCAGTGCAGTAAATAAGAGTTTCACTATTGCTAGTAGCAGACCACGGGCTTTGTGCTCATTTTGCAAGCTTTCAGAACCGAAGTTTGTCAGTCTTAACTCTGTCTAAAGCTGCCCTGACCTGCCTGAAGCTGTATTTTAACTTGTTTAGATGTGATTTTTTTCTCATGACCACCTTGCTATGCCTGACCTGCTGTACTTTCATATTTTGGTTTGGGGTATTTTGTTTTGGTTTTTGGTTTTGTAGGGTATAATCATAATTTTTAATAGATGACAATAACAAGTAGGTATTCTGTATAGAAAATGTCAATAGCTTTAAAGTAATTGTTTGGTCAGAAGGGCTTTCTAGTGCAAAGTAGGGGCCTTGGAAATGGAGTACATGGTGTTGTGTGGGGGAGCACAGGCAGTAAATGACAAGAAAAGAAGTTCAGTCTGGTACTTGAGACCCTAAAGTTATGAAGAACTCACCAATGTTCAATTAAAGAAGTGCAGATATGTAACAATCATGAGTTTCAAAAAGCCTAAAAAAATATACAGATAGCACACTCTGTACAGTCAGTTCAGATGTAATATGGACTAGCAGGCCAATGAAGAAATAGAAAAATGTAAAAAGTTTTAGGAAATGCAAAAATGATGCCAAGTAAATCCTAGATTGAGTAGGAAGAAATGTTCTACGTCAACATCATACTCATTCCACCAAAGAAGTTGGGATGTTGACTGCTTACCATAGCTTACCCTAAACTCCAGACCAAAACCACCAATCTTGGAACTTATGGGAACAGTGACAAACAGATAGATACTACGAGTGTGTGCATAGCACTTTTAACTGAATTATTATTATAGAGACCTCTTCTGTGTTACTTTTTTTTTTATTTACTCTTCAGAACAGAACAGAACAGAACAGAATAGAATAGAATAGAATAGAATAGAATAGAATAGAATAGAATAGAATAGAATAGAATAGAAACACTATTTCAGCTGGAAGGGACCTAAACCAATCACCTAGTCCAACTGCTTGACCAATTCAGGGCTGACCAAAAGTTAAAACATGTTTTCAAGGGCATTGCCCAAATGCCTTTTAAACACTGGCAGCCTTGGGACATCAAGATACAGGAGTTCATGAATAATAAAAAACCTAAGACTACAAGCATGAGAAGTGTGCTTTAATGCTTCTGGTGCCTTCCACATATTTTCATTAAGATGTTCTCTGCAGATTATTTTTTTTTGTTATGTTTGTGTATAACTCCTGTACTTTGTGGCTTTAGCACTGCTGTCACTTTAGCTCCAAGCACATGAAGGATAACTTGTGGGACTCCCTCAAAGATCATCTTTGGACAACCAAGGCTTCTAACTCTGCCCTTCATCCACAATTCTCTCCCACGTCTTCTTCCATGAGAAATGCAACAGGAAGGAAGGTCCATTTAATTAACACTCAAATAATTTTCCTTACTTTTTTTAACCTATTGGTCTTCTACATCAAACCAATTACTATTTATCTATATTTTCTTGATCACTGAACATATACATATATTTTTATATTTTATGTTTATGCTTTATAATAATTTGTCTTTAATTTAAGGGAGTGTTTTCAGTTGTCTACAAAGGAAGAGGAATCAGAATGAGATGTCATTAGCTTTGCAAAATAACATTATGAAGAGATGAAGTTACGTACTAATTTAAAGACGTTGTTTAAATGAGAAATTTAATTCCACAATATGAGAAACTAAAGTGTTCTACAGTGCCTTAGAAATTATTTTTAATCCATGTTTCTTGTTAGAAATCAGTAGGCTTTGTAAATTTAGTCTGAAATGAACCTCCGAATATGTAGGACTTCACTTACTTGGAGTTGAGGCTGATAAGCTCTTCCACAGCTGGCGCCAACATTCCGTCACTCAAATTCTTAACTAGATTGTAAAGGGCCAGGAATGCAGTTGCTTTTTGCTCCCACCTGGAAGAAAATATTGTGTCAGTTACTTTTTTTCACGGTCTTCCAAGCACAATAAGACATTGATTACATTTTCTTTGCCTGTCACATTAGGGGTTCATCAGAACACCCATAAAACGGATGGAAACAGAAACTATTACACTCTTTGAATACCTCCTTGAATGTGTGATACAACATGTATAAATAAATGCTCTAAATAATATTTCATTTTGCTATAAAAAGTTTTTTAAAAAATTACTGTCATATGAATTTGTAACTGTTAAATCTACATAAAATATTCATATATGGTATGCATTTTTAAATGCTGGTACTGAAGAAAGTAAAATCAGGACATGGAACGGTAGAAAACAGAAGTCTTTCAGATCAAAGGAATTTAATTTAGGTATCCAAATAATGAAGATCCATGTTTATTTTGATCTTAGGGTACTATTTTTTCTAATTTTCATCACCTTATTATGGTCTTCAAAATTATGACAGACTATTTTTAAAACAGAAGGTTAATGAAAAAGCCTTTCAATTTTAAATTGCTCTCTGTCACCTTTGAAAGGTCATGGAGATAAAAAGAAGTTCCAACTGACTAAAACCTGATAAATATTATATCCAGCTACCAAAATAGGTGAAAAGGAAGATTCAGAAAAGCATAGTCCAAACAGTTTCACTTTAGTTCCCAGTAAAAATCATAGAAGAGGTCCTCATGAAAGCTATTTGCAGGTACAAGAAGGCCAAGCAGCAGTGGGCGTGGGTGCAGGAGCACGTACAGCAGCATGTTGATCACCCAGGAAAAAGCAGTGTCCTCTGCTCCCCCTGAGCTTCTAGCACCTGGTAGAACTAATGCAGCCACACAGACTGAGCTCCTGTCCAAGCACACAACCATCCAGATTTCCAGCTGTTGTATGTGTGAAGGGTTATTCCTGGAGTCAGAGACCAAGCAAGCCTATGTGGAGGTGTGACCAGACTGCAGCTGCAGGAGGAGGTGGGAAGACTGAGGAATGTTTGGGCGTCTGAGAAGGAGATTGATCAATGGAGCTGCACTCTGCCATCCCTGATGCATTGCAAGCCAACACAGCATGGCCACTAAGAAGGGAGGTCCAAGATCTGCTTTTTGCCAGGAAGAAGGCAGGGTTAAAAGGGGTAAGGAGGAGTGGAAGAACGTTACCACATGGAGTCATAAAAGAAACATTTCCTTGTCCTCCATAACTTTACAGAATAGGTATAAGACCCTGAGTATGGTGGATGAAGTGCATAATGAGATAGAGGAGGAACCTATGCAAGCAGACGTTTCAGAATGACCAAACCCTCACAACAAAATCTCATTAAAACCAGAGCCAAGAAGAAATAACAGTGAGTTATGGTCATTGATGATTCCCTCCTGTGTGGAACAGAAGCACCTGTTTGCAGACCAGATCCTCTTTTCAGGGTAGTCTGCTGCCTCCATGAGGCATGATTAAGGGAGGTCACCACAAGACTGAAAATCTCAGTGCAACCGCCAGACGACTATCCATTCCTGCTCTTTCACATGGGTACTAATGTTGCCACAGCAAAAAGCCTGCGACTGATTAAAAGATAATTTATTATTTTGATGGTAAAATATCATAATGGTAAAATTCCAGACAGTTCTGGCCTTGAATTCCATGAGGCAGAGAAGTACAGGAGACATATGACAATTAACTAAATACTGAATTATCAACAGAGGCTAAGGAGTAGAAATCTCGTCTCTTCTATTGCTCCTAACTTGAAATTGGAAAACTTGTGCAGCAGTAACACCATGAGACCTTTCTCCCACACTTAGACAGCTGGAACCATCTGGGTAAGTGTTTTCCATTCCAGTAAAGCAAGTAACCAATGTCTTAGAATTTCTTTTTCTTCTTAAATTCTTATATTTGCTTTTAATTTACTTCATATTTGCATATACCCTTTCATGGCTCTCTCCTCCTCCTTTTTCCTGGAACTCTGTTTCCCTTTCCCTTAGACTCCAACTCTACGCATTTCAGCCTCAGGAAACCTATGAGCACTTTCACCACGTTCCAGCCAATAAGCCTAGCAATATCTTTTTTTTTTTTCTTTTTTCTGACATGGATGTAATTGGCCCAAAGTTATTTGTGCCCATATTTTGCAGTTGTTATCAGCTAGGAACAGAAGAAAACATCACTTTGGCCCCTGAATGAAAGCAATAGATAAACATGAAGCTTTGAGCTGAGCTGTCTGCAACTTCCGTTAGACAGTACAGGAGCACTGTACATTATTGGTTCTCGCCTCTATTATGTATACTGTAATTCTGTGCCAGGAGGGCTACAATATTTATATTTTCTTGGAAAATGGGCCAATATATAGTTGACAATGTTAAGAAGGTTTAAGCTTCAGCACTGACATTTGCATATATGCTTTTGGACACAATGTGTTCCAAAGTATTAAATTCAGACTTAAGATGCTGCTGAACAAACATAAGCTAGACACTAACAGAAGGCTTGTGAGAAGAAGTAGTGTCTCTTATTATATCTAGAACTGGAAAAAAATTACAAGATACTGCCATAAAAGTCCTTGTTCAGGTCAAAAGAATATCAGGAAGAAGAATTCAGGTGTGCTAGATGTCATATGGGACACTGATATAATAGCTTGTGTGAAAATTACTTACTAAAATCACAAGATATAATACGAAATCCTGCCTCAGCCATCACAGAAACAATACACCAGTGATCATTCCTAAGAAATGTTGACACCATACTCACGATTCCTGAAGGTGGGAAAAATTACTTCCCAAATTCTTCTTAGTAGTATCAATTAAATTAAAAGTAAAATTATTGGTAAAAATGACATGGTATTCTTTTAGCTTCTATAAATAGTGGCAATAACACAGTGTTCAGGAAGCCTTAGCTGATTTCATTCAACAGAAAGGATGTGTATATATGATGTTGATGACTTACCTTTAAAAAAATGAAACCCCTTTTCTATTTCTCTTTATTAACACATTTGGGATATGACCCTACATTATACAGTTTGTTCATTTGAAAAACTCATCCACATTTACAATTACTTAAGTCATTTCAATGTTAATACTTCATTTATTCTGCATCTTTTATCTGTGTTTATGATCTCCAGGTATGTTTATGTGGAGACAGTTCATGTTTCTATTCTATTTTATTATGCAAAAGTAAACAATATCAGATTAATAGAACAAATAACATCAAATTAGTAAAACAATTAGTATAAACACACATCATATCTTTAGTTACTATCCCTGAAAATGACACATTAAAAATATTTTTTTCTTCCCCCGTGATGGAATATTTATTACTTTTTATATTTTTGATACCTTATTTCTCTCTTTAGTTTAAAAGCATGAAAACATTTGCCATTGGATCATTTCCTACAGACACAGTAATACATAATAAAAACAAAACAAAGACAAAGAGGGAAGAAGAAAAAGAAAAAACATGCTCTTAAATGAAGCCTTTTTAGTTCTTAAAGCTTTGTGTAGGTTAAGTTTATGAGTTTTTATCAACGATGTTGTAACTACACCATAAGCATGGCACTGAACAACTAGAGAAGAAAGAAAAATATTAAAATACCCTTAATTTCTGTCAGCACTTGATCACCATGATCCTGTTTCTAAGTGTACAACATGTATTTTTAACAGACAATACTAAAATTAAAAAAAAAAAAAACCCAACAAACCACCAAACAAAACAAAATAAAGTGAAACTCACAGACATAAACTTCACTTATTATCTTTATATATAACATGAATTCCAGATTTTTTATTGACAACGTCAGCGTAAGATATTTGCATTACAGAGCATGGTAATACATGAAAGGCTTTTCTATTACTGTTACCTCTTTATATTATCTGTCACTGTCCCTTTATAAAAAATTGTATTTATCAGCAGAAAGTCATATACCCTGTTCTCTACTCTGTGGAAAGAATCATAAAGAATCTCTTTTACTGTAGCACATCTTCAAGACAGCATGAGATTATTGATCTCCTGCTGCCCCCAAAGATGTAAACTCTGTATCCTACTGAACTCTCAAAAAAAAAAAAAAAAAACAACCCCTCCAAGCTTTCTTGACTTAAGGAGAAGGTTCTCATCAGCTGCAATAGCTTTTAGATAGGATCACAAGTTCTCAATCCACAAGAGATGCCATACTTGAGACTGAGAGAAACTTGACAAAAACATGAGATTTTAGCCAGGACAATGCAAAGAAAGCAAATCTCTCATACATCCTCACTAACTGCAAGATCTTAATAAATATGTTGACCCTGTTGCCAGAACTTACAGTGACTGAGATTCTCACATTCTACTTTGTGCCAAAGAGATGAATTTCTTATGTAAAAATAAAAGAAAGGCATCTTCTAAGATGCACTTTGAGAAATTGTAAGAGCTGATTTCTGAGCACAGATTCTTACTTCTCTGCCTGTTCCCAAATTTCAATAGTTTATTTACTGCTTGAAATCAAAATTAACTAGGATTTTATAGAGAAAGATGTTGATCATGTTTTTCAACACTTTTGTCATAATAATGCAAAAATAGTCATAATTATAAACTTTTTTCTGCCTGCTCTATTTTTTAAGTTCCTGTTTTCATAATCCATTTAATGTTTAAGAAAGGGCAAAATATACTGATAGCAGCTGTTATAGAAGTGAGAAAAATGTGACAGAAACAGGCCTACAGACCTGGTGATCAGTGCAGAAGGAGGAGGAGGAGGAGGTGCTCCAGGCAGTGGAGCCTCTGTTCCTCTGCAGCCCATGGAAAAGACCATGGCGAAGCAGGTTGTACCCCTGCAGCCCATGGAGGACCACACTGGAGTAGATATCCATGCTGTAGGCCATGAAGGACTCCACACCACAGCAGGAAAACATGACCTAAAGGTAGATGGACACTGTGGAAAGACCACACAGGAGCCTGCAGAGAGAAGCCCATGCAGGAGCAGGTTTTCTGGCAGGACCTGCAGCACATGAGGGACTCATGCTATAGCGGTCTGTTCCTGAAGGACTATACTCCACAGAAAGACACATTTTGGAGCAGTTCTGGAAGGACTGCAGCCATGGAAAGGACCCACACTGGATTAATTAATGAAGGGCTGTATACATGGGGAGGATCCCATGCTGGAGCAGGGGGAAAGGATTGGAAGGAAGGCAAGGCAGAGATGAAGTATTATGAACAGACCATAGCCCCCATTTCCCATTCCCTTGCATTGCTCAGGGTGGAAGGTGATAGAAGAGTCAGAAGCGAAGTTCGGGCAGAAGGTAGGCATGGGGGAAAAATATTTTTAGTTTTGTTTTAATTTCTTACTATCCTATTCTATTTTTATTTGACAATAAATTAAATACATTTTCTCCAAGTTGGTTCTGTTTTGCCTGTTGACAATAACTGGTCAGTGATCTCTTTATCTCAACTAATGAGGATTTCCATCTAATTTTTTTTCTCCTCCTGTGTTTAGGAGGGAGAGTAAGAGAGTGACTTGGTGAACATCTGAAAGTCAGCTAAGGTTAACTCATCACAGAAACATCTCATTTTTAGGAATGACAGTTACTTTTTTCCTTATGAAAAAAAATGTAAATGGGGGATGTTATGAAAAGTGAAATACTTAAATTTCTTTGAAGTTCATCATATTCTTATTTAACTAGAGCTATAAACTAAATAATTTATTCAACCTCATATTTACAGTGATCTTTAAGAAGGTACATATTTTCCACAGTTTGTATTATCCTATGGCTAATCAATAGTCAGGACTTTGATGGGTTCTTTCTTTTACCTTATTTTAACTAGGTGCTTTCCAATGTGGTATGGCTCTCCCCATAAAGAGTGTAGGGATATTAACAGTTGACAAGCTCTTCTATCTGATTTCCTCCCCCTGTTCTGTTAAGAAGTGGGGATAAAAGGGCAGCTGGGTGGGGATCTGGCAGCTCTCCAAGGTCAACCGCTACAGCTGCCAGCCTTTTGATCTAAGAACTGCAAAGTTTGGTAACTTATCTTTCTTTGAGGCCATAAGTGTAATGATTGTATATATTTCTCCTTGGGTAGATCACGGCATCAAGAGAGGACCACATGTGCTCCTCTACTCCAGATTTTTAGCAGTGGTGGAATTTTAATATCTGAATTATATTCAGATAATCCAAACAAAACTGAGCTCAGCTTTGACACTTTTCGTCAATAACTGATTTATTCTTAGAAGGTGAAAAATATTTTTTGCATTATGACACTTCAGGAGCTTCATCTACTCATTTTGCTCTAAAGAAAACTAAGAAGCTGGCAAAAAAATATTTGAAAATTCCCATCAGACTGATCAGGGAAAACTTCTTGCTTGAATAAAAATCTGAAGATCAGCATGACCTTGAATACGTCAGCAGATACACTGAAGAAATATTTTCTAAGTGTCTCTTTATCTATCTTTCCTCCAGTCCATAGCTGCAGCCAGCCTCTGATTCTTTGGAGGAAGAGGAGAAAAAAATATATCTAACCAATTGCTCATCAAGACAATGTACTCCTTCACTTTGCTGATGACTGCCTAAAGCTCTGAAGCATGAAATTTGATTTTGTTACTAGTTTAATGTAAAGATGCAAGTATGAAGAACATTAAAATGTCAATGCATTAAATTTTGTTTTCCCCAGTAACCTTGAAAGATGGTGATGAAAATGGGGAATCAGAGATTAAAAGATTTCAAGGTCCAAATGAACAAAAGCAGTCCTATATCCATTAAAACCACACAGAGGCATTATAAGGTTTTCTGGAGTGAAATGTACCTTTGAAATAGTTTTGTTATCAAATGATTGCACTATCTGACAATATTTAAATACCTCACAACTAGAATATTTATTTCTAATTCTCATACTATACTTGTCTAAAATTTGGTTCTCAATAACTGGATTAATGTTGCCATTTTGTCTTCAAAGTTTAACAGCTGTCCTCTCTTCTCTATTACAGTTGTGTGGATATACATATATATTCATGTAGAAGTCATCCCTCAATCTTATCTCTGATTAAGCTAGACAACTTAATCTTCAGAGGTCTTGCATTTTAAGGCTGGCTTGGTTTTATTTTCAGAATGACAGGACTGTCTTCCATTCCTGGCAAACAGTTCCATCTTTAAACCTCATGGCTGAATGAATAATCATCATTCATGTATGCTGCAGTTGAGTACAGAGTCATTTCTTAAATAAATTGTCCTAATTTGTAATATGGAGACATGCTAATGCATATGGCAGGAGAATCACTGAAAAGACTGGAAACTGCTTGGGCAGTTATTAAAATAAAATACAATTTTGTTTCATTTTGGTACTACAGACCTCTATTATTGTAATCATAATGGTGACCAAATTGCTTATAATTATTTCTGAAGGTAAAAAAGAGCAAATCCAGCATTTTCTCTAGCAATCTTAACTTGTAGCCCTAGGGCCAGCTTCAGAGTTTATAAGCAAGAAAGTCTGTGAAGGATACAGTAGGTAAGATAGCTACAGAGATCACAGATCCTTTCAAATGAGAGGGGAGGGGGGGAAGAAAGAGAAAGAAAGAAAGAAAGAAAGGAAGGAAGGAAGGAAGGAAGGAAGGAAGGAAGGAAGGAAGGAAGGAAGGAAGAAAGAAAGAAAGAAAGAAAGAAAGAAAGAAAGAAAGAAAGAAAGAAAGAAAGAAAGAAAATATGAGAAATATGACTGCATGTAAGGTTTCAGCATACTGCCAAATCTCTACTTAGATTATGCTTATTTACTGATGTGAGAGAGCTTTTTTTAAATATTATGTTCATTACATATAGGCAAAATACATGTAAATTCATTACCGATGTGGAAGAGAAGAAATAATAGTGCACCTGGTGGCACTGGCTGAACAAATTGTCTTATATGTTGGCATGCCATATCATGACATGAGGCAAAGATAGCTGGCAATGAATTCTCAGACAAACCCTACTGTCACTGTAGATGTTTTTCTATAATAATTCTATCATATTCTGCCATAGAATCATAAATAAATTGGTTGGAAGGGAATCTGGGAGTGGTTCTTCTAGTCCACTTCTTCACTCCATGCAGAGACAACTCAGATGGGATTGTATGTTGTTTGTCTAGTCAATTTTGAATGGAGACAATTAAAAGAAGTAATTCCAAGGATTCTGGTTCATAGAGCCTGATCACTAGAAAAAGCCTTGCATTTAGTAAGGTTTCCTAGATCTTACTAGAAGAAGTTACCCTGTAAACACTAGCAATCACAGCTTAACAATGGACACTTATGTGCTACCAAACTTCAATTTGATTTTAAATTTTGAAAGAAGAATTTTCTTCTTTTTAAATATAGGAAGTTTCTACAGTTCCACCTTTGCTTTGAAAATTAAAATTTCCCCCTCCAAATTTCCTACATGATCCAGGCTGCTTGTTCAATACAGAATCACAATGTTTTCTGGTTTTTCTGCTACCAAATATAACGCATAGGTATGTATCAAATCTCTTTCTTCCATGTCCTCATGTATGTGAAGCAAAGGAGGTATGAGGACATGGCTCTTTTGAGGGAAGGAATTCAAATTAAGGAGTAATCAGATTTAACAAAAAAGGCTATATATTACCACATGGCAATACTGTTGTTTAGAAGGTTTGGCTTAAGAAGGCAACCAAACATTGACAGAGAAGGATGCAGTAATAGTAAGCCAAATTAGAGGATTTAAAAAAATGTCTTAGTAAATATCCCTGTTGGCTCCTCGTGACATCTTATTTTCTGCTTATCAATGACTCTGTTTGGTCTCAAAAAGCAGTCAGTTGATGCACATAACCAAATACTCAAACAGATAATATTATCTCAAATTTGGTTAGATAAGTTTAAGCTGGATGCTTTAGATGACCAAAATTTGTGATATTTTATCACCTAAATGAAGACATAGCACATGATATACAGCAAAATTTTGGAAATTCAAGTTATGATAATGATATAAATCATCAGACCTTGATGTAATGAAACTCAGAGGATGAAGCTCCAATATGTTTGGCAGTCATCACTTGGCCTCTAGACATTATTTGTTAAAGCAAGATAAAATCAACCTGTGTCAAGGCAAGTCTAGCCAGGTCCCGACGTTGTATGGTCAGGTTGATGTAAAAATTTCTCTCAACCAACAACAGCAAAAATGGTTTTTACTAGGCTTTGCGATCTGAAGAAAAAGGGTTTAGGCTTTAGAAGTTCTAAACTCTTAATTTATACATTTTGGTTTATTTGGCTTCGAACAAATAATGTATTTGGATTTTCTTGGTTTTCATATGCATATTGATTAAAATTTTATGAGAAATTCTTCTATCATGCTTCTGAAAATACATGATGAGATAATCCTAATGACTAATCTTAGTGAATGTCAGGGTAAGGACTTGAGTTTATTGTGCAAGGGCAACACTCATTAAAAAAATTCTCCATATGTCTGAATTCACTGTCCATCATCCACTCACTATTCATATTTGCCAATTCAGTACAGTCTGTTTACTGTTTTCTTCAGTTCATAAAGTGCTTTCCTAAAATGTGCTAGTGAAATCTCGCCAGATGTATCAGGTGTGCTCTAACTTCCCATTTGTTTGGACAAATATTGTGATAGGCTTGATCAGAAGAAAAGGAAGATATATTATCACCAAAAGATGTAATTACTGATGCATTCTAATTTGATTTCATACGTTCTTAACTGTGCATAAGTAGTCCCTGGTTAAAGAATGGTTGTGCTATTAAAACAATTCTTCAAATCCCCACATCAATGGTGGCATAAAAATTTTTTTCAAAAAATATATAGATGGATCTCATTTGTAAGCTTCATACATCACTGTTTGGTTTTTGGTTGGCTTGTTTGTTTTGTTTTGTTTTGTTTTGTTTTGTTTTCCTGCTCCAGCAACAGTATATAAAGCCAAATGAAAGATCTGCATTTTAAAATTTTAAGTCTGTCTTCCTTATCTTTCCCTCTGAAGCAGACCTATTTTATCAATAGATATGGCTGGAAAAATTCTTATTTATTCAATAGCCTTATGCATAACAGTCTCTGGCTGATTTCTAGCACTCTGTGGTATCAGATACCCTACACTCTTTGTTTCTGTTTATGAATCCAGGAAGCTAAAGTAAATATTGGCAACACATACAAAGACTGTCAAAAACTACAGTACTTCACATCAGGAATCAGCATAGCCGATGTCTGTTTTCAAGAACCGGGGAATTCTGTGATGTGGAGTAACACCTGTTCAAATATATTTTATTTATATATTTTTATTTATATATTCCCTCTCATCAGGGAACTGAAAAACGTATTTACTTTGCATGTAGTCCTTGATAATTGTGCTAATATGCAAAGTTTTACCTCAAATATAAAAGCTATGCTGGAAAGGACTAGAAAAGATAATTTCCTCCTAAATCAAAAAGTTATCTTACATTACTACATGACCAGCAGATTTACTCCAGTGCCACTTTTTTCCTTGTCAATGATAAATTTTTGATGAAGTTGTTTCAGTCCTCCTGGGGCTGTGTTTGACCCTGGGTACACTCACCAGCATCAGTCCTGACACGCACCTGCAGGCTCATGTTGCAGCCTGGACTCAGCCTGGACTCATCCTCACAGGAGTGCCTAATGCCCTGCTCTGGGGCTACCCCTGACTGTCCCCACTGCCTGACATGCTCCCTGGCTGGGGGCAGCAAATGGGGTCTCACTGAGGTCCTGCCCTACCCAACCCTAAGGAGTCCCCACCACACCTGGCCCCTACACTACATGACACCCTGAAATATGTAATGGAAAGTAAGTTAGGTCACAGGAACATGAAGCAGGCCAAATTCAACATCTTTATTAATTATCTGGATGATAGTCTTGTTTAGCCTAGCAGAGGGAAGTCTCAGGGCAGATCCCATCAATGCATATAAAAATCTGAAAAGAAGGTGCAAAGAAGGTGGAATCAGACTTTTTTCAGTTGTACCTATTTGACAAGACCAGAGGCAACAGGAACAAATGTAAAAACACAGGAGGGTCCTTCTGAACATAAGAAACCTCTTTTCTGTGGGGGTGACCGAGCACTGGAAAAGATTGCCTGGGGAGGTTCTGGAATCTCCATCCCTGGACATTTTGAAAAGGCCCATAAAGACATGGGCCTTGGCAATCTGCCCTAGTTGACCCTGCCTGAGCAGGGGTTTTGGACTAGATGACCCCCAGAGGTCCCTTCTAACTTCAGCCTGTCCTTATGGTTGCCTGCTGAATCCTGACTATGCAGTAACAGTTCTGGATGTTGTATCTCCCATTCATTGCCTTGCTTTCTTCTGTTCTAAAGAAAGAGCTGGATTTCAACCTTATGGTTCTCCTAATATGGTAGGTCTAATGAACTGTTCTCAAAATCTTCTTTGTGGCTTCAATTGGGAATAAGCTGATAAAAAAGTAGCTGAAGCCATTTATGTAGCAAGAGCAGAATTTGCTATGATGCAGACTGAATACTCAGTACACTAGATGACTAGCTATACACACCACTATGTTTCATACTGTTTTCAGGTACTGCTCCCTGTTCAGGAGTATACAACAAAATGTCTTGAGGTATTTTCTTTGTTTGATTTGAAAGATGGGAGATTAGCTTCTTACAAGATATGGAGTCCAGATAATCTGCTTTTTTTTTTTTGTGGTACTGACATTCTTAGTAAAGGTTTACTAAGCCAAGAAATGCAAAGAAAAATTTTACTTTTTTTTTTTCTTTCTTTAAAAAAAAAAAAAAAATAAAAGAGGAGGGAACAAAAAGGAGATAAAAACCTATTGTCAGCCATAATACATTTCAGTCAACAGATAATATAGTATTAGATTTTATAGGCTTTATAAATTGTGGGCATTCGGCTATCCAGATTCTGTACTAAACCTAGTTTTGTATCAAATGTAATTCTTCAGGAGTATTTTCAGTGCATAATCCAATTACTAGCGTTATCATGGCTATGTTATCACAGATATTTGCATTTGAACTTGAAGCAAAAATAACAAAAGAAGTCAAATAACTCCACTAGATGAAGAAACCATAACCGAAACAGTTTAAAGATATGCAGTATTTATCTTCTATCATTTTGCCTATGCTAATTAAGTTAATGAAAAAGCTGAATGTTGATTCAATGAATTCAATTACTTCTCACTTGTAATAATACATTCTCAGTAATCTAGGTAGTAGATATATAAATTTATATTTTTTTTATTCCATTTCCTTAAAGTAGAAGATTGGTGTGAATCCATATGAAGTTGTAATGTGTTTGAAGGTCATGCTTATGTATTACTGATTCTTTCTGCTTACATAATCATAAATCCAAAAGTAAGTGAAGTGCTATGACTAGACTTAGATTTTCCACAGAGAAGCCTAGACTATGGTACAGCAAATCAGACCTTAGAAAGCACACTTGCCCTAGGCTTTTCCACTGTATAAAGCCTATGTCTTACACAATGCAAAACTCAGACTTATGCGCTGAACATTATGTTCATGAACTGTTCCACTTCTGAACACACTAAGCTAAAGTAATAAAGAGATCAAAACTGATTTTTTTTTTCCTAAAGCAATTCACAAATGCAATTCTGCTTGTTAAGTACAGTTTGAATCTGCTTCACTACATAAAACTAAAGAATCAAATGTTCCTTGGGGTCTTAATCTCAAACCACTGTATACTCCACAAATAAAGGATCTGCTGAAATTTTCATTATAAATCAGGATTGCCATGCAATTTCCTTCTCACTGTTATAAAGCTATTGTCAGATACCCACAATGTACCTACAGAGTTGTACCACTGAAATGAAAGCAGAGTTAGTCATAATCATGTGTTATATTTTCAGAATCTCACCTCTTTCACAAACATGGCATGCAAAATGATTAATCTAAGAGAAGGGGGGAAGGAAAGAAGGAAGGGAACAAACGAAACCCAAACCAAAAAAAGACCCCCACACCCCAACCAACATATTTTTCAGTACCGTCTTATCATTGCTTCAGTTTCATTCACTTCAGCAATAAGGCTCTCTATGCACATATCTTTTCCAGCCTTTCTTACTTTTAGTCATCTGTCAACAAACAATGGCTTTACTTTTGCATTTTTGTCTTGCCAAAATACACATATTTCTGATATCTTTCTAAATCTAGTATTTCATTTGTTCATGAAGCAAGAAATTTGCACATACCAACAGGGTCACAGGGGAAAACTCTGAAGAACACTTTTACTCCAATTGTCATAGCCAAATAGCACAATGAATCTAGTCAATAGTCTTTGCTAGCTTTATTTTAAAACAAATACTATTATTTCCAAGTCATAGTTTTTTTTCTAAGAAACCACTACATGTGCAATAACTTTCTTTTTTCCTATGAGATTTTATGACAGTGAGGTCAAGTTGAAACTGTAATCCAGTACACATGATCTCTAGCAGCCCTGGTATAAGGCCAAGGGCTCTATACTGACCTCAAAGTGCAGGGTCTCAAGACCTTGCTGTAACTGCCTGAGCTTTACTCATTTTAGCTGGCCTTAACAAGTGTCTAGCACCCAAGTGACCACTGTCAGAAAACTGTATTTCCAAGTTCTGACTCGTTTAAAAAAGTAAGTGGTTGGTCCAAGCGCAGCCAGTGCTGACTGTGATTTATTATTGCTACAAAGCACTGTGGTAGTTCAGGTACCTCATATGATTTAAATTTGTCTTAATTGATCTTTGACCAGCTTTACTAATGCATTGCTTATTTACAGTTGAATTACTACTTTTCTGTCTGAAGTTATGTCTAGCTTCAATGGTATAATACTGTTTCTGAGTCCCTATGCTTATTTTATTCTAGAATACTGGCCTCTAAAAGGTGACCAGGGAAAGGATCTTTATAGTGCAAGTCTTTATTTAAAGCTGATATGATTAAGTTTCATTAAATAAGTGATGTTACCTGAGACATATTTGGGACTCCATTCTCAAATTCTCAGTAAAATAAGTCACCAAAAAGCCTCAAAACCCAAGTATCCCCACCCCCACCTCCAATAAACATTCCCTTCCAAAACAAAATTTTGAATACAGGTTAAAATACAGGAACTGAACCAGAATCTTAGGTGGTAACAGGATCAGCATAGCAGTTTCTAAAGGAATAGAGCAGCACATGGCAAAACACCACAGCAACTATAGTCCGTAAACCATGTTTAAGAAGTAATTCAACAACAGAATGAAAAATTTAAGATTATTACCTAATTCTTTGGGCAGACTGATGTCAAGCAAAAGACAAAACTTAGTCCGTGTTATTTTCCCCACAACCCATTATAACAAAAAAGCTGATGAACTTCAGCTATTTGGGCTCAAAACATACTGTTTACTGAAATTAGGCCAAGAAGAATTAACAGTCACCTCTCTTTCTGTCACCTTGAAGGAATCAATTAAGTTGTTCTTGTGAATTCTACTTACCTTGCAATTCCACCACCTTTCAAACAGTACTGTTAAATTCCCTGTATGAAACCAATTATTCAGTACATGAATCATTACATATTTTCCAATAAACCCATAAATTATTACATGTTTTCTAAGCAATGAGTTTTGATAAATAGTGGCCTAGACTTTGAATGAAGATGTCAGGGAGGAGCACGTTCTGGCTGCTCACTGTGAGGAGGCAGCCAGGAGCCAAGGGTGGAAGCAAGGCATGCAGGGATATGCTTCCCCCTGACAAGGAACCAGGGCACTGAGACAGCAAGTCAGGGCCAGGATCAGGCCCAGACACACTGGCCAGGGACAGACTTAGTGCAGTGATAGCCTGGTAAGTCTACTGGGGCAAGGCAGGTCCAAGCCCAAGCCAGAAGGCCATGTCCATGGGTCCAGGCTGGGTCCACACTGAATGGGTGTGAGCCTGGGCACAGGCACAGCTGCTGAGCAGCTGCAGCATGGCTCAGGGAGGCACAGCCTCTGCTAAGAAGCAGCTCTGCAGGGAAGGAGAGCAGCCCAGGCTTCTGGCTTCTCATGAACGATGGTGGTGACCATTGACTAAATGCCTCAACTCATTGCACTGAACACCTTAGCTCAGCCCACTGAACTTTTAGGAAGGAGGCTGTGATCAGGATCCTGACAGAATGGGCAAGAATGTGTCAGTCATTTACAGTAAATGCTGTAGTGCTTTTGATTTCTCCTTGCTTAGGAGAAAGCTCAAATGAATGTTATTTTAACTAGTTGCGGTTCAAGTTTATTGTAAGGACTAAGTTTATTTATGGGACTGTGATTATTGAACTTGAAGAATATGTACAAAACCTAAGAAATGTAATTTTTGCCATTGGTTTATTCCTAATACTTATTCCTGCTATTTTAAACCAATAGCTTCCTCTGTCATCTTGAGAAATACTCTATAGTTTTTCCATGCTTATTCATTCAACCGTAACCTAATTCTGCAATAACTCACTGACATGTTCAGTTTCCCTGTGTAGAAAGTGGTCTGTGATTTTCACCTGCAAAAGTTAATTTCAGATACAAAGCTACAAACAAATACATATGTATGTTTATTAAAAAAGTACATTTGAAACCTGGACTTATTTATTAGTTTTCATATTCTTTACTTTCTCCTGAATCCACTAGTAGCTTAACTTGTGATTTCAAGAATGTTTTGTTTTGTTTAGTTGTGGGATTTTTTTTACCTTCTATTGTCTTATTTCAAAATTTTGTTTATGTCAAAATTAAAAATTGAGAGTGCATTGTGAAAGATTAACTTATGTTAAGCTTCATGGCAAGATCTTAAAAATAGAACCAACAGCTGATTTTGAACAGTAGATTTCATTTTTACTGTGTTGCTAATGTTGCATGATTGCATTTTGTATTAACATTCTGTATAAAGTTCTTCTTCTGTGCTTCTGTGATACAAGACAGGATGCCTTAAAATCCATTCAGAGGTTACTTAGCACCTCCTGAGATGTTTTCCTCACAAAACATCTTTGAATATACTCTTGTTAAGTTTTACACCTTTTCTAAATGTTACCTAAACAAATGAGAGCTGTAGCTGACATCTATGACCCCACCATGCCATTCTAGAAACCAGTTCATTTTCTTTAGTGTACAGCATGCTATCTGAGTGCTCTGTGGATCTGAGTGTTATGATATAAATAAACAAAATTCAAAGACCATCCTACAGTCCAGAAAGTGTGGCAACAGGTTATGGCTTGGAAGTGACTGAGCACAGACAGATACAAGATAGCCTTGCAGGGTTAGGGAGAGAATATTTTTCTACCAAATAGGTAAACAATTAATAAACTTGCAGGGCCAAAAGAAACAGATGGGAAAATTCAGAGAACTAGTATTATATTTAGTAATCATAGCGAAGTAATATGACAGCCAATTTCTGTAAGGGAATAAGTTTATCTTTGCCACTAATTCACAATGCTATGAATGAAAAGTATCTTACTAACTGGCAAATTCAACTCCAGGAACAGGAGACTTATTCAGCCCAGTCATGCAATGACAGAATAGTTTAGGACATTCATATTTCATTTCATTTTCCCACACCTTTCTTGGACAACTCAGAAATGCCATTGACTTTTCCCAGCATGGACTGTTACGACAAAGAGCATTAGCTCAGTGGGCTGTCCTGATTTGTAAAAGACAAATCTTGATCCAAATATCAGTAGTGATTTGGGTTTTAGCTAGTATAAAATATATAGGAATTAAGTAAGGGGGTTGCCTCTGGATATGAATTTCCCTGCATCTACAGATCTCTTCCAATCCTTCGGCTCTTATCAGTGATGCACATCATATTCTGTAGCAAACAAAAGGTCAGAGTCCACTAGTTTTGCCTTTTTGTTCGAATGAATTAGGCATTAACATGTTCTTCTCTAGGACTAGGAGAAAAAAAACCAACCAAACCAAATTCTTATATACTGAGATCATGATTATTTATTACTTGCATTGGAATAACTCATCTTCACTGAGTACTGTAATATATGGAAATTTATTGCTACTTATATTAAGAGCATTTTCCTGTTAGAATTATGATGTGCTTTACTGATTCAAATCAGTTTTAGCTGATTTAAAAAAGAATCAGTTTCACATGTAAATATGTTTTTAATTTCTTGCTTCTTTTCTGAGGTCTGTAAGTGAACTAAATATTCAATAAAATTCTTCAGCTGATGAGAATTTATTTAAAAAAAAAATATGTCTTATTTCTCACTTTCTTACGATAGGCAAAACTCTAAACTATTTTTCTAAAGAATATGGAAGCAGCACAACAGCACGCTAGAGCAAAACTGCAATTGTCTTCTATAACCCAGACATTTTGGAATGAAAAATACTTGTATACACATGAATCTCTACAAAGTGCAGAGTCCTGGAGTAACGCCTCTGTAACTATTGCTGTTAGAAGAAGAAAGGTGTCAGAATGGACTGGGACATGAATTAAAAGAAAATACAAACAGAAAAAATGTGGAAGTGACTAACAAGGAGGTATGGGAAAGAAAAAAAAAAGTAGGAAATGGTTCAAGAGGGTGAAATTAGAGTTTAAATGAACCTTGGCTGCCATACAAGGTTATATGTGTATGCAGTCTTAAAAAGGTGAAGACATAGCTTGCTCTTTATGCAGTTTTCACTTGGGAAAAAAAGGGTGATGGAAAATAAAGACAGCCAGCCAAGAGTGGGGACCTGGGACATTCTTCATGAAAGGTTGTTTATCCTGGCTTTGCTCACTCTTGGAAGAGAGAAAATATGAAAATATATGAAAATAAGTATGTGCCTAAAACTGCAAATTAGATCAGAATTGCCTGTAAAATATTGTATTTACTTTGTGGTGAAGGAGACTGAGTTGAAATTAAAGCAAAAAAAAAAAAAAAAAAAGGAATTACTCATTTATAAATTAAAAACATATCATAACTTCTCATCAAGAAGAGCTGTATATGGTGACATTCAATATCATCACAATACTTCCAATGATGCCAAGCAGGACACTTTTTTCGAGGTTGTGATGGAAAGCTGCATTCCCAATAATGGTTTGCAAACAAAAAATCAAATTTTGGGTAAGGCTTAAATGAACTATTTCAATATAATCTCTTATGAAGTTTTATATTTAAAAAATATTTTTAAAAATGATGCATAGATACCTTAAGCTTGAAATTTAATCTTTAGGAGCCAAAAAATTAGAACTAGTCTTTGATTAATGAAACAATGAAAGAGAATAGTTTGATATTTCTCTTTTTCCCCAAAAAATACCCTCAAAGAAACACAATGAAATTGGCATTTTTGGAAAATACCAGCTTCGGCAGTAGGGCATTTTGTAATGCAGAGTAATTAATTGAAAGAGCCATTAGCTAATGTAGCAATTGAAACCATCTTTTCTGGTCAAGGGGCCTTAGTGCTCAGCGCAATAGTTGCCTGTCTTGGAGTCCACAATATTCTTTCTATGCAGCAGATATATTTGATGCAGAATAACTTTATGTACTGGAATTCCTCTTGAGAACTAGAAGATGCTTAAAAAAATTACATTCTTTAACTGGGATGAGAGTTGGATAATTTCTTGAACAAGATAGAATATCAAAATCTGGAACTTTCAGGGTAAAGTCTGTTAAAAGATTTGTTAAATTACTTGTCATCATATCCAAAAATCTGTTAAGCAAAGAAGATGCAGGGTACATACCAAAGAAAGGAAGAAATACTCATCTAGAAGCTTCTTTGTAAGAGCATCCTTGGACAGAGCTATGCTACATTTCAGTGTTTCCTACAAACATACTTAGTTGCTCAGTCAACCGTCACCTGTGTGGGCTACCTTTGCGATGAGAACATGTGGGAAAGCATAGTCTCTAAGCTTTGTGTTAGTCAAGGAGGTTAGCCAAATGTCTGAAACCGATAACTGGGAGCAGAGCCAACAAATACTTTGTGTTTGATACATGGTTAGGTTTTTGAGGAACTAAGCCAAGGAAAACTTCACAGGTCTCCTAGGAAAAATCCACTGAATGTGGTCTAAATAATACTCTTACTGTACTATTGAGATATGGTAAGGACTGGTGAATTCAGCAGTCCTTATTTTGGTACAACTCCAATGGACTTTTACAAAAGCTTTATCTATTGGAAAATGTGGATAAACCTATTGTTAACTATTTTGAAAGTAACATGCAGAGTAAAGACATCTTCCTGTTAAGGTCTGTTGATAATGCCTTCTTTTTTAGAAAGAATTTTGAATTTCAGTTACTGCAGTGAAATGAATGTAGACAGAACTTCCTTTCTAAAATTGCAGGGGCACTCTTTTCTAAAACAAACTTTTATATTCTCTACAACATGATTTCTGTACTTTAGTTAAGTATTACTGTTATGATCAAACCAGTCTCATAATTGACTTGAAAAGAGGGAATTAAAAGGAAAGTTATGTATTAGCACAAATACATCTGTTTTCAGCTTTTTTGGTGTTTGTTTTCCATATTACACTCTACCATGAACAGTCCTATTAGCATCAAAAAAGTACTAGCGGTACTGTGAAATTTTCACAGCTAAGAGAAGCATGTGAAGTATTTAGGTGGTTTACTGTTACACACACACACAAAAAAAACAATAATAAAAAGAAGATAATTTCAGGAAGCCTAAAATACTGAGTAATAGTTGCTAAAATATAAATTTATAATGTTTATGGGAAAACTAAAGCAAAAATGTTATGGTATGAAAAGTAGCAGTTTTATTTCAAAAAAATAGGTTTTTCTCATCAGTAGCAGAATACCTAATGTGATATTCTGATCAGTCAAAACAAAGACTATCATTCAACTGACTGTGTGTGAAAGCAAAATTAACCTCTCCTAAAAGAAGCCTACCCTTCAGTGTACTTTCCTAAAAGCTTTTGCATCTTTCACTCTTTGTCATCTTTATATATGCCCTTTTCAGAAGACATTTTCCTTTACACAAAGTCCAACTTCACCAGCAGCCTCCTAAGGGATATTTTAGGGTACAGAGGAAACTAAATGTGTTGTAGTTGTATGTCACTCACCTCTATATCTCAAAGACAGGACCATCAGTGACACGGCCAGAATAATCTGTTATTCCTAAAGGGCTTAATATCAGAGAAACTACTGTTGCTTCTGTTGCTGACTCAGGAGATGGAGCAGAACCTACCTGATATTTTCACAGACACATATAGGAGAAGACAGAACAGCCTCCTTTGTTCTCTTTGTATCCCTCAGTAAACTGATCGCCCAGGATAAGGAAATGTTAATGTGGACCAAAACTTGTCTCTTTAAAATGTAAATCTTAGTGAATTTGCATAACGCTAAATGTACACATTCTTAGATCCTGAAATTAAAAATTACTTTTAAATTCATATTTTTTCATTTTCTGTAAAAAATCTATTACTGATATTACAAATTAAAAAGAATATCATTACAAAATAGCATAGAGTTAGCGGATTTATCATTTTTTTAAAAATGTATTTCTGGTTTAGTGAAAATGCCTGATATATGACAGTTTTCAAAGAATCTATTAATCCATAATGTTTATGACTAAAAATTAATTAAATTTTCTATATTACTTTTTACTACTGCTAATAATATACCAATTTGTAGCTATTTTGCTAAGTCTCAAAAGTCAAATTTTAATTTCAACAAAATTTCTACGAAAAATATTTTATTATTTTACTTTGATATACTTGACTTTTTAATCTACATAAGACAGTAGTTTTTCAGAGTAAAAAAACAAACATGGAAAACTAAACTAGACTAATTTCTGTTTAAAATTAAAATGGTCTATTAAACACAAAGTATAGCGTGGGACAGAAAATAAGGAAAATATTTTTCAATTTTTTTCAAATTATCCAGATATAAAAGTTTACTATTTTCATTTAATCCAGTGAATGATGGAATCAAGTAATCATGCAAATGCATGTATATTATATTCTCAAGAGTAAATTCTGTAATGGCTGGGAAAAAGAAGATGTAGTGAATCCATTTCCTTAAAGCTTAGAAATAGTGCAGGAAATAACCCTGATTTTTCAGTATGCATTCCAGAGGTTGGAAAGAGAAGAGGATAGACTCTTGTTTCTCTTATAAAAGAAACAAAGACTACTCTTCCTTTCTATTCCTTCCACATAGGACAGAGCTGTGCTGCAGAAATGCACCGTTTTAAAATCCAATTATAACTGTTTAGCAAAGTATTAAGTAAATTACCACCAAAAAAAACCCTATCAGGATCTTTTCCCAGTCTGACTTGCTAAAGTAGAGTTTACCATATTGTCAGAACTCATACTGATTATCTTGCATAAGAATTTTTTATTGGCCTGTGATGCTGCAGTAAGGGAGCCGCTGCAGTAAAGGAAAGCAGTTTTTTCTCTTTAACATACTAAAATGTTTTCTTCATTAAAAAAAAAAAAAAAAAAGACAAGGAAAAAAAGGAAGGGGACACTAATTTCTCCAAGAATCAATGCAGCTATGCTTTTCTTTTTCCTGCTTGTTTTCTTTGTGTTGTTTTGGGTTTTGATTTTTGTTTTTTTTGTTTTATAATCATTATTGCTGTAGAACTGGTGGTCCCACTAAACAATGCTATAAATGGGCCAAGGTTCATGTATTTTTAAAATGTTTTTGAGGGTGAACTGTTTAATTGTTGATCCTCCCCAACAGGAAAGAAGGAAATGCAAGGAGGACATCATCATGTAAGACTTGTTTCTCCTGTTTGTCTAGTACTAAATCAAGGTGATTTGGTGTCCCAGATCTTAAATACATTCAAATTGAAGTGTCTTTTTCAGGCAACAGCTTACAGCAGGAAAACTTACAGACAGACCTAGTAGCAGCAATGGAAAACTCTTGCCACAGGAATCCAAGGTTGTCTCTAGAGGAAGTTCTAATAGCAATTTGCTTCCTCTGCAAAGTGCCTACCAAGGCAGAAGCAATAGGAATCAGTTTCCCTAGTGACATCTTCAGCAACAGGCTTGACAGCTATGCTCCCATTAAAGTTTCCTTAGAATAACAGTGCCAACAGTAAGGACAATGAGAAGAATCTATTAATTTACTCATCACTGACCTGAAGATATGTTGAGATTACAGGAAAACATCTTGAAGGGAAGAAAATAAACCTGAAAGTTTCCAATTAACTACAGGAATGAAAGTAGACACTTTTATTAGTAAAGATCGTAGCAGTAAAGATAAAGGAATGAACCTTTAAGGATTACTGGATGTCACACAAGTGTCACCACTAAATTGAACATGTCTCTTGGCTTGTCTCCTGAAGCAATATGACTGTTGTGTGCTAGTGAATTGAAGGTCACCCATTTGTTGCAGTCATTATCGACTAAAAATGTCAGGCTGAGGTGATTATCATTGTATGTTAATTTATGTATCTATTATAAACATGACTGGCCCGGCTGATATATACACAACGGTTTTATTATAGATGTGTAAGATGACAACCATTGCCAAAGTCTTCACATATAAAAGTAGTTCTTGTGCAGTTGAGTTATCAAGCTCAAATATATTCAGAATATGCAGAAAAGAGCTGTAAGTTTTGTAGCTTGCTGTCTCGAATTAGTCCTGACATATTACTTGAAATGGCTCTAACTTCCCATATCAAACACTACATTGCTTCTATCATACCATGCTATAAACAATTTAGTACATTTTTAACTTTTGATTCCATTTTGCTTTTCATGCATGGAAAAGCATGCATTTAGTTCTGTATCAGTACATGAAATAAATATTATCTTCCCGGTAGATTATTTTATTAATATACTGATTGCTAAGTGGAAGATAACTGCTCCACTGAAATTCATTTTTTAATTTTTTGTAGTAGGTGTTATTTACTGTAATACGTAATGAAATCCAGCAATGCAGCTCTGGGGTACCATTAAACTGCAGATATGCAGTAACAACATTTTCATTACAGATGTGTCAACACTTTATTTCTTACAAAAGACATAAACAGCAAAAAACAACAATCACCTGATTTTGCTAGCTTTTATTGGAATTTTCAAAATATCTCCTTATAATATATTTTTTGTTCTTAATAACGGTTTATTTTTACAGATAAAGTTTGACTGGTTATTTCAGTAGCTACAGGTAACTTCTATAGTGTGCTCTAGGGAGAACAAACAATGAAATTTCATTTTATATTTTTAGAACATGTTTAGAACAACAGGAAAATATATGCTGCAGAATAAATAATAGGTTAGGAAAAGGTTTATGAAGTTTTTTGAGATTGATCTACCTGTAAAATCTTTTTAATGCAAATACGTTTAATCTTTTTTCCTACTAACAGTGTCAGAAAGTAAATCTTAGGTGAGTACTGCTATTACACATTCCTACTCTATAATCTTTATTGAATCACTGAGTCCAAAAATCACTGACCCTGCAAAGATGCAGTTCAAGCTGCTTTCCTGAGAGCAGTTGATAAAAAAAAAAAATCAATTATGTTAGAGATAAGAGTCTACATTTTTCAAACTACGTTAATAGGACCATGAAGAACACATTTCTAAGGGTTAGTAAATGTGATTTCGGAGTCTGACAGTCATAAATATAGAACTGTTTGGGCCCATATCCTAAGAAGTTTCCTCTGTTTTCTAGGAACACAGATCTTCCTTTGAACAATGAGCAATTAGAATCTAGAAACAACCATCCAGAAAAGTAGTTTTCAAAGTAAGAATTTGCTTTTCCAAGATTGTCTTATCACACCTTGGTGCTTATATATTTTTTCTGTAAAAGGACACCTGCGGTTACTAGCAAATGTAATTTGCTTTCACTGTGTCTCCTGACCACTCAAGCAGAAACAAAGCCTTCTCTAGAACAGAGATTAACTTTGTGAGAAGCTTTTGTACTTCTATAGAACTTATTATCTACAATTACTTTAGAAATAATAATTTTTAGTATTTACTTTATCCAGGAATGAAAATGAAGCCAGCTCTAGGGTGAAGGACAGCAATTACTTTACTACTAGGGACTAGCACTACATAGTATTAGGGATAGGAAATAAATAAAATAAAATCTCAATATAATTGAAATACTGTGGGAATTCACAGAGAAAAAAAATATTTCTTGAGATTTAAACACACACACACACACCCCTTATTAATTAATTCTTAAGTAATTTGTTTTTCCTTGAAAAATAACCTGAGACTTTTGATTTTGTTTTTTTTTCTTTTTTTTTTTTTCTTGTTTGAGTTTGTGTTGGGTTAGGTTGGCATTTTTTTGAGAGAGAAAATAGTATTTCCTAGGAAAAAAACCTTCAGGAATTCAAGTAATTTTCCTCATACAATTAAAAGTAACTGTTATATTTTTTATGATGGAAATTTTTATCCAAGAACCAGATTTTAATATGCACAGCCTGGAGAAGGCCAGTCTACATAAAACAATATATTTGCAGTAAATTGCATCGTTTTCACATACAGTGGCATAAGAAAGACAGGAAGCACAGAAAATTATTTGCTTTACACATCCAGGATTTTGTGCTGCAATAAAATAAAGCTGCTGTCAAAATATTTAGTCCTTGACATTATTTGATTCTGATTTCATCTCTAAACTATGCCTTTTCCCCAATAACCCAAACAAGAACACATTACTTGATCTTGTTTTAAGTTCAGTGGTTGCTTTGAATTGTTGAGTTCAATGGGCACTTTTCTACGCTATACCCCTTCCAACCAACATTTCAGAAAACTTCCATGAGGGTTTTATTGTATTGAGTAATGAGAAAATATTGCCTCTTAAATGTAAAGGAGAGAAAATGTGAATATTTTTAGCAATGAGAAATCAAAGCAGGTAGATTTTGTCACTGTATAAAGTTAGTATTGATAATCCTATGGTGAAAACCTAACAAATTTTGTGGGTGGAGCTTTTTGGTTTTGGTTTGGGATTTTTTTTCAGAATTAAGTAATTTAAAGTTATGAAAATATTTTAAATAAGATGTATGCTTTTTTGCAATTTGCAGTTTAGGCATGAGAGCAATGATTTTTTCACAAAAGTTATGAATAGATGTTCGAAAACCATACACAATGTTTTCTTACTATTGCATGTCAATAGCACTGTGCTGATAATAATTAGGCAGAATACTACAGCAGAGATTTTCAGTAAGTAAGATCCTCCTCCCTTTCAAAAAATTAAAATTAAGTTTACATAAATAAATTTGCATTCAAAATGAGAGTTTGATGCTTTGCTGCTCATAAGAGTTTGATGTTTCTCTTCTGTGCTCTTGAAATTTAGTCTTTAATTACCAGTATTTGAGTCTCCAGAGGATTTCTCCAAAATCTTAGTAAGGGCCAATGACTGTTAGGCACCTGAGAGAGCACAAATTTCCAGGCCCTTTTTCTTACTCTTATTTCAACCCATGAATCTTTATCTGAAGAAAGCCACAGACAGAGATACTGTAAAATATCCACCTAACTTATGAGCAAGCACCTTTTGGTGCTGACAGCATCTATGTTAAAAAAAGAGCAGATAACATGATGAGTATTCCCAAAAACAAAACAAAAGATGCACAAAAAAGGAATACAACAACATCAAAATTGTATCAGCTAACAAAACTTCACAGGTTGCACACAGCAAGCAGTAAGGAGGGTGACATTTAGTGATAGAAAGGAAAATGTTGTTCTAGTTATTTTTCCCCATGATTTTACTACTAAATATTTTGTATTATATTTTATATGAAACAGCTCATAATGTTGTCACCTAAAGCTTACAACCATGTTCTCTGTTCATCACAACAGACTTTTAGATGTAGTACTGTCAATGTTAGCTTTAAAATATGTTTGTCTAAAAACTTATGGACTAATTTTACAGATAAGTTTTACAACAGGTCACTTCTGTGAAGCAGTCAAACATTGAAAACATTAACCTATGTCCCCAAAGCATGAGTTGAGATTACGACAGAAACCTGAGAAGACACGTTTTTCTTTTATCCAGTCACTATCCTGTTGGAACCCATCTGGTTACATTTGGGTAAATTAGCTTCTGTATTTTGATTTTTTATTATATGTTTCTTAACTTAAAAAAAAAAAAAAAAAAAAAAAAACCAAAAAAAAAAAAAAAAAAAAAAAAAAAAAACAACAGAAAGAAATTTCCAGAACTTTTCTGGAATGGACTGTGGGTCTTACTACTAGCATTAATAGAAAGGAATAACTTCAACGGTTGACAATGTCAGTCATAGATATTCCACCTAAGAAATCCTAAAAGTATCCTGATCTTTTTTTTTCTCAATAAGTTTTCAACTGTCAGTTGTAACTTTCCAATGTTACAATATCACAGGATTGCGTCCCCAGTTATGGAAGACTAAGTTACATGTTTCCTGTGCAGATGTTGATGCTAGTTCAACAGCATTTTTGAAAGCTTTTCTGAGTAAACTTGAGTATTACAGTTATGCTTAAATACTTGAAAATTCCAAATACCACTGTGTAGTTTACTGTCCTTGGGCTAGGCATGCTACCTATTTAGAACAGTGACTTCACTGTATATGAATGGCAGTGATAGAATGAGATAGTCTGAACATTTTGTAGGAAATGTTTATTATCACAAATACATTTTTTCTTCTGTAACATATTACTGGAATTCTGTACAAATAAAATTTAATGATATTGATAAAAGCATTATTCACCTGAATAATCTTTTAAATTCTGTTGCAATTCAGGCATCTTCTGCCAATTATCTGTTTCTCAAAGACAGGTAACAGCCAGGGTAATAAAATGAATCCATTTTTATGATGCATCTGAAAAATGACAGAATATATTTTGAAAGTAGCTATGCCTCTAGCCGTGAAAAGTATCCTTGCAAGTTATAATTTAAAAAATCTAAGAGGCTGAAATGGTAAAGTTATATTACAAAGGAAATCATAACACAACATTCATGATTTTTTGTGTTATTAAATGAAAACAAACTATCAAAGATAATTAAATGATAAAATTTCAAATCCTTTAGTATTACCAATTCTGAGGGACCTCAGTTAAGCAAGTACATCTCCATATATTTACACTACATTATGTACTGGACTAAGATTCAAACAATGAGCTCATCTGCTATTTTTAAATCATTCTTATGGAGATTTTGTCTCAACAATAGTAGCAGCTGTTTTAGCAAGTTAATTTTAGGTTACCAAACCAGAAAAAAAAAAAATCAAAGCAATCAAAAACCCCACCAAAAATGAAATGCCATGATAAATATTTTATTCATCCTCACAAAAGAATTAAATTAATTGATAATAAAGTAGATCAAGTAAAACAGACTGGTAGATTCAGATATCATTTGACAAAATTCATTAAAATAATTTGTTGTTCTTTTTCTGTCTTCTTTTTCTTCTTTTTATTTTTTAATTCAACAGCACAGTTTATTTACAACCCATGTAAAGTGTAAAAACCAAATTATCAGTGGAAAGATTCTTTATGGTTGATTTAAAAAAAAAAATGTCTCATAACATTGAATATTAAATGTAACATTTCTCCATAATACTGTGCTGTTGCAGTTGTCAATTTCTCTAATTATTTTACATTTAGATTTTACACCAGTTAAGATGGCAGAAAAGGCACCGCTCCTGAATTACTGAGTTATATTATCCCTTATTTTGGACAGGATTGTGTCTCCTGTGTCTTTTTCATTTCTGTTTCTCATTCTCATTTCTGATCAGAAATGACAATGTTTCACCCCTCTTTTTTCTATTTTATACTTTACAATGTGGAGAAATTCCCTGTCACACAGAAATGCATGCTTAATATTTTCTCCTTTTCTGATGCATTTACATTCAGCAGTTCTCTGCTTGAAGAAAAAAATTGTTTCCTTCCCTTCCAGTCCTTTTAGAATTAATTTGATAACTGGGAATATATAACTGGATATAATATGAGCTAAACTGGAAATAACATGAGCTAAAAGAATAAGAAAAGGCCTACTACATGGGAATTCTAAAAATGTATGTATGTTCTTTGAAATACAATATTTATTCTGACATATATTGTTACATTCCCATATGTGGAATTATAGATGTAATTTTCAATCAATATCTTGAAATGCAAATAGAAATTAATATTGATACTGGTAAGCTCAGAGATCTTAAACCAATGTTTTTACAAGAGTATACTTCCTTACCTATAACAATGTCATTTCTGCCACTGTGGGGAATTCAGAAGATGCATCTTGTCAAGCTAAAGTTCAGATCTTCTTGAAAAGTAGGTCAGCATTTCTGTTCCACTATTCCTCTAAGATAGGTTCCAGCAACTGCGTGGAAGAGCTTTATTTTTATTTATATATATATATATATATATTTTTTTTTTTTTTTAAATCTTGTCTTTAGTATTTAAATTACTTGTTCATAAATTGGCCCCAAATGCTAGATAAGTTCATTCTTTCCAGTGTAATCTGAACATTTATTGATGTTATCCTAGGCAACCTAAATTTTTATGAAATTTGAAACTTACCTGAATATAACCAAACTATGCGACCTTGCCTATGGTTTCATTGCATAATATTTCTACATTTTTGTGGGGAAAAAATAGGTTTGATAAGGGATGTGGGGAAAAAGTGAGCTTCTACCCATGTTTCAGAAGCATTCCTCCAGGTCTCAACCATTATGAAAAATATGTACATACCCAAGAAGACAGCTGTTTACTATAAAGATCAACTGTGTTTATTGTATTGCAGTATTTGAAAAGTTTGAAGCTAACTAAGGATAGTAAAATCTTTAAAGATTCATAAAGACAATTTCAAGAGTAAGTGATGCAATATTAATTTATGCACTTGAATCCTCATATTTAAAATATCCCACAAGAACAGTGGTGGGAAGACACTATCATCACATTTTGGCATTAGATGTTTCTGGATGTTTCTTTTTTGAAGACTCTTCTTTCCAATCTGAGCAGTGATAGAAAGCTAAGTTGAAGGTAAAAATTTAATGTCACAAAAGGTTTTCTAGCAAAAATAAATAAAATAATGATTTTTAAAAAATTATGAAGGTTTTAAAATAAAAGTCAAAGGCACATTCATATGGTATATGAACACACTAACATAAAGCTTATTAAAAGCATTATTATAATATGTTATTTTATGATAAGGAGGTTTCAGACTTAAACTTTTGTAATTAACAGAGTTCAGATTTAGACCTCAGGTTCAGCATGTCCTATATCAATTGCAGATGTTCATTTAAAGCAATGTATGTTACACTTTAAAAATAGTCAGGACAATATAAAGTTTTTTCCTTTTTTTTCTTTTTTTCCTTTTTTTTCTTTCCTGTCTTTCAGTGCTGCAGAAAGAAAACAGATACATGCTTAGTAGTCACTTACGAAATTCAACACTGTAATTTACAGACCCTTGTTAGGTTTTAGTCCAAAATAATTGAGTAATTTTTTTGGTGAGATACATGTTGTCACATACCATTACGTCATATTGCTGTTACCTCAATACGTTCCCTAGCACGATGTGTGTCAACCAGATTAATTTTAAAGCATTTGCCACACAAAAAAATTACACCAGTTTAGTGTTTAGACAATTATCTATATGGCTGGTAGCAGAGCTTGCTGGTACTAGCAGAAATTATTAATAATTTTAATAAGCAATGTTAAAAACTACATTTTACAGTTGTTTCTTCAATGACATTACACTGGTTTATATCACATTTCTTTTGCACTAGTGATTTATCCACACAAGCCCCACAGTTCCTCTGAGAAAAGATCATCTTGTCTCATCAGAAACTGTTTTACCCTATCAGTTTATCTCTTAACCAGTAACTTCTGTTAACAGTGGTTTGTCCTACTAGGCTCCTACAAAAAGTATTTTTATGTATTTACAAGGACCAGATGTATTTGTGGTGCTTTGGTAGGGTTCGTAATATAACCTTTTGGGGCTCAAACTGGAATTGTAGAAAACTGGCAACACTAACTCAGGTCACTTGTTTAAAAACCTAACGCTTCAGCTTCTGCAGTTTGTTCGATTGATGGGGTGGGTTGTTTGGTTTTTGTTGGGTTTTTTTTTTTTTTTCTTGTTACAAAGAGTGACTTAGGGCAACAGTAATGGTTACAGAAAATAGGACAATGGTAATTTCAGCCAGTGTACTTGTCATGGGAGAAATTGTACAAAATCTGTGTGAACTTTTCTCAGAAAGAACATCTTTCAGAGACTATTGAAGGCTTGCAAACTTACTATTCTTACTACAGCTATATGTGTAAAACAAGAAAATGGCACTGTTGTATTGTATAATTTGTTATTGTTTGCCTGTCCTCTTAAACTAGGCAGCAAATACTTCAAAGTTAATTTCAAGGAAACTGCAAGTCCTTTATTAAACCATTTGTGGATACATTAAAATAAATTATTCTTCATATTCTTTTAATCTTTTAACTCAGTTGTCCTATGGGACATAAATTTCTTTCAGAGATATTTGTTCTGCAAAACATTAACTCAATTTTTAGGCTTACATTAGCACTTTTTAAAGAATACTAGTAATTAAGAAAATTAGTTGTATAAAGTATTTGTCTTTGAAGCTCAGCAAAAATCAGTGTTAAAAAAACATGTCTAATTGTTTGTTAAATTTTAGTCATTCATGATACTGCATGAACTAAAGCACCTAGTTTTATTGTTGAATGTAAAACAATAATCAATGCTGTATCACTCACAGAAAGTTGCTTTGTAAAACTACACAACAATTCTGAGGTGTATATTGTTCTGAAACTCTGGCATGGAAGCAGACTACAAAATCTGTTTTTTCCAAAGAAGTGGTAACTTGCCTTGCATTTAGCTGAACTTGCTAAAAATTGACATCAAAGCATGTAAAAATAAACTCAAACAAATCCAAGTAATCTTAAAATGCAATTCACTGAAAATCTATTTAATTTACTATAACATTTACAAAACTTGCAAATATAATCACAAATAAATAATACACAAAGTTTCTTGATAATTTAAAAATTGTCTTTGATTCCTATTTTACATATTATGAAATTGATTTGTGTGAAAGTCTAGTGTGATCTTTATAAGAATATCAGTCAATAGAGCAGCAACTACAGTTTTTACCATGCACAAAATAGAATCTATGTATAACCAGGTTCAGCTATACTGCTTTCCTTCAAGAAAATAAAACAAAAGAATGAGATGATCAGAATAAGGGGTTTGGGTTGTTGTTTTAGTGTTTGATTGGTTTGTTGGGGTTTTTGTTTTGTTTTTTTAATATGGCTACTGGCTTGCAACAACACTATGGGTCTTATTTTGAAGTCTCTTTTTAACACAGGGTAGAGATCACAGCTTACCATTTTCTAAAACTAACATATCCATACTGACATAGCTGTGCACCCAAACTAATAACTCCCGTTTAGATAAAACCAAAACAAAATGAAAACAAAAAACACCACAATAAACAAAACAAAAAAACAACCATACCATGCAAACTTTATTAACATGGGGCTACATAAGGACCTGACCAAGAATCTGTTCAGCAAACTGCATTGCACAGACATAACACCTTGGCCTATACTACTTTCATAGGATAAAGACACAGAGATATTCTGTCTCCTCTCTGCTCCTGATTATATTAACATCATGCCCTCTCAAACCCATTATGTCATTATGATGTTTTGTCATTGCTAGTGCACAATATGCAGTATTCAAGAATCCAATATCATGATTATTATATTAGTATTCCACAGAGCTGTATCATCAAAATGGAGAAATAAAGGCTTGAAAATGTCTCATCTTCCCATGGAGTACTGTGTTCTTTATGAACAAAACAGATTTCTACTAATTATTCTTCAGCCCAGTCTCAGGTGAGTACCATCCTTAATAACAATTTGCCTACTTGTTTATAGAGTAGTTACACAGAGCACCAGAGGCAGCTTTTGCTTACATAAAGTACACCTAGAACTTGCCCTAGCTGCATATCAAGGGGGGGGAAGCCAAAAACCAGTCACTTATGTGTTGAGGCAGTTCTGTTTCATATTTTAACACATTCGGTCAAAAAGAAATTTACACTAGGCCTTGTATTAGTAATATTAGAGTTTTGAATCTGTATCCCTTGGGAGGGAGGACTGTGAAAACCCCAGCAGTTTGAAGTTTCAGGCGTCTCTCAGTCTAACAAGAATTTTATACAAAAATCTGCTGCCACCCAAAACGTATTTCAGGGAAAGCTTTTATCCAAATTGATTGGTTATATACATAGGTATATCAAAATAAATACTGCAGAAAATTCTGCCACTAGATCTTAAGTTTTATCTGGTACACAGCAATAAGATCCACAGCATCAAGATCCAGCAAGTTACAGCAGTAAAACAAATAAGATCTTCTATCTTTTGTTACAGGACCAACAGAAGCCTGCTGTTATTTCAGTTGAGAACTTGCAGACATCAATAACTCAATTACTTTTAATCAATCAAATGTTTGGAACATTAATATGAAGATCTCCAGCTTCTACAGAATAAACTGTGTGTCTACACTTGAGCTATACTAACTGTAACTACACATTTTGAAGTAAAAACTCCTGGATTCACAGGACTGCAGATCTATCACTTCTTACCATCCCTACTGCTCTGATAATTTTCACTTTCCCTTTCATGTCTTTTGTCCTGCTTACCTGCAAAAAGGAAATGTATAATTACCAGTTTTCCTGCATATGTATGAAAATCACAGTAACAGTTGGACAGGCACAGTTGTGCAAAAAGAAGATAAAGCAAAGAAGTAGTATAAAATAAAATAATAATAAATTAAATGCCGGTAAAATCCAATGAATAATATTGAATTGTGCACAAACTCTCTCTCCCTCTCTCTGTCTCCCTCACCTTTAGCTATAAAATGTTATCCAATTCTGAAAAATTAGACTTAGCCACATGTAAACTCCATGAGAGCTTAGAAAGCAAGCGGTCTGAAACTTGTGACTCAATGGAAGGGTCTCCCTCACTTGGTATTCCACTCATTTTGTCTCTCCCATTAGCACAAACTGTTGACCAAGTCTGAGGCTGACTGGATCTAGCCATAATTAAAGTCTATGAAGAGTTTAGAAGACACAGGTTCTGCTCTAAACCTCACGACTCAACAGCAGGATCTGAGTTACCTCCTACATCTTTAATCTTTATAAATAATTTCTACCTCTTTTCAACTCAATTTTTAATTTGATTTATCTTTGTGCATTTAATCCATTCAGTAAGTAATAGAGTGAACCTTGCCATTGAACTTCATGTTCTGCAAACTCGTATTAAATGTCATTTCATTTGTACATGTGATGGAGATTCTTTAAGTGATCTGACCTAGGTCACTCTTTTTGCAATAAATTGTCATAGCTGGCATGATGGCAAGTAAAATAATTGGTTATGTACAAAAACATGGAATAAAACTTAGTTCTAAATTCTCAGGGGAATGGGCTTGAGATAATTGGCATAACTGAACAGCTGTGGAAGAACAACTAAAGGTGACCAGAAATAATACGGAAGATGGAAAAGGAATTATGTGTAAAATGCTAGGCACCTGTCTATAAGGTTCTTGTCAGGGTAAGAAAGATGGTGACAAAAGGGAACAGGACATAAAGGTAGAAATAGAACGCAGAAAAGCAGTTGAGTTTTTACTATCTCTAAAAACTGAGCAGCTGCAAAAATGGTCTCCAGAAAATCAAAGAGAAAAAAAAAAACCACAAAAATTGGAAGAAATGGTTGGCATGATGCTTATGCGAGCTGATCATTCCCTTGACATCATAGAGATTAGGGAATTAATTGTATCCCCTAAAGAATAGGATGGAAATATATGGGGTGACCCCAGTGGTAATGAACTGGGGGAAAATAATGCTATGACTCCTTGAAACCACCTTGAATATGGGGCCAGACTCTTTATAAAAACTGTATAAACTACTGGACCCCAGGGTGGAGCCCGTCATACCTGAAAAATGACCCCATTCAACCCAATTCAAATGGTTAATTTGCAAAAATGCCATGGCCATACGTCAGGCGAATCTGAAACTGAAAATCTGTGGCGAGTGTTTCTAACCAGAGGATAGGGAATCTTATTAAATGGAGATGAAGGGAATGGATTTTGGGGTGCATGTGTCTTTTTAAGTGCTGATCCTGAACCCTTAAACAATTCCCACTGAATAACAAGTAGGGTATAATACTGGGCTGGTGGAATAGATAGATATGTTGAGGAGATGAGAACTTTTGTTAATACCTATTAGATCTTTAAATGAGCTCTCTAAAGCTATTACAAAAATTGCCTGTATTCAGGATATGCATAAATGCCATCCCCTTGATGTCCCTATATTGACAACTGTAAACTATGTCATGTTAAAACCACCGATAGAGGAAGCTCCTGGTACACTCATACCTTTTCTTGTTACAAAACAAGAAATTAGGAGAGACACCAGATTCAACACCCTATTGGCCCTAAAGGATATCGTTTATGACCAGGAAGAAGCTGTAATACACAGAGAAGTTCCCCACTTGGGCAACGTTAATACATGACATGATAAATCACTGACATGAAATTGGGTGGACTGGCCTATGTATTTAAACAAGTAATGCAGGTTGCAGTGTTAGACAAGTCGTACTATCCCCTTAAAAAAGTTCTCAAGTACTGGGACCATCATGACTGATCATCAACCCAGAATTCAAAGGTGGAGAGAACTGTATAACCAAACGCCAGCACTAGTCATTCCAAAACCTGTAATTCAGAGACAACATGCTGACATTATCCAAGATTTGACTAATATAGTGCAGAGATGATGGTGACAATCAGAAAGAAAACACAACACTCAGACACCATCACCAGCCCCCAGAGGGGAAGGCAGGTCTTTTCCTCTCTTAAATTTGAGATCAAAAACCTAATAAATCCCAGACAACACTTGAGCCTGTCTGGCAAGTGGAATCCTATGAATGGATTGATAACAATGGACCATATATTTGGGTTCCAGTTGGCCCTCAACAACAACTAGTTAAATTTTTAATAGATACAGCACACAAATTTCAATACTAGCACAGCAAGATGCCCAGAAGCTGGGTATATGACCTGTATGGCAGAGAGTTTAAATCACTGGAGAAAATGGAGCGAATATTATTTGTCAAACTGCCAAAGTTGATTTGTGGCTCCTGGGCAAGAAACAAATGTTGGATACTCACTTTGCAACGAAAGATCTCAATGAAAATATTTTGGGCATCAATGTTTTGAATGGTTGAACCTGGCACATGCCAGATGACAGCGTATGGTCCTTCGGTTCAAGTATCAAACATCACTCTGATAGGTATCAGGAAGCTACAGTGCATACACTCTATGCAGCACCTGCATTCCCCAATTCACAAATCACTGATATACAACAATACCCAATTTCTTCTGCGGTACAAAAGAGAATTTCTGAAGTCACAGCTGACTTAGAATAATGGCAAATAATCTCTAGAACTCAGTTCCCATATAATTCACCAGTTTAGCCAACTAGAAAACTGGGTGGGAGATGGTGTCTTACCATCAATTGTTGACACTTAAATGCCAGTACAACCCCATTAACAGCTGCAGGACCCAATATTGCAACTCCAACAGCCACACTACAAGCAGCTGTATGCCCATGGATGGCAGAGCTAGATATAAACGACATGGTTTTTGTCAACCCCTTACAAGAAGAAGATAAAAATAAATTTGCTTTTACCTGTGAAGGTATACAGTAAACCTTTAATGGACTCCCAGAAGGATATAAACTCACCTGCTATTGTTGATGTTGTGCTTGCTATATTTTTACAAACAATCCCGCTTCCTCAAAATATAAAACTGTATCAATACGTAGATGATTTTCTAATTGGAGGGCATTCTCCTGAGGAAGTGGGAAAAGCAACCACAGCAATAGGGCAAGCACTACATGAAGGAAAAGTTGAAATCCCACCTGAATTATGTCAGGGATGAGGTAGAGAAGTAAAGTTTTTGGGTATATGGTAGATAGCAAGTAGTGCAAAGATCCCTCCAAATACCTTGGAAAAAATAGAAGAATTACAAATACCTCAATCTAAGAAAGAATTACTGGGTTATGGGTACCTTACAATATGGAAGAAAGCATGTACCTGGATTTTCTACCATTGCTCACCCACTGTATTTGTTTTTGCAGGAAGGAAAACCATGAAGATGGAATCCAGAGTATGAAGAAGCAGTCAAAACTCTAATTCAAGAATTAAAAACTTATCAGCCATTGGGACCAGTACGCTCCCACAACCCTATTATAGTAGAATAGGGGTTTGCTGAATGTGGTAGTTACTCTAACCTACTTCAAACTGGCCCCAACAGACCAAAGTGACCTTTATTGTTCAGGTTGACTGCATGTAAAGAAACAGAACAAAGGTATCCTGAGTGGGAAAATGGACTTTTATCCTTAGTCCAAATAAAACAAGTTGAGAAAACATATCATGAATAACCTGTACAAACCAGAAAACCATCCAATTTGTTAGAACCCATCTTAAAGGGAATGGGTCCACCAAATGGAGAGACACAAAAAGCTACAATTAGAAAATGGCATGCATATTTGACAGTGACTGCAGAGGAAATTAAATTAACCAAAGGGCATACTAAAGTTTCCAAATCACAAATGCCTATGAACTCAGACCTATTTGCATTAAAACAACCCTTTGAGTACAAAAACCTCAACAATTTTAAATGCACCTCCTTTCAATGAGGAGACACCAACAGAAGATGTGTCATTCAATGATGCCTCAGCAAAAAGGATAGATGGTAAATGGCAATACAAGGCTGATGCATTAAATATTGCTACTGGCCAACAAGTAATCAAAGGTGGTGAAGACAGTGAAGTAGAACAATCAAGCGTGGCTGTTTTAACAGCAAAAAGGGTGCAAAAATTATATATGTAGACTCCTATGCTCTGTGGGTTGGCAACACACAATGGCTTTGTCAATGGGAATCCTTGAACTGGGAAGTAAAAAAGATCTCCCATTTGGAGAACTCAAGCCTGCAATTATTATTAGACATAGCCAGGAAAACACCCTTTAAGATGGAATGGGTAGAGGCCAACACCAAAGGCAATAAATTAGCTAAAAATTGAAATCAAAAGGTAGATGACTGAACCAAAATTAAGAAAATAAAAATAGGGAACCTCTTAAACCGACAGTTATATTAGTCAGGAAAACAGCTACATCAAAAGTAAGGTCACATAGATAAAGAAGCACTTTATTTTGCTGCACAGAACAAGGGCTGGCCTCCAGACAGGAAAACTTGTGAATTACCATTACAGAATGTCCCCAGTACAAATATTACAAACAGAACACCCTGCTAAAGCACCACCTTTGCACATCAACAAGGATAAAACCTTATGGTCCACCCACCAAATTGATTATACGAGTCCTCTAAAATCATCTGCTAGGTACAGATATATTTTAACAGGGGTAGAAGTAGTATCTGGGCTCCTCATGGCAACTAAGTGCTGAAAGGCTGATGGACGAAATATAATACAAGGACTATCATTTTGGTTCTCAATCCTACCTACCCCTGATATCATCCAAAATTATAATGGCTCACACTTCTCATATAGAGGTGCAAAGATGGGCAAAAAAAGGAAGAAATTCAGTGGGTATTCCACATCCCATGTTATCCCAAATGAAAAGAGCTAATGAGTTACTGAAAAGAAATCTTAAGCTACATGAAGCCCAGTGAGACATTTAACTTTCTAAATTCTTTACCAACCGAATAATTGGTATGGACCTACTGGAGGTCTGGTCAGTCAAGCATTCTTTACAAAAACTGAATCTGATACTCCACCCTCTGCTGAAAGAAAAGGTCTGTTAACATTAATGGCCAGGAACACCTGCTATGGTATATTTACCACAGGTTGGAACTGTATCCATGACCCGATTAAATCTCATGGGTCACTTGCTTGGGAAGCTACTGATAACAGCGGAAGAAAATGCAAAATCAGTACTAGATGGATATATTCTATATCATAAAAGGGTAACCTGTTCAGTTATCCCCACTGAAACCTTTCCTTTCCTTGCTCTTACAGGAGAAAATGAACTCCTAGTGGCAACCACAACCACAAGGGTGTATTCCTCAGACAGTCTCATTCTTCCTCTTAATCAGAACAAACATAATCCACCCTGTCCAAACACAAAAATGTTGGGACCATGCAATGCTAAATTACATCAGAAGATCTCACCAAAAGACAAGTCACACCTAAACCTTGCTACCTTGGTTATGCATGGAGGCAAACCATATTTTAAAAGAATGAATGGAAAGTGGAAATATTACATGAAAAGAGAATTGGAATATCTGATAGTAATAACAGCAACATCCATCAAATACTATCCCTCAAAGGCACACCTGGAGAAGAAATCAAAATAGGATGCCAGGTAATCAATAGATCAACCTGTGGAAAACCCACTGAAATTAAAATCTACCACACCGACTTTTCCAAACCAAAAAACAATGAAAACTCTTGCTATAGGGTACCAGAGACAGATTGTTGGTACAATTTCACATTTATACAACCTGTACTTGCATTCTGCCTCTAGGGAATCTGTGGTACAAAACTGTTGTTTGCTTTTAAGATTACCAAACATCCACTGTGGAATCTGTGTACGACAGAGCAGCCATGGGTTGATGTTGACACACTCTCTGATGTGCCCTCTCCTGGTCTAAATTTATTTGTAGTAGCACTACACAATAACATAACCTATCATAGATAAGAATGTATTGTTAAAAATAAAAGTGACAATCAACAACTTTGATCTATAAAGGGGACAAAACAAATCACCGTTTCAATACAATGCCAAATTTAAAATCAATCTGAATGTATGACAGCAAGTCTCCGTATTATCATAAGTTATGTTGGGGAAACAGAAAAATACATACCTGTCCTTTTAAACATGAACATTGGTACATTTTCACTATATTCCATTCAGCACACATAATGTGTCTCAAGACAGAAGCCAGTTCTCACTCCAACCTACAATTTCAATTGACATCAACCAACCACATTTACCAACTCAGCCTCCTATCAAACTGCCTCCTAACATTTATATACACTAGTCCTTATCTAATGAAAAACATAAGACAGCAACTTATACTATTTAACCCATCATGGTCTCTAAAGAGTAGAATGCATTTTGATATCTCCACAATTAAACCTACCTGCTCACCATTCCTGAACATGTGTTACAAAGTAAGGTTAGCATGGTTGCATGGATGAGCCTTCACCTCTCCAAGAAGATCTTGGGAATAGGGTTAGGAGTTAAACAGCATGGATGCAGAAATTTTAACCAATAAAGTTTTGTAAGCATTAATTCACATAAACTAGAACCTGCATTACAATCTTCTCTAGTGGCATTAGGGACCAGTCAGTGGCTTTCTGCTCAAGTGGGAAAAAATTAATGAACCAGACCACCAATTAGTTACAGATACATTTGGAACCGTGTAAAGTAATGTTTCCCTAGCATTCAGATGTATCCAAGCTCAGTTGTGGATACAACCTACTGTAGCAGCAATCATATAAGAAGGTGATGAAGACACTTTGCCTGCTGAAATTTGAAAGATAATCTGGGATAATGCAACTAAATTTGAAGGGAATTCCAATCTTGGTGACTTCTAGTAAATTTCACATATGATCATACCAACAGCAAAGCCACAGCCTTTGTTTTAGCAGTATGCAACACTTCAGTATACACCATGTACCCAGTCATTGTTCTGGGATTAAATATAATGGAACTGTACTCTATCCACTAGAACACAGAGTATGGGCCCAACAAAATAGTAATATGGCAAACTGTTGGCATCAATGCATGTGTTGTACAGGAACAACAGGGTTTTATTTGTGAAAATAATACTATTCATATGTCTTGAAACTTAATGAAATGTTTGTCATTTTGAAATACTTCCTGGTGAAACCCCTGAAACTATACTTCTATACGTTGGGAATGGGTGTGCTTGTATGAGAACCCTTTGTGATGTTAAATTTACAGACATTACTATAGAGATACATAATGATGAAAATATCCGTGTTCGTAATTTCACCAGGACTATGGGATGTGACTTTAACTATTCAGCTCCCATGACAACCTATCAATTGCCACAATTGAACTATACATCTTATCAAAATTTATTACCTACCCCCACTGGAATGAATCTTACACTGGTAAGAAAACTGTTACAACATGACAACCTGACTCAATTGCTATAGCAAATCCAAAATAATGGACAAAACACTCTGATTACCATCCACCATGATACAACCATGTCCTCGAAAGAGCGAAGAAAGAGAAAATCACTGGTGGGATACCTTATTCAGACAGCCACCAACAGCAACAGGAACTTCAGAATACTGCATCCCATCATAATTTTATTAATCTCTGTTTTGTTATGCTTGTTAGGCCTTGGCAGTTTGAGCATGGAGTTGGGCAGTTAAACACCCCTTGATCCTCCTAACCATTCTTACATGTCTAAGGCAGGTAACAATGCTGTCTGTACTAGGAACTCCCATTGACTGGTCAAAGTAGGGAACAAGAACAGGAGACAATCATTTATTCTCTGACAACCCTGGAACACTGGATTGTAGCCCAAGTGGAACGATGCTATTGTGGTTGGAATTTAGAAAAACTAGACTCAGGTTACAGCCAAGATGTAAATTTAGAAGTTGACTAAAGACAGCCACCTCACAACTTTATAAACAGTGTGCCCCAGTTTCAGCTGGGATGGAGTTCATTTTCTTCTTAGCTGCTGGTGCAGTGCTGTGTTTTGGATTTGGCGTGAGAACAATGTTAATAGCATACAGATGGTTTTGTTTCTTGCTGGGTAATATTTATGCTAAGCCAAGGACTCTTCAGTTTGTTGGGCCCTACCAGCGAGAGGGCTGGAGGGGCACAAGAAATTGGGAGAGGACACAGCCAGGACAGGTGACCCAAGCTAGCCAAGCTACCGCATGATGCCATGCTGAGTATATAAGCTGAGGGAAGAAGGAGGAAGGGAGGGACATTCAGCATTATGGCAATTGTCTTCTCAAGTAACTTAAGCGTGATGGAGGCCCACTTTCCTGGGGATGGCTGAACACTTGCCTGCCAGTAGGAACTAGTGAATGGATTCCTTGTTTTTCTTTGCTTGCATGGACAGCTTTTACTTTACCTGTTAAACTCTATCTCAGCCTATGTGTTTTTCTCAGTTCTCTGATTCTCTCCCCCATTCCACTGTTGGGAGAGTGAGCCAATGGGTGTGTGGTGCTTGGTTGCCAGCTGGGGTTAAACCATGACAGAGCGGTCGCAAGGTGAGACCCTTCTGGAGTCCTGGACCACAGTGGGCTGTGAACAGCATTTCCCTCTGAGTGGGACACCACTCAAAGCTCTCTAACTACCAAGGCTGAGATACTAGGGGGATCGCTGCCAAATGCTGATGATGGAGCCTGGGCTGATATCCATGCTGCCCAAGGCTCAGCCCTCTGTCTGTTGAGGAATGCAAAGGCATTAGATGTGAGTATTTTCACTGAGCCTGAAGCAAAATTTTAACATGTATATCTTTGTGCATTCATGTTGGTAAGTCCCTATATACCTATTTCCTTTATGCTTGTGTGTGTGTGAATCTTTTTAGATACTACATAATAAGTATTATAATCTTGAAGTAGTAGTTAGGGTATTGTTGTTATTTGTACAAATTACATTTATTCACTTTGTAGATGTTGAAAATAACCATAAATTAAATGCTGCTAAATTCCTATGACTAATCTTGAACTGTGAACAAACTACCTCTCTCTCTCTCCTGCCCCTTTAGATATAAGTTGTGGTTCCAGTCCAAAACTAAGATTGGACCTTGCCACACCCACAATCTATTGACAATTTAGAAAGCAAGGGGGTCTATTCTGAACCTCATGATTCAATAGTAGAATTCCCCTTACTCTTTGTATTTCTTCAGATCTTATCAATTGACCAAGTCTGAGACTAAGATTGGATCTAGCCATAGCTAAACTCTATTGAGAGTTTGGAAAGCAAGGGGGTCCACTCTAAACCTCATGACTCAACAGCAGGGTCTCCATTACCCTCTTATGTCTTTAATCTGTAAAAATAATTTTAAACTCTATTCTGACTCGAGTTTTAATTTACCTCTGTGCATTTAACCCATTTAGTAAGTAACAAAGTGAACCTTGACATCAAACTTTGTGCACTCACATTCCTACAAACTCAAATATTATTTCACTCATACCTTTGATGGAAATTCTTTAAGTGATTTGACCTAAACCACTCCATTTGTGACAGGTATCTAGACACACAGCAACAGTATAATCCATTTTTTTAAATGCAAATTACCTGAAAGAAATTTAATCAATGCATTCTGCTCATTCATGATAGTCAAAGACATAGTCTGCATTAGTGTGTAATTCAAAGGAACTGGATAATTTCATAGTACATTGAGGAAAACTGCCTTGGCAGAGTTGGCTTATTGACACTAGCTATCCTCCTGTTGTCACTTTTAATCTTCTGTAAACAACTGTCTCTAACATCCGCTACTGCCAGAAACAATTTGCAAACTGTGAATGATGCGGATCATTCAGGACATTAACATACATTTTCTTGCTTAGTATCTGAAAACGTATAGGATAAAAAAAAATAAGGAAAATGAAAACTTTGAATCTGAGATGGTAAAATAAAGATTTATCTCTAGCTATAATACAAATAGTTATATTTCCTTTATACCTGTTTCAGTTTCTTTTTCCGGTTTAAATGTATTTGAATTGTACTTACAAGTCTTCCCTGCACACAATATTTCTAGCTAAGCAGGGCCAGATACTTCTTATCAGAAGCATTTTATGATATTTTCCCTTGTATTTTTTTTTCTTTATAAACAAATATAATTTTTTAAAAATCGTTACTGGCAACTATGAGTTTCAAAACAACAGTATATTATTAAATTGATTTTTTACATCAGGTAACACACACACAGAAGTAAACCAGCCAGCTAGTGAAAAATAAGATACTTTTCCTTATTGGTTTTGATTGATAATAGTAATAATATCTGTTTAATAGCAAAACAAAACCTTTCTTCTGGTGATTATAACCTTAATCTTTATCCTAATTAATCAGTTTTACATCACAGTAAACCTGTTCAAATCAATGGCTTTGTCTAGCATGGAAATACCTACAAAGATGAACAGTGAGAAACAAAGTCTGTCATAGTAGGAATTGTAACACATGTGTTTGTGTGTGTGTGTGAGAGAGATAAATTTCAATAGATATAAACAGTTAAGATTTAAACAGTAATTTTTCTGATCTGAACCTGATTCCACCAAGTAAAAACATAAAGTCTGTAAGAAACTAAATCATTTTAAAAGAGCCATGTTGCACTGAGTTATTCTATTATACATTCCTGTAACTATCTGCAAGAGATGAATAAGGCAGTGCATACACACACACACACACATAAACAACAGTGATAAAAAAAAGCAGCTGTAACATTGGATATATGGTGTGCTCCTTTCAGATACTGTTCAAGTCACAACAGGGGGGTAGTTCTTAGGCAAAGAATAAAAGTTGCAGAAGCAAAGGGGACTCTGAGGAAACTGTTTTAATGCAAGATGAACAGCTATTTGTGAGGTAAAAATTATGGCTTTACCAGCACATACTCTTTACAAAGTTGTAACTTAATTCATAATATCTCCATAAAGGGATAATACCTTCAGGTAGAAGAAAGAAGGGTATGTACTACTTCTGCAAGTATCTTTGCATATTTTTATATATTAATTTGTCTTAGAAACATTACTGTAATCTGTATATTGACTGAGGTATTTGTTTGACTAAATAAAAGTTTAAGGGGACACAATGTCTGAAAAGATGATGTGGATTCCTCTTTAGGAACGGTTGCAAAATATAACTTTAGTGCGAAAGAGAAGGGATCCCTTAAAACAACCAGTCTCCATTCTTTTGAGGACACACATATGACATGTTCTCAGAAAGGATTCCAGTATCCCTAAGATGTAATTACCAATAACAAATTGAGAGCAACAACCATCACATGTGACACTGAGTTTATTAGAATGAAATAATCCACACAGCCCAGAAGCTGTCAATAATAGATCTTAATAATACTAGGAAGTACCTTACCTGGATTGATTTCAGTGAAATTGCTTACTTGCATTTAATGCAACACAGATATGAATTGTGCTGTGTTAAAAGTGATAAAAATTGTGCATACAACATGGACATATGGAGGGGTTTCAATCTCATTGGTCAAACCCATATTTTAATGCCTGGGAGTCTAGCCAAATGAAATTTTGTGGCAGCTGCCAAATCAGTAGGAAAATCTTTCAATCAAAAGCAGATAATTAGCAGTTACCATCTTCGGGCAAATCAAGAGTTACCAACTACAGCAACCAATTTAAAAGCCAAGAGCTTCTTGTCCTGAAGGCAGAAGCTTTTCACTGGACTGAAAAGAGGAGCTGTTCTAGGCAATTTTAATTTCATTCCTTTCTTACAGTAGAGTATGTTGCACTGTGCTTACTTTGCTGTCTGTGCCATGTACATTACCTAGTAAGTTTATGTACACGGATGTTGGATTTAAGTGTTCTGTAAATAATTTCATTTAGTTCTTTATATTCAATTATAAGACTGTATTATACCTCATTTTGTTTTTCCTGAACAGGAGAATAAAAAAAAGGATACTAGGAAGGTCATTGGCACTTCACACATACAAAATACTCAAGTATCATTCCACTTTCTTTTAGAGCTACTTTTATGATGATGTCTATTGTCTCTCTTCCACTTTCCCTGTATGCTAGTGCATCTTCTTCCACATTTTAGAATTTTTGATCTTCCTATTACATTAAAAAGATTTCTTTCTTTCTGAAGTTGTCTCAAACTCTCTCCCTAAATTCTTAAGGAAATCCTGTTCTGATGAACAAATATTTCTGATCACTAATATTAATGACCTAAAAATTCTTTAATGACATTTCACATGGTAACTTTGTATGTGTCTCTCACTTGAGAAAAACCTCCCTCCACCCAATACCGACTCAGGAAAAGACTATAATCCTACTTATTCACACAAATTAAAAAAAGGAATTGTGCTTTAATACCAGGATAGAAGTAGAAGATTAGTGGCTTCCATAAACAGTATGGCTCACTTTTATATTGCCCACTGTATCTTTCAAAGCAAAGAACCTTCTAGGCAGCTAGCTTAATTTACTGTGTCTTTTTAAATTTCTTTTTTTAATTTATATATATATATAGGATTTCTGCCTCAACAGCTTGCCTCTGTGTAGGTTCATATGTTTGAGGAAAAGGTAAACACCAAATACACTGCAAACACCAAGTTTTTCCAAATTCCTTTTTGATTATGGTATCCTTGAAACTGATCAACTTTTAAACACCCATTACTACAGTTTACTTTCAAGTGAAGCATCCAGGATGTCTGACCCTGACCCATACAAGACCACCGAAAGGAAACAGCCAGTGATACTTGTGAGTCACTCTCTGCTGTGGGGGATGGAGGCACTCAAGTGCTGACCTGACTTGTCATCTAGGGAAGGTAGCTGCTCGATGGAGGCTCAAATCCAGGATGTTGAGGAGAAACAGCCAAAGTTTGCCTGACCCTCTATTAGCCCCTACTGTTCTTCCATGTTGGCAGCAATTATACTACAAGGGGCAACCTAAGGATAGCTGTTGTGACTACACAGTTCTGGGGGGAATAGTCAGGGCATTGGGACCCAGGTGGTGTTATGCTGTGGAGTTATCCTGAGCCCTGTGGATGAGAAGAAATGGTGTAAGAGGAAGAAATATAGTAAGAAACATGATAATTGTCCTTCAGTTTAAAAAGCTCCAGTTCTAAATGTTGATATCTTAAAGTTCAGAACATTTAATTTTTACACAACACTGATGGGTGTTTCTAGGAAACATTTTCTCTTTCTTTATATTCCTCTACAACGCCCTGGTTTGTAGCAGAAAACAACACACTTCAGTAGTAATCCCTTTGTAATGTGTATTTAGGATACAGACAATTCTATCAATGGTGAAGTCTCTAGATTATTTCAGAATTTTAAAATATTCATCTCCATTTATCAGGTGCAACGTCTGCCTGAACCAGCCACATGTAACTATCAAACCCAAAGCACCATTTTGATCTATTTTTCCCTCCCCAGCTAGCTGTATTTCCTTTGAAGCTGATGAGTGACCTGCAAACATACAGTTGGCATTTTTTTTCACTCTTTCCCAATATATGTAGATTATGTGGAACAATAGCTATAGCTCTGTCTAGGCTTATGGTCTACCGCTGTATGTTGGGAGATCATATACAAATTTGGCAAGTGCTCAAGCCATACCAGAAAATTCTGTAGTCCAAGGAACCCAGCAGAACAACAGCTGTAATCACTCTGAATATTTATTTTTTCTATAGCTGTAAACCTAATGGAAATGGAAGGTTCTATTACCCTGGCCAGTATGAAGGTGTGAACTATAACGTTTCTAACTGTGCACTGGTTTTCTTGCTTTCAAGTTACGTATGCTTTTAGTTAAAGCCAAAAGGACATTTAAATTATGAACACTAACACAGATAAGAATTATGCTAGTAACACCTTTTGTATCACTTTAGATTATTTCCTTTGTAGATTAATGTTTTTAAGCTTCATTTAGTGGAAATTTTTGAAGTATATCAGGAATATTATTATTTGTTACATTATATTTTGTACTAAATAATATATTCAAATAGTTTTTCCATTAAAAATTGGAGGCAGTAACTTCTCAAGACTATCTTGTGACAGATGTCCACCCATTCCCACTAAAATCAAAAAGTTTCCTATCAATTTGTGTGCATCAGTCTCAGAAAAAAAGTTACTTACCTATTCTATACAACTTTCATTTGTATAAGTAAAAACATTCTTCAAAAGGATTTTGTGTGTAATGAATAAACTGATTTTTTTATTCCTGTCCACAGTTTACTTAAACTTTGAATATTGAGTTTTATTCAAAACACACAATTATTTTAATTCACACACAAATGTGTCCATGGCAATGAAACAGTCTGAATATGAGAGTGCAGTTTCTCAGCTTTGTACATTAAAATGTATGTTTTAATTGTAATTCTCTCACCTAAATTAATTGCAAGTTAGAAACCCACAGCTGATCATTTACATTTTCAAAAGAAGTTGTCAATATCTATCCATTAGTAAAGATTAAGAAGACAATAAAAGCCCTTTTTTTTCAGTCCCAAATCAAAATGTTTCTAGCTTCCTATCAGAAAAAAGAATTCTAAGCAATCACTTTTCTAGGTAAACCTAACTTGTAACTACAATTCAGGAAGAAAATAATGCTTACAGAACAGGAAAAAAACAACCTGAAAACTTGTAGTTAAAAGTTTGACAGTGCTGTAATTTTGTGAAGACCTTACTTCTGTTTATAAAGGAAGTAACAAAATCACAACTACTCAGGATAAAAATTAAGACTGAAATTCCAGTTATAAACTGAAAAAATGCATACAAAATACCTCTCAGTGTTCTATTATTTGAGTACATGATGGTTTCATTTGCCAGTAACTTCTATTCCCTTTCAGATACCTATCAATCAACAGTGTTGCATTGTATTAAAAAAAAAACAAAACTGAATAAGCTTTTTCATCTAAAATGAAGCTTTTATAAAGGAAGCTGCAGCCAGGGATAAGCAAAATAGTACCACCTAAGTCTGTTAAAACAGTATGGAGATCTGCCTTCCTTGAAAAAGGCCATAGAATTACACTGCTCTTCACTTTAATGAACTGGACTGTGAAGATGTTTTGGCTAATGCAATTTAAACTATTATTCTGGAGTAATTGTAAATCATGTATTTGCATATTGGTGTAGAAGCAGAGGCAGTGAAGATTGTTCTGGCAGCACCTGTTGATTCCATAGGATTTTTTTTTCTTTTTTTTTTTCCTAAAAGCTATTTATGAGTTGAATAAGATCTGATGTATTTTTTTTTTATTTAGGGCATATGAGTTCTCCATGAGGTACTTCAACAGACACATATTCAATTTATCCATGTGCAATATCGTGAAGTAAATAAAGGCATTTTAACTGCAGATGAATGATTATTACAACCATTTAGGATGTCTACCAGCCTAACCTCTGGTGTTTAGTAAGTTTTTTCCCTTAGAATCCCTGGATGTGTATTGATTTCTCCCTCTTTTTTCACTTGTTTTTACCAACTTTTGTTGTTGTAGTAGTTGCTGTTCTCATTAAAAGCCTTACTCTCTTTTAAACCAGCATTCTCTGACAAACCACTTTGTTCAAAAAACAACTGTGATCACATTAAATTCCCTACCTTCTGCAGCTACTCAGTTTAGGCTTCTTTCTGACTTCCAGAAGTTTTTACAATTGGTAGAAGAGTCAAATGAAGAACTATGAAAACCTTAGTCATGTGGAATTGGTGGCAAATATTACTTTTAACAGGCCTTGATCAGAAAGTAACTAATAGTTTAATGTAGCTGTATAAATAACTTCATCGTATTTAGTCTTAAAGTCTCCTAGGTTTTTTTTGGGGGGTAATAATTATTTGCATTTTTATTCATTACAAAGTTCAAACTCACACTGGAACTTTGGAAACATTATTCCCTTTTTGAATTAAGGAAGTTCAAATTCTAGCGCTGTTATAATAGTAAGTGTACTTGTTACTGTGTGTCAAGCCTTCTGTCTTGTCATTCATAAATACCCCAAAACAGTTCAAAACGAAACAAACAAACAAAAAAGATTAAAAAAAAAGAAAAGATGTTGTGTTTGTACTCATGGGGGTAAAAAAAAGTTTTCTTACTGTAGTTGGCATTCCTGGAAAGAGGCATTTATAATGAAAATACTGCTAAAGCCTATTTGTAGCTGCACCACAGCCTGGACAATGTTAGCAGGAACATTATGCATGGGAGACACACAGCTTTATGCTCTAGAATACCCACAAAATAGCAAGGCATTTTCCATAATTTACTTTTATGATCTTCAGTTTCAAATGAATTTTACAGACTTAATGGTTTGGGAAATTATTATGGGAAACAATAATTCAGAGTTGACCTTTTCTGAGCTACCTATTATTTGATTGGTTTAGCTAGCAATGTCTTTAATTGAATTTGTCAGCAACAAAAATATGTGTGCTAACAGCTGCTGACTTACATTTTATAATTATTGTTATTACCTCAGATAAATATTTAAGCAGGCAAAGAAGAGTGGGAGTAGAACAAAGTCACCTACAATAGCACAAAGTGAACATCGCAATAGGGAATTTATAATACTCAGTTTCTTTAGAAATACATTTCTGAATTAGCAGAACTTGCAACATATTTTTGTCATTTACTGGAAAAATATGCAAGTTTTACCTTGTTGTACCTCAGATGATGTGCGTAAATAATGACTAAATACTGTATATTTTCCTTAGCTAGAGCTTCATAATATCATCAAGAAAATTACTTGAAAATTTAGGCTCAAATTCTGCAAATGCTGACTGCTGCTCACCAGCCCAGAAAAGCTCCAGACAAATACAGGCTTCTTCTTTGTGCACAGGCTTGTTCTTTGTGCAGTGCACTGTAGAAGTAACATCTGTAATTATTTAAAAAAGATAAAAAGATACCCTGAAACGCTCTAATTAAAACAGGATTAGGCAACGAGAATGCTAAATTTATGTAGAAGAAAAAAAAAAGTATGAAAAAATAAAATTTATTTCCAAATAATTTAGTTCTTATCTCTTAATATTAAAAAAAAACCAGTAATTTTGCACTGATATTGTGAGGAGGGAACTCTTGAGCTTTGTTTGTTTGGTTGTTTCTTTTTAAAGTATCTTAGTGTCATTAAATCGTATGGCAAAGAGAGGATTCATGAAATGTGTCACTAGCTTCTAGTCTTAAACAAAGAATTTTTGGGGAAGAAACAGCAGTTCCTTTCAAATATACTATTTCTTCCACTGTATCTGAGTATCCTTTCTGTAGTTCTTTTGCTATTAATGGTGTTCTGCCTAATTTGTTTGTCATAGAACTAAAGGAAATGCTTCACATGTTCTACACCATCTCTTTGAGGAAAGCACGCTTCTTACTAACCTAAGCAATTGAATGCATGTGAGATTATCCCTATAACTTACACACCAAAATTAATTCAGGATTAGACATTGTTTTCTAGACATGATTCTTATTCCTATTGTTATTACTGGAGTTCTTCAGTTTGGAACTTAATGATAGTTTATATCAGGTTATTCAGACAGAAAAGCAGTGTATACTATTGGGAACATCTAATATATACATATGTATGTAGGTATATAAAAAAAAAAAAAACTAACTACCAATCAGCCTACTTTCAAGGAAGCAGTGTAATGGTTGTACTAGTCTAGATGAATGAGTGAGAAACAATATAAAGTGAGAAACAATAGAGAACGATTTTATAACAGAAATGTACATCTGAAATTGTTGCTCTCTAATGTTTCTGAAATTAAAAATCATGTGTTTTGCTTAACATTTGCAAAACTTAGAAAACCACATTTCAACTTATGTAAAAAAAATCATCAAACAAAAGCTATTGTAGTCCAGTTTTAGAACTGTCATCAGTGTTATTAATAACTCTAATATGCAATTTCTCCTAATTTAAGTAGAAAACTTTGTACTTCAGGGACTTAGGATGATATGCGATTGATTATAGAATAGAAGTTTATGCATGAAAAGAGATTTTTCTTTAATTATCCAAGAAATCTGCTGCTTCCCGCCACTCCCCCCCCTACCCCCCCACCCCTCCCCACCCCCCGCCCCCCAGCTAGTGGACAAATTAGTAAAATAACAGCATACCTGAGATGATCTTGTGCTGCTCATGGACATAAGCAATTTGTCAGAGGACTTTTTAAGGCAGGAGGTATGCAAGATTTTTAGATTAATGGGGTACTTTTAAAGGTTTTTAAGAAATTCAGAATTAAAAAGAATACTTATTCAATACGTTTCCACAGTGTATCTTGCATTACAGTCTCTATAATAAAACAGTATCTACTGTACAGGTATTTTCAAAGATCTCTACCAATAATGAATGTATAATAAAAATTAGGAAACTACATATATTTAAAAACTGTGCAGAAAGCTAAATGTCATGATGGTATAATGTCAACCTATTAAGGGCTTGCTTTACACTATGACTGTGTAATTCATCACCCAAGCCATGCAGTACAACACACTGACACACTTCATACAAATCCCTTCTTTCTACATGACAGTACGTTGCTTATCAGAAACATATTTCCATTTACCCTAAACAGAGACAGTAAAGCTCAAAGTGTGTGCAGATAATTTTTTAATAAATGCTTTGGCCAGGTAATTGATATTATTTTCACCTGAAAACACTTGAAACAAGACAAATCCACTATTCACCTCATGATTTCTAGTAGAATGTCAGTATAGTATCTTCAGGGGGTTCAGATGTACTTTAGCAGCCTTTTAACAGTTACCTTCCTAGTGTTAAGCAAGGAAAAGGGCATTTTTTTACTTATAAGCTGTCATCCGTATTACTGTAGGAGATCAGAGATGCAACCATGAACCAGCCAAACTAGAGAAACTAAATACAGTTATTTATAACATCATAGGATGTTGAAAGCAAAAACCAAACAGATGGAGAAAAGGATTTTTGCTGTTTGGGAATCTTGAATGTTAAGTCGATTGTTAAAATACTAAGCACAGCTTTTTCATATGGGACTTCAGAAAAAAAAGTCAAACCTGAGGTACTCTTTTAATCTATACTTGCTGTCAGCTGCTGGATCACTCAACTTTAGTGCTCATGTTTAATGAAATAATAAATAAAATATATGGTAGTCTTAAATATGTCTTGAGTGGTTTATAAAACAGAAAAGTTGATTAAATTTATCAAAGACTCCCTAAGACAAAGAGAAAAGAAATAATACACAGTATTTTGCAGTGTAACATTTTGGAATTGTATATGCTACAGTATTCTAATACTTAAATCTTTGAAACAAAGTCTAAGTTCAACAACTGCAGTAACACTGAACAAAGTTTTCATATTTTTCTACTACGGAACAGCTTCCTTTAAAGTCTGCATCTCCATGTAGAATACAGTCAATCCAAATTATTATTTAGTAACATTTGGTTTTGGAAAGGAAGTCAATTGTCATCCAGGATCTGACCAGGAAATAATAAAAAAGAAACATGAGTGACTGCACAATCTTGTTAACTACTTAAGAGTAGGTAACTCAGTAGTTGCAATGTTTTGAAGAATCAAAAGAACAACGCCGAGTATTGAAAACTAGTGAAAGTGCATTTGAATTCAAAATGGAAATGATAAATGAAAAAAAAAAAATCATTTTGGATGCCCTGTCTTCAGAAGCCTGATACCCTGTCTTGTAACTTGCATGAAGAACAACAGATCTTCAGCCCCTGTCTATTATGGAGTGGTTGTCACCATTCTAGATCACATGGTAATTAATTAGTCTTAGATTTACACTTAAAGGCTATTTTTACTAAGGTCAACTGTACTATTTTGTAAAAAGGAAATAGATTATCCATTATTAAATTTTCTTTAGAAGGATGCTGATTTTACACCCAACTACACGTAATCACTGCTACTCTCAGACAATACAATAAGTACCACTAAGGTAAGAATTATAATATATTATAGATATGAACATATTACAGCAAGAACAGAAAACCATTCAAATTTATTAAGAAAAAACATTTTGGAAAGTTAGTGTTTCATTTGTAAATGTTTCTAAAGTATGATGTTCTCTATCAAAAATACACTGAGGGAGAATAAGCTTTTCCGCTTCAAAGTTTGGTCAGTTCTGCACAACACGTCATGACTCAGATAAAAAGATGCTTTCTGTGAATAATTAATTACTTTTCAGGTGTAGACACTGCTCACCTGGCAACAAAGTCTCTCAAAACTGTACAAGGTCCTAAAATTACCTTTGTGGAATACTTTTCTTTAAGTGATTCTAACATTTAAGAAAACTGGTGAATACATTCACTTGTTTTGGAACATGTACTTATAAAATATGCATGAGATATTTACATGAAATGGTTGACATACATGTTTAACAACAGGTCACCTTGAAAATGTTTTCAAAACTTCTGGTTCTCAATACATTTATTTACAACACAATAGAAAATGCCACAATTAGCTCACAGAACCTGTCTTGCATGAGTTCAGAATTACCTGGTAGTGAAAGGTAAAAATACACTTGTAGAGAAGCAACATCTTCCTTTCAGATTATATTAAAGTCTTCTCTGTTTTGTAACTCTATAGATTACCCCTTGTAACTCATCTGCTATGATCAGCACACAGCTACTGAGAAACACTGGATTGTTTTACATGTTTCCTTCCACTTTTGCTTGCTGTGTGTTGCATATTTGAATCATAGAATCATTAGGTTGGAAAAGACCTTTGAGATCATCAAGTCCAACCATTAATCCAGGACTCCCAAGTCCATCACTAAACTAAGTCCCTAAGCACTGCATCTACGTGTTTTTAGACACTGCCAAGGATGGTGATTCCATCACCTCCCTGGGAAGGCTGTTCCATTGCTTGACAACCCTTTCAGTGAAGAAATTGTTCCTAATATCCAATCTAAACCTCCTCCGGCATAGCTTGAGGTGGTTTCCTCTTGTATGTCACTTGTTATCAGGGAGAAGAAACCTACCTCCACTTGCATATAAACTCCTTTCAGGTAGCTGTAGAGAGCAACAAGGTTCCCCCTGAGTCTCCTCATCTCCAGACTAAACAACCCCAGTTCCCTCAGCTGCTGCTCATTTGGGAGAAATATCAATGTTTATTTTGGAAAACAAACAAACAACAGATTAAGAATGGTTTCAATTTTATTTTATTGAAAATCATATGTAATAGATCATTAGGTAGGAAAACCTCGGATACTCCCAACAGAAGCATTTTCAAAATGATTGATTATTCTATGAAGATCTGCTTGATTCAGGGTTCTATCCACCCAATGATAGAATTCCAGAAGAATTAAGTTACTTGAAGCATCCCTGATTTGGGGGACAAAAATATTTTTATTAATAATGTTGCTGTGCTATACCACGATTTTATGCTGTTCCATTAAGAATGGTTTCCTAATCACTATTCCTTCAGTAGAAATAGTTGCTTGTTCTCACTTTCTGCAAAGGTATTTTTAGGAACAATATAGATTTTATCAAAAGAAAGAGGTACTTTTCATCCCTAATTTTAAACTAGATTAAGTGGTAAAGGGAATTTTGTACTTATGGTTAGTAGCTAAGTGGACTGGAATCTTTTAACAACTGCAATACTGCCCAGTGGGTGAAAAAAAGTTCACTTTTTCACAGGGTACCCCATCACCTGCTTTTTGATTTGAGGTACAGCTGACTCTGCATAGACATCTGGGCTTTGACATTTCTGCAAGATGTAAACTATTGTCATAACATGCAATCGTTTTATAATGTGGTTCTTTATCCTCAGAATTTGAACTCACTCTACCAACACATTTCAGGGAACCAAATAACTGTCAAGCTAAGAGGACGATCAAACTCAACCAGTCTAAACTGGCTTCAAAAATATGGCCTGGAGGTTAAAGCTGTAATATTCTAAGTTTAGTTTGCCAAGCTATTGAACAGACAATTAGTGCTAAGAGTTTGAATATATGATATCAATATTTATGTATTCCTATTAATAGTATGAAGGTCATAAAAAAAGCTTTATTAATTGTCTCCCTTAACTCTGTGGTCACAAAAAGTAAAATATTGCCTCTTATTTGCCAATATGTACACTTTCCCTGTTTTCAATAAACCATAATGCATGAATTCTAAACAATACAAAACCTATTGTCTCATCTTGGATGTATCTTAATTATCATTGAAAGTGCCATAGACATATCCCTGTTCACCCAGGTTTGCACATTAAATCTGAGACACAGTGAAGTCTGAACAAAACGCTTTACATTTTGCACTACCAAAATTACACTCTTAAAATTTGTATGTTTACATTTTCAGGGCTGAAAATATGCTCAGCAAGCAGAGAAAAACAAAGCACTGAATTTGTAGTTAAAAGAAGTTGATATATAACAGAAGCAACCTCTATTCAACTTTGAATATGTTTTTTATTATTATTATTATTATGAAATTTTGCTAAAGTATTTTCTGCAACAGATAAAGTTTGCAAAATTTGGATCTATTATTTATGTAAATTCTGAAATAGAAAATGTATGGAAGTTGAAAATTGTACATCATTGTACATCTGATATAGATCCAGAATTATAAAACTGACAGAAGTCTTAAACAACTCAAACTTTAATAAAAATTTGGGCCCCTTTTTTTTTTTTCTCATTCTTTTATTGGCTATTGGCGTGCTATTACTACTGATTCCTTCAAGGAAATGTCTTACATTTAACAAGGTGACCAGATTTCAGCCTAGGAAATAAGTCCTTATATTGAAGATCTGTAATCTTAAAAAAAGTCAGCAATCTAACTGCAGTGAATCAAGGCTTCTTTAACAGTGAAATATAAATCTTAATACTAACTTCATATTTAATTAAAAATACATTACTGTAAGAGAAAGCAGAAATAAATTCCATTTGTACTTATCAGATTTTACCTTACCTTCGACATGTGAATTTGTTCTGAGAACGCGTTTACTAATTTGGGTAAAATGCATTACTGCATGGAAACTACTTATACTTTTAGAGTAAGAATAATCAAGACAAGAAGATAATTTTATTACTTCCAATAAAAGTAACTTATAGTTTAGCTAAACAATTTAATAAAAGTATCACCAAATGGCATGATTTAGATCACACTTTGTTACTGATTTGCAAAGGCAAGAAAAAAATCCTTCAAAAGGAAACTTTCTATCAAAATGGAAGGTTATTGTTAGTATTCACTGAAATAGACACTGCTTGTGTGAAATCAGTTCTGGTTTTAGACCAAGATGTAGTGGGTGACACTATAATGATATCACAAAGAAAAAGTCATTCAGAAGACTGGTCAGAACAAATAGCTGCCTGGTTTAAAAAGCAACAAACTCGTGACTGGGTTGTCATTAAATATGAAAGTCAGAAATAATTTAGCCTGTTTACTTTGTAAATTCTCCATGTATCAAAACTAATAGAACAAAGCAAAACATAAGAATCTATGCCACATTCATGGTCCTATTTGTACAATTGATGTACGTCAAACAATGACCATTTCTATTCCCATAGAAAATGAAGTAACATACCACTTTATTTTTCTCAGTACCTAGTATTTTGAAAAGTTTTCTTGTACTCATTAAATTCTGGAACTTTAATCTTTTTCATACAACATGGATGTATAATTGCAGTTATAAACCTGTTCTAGTTTTATTAATGGATGGATAGAAATATGGAAAAAATAGCACAAAATGGTATCTAGCTTAACAAAGCCATATGAATTCTCATTGAAAGATGAAGATTTGTATTGCTTAGCACTCAAGTTCCATCACTAACATAAACTTTCAGTATATAACAAAAAAAAGATCGAACTCAACAACAACAAAAAAGAGTGAGTGTGTTTTATTAAAGGATTAAGGGTGACTGCCCAAGCAGCTGGAGGTCAGAAATACTGAGAGCCACCAGTCATGATTTTCTGAACTGTGACTTACAGTTGTTGGAACCTTCATTACTCAGAACTGTTCTAACACCTGAAAATATGTGATCACCCCTCATGTTGTCTCTGTTAGGGTCTAAAATAAAAAATTAAAAATAAACTTATTTCAGATACAAATTTTTAGCCAGGGACTGTTACATAGGATTTCCCAGAGTGTTGCTACAATCAACAGAAATCATGATGTAATTTTTTAGAGCTTCATAAAGTTGCTTATCAAGGGAACATTGACAGGACAGTGACCTCCTATATCTATCAGCCCTCCATGTAGTCACAAAAAGAAAGCCTTTAGAGACGTGTCATACTGGGGTGGGAGGAGGAAGGGAAAATTCTGGAAAAAGGCTGACAAGTAGTTGACAAATAGATGACTGAAATCTGAGAAGCTGAAAATACCAAAAAATGCTGAATGACTCATGCTCTACCAAACTACAATACTCACCTAGATTTCCAGATGTATAGGAACCTAGAATTTCTGGAAAATAGGCACTGAGCATGTATGAATCAACTGGTCTGTTCATATGTTACAAAGATGCTCTGTAAATACAGAACAAATCTAATGCCTCTGTGACTCAGAATTCCTACATAGAAAATCAGCCACAGACTTACAATTTTGGGAATTTGCCAAGAAAGCCAAGAAAACCTTTCTCAAGTTTTGTCACACAGACAAAACACTGAAGGATATTGTTTTAGCATTTAAATCTGAAATGACAATTTAGCTGATTAAAGCAAGAGATCTACACCAACTTACCACCTCACTGCAATGTCTTCACAGAACCATCAGTGGCTGGAGGTTTAAAAGTGTAAGACTCTTCAAGATTTCCCTGAAAGACAAAATAAGAAATGTTTTATTTGCTTTTCTGCAGTAACACAAATAAATTCTGAAGGTTTCAAGAAACAGGAAAAGTTAGTACACTGACGATAAATAACTTCTGCAAACTGCTATCACTGAAAGGTAGCAAACCAAAGTGGCATTTCTAGACTAACGGCTGGTAAGACAGTCTAGATCATAAATGACTTGAATCAGATATTTTCTGATTAAAGTGATCATCAAACAACTGTGTTTTCAACCACATTGTCTTAATAATAAACCCTTTCTTGTTATGTCACTGCTGGACCAAGTCTTTTTCAATGTACTATTTTAGTGCAAAAATGTAGTTTCATATATTCACTCATTAACTACACCAGTGGTATTACCAAACACCTGAAGTACTTGCACAGACATTGTGTTAATCAGCTAATTACCTTAACAGTTTGTGAAAACAGAACTGTAGCCTTGCCAACAGTAAAACTATCTGTTCACATATCACAAACCAGTGTAAATCTCTACCATATGGATGTCCACTGTAACTCATTCAATTGTTTTTCACTAAAAGTCAGACTTATAGAGGCTGTAAAAACTACACAAGCAAAAACTGGTGAGTGTCAAGTACACAATAAAAGTGAGAATCATCTTCATATCATATATCTGAATATTACTGTAGGAAGATAGAGTTAAAAGGCATCTTTATTTTTAGTTGTGCATATATTAATACTTCATTTTTGGATAGGTTTAATTATTCCTAGCTCCACACTGGTCTGATTTCATATTATGAAATGGGAGGAAACGATAATTGCTTTTGTGAGAACAGCATTTCTATCACGTAATGGTATTCCTCTCTAAGCTGACTTTTTCTTTTGTTCCTTCTTCATCTTGTTCACATCTTCTTCTCTTTCTGCTTTTGTGGAATGCGTTGGCTTGTTGACCCCTTAGGCAAAAAGCCTACTTTGGCTGCCAAATACTCTATTTCATGACATGCAAATAGTCTGGACAAATGATGGTGTATCTGTTTGTCCATAATAAAAGATCGCTTGTGGGGGAAAAAAGCAACTCAGAAAACCCAAACCACAACTTTTTTTTTCTTTTTTTCTCATTATGGTATTAAGCAGGAAATTTCTACTTTTTGGTGGGGTTGAGATTGGTATTTGTGCACTGTATTATTTACTTATTGCTTTACCTATGTCATCATAAGACTTCTTCTCTGTAACATGTTTTTGTCTTTTCTCCCTTGTTTTCTAGCTCTAACATGCCTCCTTGTCTTTTCTAATATCAGTGTTTTCCTTCTTGAATTTTATGTACCTGAATACTTTTCATGTTCCCACCTGTACTCCATAAATATCCATTTTTTTCACTCTTAGTGAATAACAGCTGGCTTAGCCTGACCAGACATACTCTACTTTCCTTCTCATCGTTCTTGTACTACCCTCTATGGGCCTTGATAACATGTTCACTTGCAGTATTTCCTTTTCCCTTCTTTTGACTCTGGAATACATGTTCCACTTAAAATGCAACCATAAACAAAACAACAAAAGCATCAGGTTTTCATCTCTATGCTGCTAGTCCAGGCCTTGTAGCCTTTATTCTGCCAGATTCCTCTCTTTGTTCTATACACACACACACACCCCAATAATATCACTGAAACATAAATTGTGACAATAAGAACAAAATAATAATGGACATGCACAAAGACCGTCAACTTTTCAGTCTATTGATCCCCTCATGTACAGTGGACATTCAACACACTTTCTAAATGTGCGTGGTGTCCACAAAGAAGTTAATTACTCACTACTGGAAAGTTAACTTTAAACTAAGACAAGCAAGAATATAAAAAAAAAAAACATTTTCTGTTACCTAAAAATACGACCAAAAAATGTAACTGCCACTGCCAAGTATTTTATACTCTCAGTAGAAGTACTTTTTTTCATTCTATTGAATATGATCATTCTCTGCAATAATTTTCATATTCAAGGATCATATTCTGCAAGCTCAAGAGCTGTCCATCCCAACAGGCAGGAAGTCAGACAAAAATGCCAGGGGGCTGCACGGATGAACAAGGCACTCTTGCCAAAACTCAGACATGAAAAGGGAGTATACGAAAGGTGGGAACTGGGACAGGTAGGGGGAATACTGACAGATACACTGTGTAAGCATGCAGAGATGCATGTAGGAAAATCAAAGCCTAGAAACAGAATCTGGTGAAGGGTGTCAAAATCAATACTCTGTGTAAGTGTATCAACAAGTAAATGAAAACTAAAGAAAATGTGGACCCACCACTGGGTGTGACAAGGGTCCTGGTGAAGGAGGACATGGAAAAGGCTGAGCTATTGAATGTCTTCTTTGCCTTGGTCTGAACTAGTAAGACCTCCCTTCAGGTCTTCCTGAGACCAGGCAAAAAGTTTTGTGTTACAGGCCCATCAGGTCTTACCTCCACCCCTGGGAAGGTGATGGAGCAGCTAATCCTGGAAACCATTTCCAGGCAGTTCACTGACAAAAAAAAAATGCCAGGAACAGTCAGCATGGATTCACCAAGGGAGAGTCAGGCTTGACCAACCTGAAAAATTTATATGGTGAAATGAGAGGCTTGGTAGATGAAGGTACGGTGGCAGGTATTGCCTACCTAGGCTTGCATATGGCTTTTGACCCGGTCCACAGTAACACCCTCACAGGGACAATGACGAAGTATGGGCTGGATGAGCAGACAGTGAGGTCAATTAAGAATGAAAAAAACAGTTGAATTCAGCACATTTTGATCAGCAATATAAAGTCTACTTGGAGGCCAGTAGCTAGTTTGGTGCCCCAGAGGTCAATACTAGATAATACTAACTTCAGTGTCTCTGTTAATTATCTAGAGAATGGGGCAGAGTATAGCCTCAGCAATTTTGCTGATGACACAGAACTGGGAGGTGTGGCTGATACACCAAAGGTTTGTGCTGCCATCCAAAGGGAGCTTGATAAACTGGAGAAATGGGTTGACAGCACCTCATGAAATTTAATAATTGGAAGTGGACAGCAACTTTGAACAAATGGCCTTGGGGGTCCTTCTGGACACTAGGTTGAGCATGAGCCACCAATGTGCATTTGCCACACAGAAGGCCAGCTTCTTCCTGGGCTGCAGTAGGAGAAGTGCTGCCAGCAGGTCAGGGAAGGTGATCCCATTTATTCAGCACTGGTGAGGCCACACTTGGAGTACTGTGTCCGACTCCGAGCTCCTCAGTAGAAATGGAATACGGACATACTGGAAAGAAAAAATTAAGTGCCATGAAGATATTGAAGGGACTGAAGCATCTGTCTTATGAGAAAAGGCTGAAAAAGCTGGAACTGTGCAGCTTGGAGAAAAGAAGGTTCAAAGGTAAACTCATCAATGTATATAAATACCTGAAGGGAGGGTGCAAAGAAAATGGAGTTAGGCTCTTCTTTGGTGTCCAGTGACAGGACAAGAGGCAATGGGAACAAGGAAACACAGAAGGGTCTGCCTGATAGTCAGGAAACAGCTTTTTACTGTGAAGGTGGCTGAACACTGGAACAGTTTGTCCAGAAATGGTGGTGGAAACTCTATCCTTGGAAATATTAAAAAGCCATCTGGACGTGATCCTGGGAAACCTGCTCTAAGTAGCTCTGCTTGAGAAAGGAAGCTGGTCCAGATCCAACCTCACCCGTTTTGTGATTCTGTGATATTTTACTCATGGTACATAGAATCTGTGGGTTTTCCACCCACCTAGGAAGGCTGTGATTGATAACCATCTTCCACCTTTTTCTGTATCTCATTGGTGACATTCAGAAGCCACAATATTCCTAATGATTCAGGAAAAAATAAAAGTGAAAAGCAACAAATGCCAAATAGGAACCAAGAATGTTTTGCCCTAAAAACTCTCTTCCTCTAAACTTTAGGGGAAACTATTTTTGCCATCATACAATAGCAGTTTCTGAGAAAAAAGTTTTTTTAAATGCACAGCACCACATGCAACATAGAGTTCTTGAAAATAGGCAGGCAGAAAACTTTCTTTTTTTCCCTAAAAGCCATAGCTATGTTAAGACTGAGTGACAATAAATAAAGTCATGAAGTTAGAGCAAAGTTTATTGGTTCCTCAGATTCTTTTTTTTATAAGGGAAAGCACAGCTGAAAGATGCTGAAAAAGCAGTCTCCTAAAATAGTTCAAGAAAACACCAACAAAGTGTGTATGACATGGCTTTAAATTGGTCTCTTCCTCCTGGATTTAAACTTAAGCATGATCATGAATTTAGGTATTTATGACCTCCAAGTATCCAAGCATGCAGAGACATAAAAATCTCATCACCAAGACTCCTGAATATTCAAGGAAGATACAATATGGTCGTGATCCAAACCCCACTGAAATCAACAGGAATGTTCCAATGATCTGATCATACTTTGGCCTGGCCTTCCAGGCTAATAAATTAATGAAGCACATAAAAGAAGACCCAGAGTAACACTAGAGTACTAAGAGATCTCAATTGTGTCTGAGCTAATCACACCTTAATGTAATAAAAAATGTTTTTGAAAATTTTAGTATTTAAAATCTGATTTCTTTCCTTTCCCAACAGAAAAATGTATTGTGAGGTATTCTGGTCAACCAAAATCTGAATTTTTCACTGGTAAATCTCATCCAGATCTATGATAAAACAGAAAGGAAATGGCATTACACTGTAATTATACATCTTGCAAATTTACAAGTACTAGAATACTGCAAAGGAATATGGATTGGAAAGCTTCTGACAATGTACAACCTCTTTTGCAAAGTGAGCTTTACAAAAGAATTAAAAGGCCTTTTTTCTACTGTTTACCATCTAAGAAGTGAAAGTGGCCTACAAGTCACCTTTCAAGCTACTAGTCAAAGTTAACATTTGCTAGCAAGTATAACTTTCTTACTCTTATGTACCCTTAGATCAAATCAAACCAAGTTCAGATTATGTATTTTCTATTTTCTTCTCTAAGCTTTGAGATTTAAGTGTACAGGGAATTACAATAAAGTAATAATTTAAAATTGCTAGTTTAAATAGTGTTATGTGTTTGATCCCATAACTAGGTCTCTGGAATATGCATCAGGTTTTGGATGATGAGCACTAAGGCTAATGAAGTTATTATTTGAGGGCTTCTGTAAGAAGTCTGCTGTATTTCTGTGCATGGTAAATAACATTTATACATATGGGGGGTTTAAGTACTGTTTAACAGGCTACATTTTGGTCCTGACAGCCTAGTCATTCTAAATTCCTTCCCTTTTCCATGTCTTGGAATAAATAGAGGAGGAAGTCATCTTGAACTGACAAATATTTATCCCAAACCACTTCCCACTCACACTACATGCTTTCTGTGCAGAAACAAGTGCAAGATGGTTGGGAAACAGAAATTAAAATATTTATTGACTATTAATAATTATTAATTATGCATCTCAATCATCTACCAAAGACCTTGGAAGTCTGGGGAGGTTCCTGATGACTGGAAGCTAGCCAGTGTTATTCTAATTTACAAGAAGGGTATGAGGGAAGACTTAGGGAACTACAGACCTGTTTAGTCTAACCTTAGTTCCTGGAAACATTATGGAGAAGATCATACTAAGTACTATTGAAAGGCATTTAAAGAATAATGCAATCATCAAGCACAGTCAACAGGGATTCACAAAGGGAAAGTCCTATTTAACTAATCTGATATCCTTCTATGATGAAGCCACCTGCCTAGCAGATGAAGGTAAGGCTTTTGACACAGTTTCTCACAGTATCTGTTTGGACAAGTTGTGCAACTGTGAGATGAGTGGATACATGGTGTGCTGGGTGAAAAACTTGCTGGAGGGCAGGTCTCAAAGCACTGTAGTGAATGGGTACTTCTGGCCAACAACCACTCACCAATGGTGTTCCTTGGAGCTTAATTCTAGGGCCAATTCAGCTCAGTATTTTTTAACAATGACCTGGATGCAGAAGTTGAATGCACCATGACCAAGTCTACTGATGATGCTAAACTGGGAGGTGCTGTTGACTCTCTTGAGGGACCTTGCAGAGGAATCTATGTATATGGGAGCATTAAGCAATCATTAATGGATGAGATTTAACAAGACAAATTGCTGGATTCTGTACCTGCAACAGAATATCACTGAGAGGAATGGCTGGAGAGCAGCCCTGGAGAAAGGGATCTGCAGGTGCTGGTTGACAGCAGACTCAGTATGAGTTATTATTCAGCAGCATGCCCCAGCAGCCAAAAGGGCAAACCACATTCTGGCATGCATCAAACACAGTGTAACTGGCCACTGAACAGAGGTGATTAGCCTGCTGCATTCAGAGTTGATGTGGCCTCCCCTTGAGTATTGTCTGCAGTTTTGGGTACCACATTTTAAGAAGGATGTTAAGGTACTTGAATGTGTTTGGAGGAGGGCAGCAAAGCTGGTGAAAAGTCTGGAAGACATGTCCCATGAGGGGTGACTAAGGACTTTGGGCTTGTCTAGTTTGGAGAAAAGGAGCCTGGAGGTGACCCCATGGCTCTCTGCAGCTTACTGAAGAGAGGAAGTGGGGAGGGAGGTGCTGATCTCTTCTCCTTCCTAGTATCCAGCAACAGGATGCATGGGAATCGTTCAAAGCTGCACCAGGGGAGATTTAGACTGGGTATTAGGAAGCACGTTTATTTACTAAGAGGGTGTTCAAACACTGGAAGAGGCTTTCTAGAGGGGTGGTCTATGTCACAAGCCTATCAGTGTTTAGGAGGTATTTGGAAAATGCTCTTAAGGGATGACAGGGTCATATGGAAGGAAACAGGGGCTGTCTGTGGTCAACAAATAGTGGCTGTTCCTCCTTTGCTTTTAGGGCTAAAGGCTCTGAAAAGGACACCACTGGACCATGACACACTCTGTGCTCAGCCACTTGGCAGAGAGATTTGCAGCCTTCTGCAAGGACACTGACATAAACATAAGGACTCAAAATGAGATCTGACTGGAGCTATTTTGAAGTTGTCAGATCCTGGCACCAACTCAAGCAGTGTAGTGGCCATGTCAGAGTTAGCAGCAGACTGGTGGCAGATTGGCCCATGCCACTGTGGGTTGTTGACAGCCAAACCAGGACGGGCATCTCTCGGCTGTCAGGGAGACGTAGGACTGACAGCCTTGGCCTGAGGCTTGTGAGAGCCCTGAACAGAGGTTGCCGCTGGTGACCTAAGGTGGTTACTCCTGTTTGTTGATACTGTCCTGTTTCTCACAGCCTCGGGCCCAGACAGAGATATAACTAGAATATGGTGCACTCCCATCCCCTCTTTCCTCAGCCACTCAGCCACAGATTTCTGTGGCTTTCTGCAAAGCAATTGAATTAAGGACAGCTATGCACAGGCCCAGTCTGTGGGGTGTCTCCCACAGTCTCACAAGCAGTTGAAGTTGCCCAAAACCATGGACAAGGGAAGATCTGAGACAGACACCTTCTTTGCCTGAAACTTACCTTGAAATAAAGTTTCTGATTCATGAACCTATTGGCTGGTTCTTCTGGTTTTTGTGGGGGTTTTGGGGAAACATTTTGGGCCTTTCCTTATGTAACCAGAGCCAGGATTTATTAAAGCTGCCAGCATGCATATATCAGTGGTAAAGGGTGTCCCAAAGCTCATTTGCCTCACTTTCACACTGACATCTGAGATCCCACTTCCTCCTAATCCTAAACCTAACTTGCTTAACTCATTACTTTTTCAATCTGATATCAGCAGATAAACAAAGACAGTTTCATCTTTATGGAATTTTGCAACATTTTATAGGCATGTAACTATCATCCAAGAGATAAGAATTACTTACAAATGTGAGCCAATCATCTGAACATAAAACTGCAAGCAGGATAAAAATGTAATGTACTCATGGAGTTGAAAAACTGTAAATTCCTTCTGAATTACTTAAAATATATGTCCTGTATTTCCTGTTCTTACAGAAAATAATACTGTGAGTAAGTAATGGTTAATCACTTTTTTTTTTCTTACAAGTTAGATACTTTTTTTCACTGAACTACAATTTGAAAGAAAAATTCATGAAGATTATAAGACATGCTTAGTTATGCTAACTTACTTTGAAAGTAGGAAAAGCTAAACCTCTGATATTTCTGAATTTAAAACAATACATTTACTCTTTTCATGGAACTATAAAACATTTATATTTATGCAAAACATTTGAGCTTGATAAGATGCACCTATTCAGATTATAGCTTCCTGAAAAAAAAAAAAAAAAAAGTTATCTACTTTTATTTTGCACAGGAATAACAGCCATATGCCATCCTTCTCCTTATGTTGTAACCAAGTGAAATACTAGGAATATCCATTTAGGGGTTCATTTCTAATTTTTTTTTTTTTTTTAAAAAAGTTAAAATAGTTTTTTCTAAACTATTCATTAATATTTGTTTTATATTTTAAAAGATTTCCTTACATAACATTTAAGTTTAAAACTGAAGACTTCAGTTTAAATTTCAGTATGATAAAGTAATAAGACACATTTTCTGCATTTTCTACATGAAGACAGGTTTTTTGTCACAACTGTATTGTCTTGAATCCCTTTCTAACATCATGGTTCAGATTTCTCACCAGTTCTGATTGCTAAAATTTGCAGTCATCAGAAATCACAGTGTTAGTTACAGGTTAAAACAAAGAAGCCAAGTACTTCCAAATGTCAGAAAAACGAAGTTCTGAAGCTTCTCTAGGATAGGAAGAGTAGGGTTAAAAGCAGCTACTTTTCAAATAGCTTTTTGCCTTTTTTTTTTTTTTTTGCCTTTTTTTTGCTAGATAATATGAAGGTAAAGAGACAGACTCAGCAACACACACTTTCAGTGTATTTGTTGCAGTGTGATTACATTTAAGAATATTATATATGTTGAGTTATGAGAAAAAAAATATTAGATAATCCAATGCTGACTCCAGCCTTCTTCTATGGTACTAAATTTAGCTTACAATCTCATCATGGTGCCAAGTGTCTTAATAGTCTATACAGAATCAGGAAAGATATCTTCCTGATCTTAGATGACTAGACTACAGGGCATTGCAATCAAAATTCAAAGAAAGCAAAACCCAACACCATAAGCTTATCTTGAAACCTAGAAGTACTGCATTTTTTAAGCTTTCAAGAAACAACCAAAATATTCCAGAGTTTTATTGCTATTGGACATCAAAAAAATAAACTGGAAATAACTCAGTTTCAGCTTTGAAAGGTGCCAAATATTTCTGACGTGTTAATTCTCTGTGCTGCTGTCTTTCATCTACTAAGGAAGAACCCATTATTCTGAACAGGTATCTGAGTTTTCAGAATTATTTACCTTATTAAAATTAAAGAAATGCAAAGTAGTATAAACTGCAAAGGAAGCGTATAAGTGTTTGGAACATTTATTTGATATGATCATGCAATGCCTTCAAATGTGATGAAACAAGGTTGTATACGACAATGGACTGAGTCAATTATTCTGAAGTCAGGAGCAAATCAATATCAGCTCTATTTTCCACAGTCACACTGGAAGCAAAATGAATAGAAATATGCAAATAGTAAGGGATATATATTGTCAGTGTTGCAGGATGAATGACACCATTCAAACGACTACCTTGAATACAAATTTCATTACATTTTAACATTGCTGTGTGTATCGCGGAGATTTCTTAGGCTGATGCTACATACCGGTTAGCATTTTCTTTATGTATATAAAAGCACTAGTTAACTTTTTTTAACTCAAGTTGCTTAATTAATCATCATGTCACATGAATGCTGATTAAGCAATATGAATTTATAAAATATCTCCTAAAACCCTGTTGCACTACCTATTGCCCCTTTTTATAAATCTAAGATTCCTTGTGAATTAATCTGCTCTTTTATCAGTATCATCTGTTACTCTAAATTATGCATTTTAGCTGTTTGCACTGAGTTTTCTTGCTCCAAGTACATGGGCTTTCATTTCTTGAAAATTGTTAACCTGTTCAGCTCACCACTACTACAAGTCTTTCTTTATATTCATTATAATTTCCCTTTCTGTTGAGACTGATATTTTTCTTCAACTGTTCTTTAAAAAAAGCAGTATTTCCAACCAAAGAAGTAAAACTAATACCTAAAATATATTCTAAATATTCTATTTACTAAGCATAAGTACAACCCACTTTAAAAAGATTAATTTATTGTGTTTCCTTGAAGAGTAATAAATACATTCTGTCTGTGTACATTTAAAATAAAGAGGAAAAAAACAAGAGAGAAGATTACAGGGCCACGTCCTAAACAGAGAAAACAAAAGAAAAATAATTAGGATGAACCATTGTGATGTGGTAGTACAATACAAGTTTGGTAAGACTAACTTTTTCCTGTATTTGGGGGCATGCGTGTCTTTAACCTCATCCCTCCCCACACTGTATTTTTTCTACCTACATTTCCCTAGCCTTTTTCTATTACTCAGTTTCTTTTAATAATTTCACTGTTAGGGCTCATTTAATTCTCATTTCAGTATCATTGAGGATATCAGTATATCAAATAACTATGAGTCTAATTCACAGATGACAAAACCTCAAAAATCACTAAGATCAACAGTGCAGCTTAATTTCATAGGGGAGCTCTGGAAACTCCTCTATTTGGTTTCGTAAACTCGCAGACACAGGAAAATCTCCATTACTTAAGAGTGACCGTTGTTTGTGGGGAGGGGGGGGGGGGAAGAAAAAGCAAAAAGAAAGAAAAAAGAAACACAATCCTTCCCAGGAAGAGAACAGTGAATTACAGTGCTATAAATAGCAAGAGGATGATATTGCAACACTCCCCCAAAGGATCAATTGGCTGGTCCCTGCTTCAGAAGAAAATTACCTCTAAAATGCCTGTGATATTTTACAAAAATACTCAAAAAAAAAACCCCTCTTGTCTCTCCAGATCATTTATTTCCTGCCTTTACGTATAAAATATGTGAAAGCAAATGTCTCAGCCCTCAAACAGTGTTTCTAAGTCCATGTCACACAGTGTTACAAGCTCTGGAGAAAAAAAGACATCAACCGTGCTGAGTGGCTGCCAGTGGATTTTGAGACAGACTGTTCTGTTAGACTTTCTATGAGACTATGGCCAGGCCTCTCTCAGGTTTGTCACTGGTAAACAGGGTTGACAGTCTTCTGCTATGTCACTGATACACCATGGAAATAAATTCATTGAAGAATACTGCAAAAGCGTAAGAATATATGTGAATGAATGTTACTTACTTCAATTTGACCTCATTAGAGCTAATACTCTTGTGATTATCCTTTAGTCTTCTTCATAATCACTCTTGTGTTGAAATGATAGAAATTGACACTTATTGTATTTCATGTCTTAGATATGCAAAGCCAACAGTTATCTGAGAAAAGAGAGCATGTCTTCCTGTCATGTTATTCTGCTGTCTCCACTAGCACTCCCCTGACACACAATGAGTCCTAGAGAGCTCAGCACTGATACTTAAAAAAACAATGGTCTCACTTTCTGCAAGTTTATCTCTTTGATAACAGTCTGATGAATGTCACACCAACATAGGAAAAGGAGCAGAAGCACATGAATTGGGACTTTTCTTTCCGTGGTAACTAGACTATAAATTGTTATTTCCACAATGCTAAAAAAACTTTTTGGGTATTTGGAAGTCATGGCCAGCAACAGAGAAGAGAGCTCTTTAACAATTGATCAACCTATCAGAATAAATGATTGCAGCCAAGCCAAATTTTTTCCAAGAAATCTCTTTAAACAGTGTGGTTGTTTAGCAGATGAGGTCCTAGATAGAATTAGGACTCATGAACACAAAACCACTGCATACTTTTTAAAAGAAAGACACATTTACACCCAAAACAAAAAGTAGTGAGAAGGAATCAAGTAACTCCAACTTCATTTTCAATGTGATACAAACAACTGTCATGCTGAGATATCCTAGATCTGAGTAACTTCATTTAGATGCTAGAAACTGTTTAATTGCGTCAACATAACACTGTCCTAACATTAGCTATCTTCAGATTTAGATTACAAAAGTGTGTAGAATATCTCTAAAGATGGAAGCACTGAAATAATAATATTGTGTCTATTATAAGCAGGGTAAGGGAATAAGAATTTGAATCTTCTCCAGCCTGGAGGTACTTAGCCTAAATTAGAATAAGTGCCAGAGAGAAGGCTTAAGACTGCTATCTTATCACTAAAAAAAATTGTTGAAAGATAAGAAGGACTGTACAAAACTTTAGCATATACTTAGAATTCTCCCTTCACAGTGATTTTTTTTCAGCATAGAATTGGAAAATCTGACTTTTATTGGCAAAGAGATTTTACTGTCGAAAGCTGCTTGTTTATTAAGAGTGAATTTTCCTTGCTGATACAATGCTCGCCATGAGCAATATCTGATAATCATTCCCAAGATACATGAGTACAAAGAGAGTGTTTACTGGCATCTTTAGATGACAAACTTCAAACTAAGATGCAATATAAAGACTGTGAAAAATATGTATTGCTCAAATGAAGTTTATAGTGCAATAATCTGTATCTAACCATTTGCTTTTGTTCAAGAAAGAACGCAAGGAGCCTTTGGCTCCAAAGAGGTGGAAAAATATCTATCCCTCAAATTAAAACAGGTAAGTGTAAACAATTATATCAAAATCAGGAATTTTAATATATAGCAAATCTGAGGCCTAATTTAGCTCAATCATTTTTCTTAAAGAACAAGAATTCAAAGTTCTGCAAAAATGCTAGGAATAAGACAGGGAGAAATAAATTTGGTCTGAAGTGGCCAGAGAGTATTTGCCATTTCTAGAGAGAGTGTGAAAGATCACAATGTAGATGAGCAGGAATGATACTGAAATAGATTGATGCAATTTTTTGTACCTGATGTGTTTTATAGGACTGAAAGATATTTTTTCTTCGAAAATGTTTCTCTGAATTCTTTCCTGATCCCACATTCATGGTCAATCTAGGCCATTCAAAGTCATGTGTGTATTAGACCAGAAAGGTGGCAGCAGGTGATCAAGCTAGGGGTTGTATTTGCATTTGGAGATGGGGGAACTGCCTATTAAGACCTGTCACTTCCCTACTCTCATTTTCACCAGACTGAAACAGTCTCTCTCTCTTAGGGTATGGCACAAGCAGGCAGCCTTCCAGGAATGACTTTACAGCCAATTAAATCAGTGCTTCTCCTCCTGTAAAGTCATTCTCAGCAGTATTGCTATTTAGAGGCAGCACAACGAAGAATGATATCAAGAAACATGGCATTGCCCCAGTGGGAATGTAGTAGTACAGGAAGGAAAATAGAGGGGTTTCAGGCTGCTGTTTCGTACAGATCTAAGCTCTAGTAAACAGGCCCCTGTGGACAGATAAAGTAAAAATATGTTTAACCCTTTTTCACCTATTAGAATGGCATCACAGTTGTTTTACCTTGCATTTGATAAAGTCTGGCAATTTCTATTCCAATGCTGTCACAAACCCAAGCTGTAAAAAGAACTCCGAAATCATAGGGGGGATAAAACAAAAGTAAAGCAAATAGTACTGTCCTCCTCTATTAATATGAGCTAGTAATATTAATACAAATGTTAGTATTCATTCTTCATCAGAAAAAATGTTCCTGGCAGACTGATGGGCAAAAGCAGCAGCCAGGGCTGACCCAGACGTGGACGCAAGGGGCAGCCAGATGCATGCCAGATGCAAGCCCCTGCCCTGCCTGAGGACACTGAGGTCCATCCAGGGCCCTTCTTGCCTCCTTCTGCCCTGACAGGCCCAGGGCACACCTGTCCTGGCCATGCCCTTGTTGCACTGCTGTGGGACAGGCCCAGCCCACCTACCTCCTTGGCCCTTTCCCCTCCCCTGGGGCCTGCGCCCCCCAGGGAGGGCTCTGACCCACCTGGTGTGTCCCCAGCTCCCAGCTTCTCCACCCAAGAATGCTCCTCCTCCAAAGCACCTTCCTGAGATGCAAATTGTGGATGGAGGCCAGGTCCTGAGACCAAAGCATGATGGATAGGTCCCACAGTTGTGCCAGTGGCTGCCCTGAAGCCACTCTCCCCCCACCCCCCACCCCCACCCCCACCCCCATCTGTGTGCCATGGGGCCAAGATTCACATCAATGTTAAAGCAAAAAGTCAGAAACTATAGGGCCTTACTCCACAGCTACGCCAATGTTCTCCCCTGTGACCCCTTTAAAACAAGGTGCAGTGGGGTCTGGGGCTGGGCCCATAGCTACAGCTAAGCTGAAGCTCATCAGTCTCATCTTTCCCCCTGGTCCCTGCCACTGGGAATCTCTGGGCTGATTCTTCTGCCCCCACTTCTGCCACCTCTGGGGCCTGTGGTCCCTGTGCTTCACCTTAGCTCCATATCCCTGCTCTGGCTCTTTGTCACAGCCCCCTACTCCTTCCCAGGCCTCAGTCCTCACTCCAAAACAGAACAAATGAAATTTACAAATGTTGTCTTCTATATTGAGGTAGAATAAGTATTTTCTCCTCACCAAAAATTTTAGGGTTTAGATCTTTTTGAAAAAAGTTGATTTTCTGAGGTGTTAGAAGTTTGGTTATGGCCTTGCAGTAAATAATTTACCTTAAGCTTTTTGTTCATGTATTTCTGGTATTTGGGAAAATATAGAATCATAGAATCATTTAGGTTGGAAAAGACCTTTAAGATCAAGTCACAAAAACTGGGGGGGAAGAGGGGATTTTTTTTCATCAACTTGTCTATTAATTGTTCTATTATCAAAGCACTAGAGAATTAAATCCCATATTAACCTTAGATTTTTAAAAAACTCTCTAGATTAAATACTGCCTCATCTGCAAATTTTTTAAAGTGGAAGCTGTTGACACAAGTTTTTTTTCTGAGTACCGGGCACAGAAGACATCAGAGCAAAACCAGCTTTTTGTATGTGAGCTAACTTATTGTGCCTTGGCGACAACTGCAGTAGTGACAATGCTCTGTATTTGCAATACAGATAAAAGGTATTCTTTTATAAAACCCACCAATATTCTTAGTACAATTAAGCATTTGGTAAATGAAACACATATAAAAATTGCATTCAGTTACTACCTCAGGGTTTGTTTGTGGTTCTTTTATTTTTTTCCCCATTTAAAAATTATTTGTTTCTATGGCTTTCTAATTCTGCTTCCTTATTGGCTCCTTTATATATCTAACGAATTCAAAGAGCACTCAATAACATTTGTCATTTATGAAAATAACATATTATCACATAGAAATTATTCAACGATGCTTGTAGAATAGTAAGGACAATCCATTAATGATATGTCACCCAAATTCTACAAAACAGGCATTGGTATGCTGAAAAATCATAAAAAGAAATGGGGAGGGGAGGAACTGCAAACCAAACCCTGAAAATTTTGCAATTATTTCTTCTTCAAGAGGAATAAATAATAAGAATAATAAACAAAATAAAGAAAAGAATAAATCAAGAATAAGTTATAAAATGCACCCTGGAGCAGGACTGCACTAAACTTTTCCCTTTATTCTATGATTCTACTTCTTCTTTTAGTCAAGATCTATCATCTAAATAACATATCTGTCATTGTGGAAAATGTCAAATATGTACGTATCCAAAAAGTTATGTTCTGTAGCAAAACAAAAAATATCTTGAATATACTACTATCATAAAATACAGTGCATTTTTCAAAAAATCAAATATATGAATAGAATTCACCACCAAAAAAACTCTTGAGTGTTAGAAAATTAGGATCCCTACTTTAAGTCCTTTGAAGCCATGATGTAGTCCAATACTGTCTCAGTGAAGCCAAAGTTCCCAAGGATAGGTTTACAGAAGAAAAGCCGAAGTGTTCTTCTGCCTATTCCCATCTCTTCACATCATCTCACAACAGCATCCCATCTCTCTGACCTTTTCTGAATATAACACATTTCTACAGGAAGCTGATCGATGTGATCTTAGAGCACAAGCAATAGCATATTGAGGTTAAAGGCAAAATGGCCAGGAATCCTCCAAAGTCTTCTGAACTGATGTGGCAAAAAATATTTTTTTTTAATTAAGCATAAAGGAAAAAAGAAAACTAACAATAAAAAATATTTATGTTACAAAAAAGTATAAAGTTAGAAAATATTACTTTGCAGTTGCCAGTGCACTTTTAGTTATTCCTTTCCCCTGATACATCCATGCTGTACACAACATAGATGAGAATTTTTCTGTCATGAGGTAATTGAAAGCTCTTTCATAGTACTTTTATTAAAAATCGTGTTTTCTAATGTAAGGACTTTAATCATATTTGGGGTAAAAGCACAATATCCTTTTAGATGGGAAGCAATATAAAAACTTTTCAGCAGATAAAATGCTTTGTAGTATTAACTGTCATGTTGAAATCTGGGTCATAGCTGTGCTGGTTTAAAGTAAGCACAACATTTTTTATTTCTCATATTTGTCACTAAAGAAACTCAGTTAAATTAGGATTCTCTATAGAATTTTATTTCATTAGCCAGCTTTATTTACAAGTTCTTTAAATATCAAATAACAAGGAAATTGGTGCCAGTGGCAGCATTATATATATAATCCCTTGATTATATATGTATTTTTGATCATTCTTCTTAGGTATATGACAATAATTCAATCGTAGTGAGCTACACCTGGATCCTAAAAAGGCTTATTCATGTATTAAGGTAGAGTTAAACCAGGAATTCCACTGTAAAGGGATTATTTGCATGCTAAAGTTAAATCTATGCATTGCTGAATAAGCTGTAGGATAGAACCACAAGCAATTGCTATCTCAGTAGTTGTACTGATTTTTCAGCAGGAGGAGAAAAGTCACTATAACACTCTTTCTGAGGCACATTTAAAATAAAATCACTTAATTATTTATAGGAAGCTCCCACATACACCGAATTTGAGTTAATTGGCTTCCTTCTAAATATTCTGTGTCGGTATCCCTTGAATAGGAAAATGTTGTGGTCTTCTGAGATTAAAGAAGTATGTCTGAGCAAGACTCTCATTTAAAGAGACTGTGTTTATCCTGTCCAATACTACCTATACCACAAAATTTTCAAGTAAGCAGAACAGCTAGGACTGACAAGTTCACTGTGAAGCAATCCTTACAGATGCTGAGTAAAAGCCAGACCACCCTCAGGTTCTTGCAGCTGCAAAGTTAATTTAAGCAGTGCAGCCCAGACACCTAAGTGCAGATTTAACTACAACTTTGATTCACCTTCATTCTTCTGTATTATCAATGCAGCAAACTAATTATGACATTGGAATTAGATGCCTCTTGGCTAGTTTCAGATGACATAGTGACAACTGTTGCGCTTGGTCGTCTTGAAAATTAAAACTGAAAAAGAACAGCCCGTGCAAGTAATTTAGCCATGAGTTGGAAAAAAACAAAACAAAACAAACAACTCCCCCCACACACACACACAAACCAAAACCAAAACCAAAAAACAACAGGAGTTTCTGCTTAGGTTGATTGCAAATTTTTAGTCATAGATGGGGTAGGTGGAGAGTTACTGCCATCTGCTGGAAGGATTCCTCTCCTGATTCAACTTTAAAATAAACAAAAAAGGAATGGGGTTTTGGTTTGTTTTTTATTTTTTGTATTTTTTTTTTAATGATTAAGGTAATAAAACATTTAAACTCTTACCATTGCTGAAATTTAAGTGCATAACATCTATATAACCATCTAAATGCTCATTATTCTAATGGCATCAAGAGTGAAAAATCATGAAAATATGGACCTAAATCTCTTTGAACTCCAACATCTGTATTGAGAACTGGTTAACAACACCAGATTAATAAATATGAACTAGAGGGCATAAATAGTCCCAAAAGTGGGAGATGAGAGGATATGAAAGGAGGGGGAAATTAAAGACAGAGATTTCTGTGAACAACCATTTGCTTGATTTTATAGCATAAATCTCAATACTACTGTTTCATTCATGAATATATGTAAAAATATTATTTTAGGAAAAAATAAAATTAATAACACCCATATGTTATGGATAGATAGCAGGGGGCTCACAGTGAATACCGAGCTTTCTGTAAGAGTTGGCAGTTCCAGAAAATTAAAAAAAAAAACCAACAACAAAAACCAAACCTAGCCAAAAATGCACACTCATTTTGTCCTCTTGCTAGGAGACTTCTGTTTAGGTCAAAAAATATGCATTAGTAGCTCCCACTGCAAGGTCATGTTGATGCTGAATATAGAGTAAGCAACAACACATACTTTACACAGCATTAGACATTTTTTAAGAGCTATTTTTTGTCTTTGTTCTCAATTTTCTTTCAGTTATATATAGTCCTAAATTCAGACAAAACTGATTACTCCTTTCCAGCCAAAGGCCTTTAAATGTCATTTTTATATCAGCCTGCTGAAGATTTCAAGATAGCAAAGCTGAATGGTGAATGGTGCAGACCGACCTGTGTTATGCACATCAGTACTCAGCTTCACACATTTGCAAGTCTAAACCAGAATGCCTATATGCATATATCCTACCAGGAAAGACAGATTTCATGATTAGTCTCTATTTGCTGTCTTGAGGCTAGAACTCTATTGATAGTCATTACATTAACTTATTTTCATTTGTTTAAAAATTAATGAAACTGGGAAGAAACTGCAGTGAAGGATGGAGTGGAAGTGAGACCAGCTAGGATGAAGAAATCAAGCTAGTTGAACCACTTAGAAATACTGAGATGGGATAAAGAGGTGCACAATGTAATGGTTGGCTAGCTAAAGAGGGAAGAATATAGATACACAGTTGAAGATTGTGGTGAAAGGGATCTATGATTACATAGTCAGAGGATAGATTAATTTAAGGTTATTATTCCTGAAATGTTTGCTGTACCAAGAAAACTTGCAACAAATTGTATTGCAATTAAAACTGTATGGTAAGGTATGCATTTCCTCCTGGACTGGGGGTTTACATTTAATGTCTTCTGCATCTCACCACGCTGACTGTTTCTAAGCTGCAAATAGCAGTTCTTAAATTTAGCACACTGGAATTTCAATGTCAGTGATTATTTATGGAGCCATAACTAACGTTGTCTTCAGGTCCAACATTCATTACCCTGGTACCATCAGTGTTAAAGTGACAGACACAGATGAGATGTGCTGAAAGATTTTTTTAAATGCACACACAGAGTTACATCTCCTCCCATTTTGTTGATTTATTCTGATGAGCAAGAGCACTACGTTTTTCCTCTCCATAAGCTAGGTTCTGGAAAGTCCCCAATTTGCAGTTATTTTTCTATGGTTGGCAGCTTTCTGTGTGCTGAATGTACATATACCACTTTCTCATGCCTTTACAGGTCCACACTAACTTTTTCTAGGTGTTGGATAACTGCAAAGAAAAGCATTTCACAAAGAGTAGGATGTACCTTAACTGTAAGAAATTTAGGAGAAAAGTATTCAAGAACTACCTGAAGCAACTACACTGATGTCAGTGTGATACTGTGCTTAGGCTAATTAGAGAGAAAGACATGAAAAGCAGAGATAGCCTGTACTGAAGGAGTATTGGAAGATGTGAGAACCGAGGTAAAGAAACCTGTGTGTAATCTTTATGATCAAAATTCCTACATTCAGGACCAGTTGTTAACCTTAATTGTAACTATATTTTTGTGAAGTCTAGAAGACCTAAGAAGAGGTTAAATGTCAGAGGTACACTCAGATTCAACACATGCATAGACAAATCTTATACAATTTTTTTTTTTTTCTAGAAATGTCAAATGATCAACACCTTTTGAAAAACGTCTTTTCTGTAACTTTATGTAACATTGTAATGAATCTGTGACACACCTTTGCAAGAAATTGAGAAACTCAACAAAGTCAATCTGGACAAAGTAACTCCTTGTAAATAAATGTAAAAAAAGTGCAAGGTATGTTTAATCTATCACAGCATAAATAACTTGTAACTTTGTAAAATAACTTTACATTTAGTTCCTGTGTCCAATGTATTCTGCCCAGACCTGTTAGAAGCCATGCATGAATCAGAAAAAAAAAAAAAAAAAATAGTAAACAGCATTACTATCTGTTAATAAAATGGATGTGTTTTCCTTAAATAAATTAGGAAAAAAAAAATAAGAAAAGATTTTTTTTTTACTCTCAAGAGCTGTTTTCTTCCCCTAAAGAAGATATGCCTCTAAACAGCGTATCTTTCACTGTCCCTTGCTGCTTAACATAGTGGAAGCAGTATTTTGTAATACTTGTCTCTGTAAAGTAACTGCCTTCTGCTTACACTCAGATTTTCTATTCGCTCGGATCTTAGCCATCTTTTTTCAAGAATACTTAAGCGAAAAGGCAAACTTGCTGACTTGCTAAAGCCACTAGTCTGTGCTGTTGTATAAGAAATCTGTATTATAAGCAATTCTGAAAAATACACTGTATTCGTTTTTATAAACTCTGTACTGTTAAATAATACCTACTAAATATTTTGGGTCTAAATTAAGTTTTAGCTTTTATTTCCCCAGCATATTTATATAATGAAAATCATGAATTAGAAAGTGTACCATATTCAAAGTATTAAATACGCTTTAGTTCTTTGATCTTTTACTAGAAATAAAATAAATGTGTTAGGCTAACAGAGATATTAAATATTTAAGTTTTTAATACCTAGTTGCTCCCCCTAAAAATTAAAATATGCAATAGGAGGAATATTTTTTTTCTAATAATGATGTTGATTTAGAAGAAAAGGGGTAAGGGGTCGGGGGTGGGGGGTGGGGGGACAAAGTGAGCAACAGAAACAGAAATAATTTGTTTGTGAATGTTATATGTGGTTTACACAGAAGTAGTCTTTGTAGACTGTTTAATGATTACAGATAAGGATTAAGCTACAGTTTCAAAAGGGTGTTAATACTATTTGGAAATTATCTTCCACTATAATATAGGTGTTTTCAGGGATGGGGAAAAAAAGTTCCATAAAGGATATGCCTAGTACATTTTAATGGGATCAACTCATCGAGGTAAAAATGTTATCGGTACCCTTATATTTCTAACATATGAGTAAGACTCCCTTTTTTTTCTTTATTAAAAAAAAAAAAAAAAAAAAAAAAAGTAATCAAAAGTTGCTGCATTTTAAGATTAATTTATAAGGGAGACTCTAGAATATTTTTGCTAATGTGAGTTTTGGCTTTACTCTTTCTTTTTCTCCATATGGACTTACATGATCTGTATTAGAAAATAAAGCACCATAAAAAAAGTTTGAAATCTGATATGTTTCCTTCTTCCCATTTAAAAACATGAATATTACATTCTACCATAAGGCAAAATCTTTCCTAATGACAACCTGTAAGCATCTTCACAGAAGGAATTGCCTGCAGCAATTTTCTATTATTATCTCCTCTACTCAATCAGCAGATAAAGATAATCCTTCCTTGATGCAATGGATTTTATGTGTACAATTTTTATATTCTATAAACATTTTCACTTCTCCTATAAGATACCTTTGTCTGTGAAGGATATAAATCTAGGAGTATAACAGAAGCATTTTTTTTAGATTTTAATTTGTAGTTTTGAAAGAATCAGAAGTAAATATAATCTTTAAAACAGTAATCCCAGCAAATATGTGTGCTGGTCACATGTATGGCAGTTCAGCAGAACAATTAGACTTTTCTGTCACATTAACATTTTGATTCATGCATTACAGAAACATAGTATCACAGGAAGTCTATAATCCTGGACTGCCTATCTAGTTAAATTTTATACACTGTACAATTCTGATTTTTTTTTTTTTTTTTTTTTTTAAGAACTACAGGCTTTCCTGTCACACAGAACCTTGCCTTTAGCACTTTAATAAGCTCAAATTAAAGGCACCAATCTGAAGCATTTTGCAGGTAATAAGCAGATCAAGTATTCATGAAAATGGGCAATTCAGTTTTAATAACCATGGACAGTTTGTTTCCATGGATGTTTTACTACCCATACATTTCTGAATGTGGCGTGAGCTGAAGTATTTAATCATTGTATAGCAGCAATGTGATTTTGAGTGTGTCAGTGGAAACTCAACTTGCATATGATTTGGACACTGCCAGCTGTTTAGCAACCTTATTCACATGCTACACATACAGGAAGTGCATTTCAATTTCTAAAGTTCTAAAATTAAGCAATTCATGAACTTCCAGTGTGCTTAATTCTGCATGATAATTATAGTCACCATTCACAGGTCTGAATTTCAAAAATATTTATGATGATAAACAAGCATTATAGGCTTGAAGATTTTGATTGATACAGAGAGTCTAATGGAGAATTCAAAAGCACAAATCCCAACCTATCTCTTCCCATGCAACAATTTTTATGGCAGGAATTCCCACAGTCTGTATGTGTTCCATTTCCAAATGAGGACATCAAGGAGAAATGTTAATGCATGGGAAAGTTAGCTACATGAGTCCCATTAACTTTAAATGTATGCCATGCTGGAAATATTCTCTGCCTACTCTGAATTCACACATACATGCTCTGGTCACACCCATGTGGAAGACTCAGCCTCCAGGTCTGCAAGGCAGCATTAACAGACCTTTTTCCCTACAAATTCTATTGAAATAAATTGGATTTCTGAACTGTAATCCTGGCATACCAATCTGAACACAATCATGTTACTACAAATTTAGACTATATTTCTTTATTTTTAAATGTATTTTCAATATTAAATAGTTAAAATCAGATATTGCATTTATTAGAATGCTATTTGCTCTCATTTAGCTAGTTTAGTTGTTAATTTTTTCAAGACTTTGTCGTAAGCATGACAAGGAATAAACATGCTCTTGCAACTTACTATGAGGAAAGTCAGGTCTGCTACTGGAGTGGACCTTAAATGGGGCAAAAACATAAAAGAAAAAGTTTCAGTTTATGTAGGGAGGTGGCCAAGTCTTCACATTGCATTCTATGAAAACTAAAAATTGTTGATGGCTTGGATCAAGCATTCTGTTGCTTCGTCTCAAAATGAAACTGTTTACCTTAGTGAAGTTAGTCTTGGGAAGAGTCTCTTTACCTTCATGTGCATGTGGTCACTGGCTTATAGAAATATGTATGCTGGAGTCATGGGAAAATAGCAAACTGCTGGTAAGAAAGTCTCCATGAATTGAATTCTTCATCATCAAGAAACCTATTTTATTTTATTTTCTCAAATATGCAAGCTATACTGTATTGGCTTGGCATGGGAAGGTTTTGGTAGTGGGAGGCCTACAGGAATGGCTTCTGTCAGAAGCTGCTAGAAGCTTCCCTATGTCAAATGGAGCCACTGCCAGATGGCTCCAAGATGGACTAGTCAGTGATGGTGGTAGCACCTCTGTGAAAACATATTTAAGAAGGGGGGGAAACTGCTGCCCAACAGCAGCCAGAAGAGAGAACTGAGAGAATGAAAAGGTAGTAACTCTGCAGACACCAAGGTCAGTGAAGAAGGGGCAGGAGGTGCTCCAGGTACAGTAGCAGAGATTCCTCTGCAGCCCGTGGTGAAGACCATGGTGAGGCAGGCTGTGCCCCTGCAGCTCATGAAGGTTGATGGTAGAGTAGACATCCACCTGTAGCCCATGGAGGACCCCACACTGGAGCAGGTAGACGCACCTGAAGGAGTCTGTGACCCTGTGGGAAGCCCATGCAGGAGCAGGCTCCTGGAAGGACCTGTGGACCTGAGATGAGCCCAGGCTGGAGCAGGTTTTCTGGCAGGACTTGTAGCCCCGCAGGGGACCCACACTGGACCAGTCTGTTCCTGAAGGACTGCACCCTGCGGAAGGGACCCACACTTGAGCAGTTCAGGAAGAACTGTAGCCCACGGGAAGGACCAACACTGGAGAAGTTCACGGAGAACTGTCTCTCATGGGAGGGACCCACGCTGAAGCAGGGGAGGAGTGTGAGGAGCCTCCCCCTGAGGAGGAAGGAGCAGCAGAGACAGTGTTGATGAGCTGACTGTAACCCCTATTCCCTGTCCCCCTGCACTGCTGGCTGGGGAGACGGTAGAGAACTTGGGAGTAAAGTTGAGCCCTGGAAGAAGACGGGGGTTGGGGGAAGGTGTTTTTAATACTTGGTTTTATTTCTCATTATCCTGCTCTGATTGGATTGGCAATAAACTAAACTAATTTCCCCAAGTCAAGTCCATTTTGCCCGTGATGGTAACTGGTGAGTGATCTCTCCCTCTCCTTACCTCAACCCACAAGCCTTTTGTTATATTTTCATTCCCCTATCCAGCTGGGCAGGGGAGTGACAGAGCAGTTTTATGGGTACCTGGGCTCCAGCCAAAGTCAACCAACCACACTACATCCAGCCACACTTTTTAAAGGGCTTAGATAGTAGTTAAATACCTATTCTGAAGGTCTTAAACACTCAAGAGTTTTAGCACCTATAATTGAATGGGAAACTCATAAGGTGTGAAGTTTCTGGATTTCTAAGGACTCACCACACTGAGGTCTTAGAGTTCTCAAGTTTCCTCTGAAGTAAATGAAAGTATAAGGCTTTCAGTTCTGCACGAGGTCAGGACCCACAGTGGAACAAAGTAAGAAATGGTTATAAGAACACCAAATTCCTATCTGTAATCCTAAGCAAAACTAAATTACAGAGGTGTGCTCCTAAGTAACCTACTGTACGACAATAAAGTATTAAATGTAAAATACGCTAAAATCCCACGCAGATTTTACCCAGGGAGATTTTGCCAGTTACAGGTTTGTTATATGCTGGTCATACATTAAGTCATGTGACAGTTAAGTACATGTCACCCACTTCAGATAGTAAAACTAATTCATTTAAGACAGTAGTCTGAATTTTAAGATGTAAGTCTGTGAAGAAGGTAAAAATTCACATACAGGCAGCCCAGAACATTGTTCATGTTAGTAAACACAGGAATTCTAAGAGCAAGAATATGCAAAAAAAAAAATTATATACACACTGCATTAAGTTTCATGAATTTTCCCCCAGTGTAAAAAAATAATTTCCTCCATCCTCTGCCTGTAAAAATGAGACTGACAGGTATTTTTAAATAAAAATTTAGAATATAATTGTTAATTAAAAATTAATAAGATTAGTGATTATACATTTCAGTTGAACTTGTTAGCCATCAAACTGTTTAGAAAACAAAGAGCATATTCAGTGGGCCAGTAAGCGACCCTGCATCCATTGAATTTCTCCCAACTGACTCAAGTAATTTCTCTACCTGTCCAAGGCCTCTCTCCCACTGTACTGACAGAGGCAGGATCTTAAGAAATTTACATTGTATTATATTGAAAGAGACCATAATATCACTTTTAACACATTCTTTACTACTGACTTTTGACCTTCAAGGCTCACGACTAGCAATGAGAAGTAATGAAATCCATAATACAGTGGCATAATAAGGTGACCTGACACTATCCAGATTTTTCTATCATCAGGTACCATGCTGTGTAAGCTTCTGCTTTTGTGCATTGCTTTTTTTCTCTCTAACACTAATCTTATTTCTCTAGGTATCAAATTTTGATAGTACTAAACTGCTCTTTTTGGATTAAATCTATCATAGGTAACCCTGCACACACAAGTCTCTACATATCCCGCCCGCTGCCAGCTTCCAGCACTTGATACACAATTGCTAATGTTTGGCAGTTTTTTAATATATTCAGATTCAGTTGTATGTCTTTCACAAGGCTCCAAGAGCAGGGAACAGGGCAGGGGAAAAAACCAAAACAAAACTTAGGCCATGAGAATAAATATGTGTAGTTTATTATGGTACTCCGTCCTCAGGTCACATTAGTGAAAAGTAATCCTCCATATCCACTGAACCTTCTACTTCATTAACCTGTGTTTTATCTCCTTGGGTTTTTGGTTTTTTTTTAATATATATGAGAATGTAGATTTTTAATTTTCCTCAGATATGAGAGAGAGGCATTAAGACCACTTCTGCAAAGTAACAGATTTTACAAGGTTTCTCAAACAAACATTATACACTATAAATGTAATATTTGTTTAAAATAGCAATTGCACTGTAATCCAGAAAAGAAAATTAAAGCTACAGGGAGAAGAACAGCAACAGGGAATTGATGAAAAAAATCCAATTGGTGAAAGGCAGAAACGGAGATAAAATACTGGCCTCAGTGACAAAACGCAAAATTACTATATGTTTTGCTGGGACCAAGATTCCAACTTTTCTGTTTTGGAAGCTGCTCTTAAAAAGGTTTCCCCAAAGGACTGAGATACCAGAAGACTGGTTTAACTCTGGTGTCAGGAGGTAGGATGGACAGCCCCAGTTGTAGTACTGAAGAACTAGAGCTAGCTACGGACTTCTGTGTCATTGCAGTTGTTCAGCATGTGTTAAAAAAAATAAAAAATAAAAATCTTGGGTAGATCAGAAAAATGCATCCTTCCAACTGTAGCTGTGCCTCTGCAGGGAAAGAGATCCCTGGCCAGTTCCTTGAACAGGTGCAAAGCAGCAGTTGCATAGTTGGCAGTAATATGATGCCTACATCTTGTGTGTTATTTCAGCTCTATGCAGCGCAATAAATTATGTCAATGTTACAATATTCTATGCTGTTTGGGGGTATATTGGGGTTTTTTTTGCTTTTTTGGTTTTTTGTTTGTTTGTTTGTTTTAATCAGAGAAACATTGCTCTTATTTTTCTGCCCAGGTTAAATAAAATTTGGTCTAAGAAAGATCCCTAGCATATAGAAACTGACCTTGCACTTGTGGCAATTAAACCTTGCTGTAGATTGGGTCCCTACAGGGTAGATCAAGATTAAATTCTTCCTTTATCATTAGTGTTCTTTTCAGTTATAGTTGTGTGTGCAGTGTAGACCTGATACAGCACTGAATGCTAAAGACTTGGTAACATTGACAGAATTGGAGTCTGGTGGTTAATGACTTCTCAATCTCCTGCAATATTAATTTCTCTTCCCCTCCTTGAGTCCTTTTTATCCATTTGTTCTAGCTTCTTAAGCTATTGTTTTAACTACTTTCCTTCTTTTAATCAGGATGTAGTGAAGAATGCTTGCCCTTTCTTACTAATATGTGTGATGTGCCCAGAATACACAAGACCTAGTAACAAATCTACAGATTACTTTGTCAATAGAGAGAATATCCAGCACATAAGCCACAGCAAAAGAATGCTTAATATAAAATAATTTGCTTTGTGAAGAGAATAATAGAAGAACACAAATAGCCAGGAACATTCATTTTCCTAGTTAACGATCTCAGAATGATACATTAATTTTGATAGGAAGGGAGTTCAGGAAGTCTCTAGCTCAACCTTTCATTCATACATAGCAGGGTTGATCCTTAATTCAGACCAGGTTGCGCAGGGCTTTGTTAATTTGTGTCTTGAAAATCTCCACAGATGGAAACAGCACAATGCCTCTAAGCAACCTGTTCCACTTCTAGGCTGTCCTGGAGAAAAGGCTTTTCCTCTCTGTCCTGAGCTTCTCGTGTTTCAGCTTCTGCCACTGCCTTTCAACATTCTGCTATGTACCACTGTGAAGAGCCTGGCTACATCTCCTCCACCCTCTCCCAAAGGTGATGGGGGTGCTTTGGGTGTCCCTGAACCCATCCTTTCTCCCAGCTGAACCAGCCTGGGTCCCACATCCTCTCTTCACAGGGCAAGGACCCTGAGCACCACCATTCCAGTGGCATCCTCTGAACCCACTCCAGTTTGTCCATGTCTTTGCTATATGTGAGGGTCAAAACTGAATGCAATATCCAGATGTGGTCTAATGAATGCAGAGTAGCAGAGGATAATCCCTCTCTTTGATGTTTTTATCCTGTTTCCATCCATGAAGCCTGGTACACTGTTGTAGTTTGCTTCTGGAGTGCACTGCTGTCTTCATCTATTCTATTATAGCCATAGTTTTGAAATATTAGTGTGGATGTCTTAATCAAACTTTTACATTGCATTCTGTTTTTTTCTTGAAAACATGTGAGTCAATTCTTCTGTTACACTGATAAATTTTAATCACTTTTCTGTACTGTCAGTGACACTGGATTTTTTTTTTCCCTATGTCAAGGGACACAGTATCACTTCTGCATCACAAAATCCATAATCCGTCTCTAAATATGAAGTTATAGTGACCCTTACTCTCCTGTATCAGTTGTACTATTTCACTTTAATCTAGTTCACTGTTACAAAATCATACCTTTTTCCCATGTAAGAACATTATAGGTAACCTGAAATATGTTTTCAGTTACATACAACTTGCAGAGTTGTATGAAAACCCAATCTTGCCATATTATGGTCATTCACCACTCAAAATGAAGCCAAACCCTCTGATTATTTAGTATCTAGCATTTATTGTAGTGAAGGTTCTACTACCTAAATAAGAATTTTACAAGGATATTTACATAACCATTACAGTATTCAAGTTACATCACAGATAATACTAATATTTACTGTATCATCCTTGACCCTGATAGGTGAAAGATGATGCTTCCCAAGCACATTTTGAGCGATAAGTTTAGAACAAAATGTTTTACCTCATCATAGATTGAAATATTTTTTCTTCTTTTCTAAAGAAAGACCTGAAAACATGAATTTATATCAGCTGTATTGTAATTTTCTATTTAGCTGCCATTTAGAAAATTTGATATTTTTTTTTAATTCATATAATCTTTAAAACTACTACAGAACCTTCAAAAAAAGAATTTTAATTAGTTCTATTTGATTTTCATTCTATTTGGTTTACGCAAAAATCTACCTTAGAATTTATATCGAATCACCATTGTGGAACAGAATGCTGTATCTTAACGAACTTCTATTAATTACCTCTATGGATTCCCCCAAAACTGACATGGAAATATAAGAAAGCTGGTGTCACAAACACCCTGAAATGGTCATGTATGTGAGTGCAAGACTGTGCATTGTGCATTTCAGTACTGTCAGAGGACACTCATGATTTTATTAAGTACAAGGGTAAGAAAAAACCCAAACATTAGACTGAATACTTGAAAGTGTTTCAAGTGTGAGTAGATAAGATATCAGCACTGAAGATGAACATGCTTTATTGCTTTATTACATAGTACTGTTTCACCTAAATATTTTCAGCGTCATTTTCATTTATAATTCAAAGCATTTCTATCTGCAATAAAGCTGAGACATATGTGTGAAAATATTCTGTCTGTATTTTCTTAGGCTTATGGACTCTGTGTGTGTAGAAAATTCTGTGGGGAAGGGCTGTTTTCAGAAAATTGTCTAGCTGTTAGAAAGATCCAAGTGCACTGAGCCTTGGGACAATAAGACAAGTAGAAAAATATGATTCCATCAAATAGTGATTGAAGAAAAGGGTAGTTATTATGTTCTTGGTTGTTTAACAATCCCGTTGATCCAGTACATTGCTATGAGGGCACAAGGGTCTGTCCATGCAGATTGTATTTCAGGAGTCCTAAAAATCTGTCAAGAAGCTTCAAGAAGTTCATTTCTGTAGTATTCATTTAAGCAAAATCAACACTGAAATTGACTGGAGGATTTAGTGGGTTTACTTTTATTCTTATTTAGCCCAAGATTTTTTTTGAAAAGACAATTTGGATTAATAAATATTTGCTAATGGTACAGCCACTTATAGAAAAGTAATTAAAACATATGATATTGCAAAATACCATGAATTTCAGAGGAAGCAGAGAAAAGTTCATTCTTCATTCAAGATTTATGAATGTTGGTGATGCAAAAGAGGCACATTTCACCATCAACAGACTTAGAGTTCTAAATAAATAATGGAAATTATTGATGAAACATACAATGTCCTTGCAATGTTAGAGGCAGTCTGGAGTTTTTCCAGGCAAAACTAGCTTCTAATTTCTCAGAATGTAAAGTGTTTACAAAGCGACATACAGAATGTCACAGGAAAATAAGACAACATGTAAGGCTGCCACTGTCATAAGTATTAATTCTTCTCATGTCTTTAGTACACAAGGGGAGTGTAAATGACATAACTTCATTTTGTCTTCCAGAATATAATCAGAGGTGTTGATTGATTTGCTTGTGGGTGAACTTTAGTTTTGGCACAGTCTACAGCCTAAAAGAGGTTGATGGTTTAGAAAATTGTATCATTATTTCTTTTTTGATCCCATCGATTTTTGACCATTTTCTTTGTTTTAATCATTCTGTCCTTCACTACTTAGGAATCCTGGTAACTTAAATTGTTAAATTGTTAAATTGTAAAAATCCTGTTTAACTGTTAAAATGGGTAGAAGGAAAGTTCATTCAGACAGTCAGAACTTACTTTAAGAGAGTGAAGATATTTTCCCAACTTGGCTTAGCTACGCATCAGAAAAGGAGGTGACAGTGTATTCAGCTAACCTACTTGCTAATATTCCAGATGTTTCAGCTCAAAAATAAAGTGTCATGACAATATCACAGCTTTAAAAAGAACAGTCATAGCCATCATCAGAAAGGACAGGCACTGCAGGTTAAAAAAGCCCAAACAAACATCTGGGGGCCTACAGAAAGTTGAACAAAGAGGAAGACCCAGCTTCATACTTCTAGCATTGCTTCAGGATTTGACCGACAGTGAAATGGCAGAATTAAGTACTCAAGGATGGAAAATTTAAGGTGTATCATCTCTACAAAAGCTTAACCCTTGGGCTACCAAATAAATAAGATCTCTTCCAAACAGCCAGTGCAGCAGACTCACAATTTTCCTTTCTGTTTTGTTAAATCATGGTGTTTATTGAACTGGATGATGTTACTAGGGCCTTAACAGAAAACTAAAAAATTCTAGGCATACAGCCTCATTATGGACTCTCTTCCTTTGTTCTGAACCACCCAAGTATTTTATTGCCAGTAGCAGATTTTAGATAAATATCTTTGAGGCTAGCACTTAAAAGAAGAAAAAAAAAAAAACAAACCAACACAAACAAAAAAACAAAACCAAAAGAAACCCAAGCCAAACCCACCAAAACTTACCAGTCTTACAAGTAATTTGTTATTTCATATTTACCTAACAGCACGTAAAATGCCAAGAACTAACATTATTTATGGGCCGTTGTGAAGTATCCTGATACTGTAAAACTTCACAGCCCTTTCTAAGGTCTGCTGAGATTTTTCTCTGTATTTTTCCCAAGAATTCCTATCAAAATATGTGTCTCAGTGAACCAATATTGTTTAATTTCTACAGTTCATGAGAAAATATTAGTACTTTTACTGAAAATGTTGTTAAAAAGGGATATATAGTTCCCAGCACTTTAATCAGTTTTAACAGATCATTGACAGGTTACTTTTGGACTAGAATAAAATTGTTCTTTATTCTTTTAAAGGACTGTGGATAATTTTGGTATGGTAAATAGTGTTGGGGTCTGCAGACAAGTTAGTTGACTTCAAAAACTTAGCCGTGTACCTTTAAGACAGCCACAAATTGTCAGGTATGTAAACAGGATGTGAAGAACCGGAACTTAGAACCACAGCATATGGGCACCTACAGCAACAGCAAATAGCAAGCAAGAAGAAGGACACAAAAACCTATCAGGGTCTAAAGCCTGTACTGTCTAAGATATATAAATAGTTTGTAAAAGCAATAAAGGCCATTTTGTCCAAATCCAGCCACGCTGGCATAGTATTTTTTTCAGTCTACCTCGACTTGTGTCACCACAAAATAGGATTATGCTTCCTCTCAGTGACTGTATGTGCTTGAGCAGACTGACCTTTCTTGGGTTTACTTGCACAGGTAGTTACAAATAGCACCTACTTTGTTTATAGCCAGTTTACAGCTTTGTAGATGAACTGGGAACAGCTGGGTCAGAAACCTTCAGTAAAATCACTATTCATCAGTGGCTGGATACTCCCTCCCATAGAAGAATTTCCAAATAAGCTAATTACTTTTTTCAGGGCATCAATGGGAAGCTGTTGCTTCTGACATTTTTGTAACTGTTTATTTCCCTTTCTTCTCTTCTCTGAACATCAAATGCTCCCTGAACTTAAAACAACCCAAGCTATTCATTCTCCCTAGCAAGTCATGGAAGAGATTCAAAGCTGTATGCCTTGAAAGGCTCCCTTTCTGTCTCTCTTGTACCACAGCAAAAAGAGCCTGCTGATCAATACATAACCTAAAAGGTCTAACGGAATTCTCACGATGTGTAGACATACTTGCTTAATTTCCTGGGATTTTGGGGGTTGGGTTTCTTTTCACACTATGCTGTGTGCTTACTCAGTAGAAAAGAATTTTCTTCAGTTACCATGTTTGATCCAGATTGCACACACAATAGTAACAGGTAACATGTTCAACATGTTAGTTCAAATCACAGCACTCAGCTCTTCTACTGTTCCTACAGAAATAGACAGAGACATACAGAATGATATTTATATTCACCCAATCCTCATGTAATGTTTTGTGAAGATGCACACCATCAGCAGCTTTATGCTTAAATATGCTTCCATAACTGTTAACCCCCACTATCCTTACTGCACTTCAGGTGATTATGGTGGCACAAGACAATTTCTGGCAATTTTTTGTAGGTCACCCCTCCCATAACTTTGGTTGATTCAGGATTATGTTAGAACACAAAACACAACATAATCTTAATCCCTTAGGTGGACACATCTGTATAACCTTAATAACAGTGTACTCCCTTCTGTAAGAGTACTCTTTCATGAGACCTTGAAATGAGCAAACCTATTTCACAGCAGAACCTCCTTCATTTTTCCTTGTTCATCAGGACACGTCCCTGTATCCCTCCTTTGCAAGGTAACAAGAGACAACCATAAGAAGTCAACAGGGTTGATAATGAGTATCAGTTTGGAAGGAGTGAGGGGGGAGGTGGGGAAGAGTTTCAAACACATTTTGTGCCTGCTCCTTGCCCCTGACCTAATAAAGCCATGAGAGACACAAATAAGGTTTAGAACTGTATTTGGAAAAACTTATTTGCTTTTTTGGCTTGCTCCATATTTATAGGATTTCCTGATTTAGCAGACATGGTCAGGGAACTTTGGTGCACAAAATTAGAAAAGATGTCTGTTCCTGCTAAAACCATTAGAATTAACTGTATGCTAAGCATCTATGGAGTGCTGAGTAGATTTAAAAGCTGAGAAAAACGTTAGCAACACTTTGACAGATCGCTTCCAGCCATAAAAACAATGAAGTAAAAATTAAGCGATTTATAATTCTGTTCAGATAGAATAGTCTTATTTCAGTTAAATCAGAGGACACTATATAAACCCAAGATAATATCAGAAGTCAGGTACAATGTTAATTGATGTAACTCTGTATTACTTGATAGGATTTGATTCACCTTCATTTGCACAAAAGACTAGTCACTTGAATTCTTCTCATAACAAAATATGCACTAGTAGAAATTGGTATCTAACAATAAATTCCTTTGTGTGTGTGTGTGTGTGTGTCTGTGTGCATAAGCAAAATTGTTTCACATCTAGTAGCCTGAATGCAGAGTTGGAAACAAAATCATCGTATGTATCACATTCTCCCAGCTTACATGACAGTTTTGATTTCGTTTTAAAGTCTGACTCCATTGAACTGTCACCAAAATTCTCCATCTAATTCTGGAAAAAATCACATTTCTGTTATGTTTACAGAAAGAATCACATTTTTAAAATATACAGATATTATGAAGAGAAGAATTAATCCTACTGTTTGCATGAACATGTCAAAACAATTCAACAAAGATATTTTATGCCAACAGGGGCAGTGGGACACATTTCCCATTTTTAGTGTATAGGTATTTGTAGAGCAACTCTCTACCCTTTCATTTATGCAGGGTGATTAGCTGAAGCCAAAAGGATTTATAGGAAGCAAATCTTTAATGGCAGTAAACCACACTTATTGATAAATGTTTCACTAGGTTTAAAATCAGACAATAAAATACTAGCACTTTCATACACAAACTCCTTGCAAAATTAGGTGTTTGAATGGCAGCAACTTTACAGGGTGAGCTGAAATTCTGCATACCAGTCTTTTCCCATGCTTATGTAAAAAAAAACCCAAAACAAAAAACCCAACAACCAAACACACAAAAAAAATCAACCTACTAAACAAAGTAAGAAATTTACTTTTTTTTCATGAAGCTGCTTTTAAAACAGTACTGTAAGATAACTAAATTAAATTCTACCCCATTCCTAACACACTCCATACCCTCACCCCTACCCCCTGAACTACTCAGCTTCACCCTAAATCCTTTTTGACTCTCTTTTTCTCTGGAGAGTCATGAACATCCAATTTACATCTAGGTGAGGTAAAGACATCAGATCTTTGTCTACCTGAAATCTACTCATGATTTTCACCATAGATTCCAAAGTATAGATATTTCTTACAAACACTGACAAACATAATTCTTCATAATAATGGAGCAAAATAATTTCAAGGAAAATTATCTGATATCCCTGAAAATTATTGACCTAACAGTCATGAAAACAATATACTGGGAACATCAAGATCCAATTTAACATCTCTTCAACAGGCTGAGTATTGGTGTATAATTTTAATATGAACAAAAGAACATGGTTAAGCAGATACAGTTGATGGGGGGCACTTTCATCTGAGTTGATGTTTAAATATGATCTGGGTAATTAAAGATTTCTCTGATTTCTCTACCTAAAAGACTCCATAATCTAATTCATGATAAAATGAGAGGTAACGTTGTACTGCATATCGAATTACTAGCTTGACTGAATAGGAAGCCAGGATCAACTCTAAAAATGGATTATCTTTAGTACTTTACAGCATGGTGAATTCCTTCATTGTGTTAATATAAAACCCATCTGTATAATTAAACAAAAGCAAACAAACAAACAAAAAGTCCCCCAGGTTTTTTGTTTCATTTTCCTTAATATAACATGTCCTACTTTTTGAAGTTGTTTATAATATTGATAGTTTCACAAGGTAATTTCTCTTTTGAGAATGATCAGCTTATCATATCTTATGTTTCCATAGCTTGATACAGATAATGTTTTATTCTGCTAATGAGCAGCAAAACCAGAAGAAGCTATGTCTTATCTCTAGGCTAATTTGAAAAATGGTGATGCAGATAGCATTGATAAAAATGTTGATGCAGATAGCATTGATATAACAAATCGTACCCTGTATTTTTTAGTTCAGCATTCCTTTTAATACTAGTTAAAACTAAGCAAACATCAGATACATCTTTCTGGGTTATAATAACTACAGTTCTGTTCCTGAATCAAAATAAGTGTGAATTTTCAAGATTTTTAGTGTTTTTATGATTAATTTTAAAATTTAAATTATCTCGACCTCTGAAGATTTAGAGAATAGCAAAAAGTCCTAATTCAACGTGTAGTTAATAAACTTCTATGTAAACTGTTACTGTTAAAAAATAGGGTTTTAATCATTATAACAGAAAATACTTTCAAATAATTGTAATTTTAGAAGCATACACGGAATCCTTGGTACTCTTGAATAAAAAATATTCAAAGACTAGCAGGTAAGCATTCTTTTTGGAGATAAAACCGGGTTCTTTAGAGGAAGATGTCAAAGGTTATACTAACATTGAGCAATGTTGAGGACTTAAACTTAAAATTTTATTCACTTATCTTCCATAAGAAATTATGTAAAATACTTCCACTTCAATTTTCATTCCTTGTCCCATGCATGAAGATGTTTTCCAAAGATGTTACCCAGTATTGGATGAGTAGTTTCTTAATTAAATTGTTGTTCAGCTGCCAGCTGTGAATTGTGGTTATCCTCTTTCAGGATTGGTTTTAAGGTTATAGAGCATACAAGAAACACTCTGCCTGGTAATGTCATAAAACTTCCAATGTCAAAGAAAACACGCACTTATAAAACACAGAATCACAGGACAGGTAAGGTTGGAAGGACCTCTGGGGTCATCTTGTCCAACTTCCCTGCTCAGGCAGGGTAATCTACAGAAAGTTGCCAAGGACCACGTCAGAAAGCTTTTGAATGTACCCAAGGAAGGAGAGTCCATAACCTCTAGGCACACTCTGTGCCAGTGCTCAGTCACCCTTACAGTGAAGAAGTGTTTCCAGATGTTCAAACAGAAGCTCCTGTGTTTCAGTTTGCGCCTGTTGTCTTTTGTCCTGTCACTGGGCACAACTGAATGTTTTTTTTTAATATCTCCAAGGATGGAGACTCCACAACCTCCCTGGACAAACTATTCACATGCTCATTCACACAAAAGTAAAAAAAAGAAAAAAGAAAAAAACAAAACCAAACAAAACACAAACAAACAAAAAAAAACCCCCACCCAAAAACAAAACAAAAAACCCCACACTGGTTATGTTCAGGTAGACTCTACTGTGTTTCAGTCTGTGCCCCTTGCCTCTTGTCCTGTCATTGGACATCACTGAGAAGATCCTGGCTCTACTTCTTGAGACTCTCCCTTCATATATTTGCACACATCAAAGAGATCACCCTGAGCCTTCCCTTCTCCAGGATGAACAGCCTCTGTTCTCTCAGCCTTTTGTCATAAAAGTTTCCCCAGCCCCTAAATCATCTTTGTTGCCCTTATTTGAACTCTCCAGTATGTCTGTATCTCTCTGGTACTGGCAAGCCTAAAAGTGGACACAATACTCTAGTTTTGGACTCACTAGTGCTGAATAAAAGGGAAGGATCACCTCTTTTGCTCTGCTGACAACACTCCTACTGCAGCCTAGGAAGCTCTTGTCCTTTGTGTCAAGGGTACGTAGCTGGCTCATGTACGACTTGTCCTTCTGCCACACACACATACCCAGCCTTCTCTGCAAAGCCATTTCCCAGATGGATAACCCCCAGCCTGAGCTTATTCCTTCCAAAGTGCCAGTCTTTGGACTTTTTAAACTTCATGAGGTTCTGTCAGGACATTTCTCCAGCCTACTGAGGTCCCTCTGAATAGCAGCATAACTCCCTGATGTATTAGGCACTCCTCCCACTTCCATGTTATCAGCAGACTTGCTGAGGGTAGACTCAGCCCCATCCTCCAGGTCATTCATGGAGATTAGAACAGAACTGGACCTGTACTGCTCCCTGGTATACATTGCTAGTTACCAGCCTGATTGCCTATTCAGCTTGCCTATCCATCTGGTTTTCAACCCACTTCAATGTCCAACTCCAGCAAATCCATGAACAGCTTGCCTGTGAAGATGTTATGGGAGGATGTGACCAGTGCCTCCTTCTCTTTACCCATAGTAATACTGCTATCATAATTCTGTCAAGAAATCCTAAAAGAACTTGACTGTCCCATTAGTGTTGGATGACAGAGACCATGTCAAAAGCCCTACTGAATCTAGGTAGACAAGATCCACTGCTCTTCCCTCATCTACCAAGTCTCTCATTTCACCATAGAGGGTTGTCAGGTTGGTCAAGCATGACTCCTCCTTGGTGAATCCATGCTGACTTCTGGTGATTTTCTCATTAGTAAATTGCCTGGAAATGGTTTCCAGATTTGCTGCTCCACCACCCTCTCTGGGATGAAGGTGAGGCCTGACAGGCATGTAATTCCCTGAGTCCTCCTTGCCTTTCTTGAAGACAGGAGTGACATTTTCTTTCCTACATTCCTCAGGCACCTTTCCTAGTCACTGGGATCTTTTGAAGATAATCAGGAGTGGCTTTGCAATGGCATCAGGCAGCTCCCTCAGCAATCATGAGTGCAACTCATCAAGGCTCATGCCTTATGACTTATGCATGTCCAGTTTGCTTAAGTATTCCCTAGTATGATTCTCTTCCACCAATGGAATGCTTTCCCTACTCCAGATGTTGCCCCTTCTTTCAACTGTCTGTGATTTGTGAAGGCAAATCGTGCTAGTAAAGACAGAAGGGAAAGATGTTCAGTACTTCAGCCTATTCAAAGTCCTATTTCACCAAGGTCCTTACCTCAGTCATCGGGGGACCATATTTTCCCTGCTTATCCTTTTGCTGGTGATGTACTTATAGCCCTTCTTGCTGCCTTTGACATCCCTCACCAGATTCTATTCCTGGGGTTTGATTTTCCTACCTGCATCTCTGCATGCTTAGGCAGTCTCTCTGTATTCCTCCCAGGTTAACTATCCATGCCTCCACCTTTCATATACTCCCTTTTCTGTCTGAGTTTTGCCAAGAGCATCTTGATCTTCCATGCAGTCCCTGACATTTATTGCCTGACTTCCTGCTTGTTGCGACTGTTCTTAAGCTTGCAGGACATGAGCCTTGAACATCAACTACTTTTCTTGGGGTCTTCTTCCAACCAAGGCTTTATCCAATGGGATTATTTCAAGCAGAGCCTTGAAAAAGCCAATGCCTGCTCTCATGAAGGCCAGTGTTGTTAATTTTCTCTTTACCCTGCTCCCTCCTCTCAGGATCCTGAATTCCACCATCTCATGCTAAAGACAGACAAGGCTGCCTTTGGCTTTCAAATTCCCAACAAGCCCTTCCTTGTGTGTGAGTATGAGGTCCAGCAAAGCAATTCTCCACTTTGGTTCCCTTGTCAGTTGGGCCAGGAAATTGTCACTGAAGCTCTCTAGGAATATCCTAGATTGTTTATGATCTGCTGTTCCAGCAGATACCAGGGCAGCTGAAGTCTCCCATGAGGACCAGGACCTGCAAACAGGAAGACCCTTCCAGTTGTCTATGGAAAGCTTCATCTACTTGTCCTTCCTGATCAGGTGGTCTACAGCAGACATCCACCACTATGTCACCCGTAACGGTTTGCTCTTTAATCCTTACCCAAAAGCTCTCACTTGGTTGACCATCCACCCCAGGCAGACCTCCATGCATTTCAGCTGCTCTCTCATGTAAAGGACAACTCTACTTTCTCATCCTCCTGCTCTGTTCTTCCTAAAAAGTTTGTATTCCTCCATTGCAGCACTCCAACCATACGAGCCACTCCACTGCACCACCATGATTCCAGCAAGATCAAAGTCCTGCAACACTACACAGATTGCTGTTTCCCATGTTTCTTCCCCATGCTGCATGCATTGGTGTATGGGCACTTCAGAGAGGCACCCCAGAATGCTGATTTCCCAGAAAGTACTTAGGGGAAAAAAAAATTATGGGATTTCATTTAGTGTTTTAAAAGTGAGTCATGACATACACAATATGTTTCAGAGAATTTTCCGAGTTTCTTTGAAATAAACAGAATTTTAATTGGAGTTATATAAAACGTAAGAACTGGTTATCATTATTTCCAGATCACTTCACAATTTTATCGTATTCATATTTAGATTTCAGATAGAACAGAAATTCTACATATGAACCAAAAAGAGCTACCTCTTACCAGCAGAATTCAACTATTTACTGAGCTAGGTCACCATATTAGTAGTTCCAATTTATGTTGCAATAGATTAATTTCTTTGTTATTCATTTTTTAATAAACATTGATCCCAACTTTTGTCTTTGATTCCCATGAGTCATGCAGCAATGGTATTTGTATAAGAAACATTACATTCCTAATTACTTCTCTTTCATGAAGGATTTCTGTGGAAAACATACATTAGTTAGTCCACATTACTCGTTAACACTTGAAGGCTAAGATCTGGATACAAGCTACAAATAACCTATAGTCTTTACCTGATGAAAACATCTACTTAGGACAGGAGAGTTTTGCTTATGGAGTTATGGTCAAAGCCTTATAAGCCCCAGAAGGAATTATTTCTGCCTGCTTGGATCTTGGAGCTAAATAATTTTACCTGCCGACACTTCATGGAGGTTTTACAGAACTGTGAGCTATACTGAACTATACTGGAAGTAATAAGACACTGTGCTCTCATATTGTGAGTGCTCAGCTGGAGGCACAGCTGAAGTAAGATAAAACTTAACTTTAATATGTTTTTGTCAAATGTAAATGTTTCTATAAAACTGTAATAGAAAAGTCAGTTTTTCATAGTAGTGAGTTTCACATGAAACACTAGCACAACATTATTTTGAACCCATTTTTATGCCTAGGGTGAAGTATTTGAACACATACAGGCCTATCCTACAGTTTTATATTTATTTTCCTGCTATCTTGTTAATCTCTTGTTCAGACTTTTTCTATAATTTAAACAAGCAAGCAGAAGAATGATTAAGAATCAAGAGCTGATGACAATAAACTAGATGGTGAGGTGAACACATCAGAAGGGAGAGCCATCTTGCAGAGAGACCTATACAGGATGGAAGGGTGGGCTAGCAAGAACTGTGTGAAATTTAACAAAGACAAATGCATATTCAACATAACCATAGAACCCAGTACAGACTAGGAAATGGGTGGCTGGGAAGCCTTACTCAAAGGCAGCTGGAGGTCCTGGTGAACAACAAGTTGAAAAGCAGTCAGCAGTGAAATGCAATGAAGGTTAATTGGATCCAGGGCTGCATGTCTAGGGGCATTAGTGACCATCCCACTCTGTGCTTATCAGGCCATGCCTGGACTACTTTGTCCAGTTCTGGTCCCCACAGTTCAAGAAAGATTCAGACAGACTGGAGAGGGCCCAAAGGAGGACCATGGAAATAATCAAAGGGCTGGAGAATCTGCCCTGTAAGGAAAGATTGAAGTAGTTAAGTCTTTTCTCTCTGGAGAAAAGAAGTCTCAGGGGGTACCTCACCTAACCACCTTAAAGGGTGGCTAGAAAAGGGACACTCTCTCTTCACAAGGAGTCATATGGAGAAAAAAAGGCTACAGGTACAAGTCGCACCAGAATAAGTTTAATTGCAACATAACAAAGAATTTTTTTTATGGTGAGAACAGTCACTGTAACAACCTCCTCAGGGATGTGGTAGTGTCCCCATTACTGGTGGTTTTCAAGATGTGATTGGACAGGATGCTAGATAATCTCCCTTTCCCACAAAAGATTGGACCAAACAATCTTTCAAGGTCGTTTCCAATTTGGGCTCTTCTGTGATTCTGTGGATTTCTTAAAAAATATAATCATGTAAAATCTAACATTTAATAGATGATGATTAGATTTATCACTTGTTAGGAAACAAATAAAAAAAGGATATTTATCTCCAGTTGCCAATTGCAAATCAGTTACCTGTGTAATATATGGTATACTTCAGCATAAGTGGAAAGTAAAATAAAATAGAACAATTTAATTCCCAATTACTTGCAGCAAAGTTATATATGCTGCAGACTAACTGTGCATATCTGACTCCATGCATTACAACTTATTGGTTCAGCTACAGTTTAATACTTAGATGTAAGTACTAAGCATACATGCAGAGCATGTACATCCCAACATGGAGTCCAAGCTCCTCTTTGACTCAGAACCTTGCAGGCAGGAAGATATCCAAACAGATCAGAAAAGCCAGAAGAATATGACAGACCCATCACTGAGCTGAGCTGATAATTCCAGAGCTGACTCTTGTACCATACTCCACACATTTGTCACAATACCAGACTCCCCTCTCCCCCGTTTTGTTTTCTTTTTTTTCTTTTGTGGGTGTCATCCATCCCTGTCCATCCCTGTGTGTGTGTCCCCTCCCGTTCCCCCCTCCGTTATTCAGGACATGAAATCCTGCTTGATTTTAGTCAAAGGAGTTTACAATTTTTCATTCTAAATCAGAAACAAATAAATCCATTCAGAGGAAATCTGACTTTTGTTTTCTAGAATAGGTTCAATATCCCAAAATACTTTAAACTAATTTTCAGTTTCTGATATTAGTCATTCTTGTCACATTATAAGAGATACCTATAATCACATTTGCTTTATGGAAAACGAGAGTCTGCATAGCTGATTTCTCAACAGGAACTCCAGCAAGAAATTAAAATAATGGGTCTTACAGCATCAGACTGCTGTGATGAGAAAGCTAATTTTCAAGGCTTGAAAATTTAAAAAATGTTTTGACAACTATCAGAGAAAGCTTTCAAGCCAGTTCCACTTCTATAAAAAGTGTCATAATTTTTATTATGCATTCATAATCACAGACTTCTTCACATGAAGTGGAATTAGCAATCCTGATTTATTTTTCATTAAAAAGAACTGTCAGGGTTTTTTTAAATGCTATGCTTTAGTTCTATATTCACTTCAATGCTAAACACAGTGAACATTTTGTATTTAAATATTCCCGTAATAAATTACAGGAAGGACTAGTAACATTCCTGAGCAAATTGCTAGAATCTTTATTTGGTGTGTAAACAGGTATCCACATGTCATATACTATCTGATATACTGCAATTTTCATCAGGCAAATACTCTGATTTCAAGGTCTACACCAAAAAGTTAAGAGTGATCTTCAGATTATACTAAAGCTCAGATCTACTAATGATGCCTATTGTGCTATTAGGTTCTACAGCTCAGTTCCTCGCAGAGATCCAGAACATTACTGAGCAGTAATGGGAACAGAATCAAAAGAATCTGGCTAGTATGAGATCATGTTTCCTCACTAATAGTTTTCTAAGTAATTGCTTACATACAAAAGTGAAAATTGTGAGAATGATTCATTTGAAAATCTTATTGGAAACTTTGCCAGTCATTTATGACAAATTGTGTGTGTGTCTACATTGCATCTTCATATCAAATGATGCAAAGCTGTAGAGTACTATAAGCCATTTTTAAATATAACCACTTGAGGTCTTTATGTACCTCACAGTTACTATTTGTGAAAATATTTCTGGAGAATTTAAAAAAATGTGTTATCTTCCCCAATGTATAGTCTAGTTTGATCTACGAAAAAGAACATTCAGGTATTCATCTGAAAACTTTCTATAACCTGTCAATATATGCTGCATCCCGGAGTTACATTTGGAAAGATTTTCATTGTGAGAGGAAATTACAAACTGCTAAAAATCAAATTCAGAAAGTTTGTACTGATAGGTGAAAAAAGGGTCAATGTATAAAACTTGAAGAATTTAGTAATAACTACCATGGAGATTTATATCAGTTATATCAGTTTCATTATCATCAGTATTAAAGTTGAATTTGGAAAAAAAAAAAAAAAAAAGGGTGGGTGTGTGAATATTCTGCTAGGTCTTGCTGAATAGCCAGTTGAAGTGGAGTATGTATGAACTTAGGAATATAGCTCTTACTTATATCACTAATGTCAAAATGAACTGGACACTCCGGAACAACATCAAAAGCAAATGGATAAATAAATTAGGAGAAAAAAAACCCATGATCTGCAACAAAACATCTTAGGCCTCCAATGGATCTTTGGGTCATAGAGTCAGTCCCTTACAATAAAAAACAACTAGAAAATACAGTAACTCAGAAAATTATTGTCAACGCAAACCCAGGTTTCAGCTTGCACTACCTTCCTACTAGAACGCTGTTCTGGAATTTTATGAAGGTTTTTATTTCTAGGGAAAATCTATTATATGGATAATAGATTGTGTCCTGTTGTTTCAGTAGCTTTTTTCTCCATTTAATATTTACATGCACTTCTTTACTCTTTCTCTCTAGTCATTCACTTTCCCATACGTAGAAAGACATGATGTCCCCTTTCAGGTTTTCTTTTACAGGGTCAACTAGGCAAGATTTTCTAATTTCTCTTTTAAAATGAGCAGAGCTAAAAGTCTTTGCCTGTATCCATTCTATTTTGAATTCTTCATTTGTAATATTATGTACATTTTATTTTCATAGAAGTTTTTCTCACAGATTGTGTTTTCCTAAGGAGGGATACTAGGGATTCCTAGGGATACTCAGTAATTCAGTAGTACTGGCAATAAGAAGCATTTTATCAATTATTTTACCTGGTTTATTTTGTCAGATGCCAGAATACTCTTATATTGATTTGTTTGCTACTCTGTTGAGGAGGTTTTAGTTTAAATTACTTTGTAAACAACATTTTATGCAATGTCTGGTTAAAATTACTATTATTCATTATTGTTTTCACAAATATATTTTACATTTCAAGGTTGTTATTAGGCATAGTTGATATTAATGTTTTCTTGAAAGCATTTTCACAGAACATATATATCATTTGACACAGTTATTTTTTATGAACTAATCACTAAGGAATAGAAAGTGTAAAAATCAGTCTACCCCCCTATCAAACATAGCTATCACTGAACAGAGCTATTAGTGGCTTGACTTACTGAAAGCAAATTGCTCAAGACAGTCTGAAAGTCCATTTTTCATGCAGAGTTCCCTTTCATGTTATGCACCATGCTGGAACATAATTGAAGATGCTGAAATCGCATGAATTTGGAATGAGAGATTTAAAACAGAACAGAATAGAATAGAATAGAATACTACATTTTACTTGGAAGGGACCTACAACCATCATCTAGCCCAACTGCCTGACCACTTCAAGGCTGACCAAAAGTTACAGCATGTTATGAAGGGCATTGTCCAAATGCCTTTTAAATGCTGACAGGCTTGGGATGCCAACCATTTCCATAGGAAGCCTGTTCAGTGTTTCACCACCCTCCTGGTGAAAAAAATTATTACTAACGTCCAGTCTGGTGCAGCTTTGAAGCATTCCCATGCATCCTATCAGCACCTTCCTCTCCACTTTCCCTTCTCAGGAAGCTGTAGAGAGTAATGAGGTCACTCCTCAGCTTCCTTTTCTTCAAACCAATTAGCCAATGTGAAATGCATGAGGGTTGCTACACAAGATTTTTTTGAATTCTGTATTTTTTCCTCCATAAAATCTCTGAGATGGTTTATTTCAGAATTCAAAAGCTGAATAACTTCAACCAGAGGACCTTAGCCACTAGCTTGCTGAAAATATTTCTTTAAACTTAGTATTTGGTAGCTTTTTCAGAAGTATACTCAGAAATGAACATTTTAAATGTTTTAGCCTTAAATATCTCTTTTGCCGTATCCTAGGTGAGAAGTGAAGGTACAAAATGCATCATTCAGTACAACTGTTTGATGAAATTATTACATTTCTGGTCATATGGCTAAGGAGATTTTGATAGTTACTTTAAAAGTTTTGTTGTTTTTTTTTTTAAAAAAAAGCAATAACAAAACATCATTGTAATAAGACCATAGACCAAGTTCCTGCCCTGACTGAACCAGACTGTCTGACATCCAATGAATCACAAAGCATCAGGCAGAGAGATGTTCAGCCATTAGATCTTCCATTCTGCTAATCACTAGACTTTATTAGAGACTGCACTTCAGTGTCCTTTCTTTTTTCTGCTCTGTTTACCAGAGTTTCAACAGAATTAAATTCAAAATATTTTAGCTAGATTTATTGGGTAATACTACTCTGTTAAGCAATACAAGAGTTAGCCTAATTCTCCTCACAATTTGGTCTCCCAAAACTGCTCAGAGACTTCTGCTTATGTGGCAAAAAGTTTTGAAAAATCTATCGTTTCCATGATGGAGGAAACTCATTCTCCAGAGAGGCCTTTTTTATAGGATACAGAAGCCATAAATCAGACCCAAGATTAAAATATGTGCTTAAAGCAGAATAAAAGAATCCTGTTAAGAATAGTTCTTAATTATGATAAAAAGCGACATGCTTTGAAGACTGTTATAACTGATCTAACCTTTGAAAAACAGCACTGATTTATCTCTCCAATATCACATTTTAGTAATGAATCTCTGATAAATGTGTATCTTTTTACAAAGACACACAAAGGGCCATATTGTGCTTACCTTACATGACTACCATCATTGATTTAATGACATTTCTTATAGAAACAAAATTAATAGGACTGCAGTTTTCATGTATAAATGCTGAGTATTTACTTTTTAGAGCTAGAACTGGCTTAAGGTGCTCTCTAATGATGTGAAAGTACATATATATTCAAAGAAACAGTACTGACCTACTATCTGCACTTTTCTCAAGCTATTTTCAGCACCTTCTGCACATTTACATTTTATAAGCAAGAAAGGAACATTTCTCTACATTGCTTTATAAAAAAACAGGGACTGGTTTTGGTTTTGATGGTCTAGAAGCATGCTTCACTGAATAAAACTTCAAAGTCTAATCTACAGCCTGTCTTTTGGCTTGTGGCAAGGACATAGCTTAGGTCAAACTCTTACACTGTCAGTGCTTTTGGCAGGGGGTGGGGGGGTGGTGGCAGTGCTTTTTAGTAAAGAAGTATCAAAAATATATAGTTTAAAAAAACAAGGTTAGAAAGAGATCATCCTCTTGTAAATCTCAGAAATCCACAGACAGGCCTTACATGCTCATATGTATTGGTTATGTGAAAATCCATACTAAGCAGAAGCAAGATGATGTTTTCCTGGGTAATAATACTTAAACGTTCCTTCTGAAAGTATGCATGCATTCAGGTTATTTCCTCTGAAAAAAATATTGTACTGAAGAAAGTATCTTTATCAACCATGCTAATCTTTTGGTGAATTATTTCACTATCTTTTAAATAATCTTAACGTTATCTTGGTCTGGTGTTATGTCTTTTCAGTGCTAACCTGCAAGCTAAAGTTATTGAACTAAGCAAAACTTTTTAGACATCAATGTGAATGGACTAAAATCCAGTCTGATAATCACTGTAATCAGAAGAGTCCAACTGAAGTCAAAGATAGCTCCCACACAACATGGCAAAGGACTAAAAGAAGCTATCAGAAATATCACAGCAGCAGGTGATTACCTTCAGTTCATGTGTTGATGAATTTATCATCAACTAACACAAAGTCTAGATGTAAATAGCATCATACAAAGGATAACCCTAGATCTCAGCCAGGATGAAATTCGGAATAAAATTTTTAAAAGTACATAAAAGCAAACTAGCAGCATAAATCCGATAAATGAATCAATGAAGGAATTGTACAAAAGCAGCAAACAAAAATGCCTTATTCAGTAGTACCCATAGTCATAAAAACTCCACTGTATTTAACAGTAGGTCATGATACACAACAAGATAAAAAGAAAAACAAAATCACAGTACTAGAAAATTTAGACATAGGCAATTAAGAAAAGTACAAACTGTACTTCACTTCATAATTGTATTTGTAACATTACCACCAGTTCATGAGTCAAAGATAGCTACAATACGTTATGGAGCTTAGCTGAATATTAGAATGTATCTAATTAAGAGTAAAATGGAAAGACTAAAAACAGTTCAGAAAGTTAACATAATATTCATTTTCATACTATATTTATAATGCAAACAGAATAATGATATAAAAACTTGGGAAGACATTTTATCAGAATGAAAAATTAGGATTATTATAGCATGCTAAATAAAAAAAGAGCAGAGGTGGATGCACCATTATTCATAAATATGACAAATGCATCTGAACTAAAATGTAAGTATGCCACTTTAATACAAATATTAGTGAATTGAAGACTAGACTTCTGTAACACTGCTCTGATGTCAGATTGATATGGTGAAGAAGGAAATGAACCTTGGAATATATTCATTGCAAGAACTCATTTTGTTATATTATTTATATCTGTAAGTATGTTTGAGATTCTTTTGCAACCCTGAGAAGTCAAAACATAATTTAAACAAAGGTATTGATTTTAAACATCATTCTTACTCACTTACTTCCGAAGTCAGGTGTGATGTACAGAATCTTATAAGTCCTATGTATAAGCATACCCTACCCATATTTATCTCTGATGCTGATATTGCAATCACATACACTGGACAAAAGATTTGCCAAAGATATTCCTGATAGGCTTCTGTGTAACAAAAGCTTTGTATACTGGTGTAATGACGCAAGATCTGAGAGAATGGATGTCTGAGGGCTGAGTGACCACCTTCCTGGTAAAAATCCTTTAATACCTCACAGAAAAGAAAAAACAAAAAAAGAAGAAAAAAAAAAAAGATCAGCAGTTCAACAAAACAGTGATTCATTGGCAGAACTATTGCATGCAGGAAAAAGGAAATGTTTCTATATATTCAGTTTATTACACACAGTTTACATAATGTTATAAAAGTAAGGGAAATAAAATTAATAATTCAGAAGAAAATATTTTTTTAAAGATGGTAACATAAACCAAACATCAACAAAGAGCTGCAGGGGGTCTGCAGTTGTTGGTGTCCTTTCTTACCCCTTTGGGAACTAAACTATTACAAGACAACAATTCAGCTGAAGTAATTCTACTTGTCTCTACAAGCACAGAATAGATTCAACCTAAAGCAGTGAATATTGAGATGAACTAATCTGGACAATTATTACTGAGAAGAAATAGGCATTCACACTGCACATCTTATATGAAATGCAATATTCATACAGATTATAGATTTCTGAAATAAAAGGTGCACACACTTTCTCTCCCTTAACAAGGAAAAAACAAATCTGTAGATTTTCCAAAGATGAAAGATGCAGGAAGATGCAGACAGTTCAAAGAGAAGGTAAGTATTTCAAGAATACTTGACCTACTGTCAAAATTAAAGACAGGCATGAAATAAAAAGGTACAAAATCAGATTATGGAATATGTTACTAAAGCAATAAAAATTAAGATGAAAATTTATTTAAAAAGGCACAGACTGTTTCTAGAAAAAAAGGGGAGGGGGAAGAGGTGTTGCATTTTACTTTTAAACTTCAAAAAGCAGAGAAAAGGTTCAAAATCTGTGTGGGAAAAGACTCTGTCATAGACACCCCCGGCTCACTTATGATTTTCAGTCTGGTCCTTTTAGTATTATTTTTAAAATCTTTTTAATCCAGGTAAATCTTAACTTGATTTTTTTTTTTTTTTTTTTTTTTAATCTTTGTATTGGGAACTATTCCCTTTTTGTCATGCTTGTTGCAGATGTGTTGGTCTTTTTTTTTTTTTTTTTTTCTCCAAACTTACTCTAACTAGTCATATTGCACAGTTTTAAAGTTTAATGCCCTGCCAGGTGCACCTGGGGAATGACAGTGACATACTTATTTTGTTAAAATTAAAAAGGAAGATTTGTTGGGTAGGTATTCTCGTGCCATGGATAACTCAGCCTCAATAGAGCCATCTTTCATAGGAAAGATAATTCTGGAAAACTGTATGCATTTTTTTTTTAAGTTAAAAGGTAATATACATGCAGAAACATCTTTTTTTCAAATCTATACTTTCCACAATTCTGCATGTGTTTTCCTTATCACACACTGTAAGTGCAAGGTATTACAGAAAAACAGATACACATAAGGAAAACATTTATTTTGAAGTAATTGCTAGTGTAAATCCTGCAAAAAAAGTGTTGGGGGTTTTTTGTTTGAGTTTTTTTTTATTATATCCTGATTTTGCTCCCTTAGAACTGTGAAGAGAGGCCATAATATGGCAGCCAAGAACCTGCACAGAGCTGCATTTTTCGGTGAGGAGTTCCATGTGAAAGTGCATGTCACATGTCTTCCATACCTGCCACAACTACAACAGAAGCAAAAGGCTGTCAGTAACTGGGAGGCAAACTGGCAAAGTAAATCCAATCTATTTGAACCTGTAGCAACAGATGTGTTAAACATGCCCCGAGAGGCATGACTTTGAGTATCTTCACAGCAGATAGAACAGGCTGAGCTTAGAATAACCATAAGAAACAACGAGCTAAGATATTAGGTAACTTCTCTCCAGTCAGTGCTATTCACATTATAATCTGTCAGTGCAGGGAAATTATGCTGGGAAATAAAGGAGAAGGAGGGAAATATATACATCTGTTTCAGTTTTAGATCAGATTTGAGGAATGGAAGGGAGGAAAATTGTACTGGATGTCAGAAAAGTAAGCTCAGATTATTGTGCAAAAAGATTGTACTGTTCTACAAAACATTAAAATTTGTCAGTAGTCCAATGCTCATCTAATAAGGACAAGGGTAATTGGCCACCACCTGGTTCACATGAATAATCCTATGGATTTCAGCAGAACCAGTTGCATGAATAAGCCAATTATAATTTTCTTCTTACTAAGCATTCACATATCATCCCTCTTGAGTCTCATAATAATTTCTGAAGCTCTTAAAAATTTGTCTACAGTTACTCCTTTTTAATATTATCTCAAAGTCCATATTCTCTACCATCAGGACACCTCTGTCTTTCTTTCTTAAGCTATGTTAATAACCTCTGATAAAAGGACAGCTGTGCCCTGAATAATGCATGCGTGAATAGCAAGACTGTAAAGTTATTAATCTACAATACCTAAAAATGTTATCTTACTGCTCAGGATAGCACACTTTTGTTGTTAAAGACATCATTTCTACATCCCTGCCCATGGCAGTGGATGATCTTTAAGGTCCCTTCCAACCCAAACCATTCTGTGATTCTATGATTCTATGATTCTATCATTCTGTGTCCTACCATTGTGACTCAGTCAGTTTACAACACGTGAAATCTTGCTGTTATTGCATTTACACTGATTTTTTTCATCTTTTTTCCTATTGATTCTAGCACTGCTTATTCAAGTTATAACACAAATTATTTCTTTTATTTAAAAATATTCATGTAGTGCATATTTTTTTTCAAAAAATATATTCCTTCTTCAGTCTCCAGAAGACTTTCCCCAAGTTTTTAAACATGTCCAGTGAGGCATCTAAGATAAAAACAGGACTGTCATGCTGTGCTACATTATGTATACCGTTATGACAAATGACTTTATCAGAAATAATATTATTACAGTAACTACCAAAGAAGCAATGATTAGACACTAGATGTAAAGTGTTACCAACTTTTAATTCAATATTGCAAAATTGCATTATGCCTGCAATATAGAATTTATGTTATTTCCTTCTTTATATAAAAAACACTGCAGTTGTGAAGATGCTGATATGCATTCTTTGCTCAGTGCTTGGTAGGCAAGGAAGGTCACTGCAATTCTCTTATTTTTAAAGTCTGAACATCTCTGTTCTTGTTTGCAGAACTGTTAGCCATTGTACCTAGGAAAGCAGAAATTTCTGAATCAGGTTGAACTGGTAGAAAAAGAGTGTGCTTGTTGAAGAAGGTGGGGAGTTATGTCATAAGCCAAACATCTACTATTATGCAAAGACTTTGCCTGACACACAAACTAACTGCCACAGTCCTACATTGTCAGTAATTTTATTCAGAGATTATTATACAGTATTAAATTCCATTAACATGATTGCAAGCTTAAAGACTGATTTATCATAAACATATTATTAAGATTACATTGTCTTATTTTTATTTGCAATGCAGTAGCATTTATTTTGTGTGAATGGAGGCATTCCCTTCAAGGCATTAGGAGTGATTTATTGGCAGCCAGAACTTAACAGACGTTTTTCTTTTACAATTCCTCTCCGAAAAGAACAGCAAAGTATTGATAACAAAGTGCTGCATAGGCCTGCATTAAACGTAAACCAGACCTCCATAGCTGATGTATCTTATGTTCTTGTGTGCACAAGTAACAAAAATCAGGTAAATACCCAGCATGTGGAAGATCCCTAGACAGTTAGGTTTTAACTGTACCTTTGCAAGGAACTCTCTCTGATTTTGACCAGGTTGTACTTGTCCTGTAGGTAATACAAGAATACCACTTCACAGTTGTAATTTCTTAAACAGTCTCACCATTGTTCAATCCATCTGTGTTAATATGAACACATAAATAACCAATCACAAAATAAAAATGAAAATCCTGAGTCAATTGGGAGATAATGGGCATTTCTGACATCAGCTTTAGCAGACCTTTCAGCTCCTTAAGCTGGGAAGAGAAAAACAAGGGGGATGAAATCATGTAGGATACTCCAAAGGCTTTGCCTACACAACATGAACTTCCCAAGTGATGTGTTAATATTCTGACATACACTGCAAACTTTGCACAGTAATCATATTGTTCCATTTAGATTCTACATAAGGTATGAATAAGAAATCAAGCAATAACTATTTTTATCCCTCTTTCTTTACATGATTTTTAAGATGATGAATGGGAAAGAACTTTTCCAAATAACTAAGTGTAAATACTGAAATCTATAGTACAAAAAGAATCTTGAAAATATCCTTACTGTTTCAAAATATTATACAACATAGGTGGCCTCAGAGCTGGAATTTGGCCATAATAAATACTAGTGCATATTAAAAGGAGATGATAGCACAGGGAAAGTTACTATTTTTATGCATGATGCAAAGAGGTCATGATGGAATTTTCTTCAGAAACATGCCCAGCAGTCCTCTGTATGCTAAACATAGGTGAGTTGTGAAACAGACAAAGAATCAGGTGGAATAGAAATAGTGTTACAGAATTTTTTAGTAAAATTTATGCATCTCCCACTGTGTTATACCTTTCCCTCCAATGCCTAAATGAACCAGTGTAAGAAAATTTTATTCTGAACTTATTCTAGATAGCTCTCACAATTCACATTTTACTTCACATTTGGACCAGAATTATGTTCCAAGTGTGTCACATCACATATAATAGTTTTAAAAGAAAATCAGGAAAATCTTAAAAGAAAGTTTTACATGACCTACTCTTTATAAATAACTAAACAGAAACCAATTAGCCATATTTGCTTTTAGAAAACGAAGTCTTTTTCTTGTCATTATTCTGTCTCCTTTCAACTGGCCCAAGACAGCCTCTTTCACTTCTTTTTCATTTATCCTTCCTACCAGTTCCCCTTCGCTCCACACTGAAAAATCTGCAAATAAAATTAGTAAATCACTACCAGAACTACAACTAATTACAGGAAATATTCATAATGTTGTATATTTCCTCCTACTTTTAAAAAATAAATTTTAAAAGTTCTAACTACTACTTAAAAATATCAGAACCATAGTATGCCTCGTAATACTTAAAATTTTGCTTGCAAAGGCACTGTTCTCTTTAAAAGGCTTCTGCATAACTGACTTTCTCGGGATTAGTTATTTGTATAGATACACAAATTCTGACTATATCTAGAGCAAAATATGAGCTTTTCATATACTCACCGGAGACTTCAGAAGGTGATTAAAGCATAATTCCCAGATAGCCTCTACCCATTGACTACATAAGAAGCCTAGATTCATAAACTAGCTGACAGGATTACTACCAGAAGTAGTAACCTGCCCCCACTTCATTTTACACACACCTGTTCATATGCCTGTGGGGCAAATCCACCTGGAGACCCATTCCAGCCAGGAAACTAAACCGATTTAAAATAAATAAATAAATGAATAGGTAAAAATCTAGTGACAATGTCTCTTTAGCTGTGTGTCTACTGGCCGGGTTACATTAGACAATAACACTGGAACACAAAGACATCACCTACATTACCAGCAAGGCCAAAAACCTCTGATCTGTAGAGAGAAACGCTGCTGAAATTCTCAAATTCATACTAGATGCATTTCAGGTATTTTTCTGATTTCATTTTGGATTAATTATAGTTCTGGTGCCTGTCTTCCAGCATAGTATCACATGGAAGAAACCAAGTTTGTGCTTTCTAGTGCACCGTAATTCAAAGTCTCCTAAACTGGCCAGAAGATTTGCTTCAGAAAGTGGACCTGTGATCGGAACAAAAATGCTAACATAGTAATATTCTTGCTTCCTTTTATTTATATTTAAGCTCATCACCTGTATTCACCAAAAATCTAAAAATTAATACTGTTACTTACTAGTGTTAATAAGTAGTGGTTAAGTACTGTTGTTATTAACAATGTAAAGGCTGAATAACTTATTGGACACATCCATTGAATGTTCCATCTTAACATGATTTAACGTAGAGGTAGTTTTCAATTTTTTAAAAACTGAAGGCCTGAAATGAATAGAAAATTAAGAGAAAGCATTCTTTTTGAGCTAAAGAATCATAGAAGCACATCCATAAGAAAATAATTTTTATGGTTTAATGTAAGTTTTTTCATTAAATAAAAAACTTGAAGTATTATTTCAGCTCAGAAAATCATTTCAATAACTATAAAAGATTTTGAGTGTTTTCACTACTACAGAAAAAAAATAAAAATGGAAAGTAGTTTTGACTGAAATACAGAAATAATTTATTTCTGTGTTAAAAGAAAATATTTTACTTGATTTTTAAACTTGTGTTTGCACAAAATTGGGAAATGTATTCATGAGGTGTTTTATTCAGTCATATCCATTTTTTTCCAGCAAAAAAATAAATAAATACAGTTCTAGTTTTAAAACCCATAAAAGCTTTTAAAAAAGATCAATCATATACACGTCAATACACTCATAAATACATTATCGGATTACTGTGATCCTGGAACATCACAAAGTAAAAACATTCATATAAAAAGCCTCTTCTTTACATAAAGAACAATTTAGGTAGAAATTTAGCCAGAGAATGAAACAACGTAAAGAATGAGGCACCATACCTGTGCATTCTTTTGTTTCTTAGATTCCTCTCCATCCATGTTATCAATGCATTTTTTCTGGCGAAACTAATTATTAGCCTAACTTGGGCAGTCGGCAAATAAAAAAGCAAAAAAGGGTTAGAATGAAACTTCTTCAGCTGAAGCTTCAGCTGCTTCTGCTGAAGATCCCTTATGATCTGCCTCTTAACAACAGCAATATCCCATGCAACAATGTGAAAACCAACACATTTCATCTGAAAAAGAGTCAGCTTTTAGAATGACTCTTCGTGATGTAAGGCATCAGTCACTCATTGATTGCACTGTAGAACAGCAAGAAAAAAGGAGTGGTTCACATCACGAATAAATAGCTGTGCAATAGTTTTGGCACACAACAAAGAAACACCAACACAACTGAAAAGCAGTTATTTGGTATGTGAGCCACTGAAACCAGATCATTAAGGAATGAATAATCTGATGGGCCTTCTATAAATAACTAATACCATCTGTAAGCTGAAAAATACATACCTGGCCTGAAATTTTCAAAGTTCTCTGTGAGATTTTAGCAGGAGCCAGGCATCCATCATTCATAGGCAGCTTTGAAAATTTTGCTTTTCACTTTTCCTGGCTTTCCTATTTTTTAAGGAGGGAGAAATAACAACTCTCTTACCTTACCTGTTTTGTACCTTTGATACAAATCAGGGAAAAGGTAGCTTTGTTGTACAAATGAGTTAACTCCCATACAGTTCAGGAAAGGGAGAACGTTGATGTCTGCTTTATGAAACAGAATGTATGCGATGTTAAAAGAAAATGTACAATGTGATAAATACATCTCCCATAGGAAGCAAGGTTGTGTACTACTGCTCATTTGATAACAATACCAATAAAAGCACTTCTATTTCCTGTGTGCTGTGGAGGTGTTTTCGAGTCATGCATCATTTAAAAATCCAATAGGTGAATCATAAAGAAAAGCACAGGAAATTAATACAGAGTACCATTCAGTGAAAGGACAGCTTTGGACTGCAGTTTTTTATGTGAATTGACCAAGGCCAGGTTCTTAGATCCCAATAAATTAAATTATCTTAGTCTTTATCACATTTGCGATCAAGGAAGTTTTCCTTTATTAATATCAGTAAAGTGAGGTGTAACACTGTGGTCTATGTCAACAGATCAAAGCCATTTTTTTAACAGTTCTGTTCTCACTTATTACATGCAAATCAAGGAAATAATTTGATCCTATCTACTCATAGCTTATTAATTATCAGTTTAACCTGGCAACCAACATGGCAGACTTGAATTCACTAGAAAGCGGGGAAGAATATCACCTGCCAAAAACAGCTGGAGAATAAAGGAAACAGAGTCTCCATTCTGAAGGAAATGTTTTGTGCTGGGACAGTGACTGGCATAAGTCATACTTCAGCAGATGACCTTCTTAACTCTGTGGTGGGATATGGAAGAAAGAATCTTAAAGGAAAGATTCAGGGAAGAACCTCAGAAGTCTTGGAAAACTGAATAAACCTAAAACCCCCTAAATGTTCCTGAGGAAACTGACACTACCAACATGAAAACAATTATACAGTACTGTCAATATCTGTCCATTCTTTGAAATCTCATTTAAACTGAGAATGTATGCTTTTTCCTAATTCTTTGTGAGCTTCATTACTTCCACACTCAACTTTTCCCAAACAGCTGAGGTATCAAACAGGAGTGCCTTGCAGATCTAAGCACTGGTGAAGAATTTGTTAAAGCTATTTGATACAGTTTTAGATATACAGATCTAGAGATAGATGGAGAAAGAAGGAGATGTTTTTGGCATTGGGAACAGCTATTGACTGCAAATTCCTGATGGACTAATGATAAATTTGCCTTCAGCAAAAGCAGTCACAGGAACAGAAAAAAACGTTGTTCATTTCAGTCAAGAAAATCCTAAGATCCTTAGATGCATTGTTCAAACACAACCACCTTATTGATAATTGCTGAGATTCTTATTAAAATCATGTTCAAACTCTAGACTAAAATAACTGATCTATATTCGGAAGTATCAAAAGTGTGTCTATTGAGTTTGCATGGCAAGGGTTTAGTACCAGGGGACTTACACAGATGGTTTCTGTGAGAAGCTGCTAGAAGCTTCCTCTGTGTCCAAAGGAGCCAATGCCAGCTGGGTCCAAGATGGACTCACACCTGGCCCAGGCTGAGGCCACCAGCAATGGTGGTAGCGCCTCTGGGACAACATATTTAAGAAGGGGAGAAAAAACCTGCACGATAGCAATTGCAGCTAGAGACTGCAGTAAGAATATCCAGAGACTGGAGTAAGAATATCTAAGAGAAACAGTTCTGCAGATACCAAGGTCAGTCAAGGAAGAGGGGGAGGAGGTTCTCCAGGTACCATGAATACCATGGTGAGGCACACTGTCCCCCTGCAGCTCATGGAGGCCCATGGTGGATCAAGTGGACGTACCTGAAGGAGTCTGTGACCCTGTGAGAAGCCCATTGTGACCCTGTGGGAAGCCCATGCAGGAGCAGGCTCCTGGAAGGACCTGTGGACCTGAGATGAGCCCAGGCTGGAGCAGGTTTTCTGGCAGGACTTGTAGCCCCGCAGGGGACCCACACTGGACCAGTCTGTTCCTGAAGGACTGCACCCTGCGGAAGGGACCCACACTTGAGCAGTTCAGGAAGAACTGTAGCCCACGGGAAGGACCAACACTGGAGAAGTTCACGGAGAACTGTCTCTCATGGGAGGGACCCACGCTGAAGCAGGGGAGGAGTGTGAGGAGCCTCCCCCTGAGGAGGAAGGAGCAGCAGAGACAGTGTTGATGAGCTGACTGTAACCCCTATTCCCTGTCCCCCTGCACTGCTGGCTGGGGAGACGGTAGAGAACTTGGGAGTAAAGTTGAGCCCTGGAAGAAGACGGGGGTTGGGGGAAGGTGTTTTTAATACTTGGTTTTATTTCTCATTATCCTGCTCTGATTGGATTGGCAATAAACTAAACTAATTTCCCCAAGTCAAGTCCATTTTGCCCGTGATGGTAACTGGTGAGTGATCTCTCCCTCTCCTTACCTCAACCCACAAGCCTTTTGTTATATTTTCATTCCCCTATCCAGCTGGGCAGGGGAGTGACAGAGCAGTTTTATGGGTACCTGGGCTCCAGTGAGGGTCAACCACAAGTGTGTATAATCTGAAATCTATTTTACAGAAGTGTGCATATCAACAACGGCAACACCAAAGGTGCAAGTGAATCCTCACCATTAGCTTACCCTGCTGAGATAAACAGCTCTCTTCAAATCCAAGGCTTATGAAGCACAGCAGACAATTAGAACTGTGAACTAATGGAGTGAAACAATACATTTATGTCACCAGCACCAACTGTCTTGTGTAAGCAGGGCATACTGCATTGTGGACGCATTGTTACCAGACATGTACTGTTTAATTATTACATTCAAATAATTTCTTGTCAATTTTCTCTGTTAACCAAGAATGCCGTATTTTCTCCAGGTATATGGAGTTTGTGGAAGTATCATGTTCTTCTAAGCTCCAGCATCATAAAGCACTCTCCTCCACAAGTGTATTTTTAAGAGGTGTGACCAGAAAATTTTTCTGATTTGTACATATAACATTTCCCACATCAGAGGTTCATAACCTTTTAACATACTGAAATGTTGTCTTAAGCTGAAACAATCTGTGAATAAGATTCATATTTACAAAATGGAAAAAAAAAAAAATATCTCTAGTTGTAGTAACGCAGAGTAATACGAAGTAAATTGGGTATCAGGCTACTGTCATGTGCTGAAATAAAGAAACATAAATCATTACAGAAAAACCTTTCTTTCACAGACCAAGTTTAAGAAAATTTCAATACATAGATATAACTGATCTATTCAATATGTCATACTGTGCAGGTATATATTTAATTGTTGTAATTTATTTGTAATTATTTTTTTAATTTGTATCTAAATCATATGTGTACCTTTAATTCATTAGATCACACAACTATACACTTAATTATCACATTATATCACACAAGTACCAGCTCACATAAAATGTCTTCCTAGTACCACAAGATTCTTTCCTGTTATGTGTCTCTAAGAAATTAAGTTTGCACATCATGTGTGCTTGGTGCACGTTAATTACAGAAATAGTTATACCCTATATATAAAGAAGGGATAACCTCTTTCTATTTCAATGCAACATACCACTGTCAATGATTGATTTTCATGGTATTTTTTAGGTGTCTTTGATGTCACAGCTGCTACCACTTATTAGAATGTCTTGGGCATAAATGCATGCCCACTGCTTTTATGGTTTTGTTTCAACCATTTTTAGTGTTAAATGCATATGCAGTTGTATAATACATTTTGCACACAATTTACCTATGCTGGGAAAGAGGCAGAAGTTTGAACATGGCACTATTATATTACTCAGTGCAAAATTTTTGCCAACCTGTAATTTCTCCTATTCCATACTATTCAAAATTTTCCACAGGTAAATTGAAATGACTTTTTTTCCTATGTCTAGAAGCACAAAAGAGAGATATAAAGAATTGTTGGGTTATTCATTTATTTAAATTTCAACCACACTTTTCTGAACTGAACCTTTAGTCAGACAGCTTGTAAATGTCATTTTACCAAGTCATTTATATTTGTTGGTAACACTAAACTAATCCCAACTTGCTTCAAAACACCTGTGAAATACTCTAGAATAATCCTACCTCTTGTAAATTTTGTATTTTCATTGTCAAGAGTATTTTTCAAAGCACATTATTACACTATTACCCAGCAAATAATGCCATACATACACATTCCGTCTATTTTGGGACCACTACCTTCCAAATGGCTGCCTCATTATGTTTATAAGGGAACAAAGGTAAAGCAAGTGTCCTTAGAAATAGAGATAAGTGACTCACCTTCAACTTTAGAATCAGTTTTAAGGTATCAAACTCCCACTCTCTCAATCTGATATAGGAATAACTTTAGAATCAGACTCGTGCTAGGGATGTAAATAAATTGATTTACATATAACCCTTGTAAATTAAAATGTGTGTATCGTACTGCTTATCTGTGAACTCAGAAGTTGAAAGATTAGTGTCCTAAATGAATATATAAACCCAAGCATTTTTCAATTAGATTTTATAATATTTTACTACTAACCACCAAATAAAAAGGAAGCACTAGAATTTATAAATACATTAACTAAACAGACGACAGATGTTATTATTTGTTAGAGTTCTCTCTTTGGTTTACAAAGCTCCTGTGATTGTTTTACAGATGTTCTTCATCTTGTTTTAAGATTTTTCCAACTTGTGGGAAATGTTTTTATATGTAAAATAAAACAGGATAAAAGCATATAACATATTTATGATAGACAGCAGTGATTTACAAAATAGATAATTATTAAGTACCAAGTTAGTCAATGTGTATAAGAATTTAATACAAGCTGTTATCTAGGGTACTCTGCTTTGGAAAACACCCTCGCTGGTAACTTGCTATTATCTGAAATTTGTAAACTATTAAGCTAAAATTTTTACAGACAACTTTTTTTTTCCAGTGTTACTGATTTTCATATATTAAACAAACAAACACACAGACACACCCCTGTCCCAGCTGTCTATCTTTAAATGGAGCAATATAGTGTCAGCCTATTCTGTTCTCAGAGGGCTCACTCTAATGGTCTATCACCAATTCTCCAAAAGCCAAATTTGCAGCACTAATGGGGTCTAAACATCTTCCGCTCAATACAAGAGGGTTATTCCCAATGTTTCCTTTCTTGTTGTCCTTGTTTTGGTCCTTTCTGGTTTCAGCTGGGATAGAGTTGTTTTTTTTTTCCTAGTAGCTGGTATAGTGCTGTGGTTTGGATTTAGGATGGGAATAATGTTGATAACATACTGGTGTTTTGGCTGTTGCTAAGCTGTGTTTACACTGTCAGGGACTTCTAAGCTTTTCATACCACCAATACCAGTGAATGGGGGGCTCAAGAAGCTCCAAGGAGACACAGCCAGGACAGCTGACCCAAACGATATTCCATACCACATGATGTCATGCTCAGTATATACACTAAGGGGAAAGCTAGCTGGGGGCCACTGCTCAGGAACTAGAAAGTCAGCGAGCAATTGCATTGTGCATCATTTGTTTTGCATATTCTAATTCTTTATTATTATTAGTAGTAGTTGTTGTTATTTATTAATTTCTCTTCCTTTTCTGCCCTATTAAACTGTTTTTATCTCAACCTACTAATTTTACTTCTTTTCTCCCAGTTTTCTCCCCCATCCCGCTGTGGGGTGGGGATGGGGGGGTGGAGGGGTTGCAGGGGGGCATGGGACAAGAGCGAGCAAGTGGTTCTGTGGTGTTTAGCTGCCTGCTGTGTTAAACCATAACACTTGGTTAGTCCTTTCCTTCATGTCTAAACAGCAGACTCACACAATTTGTCATTCTTATGAGAAGGAAAAGTCACTGTTATCTAGGTGCCTCAGCAGAATAAAATAATAATGTGTAGCTTTTGTTCTCCCTTGGTCTCAAAGCATTTTCCAAATAAATATATTACAAACATATATATACAAACAAATATAGAAAATCCACACAAAAACTTTTCTGCAGGAAACAAACACACCATTTTGTAATGAAAAAAAAAGACTTGAGGAAAAAAAGGTGTGTTTAATTATGCCTTTGTCTTACCAGTGAACAGGCAGCCAAACAGAGATTTTGTTATGCTTAGATAATGCTGCTTCACTCCAGAAGGGACTGCTAGGATTACCTTCTCTTTTGTAAGAAAGGATTTCAGACTCTGAAGTTGAACTGAATGCTGACGAGGTGCTCAATATTGTCTAGTTTTCAAAAAAACATATTAGCCAGTTGAGATTTTTTCTGGTTTCATACATGACCAAAAAGTTTGTTACATTATTCAGTCTGTGTGGAAGAGCTGTTCTGTATGTTTATGAGCAGGAATATACCTCCCTGTATTGCTCTGCATATTAGTTGGTTCATGCATTCACTTGGTTTTATCTTTGCTGGTACTTGTTCTCCCTTTGTTTTCTACATGTTCTTTTTCATAAAAACACCAATACTGAAAAGGCCTAGAACAGCATTAAATTCATTAATGATTTTATTAATCCAGTTAGTCATCAGGTACAATTTATCAATTGTGCATACCTTTCTGCTCTATTTTTAATAAATATATCTTCTCTGGAATTTAAATTATGATGAAAAAGTGGCTGACTAATCTGAATTTCTCAATTTATTCATGTTCAATAAAAAGCTATTCATCAGCTTAAACTCAGCTGTGAGTTCAAATGAAATTCAAACCACCTGGGAGTAAACAAAATTGCTCTTCTTCGCTAGCATGTCAGCTGTGGATAAAAATAACAAGCACATTTCCAAGGAGCTCAAGATTCTGAAACCTCTGTTTCTACCAACAGATTTTGCTGAAATGATTTAACGATTAGAAAGAAACACCTTGGGTGCATTTTAGATTGATTCAATATTTTGATCCATGATTAAAGGGAACAGAAAGAAAAAAAATAGTGGTAAAATCTTATTTGGAGGTTATAAATAGGCTTTTCTTTTCACTAGTGTCAGTATTAATCAAATATTTATTGCAAGCATTGCAAGCATATAATTTAGATTATGTTGTCACACTTGCTTGACTATTTTTCAGCATCTTCACCATATATCTCTCCTGTTTTCCTGCCATTTACAGACCATGTCCAAACAATTTCCATTGGAAAAATTAGACTATTGAAGCTATTAAAGAAGCAAAAGGAGTGTAGGCCTTGGCTTTAAAGTAACATTTAAAAATAACGTTTAGCTAGCTAGCTAGCTAAATTAAATACTGTTTTGCCAGAGTTCTGTTTACTTCTGACAAGACAGTTCTGTTTAAAACCCCAGCAAAAGGTTCTGATTAAGCTTAAGGGCTCTGGAATCAGAACAGCCAACTGTCAGGACCTTTTCAGGAGTTAAGCTGTTTATGCCTAAAGCCACCCCTGACACAGTGCAACACTCCAAACTGGATTCTGGCTGCTGGGAAACTGCTGTGCGTGAAAGAGGTCAGAGGTGACCTCTCATCACTTGGGAGCCGCTTTCAAGCTCAGACCCTTATTCTTGGGCCTCTCCTGAGCTACACTGCAGCTGGGCCTGATCACGTGCTTTGTGAATCTGGATGATGACCTGCTGACTTGCCTTGGAGACTTGACTTTGGACCTGCTGCATCATTATAGAATTGATTGGCAACCCCTGGTCTCTTTGCTGTTATCAGACCTGCTTTGCTCTTCTCTTTTGGATGTTGTAGGACTCTGGTTTTGGCCTTACAGGCATTGCCCTTCCATCACCAGTTGCTCCTGGCTTGCCTTTATTTCTCTAGCAGCTATTCTTGCTGCTTACTCACGACAGCTCATATATTGTAGACTGTTAAATTAAGATTAATATATTTTTAGATGGAGTATGGTAATTATGAGATTTGTCTCTGGCACAGAGGGGGAACTTGTGCAGTAGGAGTCATTCCATCTCATGTGTTGTAAATAACTGGTTTTGTATATTTCACTATAAGTAACGGGAGATAATCAGAAGACCCCATCTAAGCTGTTAGCACGTAAACTGCTGTTGAACGTGGATGAACTGCAGGAGACTCTTATGTGATCACACTACTTATGTGACCAGGGTGTCATGTAACATCCCTTTTTATCTGCAAGGCTCTATCTCGCTCAGAGTTACAGTTAGATAGCATTTTTCTTTGCTGTGTAGTCATATTCTTTTATCAGAAATACAATACACTGCACTATATAGCAAAAGCTGAACGAACAATTGTGGCAGCTGTAGCCTCTGTCTCAAACTGCAAAGATTCAGGAAAGGAACAGGTTGTAATAGGTTGTACCTATGCAGATTATACAACAGATGGTATGAAATGAAGAATTCCTTTTTTATTTTTTTTTACCTTTTATAAAATCCTCCTACTTGGAAACTCTGAACAGAAGATGACACCTCTAATAATAGTGAGATAAGAGATATTTCTGATGGTGTTCATATTACTTCAGCTCTTAAGGATCCGAGTGAAGATCTCAAATCAATAATCACTAAGTAAATGGTCAGAGAGAACAACTTTTACACTGGAAAAAATGAAAGACAGGAAGGGAAAAGTTCCAGTGAAAAATAAAGCAACCTATCATTTACCTATCAGAGAAATGGCAGAGCTAGGATCAGAATCAATGTGTTGATAAGTATAGCTGATCATGAATTTAGATAAAAACTTTTCTTTCATTCAGTGTCACTGAAAATGAAACCTTTATCAGATATAGAAGTTTCACAAATAGTGAATTGGACAAAAGCTCTCACAGTTTCATGGTACCATTGTAGTCAACGAAAGACAGCCAACTACCACTGTGGACATGAGACAGTTTAGTCACAAATGGCCTGCTCACTTTTAAGATAGGTTCTTCCTTTTGCTCCAGGTGTAAGTAATTAAATTTTTATTTCCTCTGTCTCAGTGGTTTTTCAAGGCCTACTGTAAGCAAAATTTTTCTGAAATATCACAGTAAATTATGTTTATCAGAAAATACATAGGGAGATATAGTAAGTTAGGTATTTTGCTAATTAAAAATGTAACACCAAATGACACAGTAACACTTATTCAAGTTAGCAGTAATTGCTTCCAGTTGAGTAAAATCACATCAGTTTATCAAAATCAAGTAACAAAAACCTGCACGGCATTAATGTCTGCATATGTGTATATATATGGATGCATCAGTGGCATTTTAATACCGGACTTGGAAGAATTTTTAGCATCTAATTTACACTATTTATTCTGCTTATTTACTTGAGTGGTTTTATGAGAAATTTAAATAGAAACCCAAATATTTATTAAGCTCCGTAAATTATCTCATTCATGATCTCTAAACAAGCCTATTCTTTATGATGTTTAACTCTACTAAGCTCAGAAATTCAGAAAAAAATAACTTTAGAAATATCTTTTTAGAGCTGAAGAATAACAACTTTTTCTGCAGCTATCTGCAGAATAATAGCTATCACCTGTGTGATTTTTTTATCAGTTTTACATAATTTTGAAGTTAAACCTGCTACTTCTATAGCTGACATTGATATCAATTAAGTCAACAGTAAAATACTTGTCTTTCTCCTGAATTACTGAAGGTATGTTCATAGGTATATTTAACATTTAAATGTGGGTTTATTAGACAGCACACACTGTACTGACATCAACCTTCTTCCCAGTGAAGACCAAACTGAAGAACCACTGAACCATCTATCAGCTATTTCTTGCTCTGCTCTTCTGCTAGGAAGCAAAAACAAAGGCAAGAAACTAACACATTTAGGAACATTTACAGAGAGGCTGGATGATTCACTGGAAGGTATGATTTATTTCCTAGTAGAAAGGAGTTGAGGGAGCTTCACTACAAGGAGACTTTTCAAGGACAATGTTAGCACATTTTTGGTGGCATTCAATCTATTTGATCAAATGGTTACTCCCACGTGGCAGCTTGATCATGAAAATGCTTTTTCTTTGGTCAAATGGTGATAGGTATTCTAAATTTTGCAGGTGATTTACTTATGAAGGTCATCTTCAGTTATGATTCCTCAGTATATCTGCTTTGATAAGCACTGAAGCTACTACAGTTAATGAAATACTGAGTTATCTTCTGACTACATCTTTCACATATATTAGAAATCCTTTTGGTTTTCTTTACAAGTAGCCCATATACACTAAACATGAATTCAAAGGATTTCTTAATGAGTCCCCCTTTTGCCCTGTTCTTTACTATTTTGTGGAAAATTACTGCCAACTCGTATTTGACTTACAGCCTGGTAATCTACACCTATTTATAGGTGAAAACATGGATTGAGAGAACCACTGGGCTGGACAGTATCTATCTAGTTTAATAGGCAACTCTATCTTCTCTTCGGCTTCAATGGATATGACTAAAAATCATTACATGTATGTTTTTGGATTTTATAAATACACCACACTTCAGTAGGTGAGCAGATATGCTCTCCCTCAAATCCATCATTATCAAAATACATATGCCAATTATGTCAAAACTTAATACTCTTAACTTGCATTACATCATGTCTCCAAAATGAGATGACATAAAGCAGAAATATCCTGAAATAGAAATGTGGAGTTCAGCTCTTAGGAACAGATACATTAAAAATAGAGAATTCATTAAAAATACATACTAGGGAGAGCTTAAATATTTACAATAATAAATTTGTCTTGCTCTAGTTTTTAATTATTTATTTACATGTTTGCTGCTTCTGTGGATGAGTATTCATAAAAAACACCAAGTACAGCCATATTATGTTTCTCTCCAATGACAATAATTATGTATTGATCTCTTTGTAAAATCAAGTTAATATTTCAAGCAGATTATTTGTTTAAATCACAAAAGTGCATCAATGTTTCAGTTTATGAACTTTGTAATAGAAATTAATGAGAATATTATTGTGAAAAAAAATAAATAATTAATGTTTCTACTTCTATTATCTCTTCTATTACCTAATGGAAATACATTGCCATCAGGGAGAGGCAAGCATGGCTGCTCCCTCAGACAGGTATCTCCCTCAAATAGAATGGATATTTCTGATCCCCAGCTGCCTAATTTAAACAAGTTCTCTTCTGTTATGTGCTGCACTGCCAAGGTAGGTGTCTCTTAATTTGCCTTTGTATAAAACCTCTGTCATACAGCCATGAAAGAGCCAGGAGGATGCTGTCCCTTTGGCATACATGAAAGAAAGGAATTTGGAGAAAGATGCTAAGAGAATCAGGTCAACAATGGATGTTCACTGCAGACACTGTCAGTTAGGAAAACTTCCAAGCACAACCTTTAAAGGAGTATGTATTTTGAATCAGGTGTATTGTTTCCTAATCTTGGCTGTAACATGTACACCACATCCTTTCTGTCTATACAGTGTGGGTGGGGTGAGGGGGAGTGGGGGTGGAACGAAAAAAAAATTCAAAATCTACAAATCAATGTGATGTTGAAGAAAACTTTATTGGGATTGAAATTATATCAAGATCGAGAAATTTCCTTCCACTCCACCGACAGGGAATATATGGTATAAATTGCTGGTTTCAAAAATCTTAAAATCAAAATAGCGTTTTATATCAGGAAATTTATTAGTTAGCAAGAGTTGTATCTTGCTTCCTATTGCCAGTTGTAGCGTAGTTGTTTGGAAAAGACAGCAGAATGGAGTATTCTACATATAATGTCTGCTATCAGTACTATCACATACTGTTCCATTTACATTCCATTGCCTTGGTAGTACAAGTCTGTTATGGCCTACTCACAAGTAATTCTATTTGCTTTTTATCTGCAGTGCATTTGATTACTAGGCTTCTTTTTAGCATCTTTTGTAGATGAAAACACAAATTTTCATCTAAATTTTGTTTTACAAAACTATAGAGAGCAGCATGTAAAAACTTCATGCCGCAAAAGCAGGAGCTAAAGAATAATAAAAAATACTGCTGAATACTACTTCAATTAACACTTTTTATACTAAGAATAAAAATGTCTGCTTTCAATAAAGTAGGCATGTTTCAGCTTAACTTCAAAAGGTAAACTCCCTTAAGCTTTACCAATCCACATCTATAATATATTCAACAGAATACAGCCATACAGCTGATCAGATGTTAATTACACAGGCAAAGCATACACTTAATGAAATGACTAGGCTATTTTATAACACAGCTCACACAGGAAGATTACTTGATTTATTATTGAGCACAGGTCCCGCTGTGATATATTTTAAATGTAAGATTGCAATGATCATTCATTGATGCCTCCTTGTACGCTCCTCTGCTAACTGCCATGCATTCTAGTAAGGAGAGATAGTTGATAATAAGAAAAAAAAAGACCTGACCTTTTTTTTACTGACCAATATATTGCCAAAACCCTTGAAGCTTTTTGTGTGTTTCCATATTCATTCTCCTTTCAATGAAAATTCTAAACTGTGCTTCAGATCTCTAAGCTATGCACACACAGAAGTAGTATAGATATAAATTTGCTGCGTGTTTTCATCAAATATTTGACTATGACTTTTTTAATATAAAATGCATACCAAAATAAAGCAGAATGCTACCTTTTAGGTATAATAAATTTTCACACTATACATGGTTTATTGTTTACCATTTATTTACCAATAAATACATGCATTTATTGTCTTTTGTGCTGTGACTACTGCTATCAATCCCAGCAACAGACCTTCCTACTTTTCTCTGCCTGTTGACATCTTCCTTGCTGTAGTAATAATATCTTGGCTATGCTGTTTGCTGGCCTGTGATGTGAACCAATCAAAAAATCAATTTAGATTAAGAAAAATTTGACAAAGAAAAAGGAGGAAAGGCTAAGCTGCTTCATCTGATGCTGCCACTTAAATAAATGCTTTACCTGCCTAAATTAATTAACCTGGTTAGTGCTAATTTGTTGTACAGTTTTTGCTTTTAGTTGAGGACAGCTGAATAGAACACCTGTTGCTTCCTGGAACAGCAGAACACAATGAAGCCTAGTACAGTTAGAGAATCATGGACAGATAAGCCATTGTAAACAGGTTCATTCAGAAGTGAAATAGAAATAAATGTACAAATGAAAAAGAAAGAAAACATCTTCTGCACAGTAATATAAAGCATAAAACCCACATTATTTTTAATAGAACTTCATGATGCCTTTTTATACTGACTATAAAATCTGTTAAAAGTAACCATAAAACTAAACTACAAACTGCTTGCTATTTTTCCAACTATTTCTTGGAAATTAAACATACTGCTAACTGCAGTTATATTAGATATTTTCTCATACTGGTGGAAAAAAGAACATTAAAAAATGTTTTTCTTTAAAGAAAATAACGAACAGTAATATTATTTGAATGATGTATCTCCTAGTAAGAAATTGTTGCTACTGTTCTCTTCCTAGCGACCATGGTTTCACAGTTTGTTTAAACCCCTCTGTGAGTGGGTTGGTGCTGAAAGATGTGGTCTTGGCCTATGTTGCCTTCTGCCCTAGTTATTTGTTCCTGTTTCTGCCTCAGTCTCTATGCAGCAAGTTTATCTGACTGAAGCCTTCTTTTGCTGTTGCTGTTGCCAACAGCAGGGACATAGGAGGAATGTGGAATGGAACTGGCAATACCGAGTTGTAGCTTCAACTGTTCTTTTTGATAGCTTCCAGGGCTAGGACAGCTTAAACTCAAACCTGAACATTTGCATGAAATTACACATTTTATACATATATAAATATATACACACACACACAGAGATGTGCACATATATTTTCTATGCAGATGCTTACATACATGTTTGTAGTATACTTATTCAGCTTAGACTATATGAATCAGATTTGAGCTTTGTTCAGTATTTAACAGACTTTATAGTAAGAGTACTCCAGATGCACAACTTTTTAAATTAAACATAAAAATTTAATTATGAACAGATCTAAAAGGACAGATTAATTATGATTGTATAACTCAGAGCAATATGAAACAAACAAAAGCTAAAAAAAAAAAGATTAAAAGCTTTAAGGGTTCAAAGCTTCAGAAGTGTTTGGGGAAGCTTAGCATTAAGTAATGTTTTTTATAGATTGCCATACATCTTAAAAATGCTGCAGTGAGAAGATCGTAATCTGTGGACAATCAGGGAAGGTGAAGCCTTGAGAACTTGAAAGTCATCTTATGTGTATTTAATGTGAAGTTAGGGGACATACTCTGAGTTTTCCAGCTTTATTCTTCTTTCCTAAAATGTTCCTCTTTTTATTTTCTACTTGGATTTAACTTTGGTATTCCCTATTCTGCTCAAGATGGAAATCTAAATGAATGAGGATATGTCTGGAATGTTCTTAATTAAAATTTAAGGCATTTAAAATACATTGCTTTGCTCTTCCACACTTCAGCTCATAGAAAGAAAAAAAATACCCTTATATGCTTTGCAATTTTTTTTTTCACTTCATCACATCAAGCAATTCATACAACTTAGTCTCACCACCTCAAATCTCTCCAGCTATCTTATCATCTTTACAAGCGTGGAACAACAGTCAACCCATGCTCCTGAAGCATTTGTCATTTTAGGTTTTAATTCCTAGTATTTCAGAGAGAGTGTGATGAAGTCATATTTATGTCTTGTTGCTGAGATACAAAGGATACAATGTAAATTCAGCAAAGTACTCAAAGAAATACCACCATGGAGTCCATCCTTTTGAAATTTTATAGTAGAATATTAATTGGAGACACAAAGTTGTAGATGAGTTAATTGGGATTTTACTCCATGTATAGTAAAAGATCTAAAAAAAAATGTTTATCATTGCTGGGCATTGTTTCTTTGATGTTCATTGTAAATTGTTGTTCCATGGCCATTCATACTTCCACTACTTCAGGCTATATTAATGATTATTAACCTTTATATATATATATATATATATATATAAAAAAAATATATATATAAAATAATAAAATTAAGTATGCACCATTCTAGAAATGTTCTACAAGCTTTCCCTCCAGCTTTTCAGATATAACAGCTGCTGCTCAACAAGTTATCAAGTAGTTTCACAAAAAAAAGATCATTCTTAAAAGTCAGATTAAAAAATAGTAATAAATGTCTAATTATGAAATAAATTTTGCAACGGCCACACATTCTTTAGAGTCTGTGACGTTCTTAGGAAGAAGAGAATGCATTAATGGCAGTCAAATAATTTCAATTTCAAATTCAAACCTGGAATTCCAAAAACAAAATTAAACTAGACCTATATGTATATGTATGTTTAAATATTCACTGTATATATATGAAAGGGGATTGTAAAATGTATATTCATATCTATAAAAAATGCATTGACATAACATGTCAATCTAAACTATACTCTTTAATGAGTTCTTTGATTTTACCTTCTCTGTGTAAAATGGAAATGAATACTTATTCATGGTAAGAAAAAAATATTTGCAAGATTTTTTAACATACCAGAAACTTATAAGCAGCAGTATCACACACAAGAGATTTCAGAATAGAATATACCAACCTCTGCTTTATGGCATTATGTCATCAAAATAGTGTAGTTGATTTCTCTTTATTTTGAGAAAAGCTTAATCAGAATTAAACATTTCCATATCAACACAGCAACCTGTGGCCTTTGGTGGGTTTGGGAAAATAAGAATGAGTAGGTTTGAATGATAAGAACAAACCATGGGTGGGTCTTCTTTACCTTAAAGGTAAGCGTAAAACCTTAACTATCCCCTGAAATGTAGTTATGCACGTTAACTGGCTGTGTCAAGAGAGTAGAAATCATTTAACTACAGCTGTGGACTAGCCTAAATTATAGCTGGCCAATCAACCATGTTTTCTTCTCGGCATCTTGAGTAGATAGAGTTGAAAGGAGATTCTAATCATTCAGTATCATTAAGGACTTGCAAACCAAAACAACAAAGCAAATGTGGAGGTATGTCCTCTCTAGCACTAATTATTCTGACTATGACTATCAGGTGTCTGTAACCAGTCTGTAATCCACTCACGGGACTTTTAACTTTCAGTTTCAGGTTAATGCACTACTGTGCATTATGCTTGAGTCACATCAGCTCAGGAAAATACTAAGGTTTCCACTTACACAGGAGAAATATAAAAAAGATAAATACAGAAAAAAATAGAGTAAAAAAAAAAAAGAACGAAGTTGAGATAGATAAAGGTAATCAGAGGTAACATTTCTGACGTTACACAACAGTGGTACACAACAAGGTTTATACACCTAGAAAACTCCTGAAACCTCTCAAGAGTTAAGGAATCTAATGAGGTTGTTTCTTGAAAGAGCAGCATTTTTCATGGAGTGTGAAGAGGCTGTCTCAAAATTCCATTTACTTTCCCCTGTACTTTACAACAGAACTGCAGAAAAAAATCAGATACAATGTGTGATTAGAGCACTTTAATGGCACTTCCTATGTATTTTATATGACAAAAACATTTAAACTATATTTTTTATTATTTTCTCTTAATCTACGTATAAAAACTGGACTTGGACACTTCTATTCAAAGTTAGCAGAGATCAACTGGTATTTTTATAGAATATGGTATAATAATGAAAAAATAATTTATATGGTACAATAGTTGAAAGAATGATGCAATAAATTTGCAACATATATTTAAGATTTTTTTCTGAGCTCCAATTACTTTCTTCTATTTTGATTCTTCATAAAACTTAAACAAAATGTCAAAAGAATATCTAAGGAAGCGCAGAAAATATCTGATCACATAATTATAACAATTGCAATTTTGTTTAACAGGAAGTAAACCGTGTGATAGATGAAAATCAAGGTCACTCTTACACAGAACATCTATCATCTAACAGCTTACACTGGCAAACCAAGTTAATGCTAGCACACACCAGATTTCTTTATTCTGTTTTAGTATTGTTTATCCAGAAAAGCAGATTTCAATATAAACAACTTCTTCATTAAAAATCACCATGTGCCATAACAATACTGATAGGAACCTCTGAACTACTATATCATCAATTATTCTAAAAAATGTGATTTCTTTAAATACAAGATCATCTGTCCTTCAGACAATAAGCATTGCCACAAGATATGAAGAATTGATTTCTCAGGAAAATTTGTTTTCTGGGGAAGGTGACAGGTTTAATAAGGGATGAGATTTTAAGACTACTTAATTAATGCAATTAAATAATTACCCCATAACCATGAGCAAAATAAATCAAGACTCACACATATTGGCAGCCCTCATAAGGCAAGAAAATAAGACAGGACAAGGGAAATAAGAAATGCTCATAAAATTTCTCAAATTTTCAATTTTCAATTCAAAAAATAATAAAAAAAAATGCTCGTAAAAATTCATATAAAAAATAACCTTATCATGTTTAACTACCTGTTCAAAAATGGATGCTCTTCCTGCAGTGTATATATTCAGAAGACATGCTGAGGATTCTGGGTTTTTCTGTCTCATACGACTGGGTCCAGAACTACCAGCCAGATATTGCAACAGTGATGGACATTCTGAAGACTTTTTTAGGCTACCTCACAAATGTCCTCCTGACAAGTCTTTATATGGGGTTCGGTCAGCAGTTAAGGATTTGTCACAGCATCAGCTGCAACAAGATACCATGGGGGTTTGTAGTTTTGTGAATATCTGTGAAAATTCATTGATGCTATTGCAATAAGGACAATTTCTGGTACAATGTGGGACATAAAGTGCATGTATAAAATTCCCTGAGGCAAAAACAGGTATCACAGCCTGACCCTTATTTCTTCCAAGTTAATACATCAATCATGAGAATATCAGGTAGAGCTAATATTACAGCACTATTCTCAACCAAATTCTCTGTGGGGCCTGACTCGGATTATGTTCCTGGAAGGCAGCTGGCAGATTAAGCTCTAGGAGTGGAACAGATGAGGAAATATTTACTTTGACAGTTCTGATGAGATTTTTGGTACAAAGTAAATGTCCATGTGCTCAGTGCAGATGCAATGTTGCGCAGAAACACTTGTGCACATGCTTAGCATTAAACATTTAGGAAATGAACGGACCCCATTTGCAAAACTCTGGTGCTATGGTCTCTAAAATATATTCATGTCTCATTTGCAGCTCAGCAGGAATTGTGAGGATTTGGATTTTGGATTTGGGCTTCTTTTGTGGTCAGTGGGACAGAAGTTCTGTGAATCTAGCACAGAAAGTCAGATTCTCATATATCTAAGTCAGAGGTTAACAAGCTGCATCCCATTGAGTGAATCAGCAGCAATCAGTTTGAATATATACAGTTTATGAATGTTTGACAATGACAAATGCTCTATATTAAAGTAACATTTCTTCTGACCATCTCTGAAATGCAAAGAAAATACTTGTACCAGAGAATTATATAGTTCTATAGGGTTCTGTTGTCACACACTCAAATCACTGTTAAGAGACTTGTAGTGAACTTCCAGACCATGGGCACATAATATTACAGATGATCAAGAAACTATTTTTACAATGGTTTACAACTAAATAAAAAAAAAAAGGGGGGGCGAGTGGGGTGTGGGGCAAAACCAGCTCATTCTAACAAGCAAATAGAGCACAGAAATGTAGTAATACTTTTGTCTAGGATTTCACAGCCAATATATAGATTATTTGTCTTTTTATTTAGAACACTGAAACCTTTTTTCTAACAAGACAAATGTGCTGTTATTTCTGTTATTAAACAAACCCAAAATAATATTTAATCTTTGTAAAGATTAAAAAATTTAAACCAGATGTATAAGTAACACTCACACATAAAACCAGTCCACTAGGAAAGACTCTCCAGTGCGTGTGGTAGGGCAAATTTGTCATGAACCCTAAGCTAGTTTATGTGCTGTACCATAGACCATTCCCAGTCAAGTTAAAAAAAACATTTTTCAGTTGAACTGGCATTATTTTTTTCTGACTACTTGACTCATTTAATAAAAATTTATCAAGCATTATTTTCATTAAATTAAATATGGATTTTATTGAAAGAATGTGGGTTTGTTTCCTTTATAAAAGAACAAAAAAGCATTTACTTGACCTTTTACACAACAACTGCAGTATGTATATCTGTTGGAGACAAATGGCTGCTATTTCTGGTATAAATTGTTCCTCACTAGTTTACTAGTTCATAGGTCAAAACAATAATACTGCAGGGTTTGTCCTAGAAGTTAGTAGCATTTTGGTTATGAGAAAGAAACTTTGCAGTGACTATTTCAGGTCTCTCCCACACTTGGTGTATGAAGTATGACAATTGCTATTCATTGTAAAGTATTTTTAGAAGCATTGTTTTTCCATTGTAGAACAGAAAATATCTTATTCCACAGCATAGTAGTATGTAGATATGTCATGTTTCTTGATGCTGCCCTTTATCAAATACATTTTTACAATATAGATAATTTTGTGCACATATATATATTTAAAAAATAATAATAATAAAAAAGTTCTGGAATAGTGGCACACTTAAAGGCTGACACTTCAGAGAACAATTGGCCACAAGGCTGAAATTCCCAGCTCTCTTCTAATAGAAGAAAAAACACTGTTCTGAAATATGATGAAACAGAAAATCTGCAATATTGCTGAACTAGTTTCAACAAGTCTTCAAAACAGTTTGTAGTCAATTTACTTCTACATCTCTTTCTTAACTGTAGTTCAAAATTATAGGAAAATATTATCGATAGACTGTATTTTCCATAAACCATCAAAAAGTCTTATAAAAATTTCTTTCCTAAAGAAGGTGACAAGTACACATTATTCAACAGACTGAATAATAAGAAGGTTTAAATTAGGTAAAGTTGCCACAAAATGTATAACTCTTTGCTGGGTTTTATCTCTTTTGAATATGAGAGTATAAATTCTGCAGTCATTCTAATATGTTATGTTTTACGTATGCATCATTTTAGGTCCGAAAATTCCTGTTTATGGGACAGGCTTCAGAGAGATTTTTCCTTTTCACTCTATTAATTTTAAACCCAAAGTGTCCAGTGATTTAAAAGTAGTCAGAAGGCTAGAAATTTTCGTCCAAAGGAATAATTGCAGTTTCAGTTTAAAAAAAAAATAATTAAAAAAAATTAAGTCAGCATCCTTATTTCAGTAAAGAAGAAAAGAACTACATCTAGTTTAACCTGTAACAGACTGCTAGTCTGTGATCTGCACTGCAAAAAGAGGGGATGGAAGTTATACATTAATATCCATTATTCCAGTGATTTCTAGACTTTTTTGATGCTTAAAACAAGCAAACATTTCTGCTCAGTGTGAAACTTCTCTTCCAAATACAGGTAGTCAAAAGAAATCAGACTTCAAAATCATCATTGATCCACAATTAATTATTATCTTTTGTAAGTTTCAAAAATCAGCGTAAGCTTAAAGGGAAATTTAGCCCATAGTGGATAATTGATTTTTCTCCCCTCCCCCCGTCCCCTCCCCTCCCCCCCCCTTTTTTTTTTCTCTTCTCTTTGTTTTGCTTTGTTTTAATGGTGGCTAAAAGGAGATTCCCAGTCTGGGTGAAGCTGAAGTAGTTAACAAAATTTGAAGGATGCTATAAAGATATATTACTACATCAAGGACATGCTTAGGCCAAAACAGAATTTATTTTTTGTTCCTACCTCTCATGGGTTTTCTATGTACCTCTTAATGCAATAATAATTTAATTTATCTTCCATTATGCTCAGAGGTTGAGGTTTTTACCTAGTTAGCAAAAAAAAAAAAATTACTAGAACTGAATTCTGCCAAAAGAAAAAGCAAGTATTGTGGTGTCATTTTTTCTGCTTCCTTTTACTTTTCTTTAGTAATTAAGTGTCTTGCAGATCGTTATTCTTGAGGGCATTTCTACTGAAGTCGATAAAAATGCCCACATTTGCAAATTATTTTGACAGAAGGATTGTTGATTGTTTTAAAAAAAGATTATGCATATCTTAAGTGTGAATCTTTCAGTGTTTGTTTAACATTTTACTACTAAAAAGGATGAAAAACTGCAACTTTTTAATCAGGATTTTATTTAGGAATATAAATTTGTTTTTACCTTTATCATTAGGTTTTGTTGTAATTAATTAGTTTTGGTTCACAGATGGTCTTTAGCTGAATACAAAACTTAAGAACATTTTGGTAGTCCAAATATTATCTAATCAGCATATCTCATTAGTTAAAACTCTTGTCATGGTAGCTGACATTCAAACAAAACACATTTTGAACTGATCTTTTAATTGGATTTTAAATTCATCATTGATTAAGCTCGATGGCATAATCTGATCTAACATTTTAATCATACATTATTTCAATTAAATGGAAATTCAAGACATGGAAGTTGTTACAGAATCAATTATAAAGGGTGGGCGTGGGGATTCAAAAAGAAAGTAAGACCTTTATAGGACTCACAATTCAGCTGAAAGGCATGTTTTTCCTAAAAAGGTAAGAGATTTAACTGTGAGCATCAAGACTATAGAGGGTGGTTAAAAAAGACATTTGGTAGATATTTCAGGATGATGGTACCTAAGAGAGAGAGTTGCAGCAGCCACATAGTAGCACATTGAAAAGCGTGAGGAGTTCAAGGGGGAGTTATGGCAATAGAGGAGGAAATGAACAATGACTGCTTGAAGAAGGTTGGAAGGAATTCAGAGAACAACTGATACCTGAAGGATTAGCATTACAAGCATTGTAGTGAGGTGAGAGTGGCAGGATACCATTGGGGAAATTAGGGAGAGGGATAAGAAATGACATATGGGACACACGGAGGAAATTCAGGTGTAAAAGCTGCAGAACAAACAAAACCCCTGCTACAACTATATTATGGTTTTGACTTTCCCGCCCCCCCCCCCTTCCCTTTTTTTTTTTTGTTGTTTTTTGGGTGGGGGTGGCGTTGCTTGTTTGTTTTTAACAAGACAACTGTTCTCAAAAGGGACAATGTCTCTTTTGCCAGGCTACCTGGATAGAGGCTAATCTCTGCAGACACAAGAATGGATGAGGAATGCTGGCAACTGGGGGAGGATGGAACGCAACACATGATTCCCAGCCACCCACCCAGAGCCAGGGCGGCCTCTGGCTTGGATGTCCCAGGTGATTCCAGAGGGGTGGGCAGCCCCATTGGCTAGCCTAGGACTCTCCTCAGGACAATGGCCCTGCAGTGGCAGGACTGTGGCCAAGGACAGTATATATATATATATCTACACACACTACACTCACACACACACCCAAAAAAAAAAAAATAAAAAAAAATCTGTATGTATTTTATATATATGTATGTGTTTAAACATTTTCCACTAAAGGCCTTTCATTCTAACTGTGCCATACTGGCTGATTAAAATAATGTAAATTGTTTCATAGCAAGTTTTCAGGATGCCTGTCTTCAGTAATAAGTTAGGAACTAAAAGTGACTAACAACTATATATATGTCAATCTAACAGATCAAGAGGATTTTTTTTCCTAAAAAGATGCTGAGACAGCTGATGCTGATATCAAAATAAATTCTCAAAGCTTTAGCAATATTCCACAGGGTTTACTCTGAAATGTGAAATAGCCAGCAAGTCCACTGAAGAGCTTACTTTCTGCCTGCCCATCACAAAAGGACTGCCAAGATTCTTCATGTTGGAGTAAGCCACTGAACTAACGGGGAATTCTCTACCATACAAAGAGAAAGCATCTCTCAGATTAAACTATTGAGTTGTATTTGCAAAGGAAGGTCTGGGCTTGTGAGCCGGCTGAATTTCTGAGACAAATAACCAAAGCTAAGGTAACACTGATAATATCATCAAATTGCATTTCTATGGTCATGAAAAAAAAATAACCTATATATGTTATTTATATATACTGTACATAAATGTGTATACATACATTATAATTTTTACTTTTATATCTACCTATATCATACTTCATATATTATAAATGTTATATTTATGATACATATATTTATATATACATGTTTGTATGTATGTATAAAAATGTTCTTAGCTAGTCACACCCGTGCTTTGCTTTCCTTCCATTCCTTAGACCCACCTGTCACAAAACTTCTTAATAGTAAGGTGTTAAATGAAGATAATTTTTAAAAAAAGAGGATAATTGGAAAGCGCAGAGTGTCTTACTTTAGTGTCTTACTGAATCTGTCAAGAAGTAGTTTTGCAACTAGATTGGATTCTACCATAAAAATGTCTTATTCATCAGCTTACACAAAGACTGGAAAAACAAACACTAGTCCATTACTGAAAAATAATTATTTGTGAAAATAATTATGCTAATTATCACTTTTAAGTCACATCTGAAATACTTTAGGAAGGTGGAGCTTAAGTGACATGAGCTTTTAATATAAATGCTTCCTAAAATCTTCAGAAAAGAAAAAGGACTTTTGGAGTGCAGTATGAACACAGAAAAATGAAAGAAGACCATGCATTACTTTTTCAAGTTAATTAATATTAATAAATTTCACTTCCAACACAAAGATCAAAACCTGTTTCCACATGTTTCTATTAATTTTAAATTTGGAAAGAACGTACAAATCCTGACAAAATACTAAGATCCTAATGTATCAAAGTTTGTAAATTCCAGGTCTTATTCTTATAACCTTTCTGCATAGAGTACCAGACTGCCTTTATCAAAGAGAATCTTTACCTTCTCAATTAAACCAGAAGCAGTGTTATTTTAATCCCTTGGTGGAACATTGTAACAAGGTGATACACATGTATTTATTCCATATAGAGTTTTCACTAAAAAACCCTTTTGTCTAGGGACTCTATAAAAGAAATGGACATGAAAATTATTTAAATTGTGGCAAAGTCCTCTATCTTTGGATTACTTTCTCCTGTACATGGTAGCAGAGCAATGAAATAAAATATGACTGGTTAATCTGGTTAGTGGGTGATTTTCCTAACTTCAGGGAATTATTTTAATTTGGAAAAAAGCAATAGCAAAGAATTCTAAGGTGGGGAAATATAGATGTATCAAGGAAGACAAGTTAGTAGCAGAATACAATGGAAGGTGCAATGTATTTGTCTTTTCTAAGATACAGAAAAGAAGTATGAGTAGAAACTAAAAGGAGGAAAGCAAAAACAAACAAGCCAGCCTGAGAGACCTGAGATATGTTGAATGGAAGGAACTGACTGACATAGTACAATTCAACCTGTAATGTAGCTACACGATTACGTTAAAAATTCCAGGTTGTATGGTCCATACTAACTGACAGAGCACTCATATAGCACTCATACAGAGGACTGTTCTATCCTAGCTGTCAGTGTAGTCTTGACCAATAGTTTTTAGTGGACTGTGGTACCTTCTGAAATCTCAGTAGTTGACTGGTTTTTGGTCATTAAAAGCTAAACACTTGCTGTGATTTTGTGTACCACACACCAGTACTGTATAACAATACCAAAAAAAAATACTCAAGCATCAAAAAAATACAGAATCAAAACCCTGATACAGTTTCCTTCCTAAATACATCATCTTAGATTCCACAGAAAAAAGAAAATAAATTCCATAGTATTAGAAGAAATTGTGTTTATGTAGCAATGTAAACATAACTTGTAGATGAGTTAATTTTTTATCTAGATTATTTATTAAGACATAGAAGCTTTATTACTTTTTAAGAAATAGATGCCTGCAACTGGATAATTTTAGACAGCAAGTTATTAATTTGCCTGAGAATTCACCCAGGTACTTCAGGATTTTTTGTATTATACATATTCAACTTACTATGGAGTGATTCATATTTGCTCAAAGGCCTCAAGAAGGCCAAAACACCCTGTCATTTTTTTTTTTCCCTTCACATCTAAGAAAATTGTGAACAGCATAAAAATGAAACTAATTTCTACCGTTTCTGGAAAATATGTTAGTGAAATCTCCACCTTTTTCCTAAGCACAACAGCTTTCTGTACTCAAAGATTATATAGACTGAACAAAATCATAATTTTAGTTCTGAGGGCAACCTGTTTGCTCTTTGATTTGTGATCCTTTGATTTAGTAGCCTCTTACCTGTTTCATGATTCACACTCTCTTTCCCTTTCTTAACAACAACTATTTTATCTGAATGGAAGGTCGTGCTGAAAATGAAAATAAAAGAACTGAAAAAGTGTATTTTTTGTTCTTTCTAATTTTTCCCCCTAGCACTTTTACGCCCAGTTTGATTTTGGATGGTTTGTACTCAGGTAACAACAGTCTGTATGCTTTCAGCATATCATCACATTGTACAATTTGATAATTACAGTTGTCCACTGTAGATTATTTTGAACTTTCCATGTGATTTCTTTTTTTCCTATGGGTGTGTCGACAGCAGAATGGGATGTTTCATCTTTGAAGATTAGCGTGGTAGTTGAAGTTTGCTGGGTATTTTGTAAAACATGCTCAGGTATCAGAGGGGATGAAAATAAAACAACTTACTTTTTCTCTCTCTCTCAGTTGCAAACTTTAGGGTATACTAACACACCTAACACCCTTTTTACTATCTTCCCATGTGAGTCAGAACAAAAAGCCTGTTTGCAAGTAAGTTAATTTTTCCAAAATGTTTCCTTATCATAGTAGTAAGAACAATTAATGCAACTGAATTATTTTGTCGTTGCTGTCATGGAATGTGGTGGACATTAGGTGGTCCTTGCAGAAGTGGCAGGGTTCATTTTTTTGTTTGGGTTTGGTTTTGGTTTTTTGAGTGGGTCTTTTTTGTTTGTTTTTGGGTTTTTTTTATGGTGTGGGTTTTTTTCAGTGCAGTCTGTTAAAGCCCAAAATCCTCAACTTATTTCATGGAAGCTGGCAAGACAATTGTGTACATCAGCTATTTCAAAAGTATTAAGAGACTTGGAAAATAACTTAACTAGTAAACATAAGAGTAAAGATTGTTACATTCTGCTGTCCAATCTAGAAATTCTGCCATCCATCCTAGAAGTCTTCTACTTCTCAACAACTTAGTTACGTGACAAAAGTTCTTAAACAGGGACATGTCATTTTATTGAAGGAGAAGAGAAAACGCTTATTCTTGGTTCTCATCCTTTCCCTCCCTACATTACATATCCAAACTTAAAAACTAGATGGAAACTTAAATTATTTCTAAAGTAAGGTAAGGTAAGAATGAGGTTTTATGTTCAAATTCATTGTTCCCCGATTACTTTTCTTGTTACTCATATCATGCAAATTGTTACTCTCATTTTCCCAAACAATGTGGTCATATAAAGAAAGATTGGTTTTGATACCTAGTGAATCAATGTGAAATTCTTAACATTGACACCAGAAGTAAAAGCTATGCTTCTGGTAACATCAGGAAATAGATGAGTTCTGTGAAAGTTTGAAAAAAAATATTTTACCCATTGCCACTAAACTTGATGCCATAAATCTCAGAAAAGAAACCCTGAATCTTGGTATGATATTACTTATTCAAGACCAAAAAAACCCAAACCAACAAACCAAAGCCCTAAAAACCAAACCCATAAAAGCCTCACTCAGATTTCTAAAGGCCAAGCTTTCAACAATATTAAAAACAGTTTTGGAATTGTTAATATGTTGTAACTTCAGCTTTAATTAGTTAAGTATGTATTAATGTTAGGGGTAATAAACCACTCAATTACTAGAGAAATCTTAAAACCACAAATTTTAATATTTTGTATTTTTAATAATTTCTAATGTTATTTTTAAAATGTTAATAATTTCTATAATTTCTTCTAGGGGGAAACGATGATAAGTACAGTACAATATTTTTGCAACTGAACATCATGTTTCTTGCTAACACTGATAAATTTAAACTAGTGACAGAGAGCCATCGATTGAAGTTGAATCATATATGTGTGGGTGAAATCTGTATGGTATTCGACAGGCATCCATGCAATAAAGCTTTAACATACTGATAAGAAAGTAATGGAGGCTATCACAAGTATCTGTACAACTGCCAGGGTGAGGTAGTGGTTACTGACCATTTGCCTTGGTAGATGTTATATTATTAATATTCTTTGTTTGTATCCACACACCTACAGAGGAGATACATGCATAAACAGAGCCTCAGTAGTTACTAACCACTGGCTTAAATATAAATCCAGATTTCAAGCTATTCAATAGCCAGAAATCCAAATACGCTTGCTTCTGAAGAGAAATTAATTAACTTGTAAAATGTAATATATTATGTCAGAATAGTTATTCAGGTAACATGCACATATTTTTATTTTTTGATCTGCTAGAATACCGTAAAATTCCTTCCAAAAAGTAGAGCTTTCCATTAACACGGCTGATCTGTCTACATATTTTAACCATGAATGCATGTCTTTTATTTCTTGAACAAACAGACCTCTATGTTTCGATGTATTTGTATTTTTCATATTCACAGTAATAATTTTTGAAGTGACAGAGGAAGCATCATGTCACATATGGAAAAAATCAAACTTAGGCATTTCATTTTGTATCTTGTGTAAATACAAGAATGAAACAGATGCTTATTAATTAAGTGTAGGCAGATGACGACAAGGCACAATGGCACATTGCACCAGCTGTGAAGACTGCACACGGCTTTTTTTCCCCCATCAGCCCATTTTCAAATTATCGAGGAAACATTCCAAGTGTCAGAAAAGGTGTCAAAAGATAATGATAGTGAGAAGTAAGAATTCATCATTGCTGAAGCTTCAAAAACTTTTACCTTTTTTACATTGCAATCACACCTTCAGGTGAGAGAAGAAATACAAGAAGTTTTATAGCTATTCCGGTTACTTTATATCAGTCCTCATTTTGCAGACACTGAATAACTTAAGATATTTAAGAACTTGCATTGCAAACAGGATGTCACCATGATAGACAACATGTTTTAAGTTTGAAGGACATGTGCTCCTTATCATCTCCACCAAACAGCCATAGTAGAAGTAAGCATTTTTAAATTTAGATAGGGTGAAAACCAAAAATATCAAAAAGAAAATATTTCCATCAGCTTGAATGGGGTTTTTTCTTTCTGTTCTGCATTATGAAGTGAATGTACGCTCTGGTCAAATATACTGTGAATTTAGGAAATAATGAAGGTACTAAGATACAGATGCAGTCATTAAAAAGAGAAAAGAAGGGCAGGGCAGGGCAGGGCAGGGCAGAGAGGAGAGGAGAGGAGAGGAGAGGAGAGGAGAGGAGAGGAGAGGAGAGGAGAGGAGAGGAGAGGAGAGGAGAGGAGAGGAGAGGAAGCTTGAAGTAGAACAATAGTAACTGTAAAGCAAGCTGTAACAGGCACTGTTACATTTCAAGATATTGAAGCCTGGCACATGCAAAACCTTTTGGCAAGTCTAGTCTCATCATTCTATTCACTATAATTGCCATAGAAGTAAAAAAAAAAGGTAAGACAATGCTTGACTATTACAGGAAAATATGATAGGTATCATCACAGTCAGGTACTCAGGTAATATTTTCTAAAGACTGTTCCTGTTTTCATGTTTTATTTTTGTGAAGATAGAATGCTATATAGGATTCATTGACACTTTTCCTTCCAGAACTTTTCATACATTCAATTTTCTTCATCAGGAAGTTGGCTCTATATAAATATTTCCATTAACTGCAGTTAAAATTAAGGTTGCATATAAGAGCAAAACTAGACTGCATTACATCTAAAAATTCCTTCTGCAACCAGTAGTACCACAAAATACCCTATTAAGTAAGTAAGAGAATTTTTAATGGAAGAACATAAATAATATCACAAAATGTCTTACACAGTACTACCTAATTTACTACTTAGCTCAGTTGCTTAGCTGTTTTTTTTTCAGAAATTTTAAAAGGCTCATTAAGCTAGCTTTGTGTAATTTTATTGGGTTGGGACATTTAACCAAATGAGCTTGAATTCCATTTTACATGCACAATGGAATTTGCTTTAACTGTCACACTCTAAAGAAAATAAAAATTCTAATTAAGTAATCATTTTGATTAGTAGAGACTCGTAAATGAACACAGCCTTTTAGTAAGCAATTATTATTTATGCAATTCTTTATAAATAAGTATGGTGTATATCAAGTAGAAAAGGCTAACATTTTCTTTCTCAGTAAAAAGTCAATTACCACACCTCTAAACATTAATTTTCAGCTTCTCTGAAACTGTATCTGCAAATTCAGATCAAATGCGCCAAAGAAGTTTAGTGAAAGTAGAAATGGTAAGCAGTTATCTAGGAGCAGTCCGTTTTTCACTTGTTACTTGATACATACCAATTTTGTACATGGCGGACTTAGATTCAGTTATCTTCCTTGAGTATTTTAACCACACATACAATGTTCACTTTCTAGGAAAGTGTTTACCCTCCAGGTATCTTTGAGACTCACTGCTATGAATCGATCACACCAATTTAAACAAGGGATCTAGTGTTTGCTTATACGGGGACTAAGACTAAGCTTTTCCAAATTACTCACCATGTTACTGAACTATACAAAATGATTATAGAAAATCAGTATTTGATGCAACAATAATAGATGTATGGAGTCAGACTGTGGTCAAAATGCCCAGGTGGATCTCACACTAGCAACAAAATCTGATTTTCCCACACCCTTGCCACAGAGATTTGCCATATATTGTGATGGAGCATTTTTTGTCCTTTCAGTTCAGTAAGCTCTTTTTTTTGTGTAAAATATTTATGTAAACTACAAAAATATCAAGTCATAAATTCAAGTGTATGGCCTCTCAGAATACCCAGTAAGATGTTCTCCTCTGTTGCAGGTTCAAACCAGAGGACATAGAGGAAGACCACATTTTCTTTGGGAAAGAGGTGGAGGAGAATAAAACATCCACGAAGAGATAGGAAAAAAAGGGGGGGGGGGGGGGGGGGGGGGGGGCGGGAGGGGAACCCTTCTGTTTCTGCTTTCTTTGTTGAAGAGCTCTCAGACCTCATCACCATGACCTCCATGGATAATAACCTACAGGGACCATAGCCTTCCCTGCAAAATGAATTGTGTTGTATATGTGGCACCATGTACAAACAGCTAATTCAGAATAAAATTCTTTAGATGATTATTTTATGTAAGTAATGATAAGGATTGAAACTGGCCTGAAACTAGTGAGTCTCAACCCCTCCCCTCATAGCAACTTCTCTTTCCCAGATACACATATATAGATACATATACATATATACACTAATGTATACAGATATATACACATATATTTATATACCAGAATATGTACACGTATATGTACATATATGTATGTGTGTGTGTATATGTATCTGTATTCCATTCCAATAAGAGATAAAATAAACCAATAAATAAATAATTTTTAGTCCATCTGTTGGGATGGACTTTTAAATATATTGAGATAGGTTGGCAACAAAGAAAACGGTAATATTCTGTCTCTATCTTTGAACATACAGAAACTTTTGCATAACAGAGAGCACAGTGATTCTGACATTACACTCTCCATTTCTTACTTTCTCTTCCCCCTGCACCCAAATTAGGCTTTTTGGGTTTTTTTACAGAGAAGACAATTTGACAACTTGGGTATTAATATTTCAACAAAAAACAGTAGCAACCTCAGTCTTCTTGTCCATTATTTTTCTACTTAAAGAAAGAGTGAAATAAGTCCAGCAGTTTTAATAATTTGACAACATAACTGCTTCAGCAGTCATGTCAGTGGCCACTACTGTGGAGTACAAGAATAATGAAATCAATTACTTTTTGTTCCTTCTGATCCTGATAAGTTGAATGGTTTTTGTTTCTAGTGGTAAAAAGATCAGTCATCACTAAGAATCACTTCATGTTTCTCCAGAAAAAGAAAGGAAAATAGTAGCTTAATTTTGCTGAAAATCAGTGAGTAGAAACTTCCTAGTAAGGGCACTTAAATGTGAAAAAGCACTATGATACCCCACTTAAATATCCTGCTGCTCTACTCTCATGATATTGAATTCATTTCCTTGCCTGCCTTTTAAGCCAGAAATCTTTATGGAAGTTATCCAATGGATTGCCATTATCGTATTTTTGGTAGCTTTATTCATCCTCCTTACAAAGTATGAAGGATAGGATTACTCAGATTATTAAGGTAAACCAGCAGATGTGAATGATACAGCTATTTATCTCCACTGCTGTCTTAGGAACATAGTAAAGTTAGTACTGAAATTTCAAATGAAACATAAGCCTCCTAAATCCTTTTCTAATAACTACTCTCCACATGACTATCTTGAAACCTCTTGATAAAATGTTTAGCTAAGAAAGAATTATTTGTTGAAGAGACATTGATATTAAAGACAAGCATTTGGAATTTCACTTGCCATAACACCTTGTGAATTTAGTAGAAAGGCGGGCCAGAAAAAATGCTATCTTGTTTTGTAGTTGCGTACACTAGATGGCACTGATAAAGTATTGCTCAATCCAGTAATCACCTTGAAGTGTTTTTCTATTATTATTGAATGGTTTATTTCAGGATTTAAAAAAGAAATTAAATAAGATGGCAACATTGCTTTGCCACAAATAAAGATAAGAAGGAAAAGTAAAGGAGGAAAAGGAAATAATTTGGGATTGTCCAGCATATTTTAAAGCTAGTAGTCCCTGAAGATTCATTCCAGATTCCACTGGCAGTTCCACAGCCACATTACAGACACCTTCAGAGACTTGGCACTGCCTGTTTCAAATGAGAGTAGCCTAAACGTACATAAAACTATGAGAACTAAGGTTTTTTTGCATCAGCACTGAGTGGTTTACCTTAGGAAGGGATGGTATTTAAGGAAGATTTATTTCCCTTCCAGTCCGCTACCTCATTCCACTCAGCAAAGCTTTGTGCTGTTCTGATTTATCCCCGAGCCAGGCAGAAGGCCTCACTCACATGGGTGGCAGGAGTGCATGTCTCACTTTGTGCTCCCTGTGAGGCTATTCAGAAAGGTTATCCACAAGTACAGATAACATATTTGTAAGGCTTATCTCTGTTAATGCTGGGAGCAAGACAGACTCTTCTGGAGGGTGATAGCAGGGGAGGAACCCCAGCTGAGTGCTCTGAGCTGCCCTGCAGCACGGCTTTGTAGCCCCATGTAGAGCAGAAAGGGTGTAGAATATTCATCTCGTACACCTAAAATTGGTCTCTGTGACTACTTCCCAACGCATACATTTCTGTATACACGCTACATTACCATTACAAATAATTGCATTTAAGGAAGATGAGCTGAAAGAATCTGTAAAAGTACTGCTAACTATATGAATGTTTGAAAGTCATTGTTACATGTAGTTACCTTATTTGCTACGGACAACAAAATGTATCATTATATTTTTTTGTGTTAATGTTTTCTTTATAAATTCTTATTTCACACAGTAACAGAAAATATGACATGATCTTTAATCTGTGAGAGGAAAAAAATGGTTTGACATAATATTTGAGGTCTGCTATCTCTGTCCACTTCTTTGTACTCATTTTAATATAATGTGTCTTGTTTCAGAAACTGTGTGGGGAAGCAAGCAGTTATGCTACAGTGTATCTAATAGATTTTGTTTAACTAAAGAAAACAAATCAGCCTAGCTGTAACTTTTACACATGCATATACAAAAGCTACTTAAAAGAACCTGATAAAATATTCTCTCTAGCTCCACAGAACTTCATTTATACATACAGCACCTATCTCTAGGTCAGATTTACATGTAATAACAACTAATTTTATTTAAAATGGTGAACGGTGAAATGCATTGGCTAAATGTCATTCTTGAAATTATATGATCAAAATGAGTTTGTGACAAAATACGGGATATGTTAAATCAATAGTTGTGCTAAAGGAAAGCTGTTATAAAATTCTCAGTTGTGAAACCTAATTCTAGATCAGGCATGCTCTAACACACTTTCAAGTCTTCACTGTCTTTTGTTCTTTTTAATTCTAAGCACTGGCTAACTGTAACTCTTGTGGTTGAAGAAGTCAAGAAGACACATGAAAATAAATACGTATCATATATTATTAAACAAAACAAAGAGACTGTGGAGAAGCCTCCTCTTTTTAACTCATACACCAGCATATATCTGCTTACATTGACTTTTGTGATACAAACACAATCTCTCAGAACCTTTGGTATAAGCTAAAAGTAGCTTTTCAGAGCCTTCATTTTTAATCTCTTTGCCTTCTGTAATTTAAGTAGATGTTTTAATATTATCTGGTAAAATACACAAAACAATAATTCTTGTACTTAAAAGGTTTGTACAATGAGTTAGACTAATTTCTTTTTCAGCTTTGGGCATCTGGGCTCATTCAAGTCATAGCTCAGGTTAAAATACAATTCATGTTACTTTCCTGCTTCTCACCCCTCTACTAGAAAATGATTGACAGCACTTGCTCTGGAAAGCACAGAAGGGCAATACAGAATCAGGTAAAGATAGCTATACTTATAGTAGAAGTTGGGAAAAAATTAATATATTTATTAATCATATGCAATGTGCAAATTTTCTAGGGATTTATGTAGGAATTCCATTCCCAAAGAAGCACAAATATAGAATATATCTCAGGGAGGACAATTATTCTTTGAATTTCCTTTACAAGGGGCTATAGCATTCATTTCATGTAGTAGCCCTGCCCTACACACTTAAAAGAGCAGTTATTCTAGGCCAAACTGGAACATAAAAGAAGAGTTGCTTTTCTATGTACATGCTTAAAATGTTATAAATTAAGTAAATTAAATAAAAGGCATTTCAATACAAGAGTTCTTTGCACATTTTCACCTATTATTCTTCTGGTCTGATTCAATACTACACATCTGGCAAACCTCTGTTTTTGAAAACAAAACTGTGCTACAGTTTTGGCTAGCTGAAACACAAATGAGATTGGTCAAATACTTTGGCAACTGCAGGCTTATCCCATGACCATAATACAAGCTGGAAAAAATTACCTTGTCCTAAAAAAATGATGTTTTAAAAATGTTAGTTAGCTTTGTTGAAACTGATTTAAACTAAACAGGAGAACAATTGGAATTAGTTAGAATTCTGATGAAAATATTCCATCATGGTGTAGGCTCTAGTATTTTATTTTCTAATCAACTTAGGAGTACTAAAATGGGTTCAATTTTAGATGTCTTTTTCGTTCTTCACTGCCTTCTACCTGAAGTATATACCCAAGCTTCATATTTGCACTTACACCTTGCTTATCACATCAACAGGTGTATGATTTTTCCTTAGTGCTCATAAATTGACCCAGGAGTAAAAAAAGACTGAAAAATTAAGCCATTCTCCTTGGTCCAACTCCTTGAACTTCTCTGGTATCTTTATACACAGTACAGAAACAAAGTTATCAAAACTTCATACACTTCAACTAGTGCATCAGGAACTAGGTTGCTAGATGAACAGCCCAAAGAAAATATGGCCATCAGGAAGTGGTTTATATATTTTGTTCATAAGTCAAAGCATGGTAATTTGTCCGGTCGTGTTTCTAGGACAGCCACAGAGGCAAATATATGTTCTATCTAAGGACATGTGAGACTGGAAAGAAGGATGGCTCAACTGGCCATGAAGAGAAATACAATAAAATTAAAAATATAAGCAGGTAGTAAAATAAAATAAACCACAAAACATTTAGCACAGGTTTTACATAATGTCACATCTTTTAATGTGTTTATTTCAGTGCAAATAATGAATGCTTCAATAACTAACATAGGCAGATAGTCCATCATCATCATTAGAGTCTTTCTACCACAGGCAAAAATGAAGCAGAGAGATTGAATTCACAAAAGGAGTCACTATCAGAACTGGAATTAAAGCCAAGGAAACTTCCCTGTGAAAGGTCACTTCTCCCTATCCAGTTATAATTACCGGCTTTATGTATGGGTTGCACTTCTGTCTGTTGAGGTTTGGAATTCTGCTCACAAACCAATAAAACCCTTCTGCATTCAGGCCTCACTCTGATGTACGATATGAAAGTTTAATATTCAGTCATACAAATTGCAAGTACTGTTCTATGTCCCATGTTCTGTAAGAAAGAACTGATAGATAGTCTAGCATTGACTGGAATGTATAAAGTAGAAGGTCCCAGGATATCCAAGATTCAAAGCAATTCATATTCATTAAAATTGTGCATGCTTTTTGTTGAATGATACACTCGCTAGGGCAAAGAGCATATTCTATAAAGGCAGCCAAAACCCCCTCCTGAAATTGGTAAGGAAAAAAAAAAAAAAAAGAAGAAGAAATATTTAGATATTTTTTACATATTATTTAAAGATGAAAGAGAAAAGTTGATCTGTGGGGCTATCTGAAGTTTTACTAGTGATCTTATTTTAAGAGTCCGCTCCCAGTTTAGACATTACTATTATTATTTCAGCCTGCTGATATTCTTTTTTAATGCAAAATATATACACACACAGATATATATACTTACACTAACTCTCAGTCCTTAATTTATTCTATTTATTGGAAGTCTAATTATTAATAGGCACAGAGGCTAGAGGATTTCAATAATATCCTTTTTACAGACATCAAACTGTGGGCAGTAATGTTGCACCTTACATCTTTTAGGGTCAATGAAACAAATCTTGTGTGAATTCATGAGAAAAGCAAGATGTCAGTTCAAAGGTATTGAAATTATAAAGCTTGTGTAACTGAGAAAAGCATACAAATAATTTGGTGACACATTTTACATTGCCTTCAAACAAAACAGCAAGTTACAAGAACTACACAATAGAAACAGCATGTTTATGCTCTGATAAGAGTTCATTCATCACTCCAAATCAATTTGTGAAAAAGAAAATCTATTATATTAGTTTTGTTTAATTTAGCTTATTATAGTATTTAATTTTAGTACATTATACAATATCACCACATTTGATACCTGTTCTGCATCTTGGGGGACAGGGTTAGGTGAGCAAGCGAGCAAGAGAAGTGGTGCAGGGATCTCAACAAAAAATGCCCAACAACAAATGACTAATAACACAGGTGCTTTAGCAAGACAGAGTAAAAGAAAGAATGCAGATAGCAAGTAAGTCTTGGGAACTTCTTGGGAACCGTGTGTTGGTTCATCATCAGAGAGACACGAGATAGGCTTCTTTTGATGGATCCATCTGTATATCATAGAATCATAGAATCATGCAATCATTTAGGTTGGAAAAGACCTCTGAGATCATCAAGTCCAGCCATTATTTCAGGACTGCCACCACTAAACCATGTCCCTAAAGCACCACATCTACGTGTTTTTTAAATACCTCCAGGCATGGTGATTCCACCACCTTCCCGGGCAGCCTGCTCCAATGCTTGACCACCCTTCCAGTTAAGAAATTATTCCTAATATCCAATCTAAATCTCCCCTGGCATAACTTGAGGCCATTTCTTCTTGTCCTATTGCTAGTTATCTGGGAGTAGAGAACAACCCCCACCTGCATACAGCCTCCTCTCAGGCAGTTGCAGAGAGCAGTAAGATTGCACCTGAGTCTTCTCATATGAAGCTGCACCAATGCATTTGGCTGACCAAATATGAGTTAATTAATTTTTTTAAGTAATCAACGTTCATAAATTAGAACATTTAAGAAGTAAGAACTCAACTGAACTTACTGAAAAATTTATTAATTTAAAAAAATAAAACTATTGAGCTCTGAAATATTTTTCATTATTCACTTTTATGGAAAGAAAAGTAACTAAGGATTTGTTATTAAGATTTATCTGCTAGTCAGCACAACAGGTTATCATCAGCTTTTTTCTGGAGAGAAGGACATAACAAATGTCATAATTTGCTTAAACATGGATCTTTCATACAGTTCACTTGGCTTTTGGCATTCCTAAGATTCTTACAAGAGTGACACCAATTGTCAAATGCTCATTATTTCTAAACCAGATTTAGACTTTGTATAAATAATTTGGTACCTTTGATAATTGGTAAGGATTTGCATTAAAAACAGAAAGTTCCATAGTGATGTCCATTTTTTTCCCTCAGAATAGGATAGCACAGCTTTAACCCTGTATGATAAAAATTGGACTTAATGTGATCTAGGATACATATTCTTCATATATTTTTTAAATTTTGCAATTGAATTAATTCTATCAATTGTTTTCCAAATAATTGCAAAAACAAGAAAAAAGAAGGGAATAAAATCCTACTCACAAAAGGTTGTATATACATTTTAAAATACGTAAATTACTTAAACGTAGCAAAGCTTATTCCATCTCAGACGGACAGTAATTTTGAGATAAAGAACGATTAAGAATTCTGTAACTGGAGTATTAAGTTTAGCACAGATCTACTTGCATTTGGTCACAAGCGCTTAAAAAATTCCTGCATGTCTAGCACATGAGTTTTGAGATTCTCAGTAGACAGGAGTCAATAGAATGAATTAATAAATTATGAGCTAGAAACTGAATTGATTTTTCAAAATCTTAACTGCTTAAGGAACTTAAGATGTTTTTCAGTACAGTAGCTAAGCACCCAAAGATACAATTTCAGAAATATCTAGAAATGCTGATATATTTCAAAATACTGTGCTGCTCATTTCCTTCTGCTAACTTCATTATTTTGGGAAATTTAATGTCAAATATATATATTTTATTAAAGTGACACGGTATGCAAACTATTTCTAGATAATTGAGACATCCCCTGAGCCTCCAAGAAGCTGTTTTGAATCAGTGCATATGTTAAAACAGAAAAAGAAAAGAGCTATCTACAAATTATTATTTCAGAAAACAACTTAAAGATGTGACATTCAAATAGCACTATTTAAATGCATTAATATGCAAGGTGATGTTTAACTGAAAAAAAATGATAAGGAATTGCATTAAAACCACAGAGTTTTATACTGATGTCATTTTTCCCCCCTCAGAATAGAATAGCATAGCTTTAAACCTGTATGATAAAAATTGCACTTAATGTGATCTAGAATACTTATTCATGCATTTTAAAATTCTTTAATTGAATTAATTCTATCATTTTTCTTATTTAACTTAAATTGTATTTTGATTAATGAAAGCTGTGTACAGTTGTAGTTTGTACTTTAAGTAGCTGAAAAATTCGGTGAAGTTGAAAATTATCATTGAAGCCTGGCATAGCTATCTGACTGAATTGCTTAACTAATGCATTTTATAGCACATCTACTATGATTATTTCCATCCCCCTTTTGTGATTTTTTTCTATTTTATTATGTTAATAAGCTTAAATTTTAAAGACCATGAAATATTAAATATTCCATGCTATTTTGAAATACAAAAGTCATATGCCTTTTGCTTTAACTGCAGGCTATTTAGCTTCAAATTAAAGACTGCCGAATTACAGAGCTCATGAGGTTAAACTTATTCATAAAACAGTAATTGTTACTTACAGCTGAGATTGAAATTATGAGAAATGTCTCATGACTTTCAGATTACAAAGGTGTAAATTTCCTACCCTAGCAGTATATGAAACAGAAAAAAAGGGCTTTAATTTTACTAAGACTTGTGTCAATAAAATCCTTTGAAACTGGCATCAAAGGTTGAAAATAAGGCTAGCAGAGAACATTCCTCCCCTCATTAAAATTAAAAAAAAAAGTTCTTCACACTTTTTTAGTCTAAAAATTATGTCAATCCAAAGAAATTTTAAATTTAATTTGTATTATACTCGTATTTTGATTTATGACATATTATATTTATTATAGATTAGAAACCTCAATTCATGTTATTGTTATTGATAAAGCAAAAAAAAATTATCTGAACAAAACATCAGATTAAATAAAGGCTTAGACACTCAACACCAGTCTTTACCAGACCCTGGAGACTAATTGAAAAAGTTGGATACTGGGTGTTATCCATCTTGGAAACAGCTTTGCAGAGAAGGCTATGGCAGGGATCCAAGTTGTACATGGAACTATCAATGTGTCCATGCCACAAAGTCAGCCAACAGTTTCCTAGACTGCATTAGGTGGAGCATTGCCAAGGGAGGTCATCCTTCCCCTCTACTCAGGAGAGGCGGAGGCTACTTCTGGAGTAATATGTCCACTTTTGGGCTCCCCAGTACAAAAGAGAGATGAAGCTACTGGAGTCCAACAAAGGGCTACAGAGATGATTTAGGGGCTAGAGAAACTCCTCTATGGGGAAAGCTAAGAGAATAGGAGAGAACAGCCTGGAGAAGGGGAATGAGGGGTGATCTCTTCAATGTGTGCAAATATCTGAAGGGAGGGTGTAAAGAAAATAGAACGAGGCTCTTTTCAGTGCTTCCAAGTGACAGGACAAGAGGCAATGGGCACAAACTGTAACATAGGAACTTCCATCTGAGCATCAGGAGACACTCTTTCACTGTGAAGGTACTAAGCACTTGCACAGGTTGCCCAGAGGTGTTGCAAAGTCTCCCTCTTTGGAGATACTCAGAAGTTGTTTTGACATGGTTCTGGCCAATTTCCTGTAGGTGACTCTGATTTAGCAGGGCAGTTGTACAAAACGACCTCCAAAGGTCCCTTCCAACCTCAACCGTGATGTGAAACACCATTTATTATTTTAATGGTTATAATAAACTGGTAATCAGCATTTGTTATATACACCACTTGGACCTTGATCAATTTTCCAAGACTGAAGCTCAGTATATCCCTCAGTGGCTAACACAATGGATACAAATAACATGTTTCAGTATCAAAGTATACCTCCGTTCTCCCAGTTGCTGTGAATGTAGAACACAAGAACATACAAACTAGGTCAGATGCACAGCATCCCACTTCTAAAGGGTTGTACAAAAGAAATAAGACATGGAAGGTTATTTTTCCCTGACATACTATTTTACCTTCTGACAATAAAATATTAGCTTCTAGCAATTGACAGTTAGGGACAGAGAATAGGAAAAAGTTAATAAAGCTGTATATTAGATTGCAATTTGGAAGAGATACCTGGCATTTTTTGTTACTTCTATAAAACATTAATAGGGTTTATAAAGTGTGTTTAGTATTGTGTAATTTCCTATGATTATTTTCTTTTACTTTGAAATATTTATGCAGGGTTCAGTGCTAACTGTTGAAATCATAAGTCATTTATGGTGACTGGGAAGTAAGTGTAAAGATAGTTTACTGAGAATGAGGGAAACAAGTTTTAAGGGGAAGTGGTTGTAATTTCTTCAGAAAAACAGGCTTTTGAACATAAAAAGAGGGAGGAGAGATGTAATCCAATGATAACATAATAAATAGGCCAGTGAAGAAAGTGCTTCCTGCTTAAAATCAGGGAGAGAAAGAAACAGGGTTTACCAACACGCAAAATAAGTCTTTATCACCTACCAACTTTAAAATACTTTTGCTGCCACCTTCCAAATCTGTTTTCCATACACTGCCTCCATATCAGTCTTCAAAAGATCCCCTTTCTAATTTAATTTATCTTTAAAGGAAGTCTTAATATTTGATAGCAGAATAAAACACTCCTGCAGTGTCAAGGTAAATTGTTGATTCTTCTATAAAGGGGTTACTGTTTCTGGATAAAAGCTACACTGAACATGTAAAATAAGAATAGGCTTTCTTGGGGAAACCATGAGCAAGACATAGGATGAATAAGGGCAGGAAAGTTTATAGACTAAGACAAAATGTATTCATTTTGTAAACAATGGTAGATGTTGGTAGCTGTAATATATGTGCTTTTCTTCTGCACTATATTTCCATCCACGTACACAGAAATGATTATAAAAATCTTTGAAAGAGTTTATTCCAGCATTCAAATTACAAAAGGTACTTCAACACAATCAGGTACAAAAAAGATAAAGTAAACAAGAATTAACAAAACAAAAAATAAACAAGATCAAATAGCACTATGGTGACCAATAAATATATTCATTCAGATTAAATTACTTAAAAAATGAAGTTTATTTCAAAGTTGGAATTATCTTCCAGAATTCAGTCCTGAAGATTAAAAAAAAAAAAAAAAAAAAAAAAAAAGACCTGATTTCAGCTCTCATGGTAGTTCACTGTGAAAAATGTCTAACCAGTTAATGTGAAGAGATGGCACGTCATAATTAAATAAATGGTACACAGTTGGTCTGTTTGCAGCTGATGTCAAACAACCCTGATGGAACTGAAAGGAAACTTTAGACTACAGTTTCAAGTGATCAAAGGAGATTTGAATACATAAAAACATTTTAAATTGTATTACTTTAGGTTAAAATCATACAATCTTTTAGAGAGAGACTAAAAACATTTTTTCATCTTCATAATGTTATGTTGTGGTTTTATTTTTCTAAAATAATAATAATAATTCTGAAACTCTGCCATACACTATATAAAAACAGAAGAAATTATGCATTTTGTTTTGGAACAATGACTTTTGTTAATCAAACTCATGACCATTACAAGAAGTATTTTAGACTGGAATGAAATATACTTTGTGGCTCTTTTGTTCAGTTCAAGACCCACAGAAATTCCAAGTACCGTTCCCAGAAAAAATTGTATCTTTTAAACCTATAGTTAGAAAAAGAGTTAATTTGTTAGGGGAAATACATTTTTTGTTATGGGCTTGTATTGGGTCTGGCTGGGCCCCACAGCAGCCCTCACAGCACCGTGCTTGTATTGGTAGCTGGAAAGGTGGTGGTAACACCCAGTGCTTTGGCTAGTGCTGAGCAGCGCTCACACAGCACCAAGGCTGCCTCTCCAACCTTCCCCCAACACACACCAGTGGGCTGGGGGTGGGCAAGGTCTTGGGAGGGGACATAGGCAGGACAGCTGAGCCCAAGTGGCCCGTGGGATATTCCATACCACATGCCGTCTGCTCAGATATGAAAGCTAAGAGAAAGGAGGAGAAAGTGCGGGCATTTGTTATTTACAACATTTGTCTTCTGAAGCAATTGCTATGCATGCTGAAGCCGTGCTTCCTGGGAAGTAGCTGAACATCACCTGCTGACGGGAAGTAGAGAATAACATCTTCTGTTTTCCTTCCCTTCTGTGCACATGACTTTTGCTTTTGCTTCATTAAACTGCCTTTATCTTAACCTACAAGGGTTTTTTTTCATCTAATTTTATGCCTGCCTACTTCTGCTGAGGGGAGGAGTAATAAAGCATCCTGGTGGGCACCTAGCATCCAGCCATGGTCAACCCACCACAGGGCTCTTTTTGTTTCAGCAAAAACCAGAATGTTATTAATTGGTGACAAAACCAGGAAAACTTACCATGTATGCAAAATTATTAGAATTTTTTATAAATAAGTGTTAAAGAACACAGCCTTGTACTGAAAGTCATGTTTAGATATCTGAATATTTCAAAAATAATTTTGTTTTTTCTCCTTGGCTTATTTGGTGTTTCCCACAAAAAATGTTTACATATATTCCTGCATAAATCAGGAGAGATTGCTGTGTTACATTTATAGGAACACACAACTATGCAAGAACAGCTTGCTATTTCAGTAGCACATTTTTACAATCAAAAATGTTACAGAAATGGAGGGGTTTAGATAGTTTTGGGGAAAGAGCTGTGGCTCCTAACATACTTTACACCCTTACATCAAGAAGAAGAAAAACGCATTAGTGTTGCTGGTATTATGCATGGCCCAGTATTTCATAACTTCATATATGGGGCAGGCAGAAGAGCAAATAAGATATTTCATATTTATGAAAAGTATTTCATACTCTACACTGAATTGACAACAACTGACTTCAAGTATCATCTAGAGGTAAAAAAAAAAAAAAAAAAAAAAAAAAAAAAAAAAAAAGAAAAAAAAGCACAAAAGAAACCCCAACACATCCAAACTTTAACTTGACTTCTAACTAGGGTCTTGGATATTTTGATAATCCTTTGAAGGAGACTGTGTTAACAATATGTATCTGGCCCACAAATTGTTCAAAAAAGAAGCAAAGCACAATATTCTGTAAAATATTTTCAAAAAATGTTGAAAATACAAAAGATTATATCAGATCTTTGAACAGGACATTGATACATAAAATAAAGATTTTTGTCGAGTAGGGACAAATTCAGTGTCTTCTATGCATTGTTGGCAAGAATATATTTTGGAAGAAAAATGTTCAGTCACCATTTCTTGAAAAGTGTTGCCTTCCAGGTTTCCATCCTTTTCAATAGGCTTATATACTGAACCACTATACAAAAGAACAATGGAAATCTATTATAAATACAGCATTAAGGGTTCTAACTTTGAATTTGTCTTGTTATGTAACATTTAAAGAACTTTTGAACAACAGTTGTTTTATACAGCATTATAAATTTTCTAAAATTTGTCTAAATGTTATTTGGGTAAACAGTAGATCAACTTACTTTCAATTTACTTTTTGGAGCAAGATCAGGTCTAGAGTAGAATGAATACTAATTGTTTACCTCTCAGCAATTACAACAGTAAAAAGGAAATACATTTTAGCAGTCTCAGCATGTTTCTTAACACAGTTTGCATGATCAAATAATTCCCATGAACAATTTGAAAGTCTTACTATAAAAAGGCCCTAGTGTCTTTTCCAATTTTTTTTAAAGAAGCGATATTAGAATGGTTCTTTTCAGATCATTAAAAATTATATATTACATATATTATTTCAAAGAAATAGGTGTGAATTTCTCTTTTCCAATAAAATTCCTCTCTGTAAATCAAGTGTTCAAAAAATTTTGTTCATTGTGATCAATTCAGGTGTTTTGCATATGGATAATATAGAACTACTTAGAACTAATGCTTGAAAAGTCATACCCATGCGCCTCAAAAAACAGTTAGGTTTCAGATATCGGTTGCTATAAGAATAATAATCACACATTTTTAGCTGGATTTATAAACATTAAATTATTGCCTATTACAAACCTTTGTGTACCTAGGAAATAGTGACAACAAAGACAGTGTCAATGAAGACAGTGCCAAAGAAGAGAGGTTACTAATGCTATAACTTTAAATATATCTCTGTATCCCTCTAATTCATCATGTACTTACACATTTTAGGAATGCAATGATCATACATTTTAAGAAGAAAAGTCCTACTCTTTTACCACAGAAGTCACAGAAGCTCACACAAAGAACTCTTACTATTCGGTAATACTGACTATATTGCAGACATGTTAATATTATATTACTTACTATGTTGTTAAAAGTAGTCTTTCTTATCTTTCATAAATATTATTTATGCATTAAGTCTAATCCCATTAACTTCAACAGACAATGGATCAGATCCAAGTATTTTCGCACCAAGATTTATTTTCAGGTTGGTGTTCCTGTACTCCCATAAAAACAATGTGATGTAAAAAAGACACAATATAGAAAAATCATTCACTAAGAATCTGTAACAAGTCCAAGTACAAATAAGACATGTACTATACTGCAAGAAAAGCCTTCAGATAAATTTCAGAAAATGTATTATCTCTTTGTACAGGACATGAAGTATAAAGTGCCCCAAACATTAGATCATCTTCAGTAACTAAAGAATGATAATGAAGTTGATCTCCATATTTTCACTGATGTCTCCCAAGTTACAAGCTAAAAAAAGAAACAACAAATCTAGCTGAATTGCAGCTCACAGTTATTTGGACAGCCATATTTTCAAGGGGGAAAAAAAAAATTAACCATATAAAGTAAAGGGAAATAAACTGAGAATTTCTAATGCAGTGGAGGATATGGTGAGTACTGTAGCAATTGTCCAAAGACAGTCTTTCAGGCAGAAGTTCATTACTGTTTGATGATATTCTCTAAAACTAATAACATGGAAAAGCCTATAAACAAACATAGTAATGAAATAAAATAGGCTTACAAATGGGTGGTTTAAACATTTCAGTGTTTGGAGAAAGATTAAGAACTAAATAATTTTCCCTGCTAAAACTAAACACTAAAACTAATATACTTTGGGGTTTTTAATAACCTTTTTCAACTACAAATCTTGATGCATCTCAGAAAGATAGATATTAAATGTTAAGCTAGTCAATATACTAATCTTCAGTAAACAAACAGCAGAACTTTGTGCACTGCACCAGTTTATCCAAAGTCACTGCTATTTAGCTCATTCCATTAGCTCACTTTGCTTATTTGGGGATTAACATTGTTACTTTTAGAGCAAGAAAATCAGTGTGGAAGCTCATACAGGTAAGGTCCCACTGGTCAGAGCTTATCGCAGACAGAGTTTATCTTTCTGGGAATGAAAGAAAAGTAAACAAACATGAGGGGATCAAAATCTGCAAATCATTTAGGTGCTTTCAACTAACCTGAATAATATTTTTTACTTGCTTATTATTTTAATTGCTATTGGTTTCACTCCATTTTTTGTCCCTTTCCAGCCCATAGCAAAAAACAGGGATAAGGGACAAAAAATGGAGTGAAACCAATAGCACCTGCACTAAAAAGTAGCCCTCAAATCGATGTCAACATTTCAGCATCTGAAATCTGTAAGTCTTAAATACTGTGCCGATGGCTAGAGTCCATCAACACAGTATATGGATCTGAGGTTATAGAAATTAAACTTATGTGGTGTATTTTCTTCTACTCCTCCCTGGGAATTGCTATTAACATTAATTGGAGTTGTGTGCACAGATCACAGTGAGAAGAGACCTCGCGCTGCAGATAATAAAATGTTCAGACATGAAGGTGAGGTGAAATAAATCCCTTCTAATAACATTAGGAGCTCCTCCATACAGATTGGAAATTACAGACCAGATGTTTTTAACTGATTTACCAGAATGGGTGTAAACTCAGAACTGCAGCAGCATTCACACTGACAAGGATACAGACTGCAGAAGGTTATCACTCAGTTTTCAAGCAATGGTCTGAACGCTATTACAGACCAAAAAAAAATGACTCCAGTGTTTAGGTAGGTCCCTTAATTCCAGAAAAAATTCCTAGGTTTTGTTTGTTTGTTTCTGGGTTGTTGGTTGTTTTTGGGTTTGGGTTTTTTTTGGGGTGGTGGTGGTGATTGTTTTGGAGGGGACAGGGTGGACAGTTAAAAAAAAAATATCAGTTTTCTCCATCTTCCTTGCCTTTTTAATATGGCAGATAAAGGGGTATGCTAGAGCACTCCTTAGTGCCAGTTGCTTTGCTTTTCTGTTTTGTATCTGCATAGCTGTGTAATTTTCCTTCCTCTGTGTCATATACTTCATTTTCAGAAGTTCAGCCAATATCCTCTATTTACTCATGTCCTCGTACTTTTTTGATCTGTTTTCTTAGGAAAAGCAGGCATGTATGTCAATGAGGAAACTGAATTAACTTCATCTCTCTTTTCTTAGCAACAACAGTGAGTGGGATGATTATGCAGTCAACTTTTGCCTTAGTAAACTTCCCCTTTTTGTCTTACAGAGACCATTATGTATTCACTTTCCTCTCTTTCCTTGAGTACTCTGAGAACCAATGCTTCATAATTCTTTCTTTCCAAAAGCAAAGTCTGCAGATGGGTTGACAACAAAACACAACAAAAACACAGGCTTTGATTGAGCCAAATGATAAAGATCAACACAAATTGCTTTGCACTGACAGAAACTATTAAACCATCTGCTGCCTTCAAAGAACTAAGTGTATTATTGTATACGTTTGTAATGAAACAAAGGCTTTTTATCATTACCTGAGAGCAGTAGCACTGTAATGCTTCACAAATAATTGCTTTGACTTTGAACTCATAATTACAGCTTGCTTCTACCCTGGTCTAATGCCTCTCCCAGAAAGTCACCAGGCGAAAGGAGAACCAATGCTTTGTAAACATTTAGAGGTCTCCAAACAGCTATGACAGGTATTCTGAAGTGTCTTGAGTTGGCCCTCAACTGCTAATGCCTGTGCTGTATTCATGGGCCATATATCAAGGGCTAGCATAGCAAAGCTCATATCCTCTGGTAAAGTCTGGGGTTAAAATAGAATTATTGTATAAATATTCACACTTCTTTCTACACTGAAAGTACATGGACTTCATTCTTTCCTTCTTGTGAAAGTATTATGGACATCAATGGAGTGGTTACTCCAGATGATCCTCAAGACAGAGAGGGTAATACTTCTTCAGAAATTCAAAGAAGTTTGGTAATGATTTTCTGGAAGCATAACCTGGACTGTAAAATTAATTATATGCATCTGGTTGTTTAATTAGTGTTAATCACTTGTACCTAAATGTTAGCATTTCTGATATCCTTTTAACTTTTAAAATGACCTGACCTGTTTTATCACACCATTTAATCACTGTAAGAATCTACAATCAAAACATAAAGCAGGAGTGGGGATATAATTAATTTTAAAAAATGTTACTTTTTTCTACATAGTTTTCTCTTCTCTTTTTGTTATGTTACATGCTTTATTATAAATCTGCATTTTAATGGTAAATGCAAGCACCGTAATACATGCTACTTTTGCTCTCTTTTATTTTGGAAAGATGGCAGATTATTAATATAGAAGGTTTAACAGATACATTATCATAATTTAAGAGTGCTGTGTAATAATGAAGGTTTAACAGATACATTACCATAATTTAAGAGTGCTGTGTTTTGAGAAGTTCTCATTGTATTGATCTTTAACATTTATTGCTGTTTCACAATGCTAGATAAAGCTGGGCTGCTACCAATCTTATAGAAGTTGGCTGAGACAGAGGAATTTTAAGAATGGTAAAATGTCAAGAGTACCAGGGAATCACCTTCCTTAAGTTTTCATACAGTTGAAGAATTTGTTACTTTAAAAAATGTTTGATTTTTTGCCTGAATATCCAAGAGAAAGCATGAGTAACATGCAGTTTTAAATAGATACACCTTCACATCTGGGAAATTGTCTTCCTATTCTGTTCCAAGGGTATCTGAGTAAGTCCAGGTTACATACTTTGCATCTTCTTGCACTCTACTGACTCTCCACTGACTACATGGTAACTCAGCCCTAAAATAAAAACCTGGAAAAGCCTGCCTACCTTGTAATAAAGGAAAACATTTACTGTCTAAAAGGAAGTTTTCACAGAGAAAATATTTTCATGATCTTTGCTTGAAGAAGGAAACGCCCATATTTAGACATTATTGGCCAAAATTTCTGATTACAATCTTCTGTTTAGGCAGTCATTCCACTTCTTTTACTTCTTAGAAATATTTTTCCTAAATGTTTTCTATTAAGTGACTGTATGGAGATTCAGTTTCAGCATTGTGTCAAACCAGCTATATGTAAACACAGGGCAGGAACTGTTGATGGATAATTTTTTCCTCCTCTTCCTATTAAAAATAATAGTTTAAAGAAGCCTTCCCTCTGCAAATAGATTAATAAACAAACCCTTGTAAACTGGAAGAGCTATGCAGCAGCAAAAAACCAGCAACCATAAATACGACGTCCAGAAAAAGACCAAGGACAGAGCGAGCTGATACACTCCTTCTGAGTGCTCCCTCAAGCCTCACTAGTTCTCAGCTCAGGATTTTCCACCTACATGTGTTTCTATGTCTATATATACACTCTCTGTAGATATGTCTTCTAGCAGAGATCCAGTTTTCCTTGAAGGACGTGTAAATATTCTTACCCACTACATCCTGTGATAAGGAGCTCTACACATGGCCTCCGTATTGTCTGAAGTAGATTTGCTTTTAAGAAAGATCCACCAGGTAGTTTTACATACTGCCCTTAGATCTTGCATTCACAGTCAATGTATGGCTCTTCTGCACAATCCCTGGGTACCCTCCCAGGGTCAGTAAGAATTTTGCAGAGTTCTATAATGTCTTTACTAAATAAAATCTTTTTCAAAATTTTCCAATACAGAAGTTGTTCCATGAACTTGAACACCTTTCTCATCCTTTTCTGAACCTCCTGTTCTACTGTATCTTCTTGAGAACCAGAAGTTCATGCAGTTTTTAAGGTGCAATTCAAATATAGGCTTATATAGAAATATAATTATGTTTCAGGGTTTATTTTGTTTCTTGGGTTTTTTGTTGTTGTTGGTTTTGGGGTTTTTTTTTTTTGGTTGTTGTTGTCGGTTTTTGTTTGTTTTTTTTCCTTTAGGGTTGATAGTTTATTTGTTTGTGGCTGTCTGGTTTTTTGTGTGTTTCTTTTTTCCTTTCTATTATTTTAAACTTCATGTTCCATAAAGCTAATAAACTATTCTTCATCTGTCTGCAGGGAAAGAGGGATTATAAACATGTAGAGAAGAGTTTCATTGATCCTCTGGATACATGGCAGATATGCTACTCCTCTCAGGTGTGGTAAAAGATGGAAGAAAAAAGGAATATTTCCCAAGTTTTTAGCATCTTTTTTCTTGTTTACTGGATCATGTCTTGTTGAATAAGCATGAAAAGACCTCTGATTTTGTAGTATTCTTCATTAAACCTAAATTCTAATTTGTTGTACTATCAACATAGACACATATACTGGAAGAAGGTCTTCAACGTGGTTAAAAATCTGTATTAAATGTTATGCCTGTGGACTTACAGAGGATGAAAGGACCACTTAAGGTAATGTATATTACTCTGTGTTTCACCAGAAAGGTGATGAGTGCATTCTGGAGATGCGCATGACAGTATTTGACATCCAAAGTTAGACAAAAGCAGCTAGAAACCAAATGTCTCTTTTTATAAAATTGTCACACAGTTCCAGAGCATGGTAGATATCAACAAAGGGTAATATGACATAAATTGTCTGAAAAAAATGAACTAGAAATAAAGCATTTTCATAAAGGAAGCTTCCTATTTTGTTTATAAACAGAAAAATCCTAATGTGGTAAAGGGAAGTCGTAACTGCCATGAAACGCATAACCTTTACCTTTGTGTTGAATTCAAACTAATTCACAGCACATAAACACTAAAAATCTGGTGATAATGATCCAAAGTAAAAATTTAAAACTAACTGAAAATACTGAAAATATGTATTGAGAATATAAATTAGAATACATATTAATTAAAAATATATATTTACAGATTCATTTATCTGTTTTAGATATACAAGATATCCTGAGATTCTTGTATAAAAAAACCCAAACACAAACAATCCAAAAAAATCATTAAAGATCAGTGAACAAACTGCGAGACTAAGGGTCTCACTTATCTTATTCCATGACTAAAATAATGTGAAACAGATAAAGTAGCTGATTTTATTTTTTTTTATGATGAATGCTGCCATTACGGGCCCAGATCTTTATCTCTGTGGTTTAAAATTAGCAAAGTTTCTTTTCCCACCAGAATGCATGCTAAATGATTACTTCTACATGGAGAAGATTATTTATTTATGTATTTACCCTAGAAATATGCATTGGTATGTGAGTAAAATCTTCAGTCATGCATACCTTAAAACCACAAAATGTTATGAATTGCTCTTGTTTTATTCCAGCACAGCCTAAAAACAGTGGAATAATAGACCTACACAGTGAATTCTAAACACACTTGTTCTCCTTCTTTTATTTTACTTGCCCCCCACTCCCCCATTTTATCACAATGACTATCAAATTGTAAAATATTATTTTAAAAATTTTATTTATCTAGAAGCCTAAAAATAGTTGTTGTTTTTTTTTTTCAAAAAGCACTACTCAAGATATGTGCAACATAATGTATCAATACACTACTCAAAATATGTATAAAAAATGGAAGTTAATTTAAATTAATAGGGCTAATTAATAGGGTATTTTTTGGACACAAATATACTGGAAGTTTCAATCCTTGTCTAGCACTGAGTAAAACAGTAATGAAAAAATGTCTTTTCCTTGGTCCTCAAAATCAGGGTTGAGAAAATGGAATGGTTGATTACAAAGTTAGACCCTTAGTAATTTTTATTACTTAAACCTAAAAATCCTAAACCTTTATTACTTAATCAATATGATGTTCCCACATGTAAATGAACTCTGAAAGCACAGAAACATTCTATACTTGTGTGTGTGTGGAAATACTTTGGAAAAGACAGATTACTTTCATAATTTCTGCTGTAACAAAGCTTCTTGAAATAATAACAAATTCATTAAAGTTCTGTGACAGGAAACTAAGATATTTAAAATAACATTTTTTTTTATTATTCTAGGACTGTTAAGAAACAAAACCCATGATGTTTATAGAACATAACAATTACAGTCAATAAATAATAATAAAAAAAATTTTGTTTCAATTAACGAGCTATAAAAATTGCAAATATTCTTTCACAGTTTCCCCAGAGATTTTAAAAAACTTTTTATAGGAAACACATTGGCTTAAACAGAACAGTTGGACTGATATCCCATAATAAGTATTCAAGCACAGAAGTCTACTTTTAAAGGATTAGGTGAGAAAGTTACACAGTCTGTACATAGAAAATGTAATCTCTTTTATATGTAAATTCTGTCTAGATTTTTTGATCTGAGAAAATAATGTGTGCTGAGCAATCTTTATACTGCAGTATATTTTCACATTGCATATTGCATATATCATGCTAGATGATTGAAAATAATAGCTAATAATGTGAAAACATTGAGCACGAGTGTCTCAGTATCAAAGCAGTTCTTAACTCTGTATCAAGCATGTGCTGCATGATATTGGCTTTTTCTTACAGTCTTTCAGAGATAAATGTTTTCATCCTTATGCCCCAACCATTTAAAATGTATTATTTTAGAGAAAACATAATAAGTTTCTCAGTATATTCTACATATCTGGACTTCAGAAGAAAATATTTGACTCTTATAAAATCTAACAGTAAAGAACAAAATGAAGTCATGCCATTGAGAACATTTTTTTGTAGGAGAAAAATAAGAATGGCTGTATTAGGACAGTAGATTACAAGTGAAAATCAGTTGGAATTAATCTTCTGCAAGAGTTCTAACAGCTTGGTCTACTCTATGTAGGTAATATTTGAAAAAAAGCCTTGACCTAGCAAAATGGATGTCTCCAAAATCACTGGTGATTTCACAAAACAACATTACAAAAAAAAAATTCTAGTCACTCATACTCAGTCTGCCTCTGCAGATATTCTGTAGGACAAATAGTCTTTGCCATGCAGAAAATAAATAAATTAATCAAATAAATAAATAAATAAATTAAAAGATTTAGCTTCTTGCCAAATACTGTGAATGGTTCTATGCAGCAACACCAGCTGATCTTGGCATCATCACTTACACCAGGGAAAACACAAAGTGAAAGGTAACATCAGTGGAGTAGACCTAGTCATGAGGAAGGATTAGTATTTGTCATCCTAAACATTTTTTCCCGTTGTCTGTTAAGCTCTCCTCCAGTGTTTAGTTTTGTTTATTTACTTAATTGCATACCTAAAAGTTGCTGATTTTATGTATTTATTTATTTTTACAAAAGGTTTTTCCTACCTAAACACAGTGCTTCACCTACAGGTATCTCAGCAATTGAATAAAATTCCTAAGAAATAAAGCTCTGCCAAGGAGTAAGCTAGGGTGACAGAGGTATGACTGTTGTGTATTCCCATTTTTGACTTTGCTGTGTGCTGAATAATATTGAAATTGGACAGACAAACCACAAGTTTTTCCTAGTAAGTATAGCACAAACAAGTAATGCTTAAAACAGAAGTAGCATTATGAAAAAAAGTGTTAACATAAATGAATACATGTAAGAACATGTTGAAATACGTATGCTTTTATGGAGAAAGTCCTTAAGACTACATTAAGAATCTTAAAAGATTTGTTCTTAATAACTAGGCATTTAAGGAAAATAAAAAATATAAGGAAACTAACTGCTTTTAGAAAAAGAATTTGTATGAATTATCTTTGTTCTGTGTATTTGGTATTTGGCTGCTCTGAGTCTAGATTATTTTGATAGTCTGACTTGATTTTGGATAAAAGAAAGAAAATGTATGTGTGAAATTTATTTTCAACAGATCTGTTTTTAGGATTTATGCTTCTTATAAACTACTCTGCTTTCAGCATACCTTAGCTCTAAGTCGAGGAGAAAGACTAAAAAAATGCCTGAATGGAGTTAAAAGTACAAATATTTTCACTTGTGTCTCCTGCTCTTGCCAACCTCAGACAAGTCACTTCTTCAGACAATTCTGTATTCTAGAATATAGATATAAATTCTGTATTCTAGGGTAAGATATATAAGAAAATGCATTTATGACATAAACTAATCTGTTATTTGAGGTGGAAGTGATCTGAAAATCCTGTAAATTCAGAGTTAGTGTAGTGGTTGACTGATCTCTATCATATGCACTCATCATCTGCCATTATTCTGCCCCTAGTAATACTATTAAAATTGTTACATTAAATGACAGAGCAAGCTCTTCCTGCCACACACACAAAAAGCCTAGACCTCATGCTTCAAGTTAAAATACTGATTTCATCATAAGAGTGCTAAGGAAGAAAGGATCTTTGTTTGTGGATTGCATCTTGCAAACACAGACAGACAAAGGTCAATTACTTGTTGGTGTATGTACAATATCTAAATCAGGTATACATGCATTTTTTTCTACTTTTTTTCCAGAGAGGCACTGAGATGAAAAATAATAACTATCAACAAATCATGTGGAAATTATCTAGTTTGATTCTAGCACTGACGTTGATCTGATTATTATATACTATAAAGTACATAGGGGATAATCAGTCTGTGGTAATCACCATAAAGAGAATGGGATAGTGTAGCGTTACCCAAAATGGAGGGAATCATATCACAGAAGGTTTATGCCCCCTGTAAAATTATAAGGCTATCTGACTGCCAAACATTGTTGCAGGTGCATTGCCTAGCACAGGGATTGCTTTCTTGACTTAACAACGCACAAAGATGACGATTTCTGTGAAAAACTGTCAACTTGCCCTGACCACAACTGTGTAATGGAAATTTATCTACACCTTAAACTTTAGCAGATACTACATGGTATAGGCACAGGAGCAATAGATCTTCATATTGAAAGCATACAATATGCCTTACAAAGACTCTATTAAAGTTCCTTTTTTTTTCCTTATTTGCAATTAAATTACATAACAACTGTATCATGTAGCATTTATCAGTAACTCGACACTTGAATTCCAAATGTTGCAAAATCTGATTACGAATCTATCTTCAGAAATACAGCCATACAACAATATATCATCTGAAGTAGAAATGGAAAAAAAAAATAAAATCAGAGTTCCAAAACACAAACTTACAGGAAACAATATAAACACTGCTATTCTAGCTATTCTAATTTCAAATCTCTTGAACAATCTGCTCAAAGTTGGACTAAAATTAATATATTTATTATATTACTAATGTTTAGAGTGGGTGTTATTCAAACAGCTCTACTGATTTTATTTTATGACATTACAAATATTCTCACACTTGAGTTTGCAGGAACATTTTTTCAATAACTTACAAATATTTCTTCAGGTCCCACAGTTGCAGAACCATTGTCTCCCATAGAGTTACATGGTCCACATTTCTGAATTCTGCTTTTCTTTTACCTGTGCATAGATTTCTAATTCCTTGTTTTCCCACAGGGTTGTGTTTGCCAGACATGAAACTGGGTCAGCTTAAAATAATTCTGTGTGTTGATGTAGCAGTGGAGAATGTTTGAATTTTTTCACAAAAGCAATGATTATATTTCTTATAGGTAATAAACTGTTGTCATTTGTGTGCAGCTCAATGGCTGAAAGGACTTAATCATGTAGTCTTCACTAACTCTGATGCTAGCAAATAATTTTAGGCATAATGGTAGGTAGAAAAGGAAATTAAAATAGGGCCATAGATCTAGTTTTTACTTGTGGCAATGACCTAAAATGCTGCTGTTCTACAGAACTAATTACTCCAGTTTGCTTCGATCACCACTGCTAAACTGTTAACAAGTACCTTGCCTATTGGTAAGTATTTGCACATAGTAATTTTAAAGACATTAGATTTATTCGATATCTCTGACACAAAATTTAGGAATACAAACAGTGTAATACTATTGGCAATTGAAACACTGTCCAAAGAAGAATTCAAACTGAAAATGTTACAGCAGTTAATCCTTGCCACATAATAAGAGGACATCAGCCTTATACGCCTGACCCCAGTACTACATTGTGTGTATATATAGGTATGTATGTGTGTCTGTGTGTGTGTATATATATATATCTGTATATATACACACACCATACAAAGCTCAAAGAAACATGAACAACTTTGGATTCTTACTGACTGACTACATTTTTGTATTCTACCAATACTATTTCATGAACTTACATTTTCTTTGGCTAAAATATTAACCATAATATAAGGGGAATTCACTTAATACAAAGTATTATTAATGATCACTATGAATTGTATTCTAGTTGCTCTTTTTGTAATTCAGTAACTGTTTAGAAATTGTGCAACAATTGTTTTGTAATATTTATATCACTATTTATATTCATATGACTTCTGCACCAGAAGAGACATGTGAAAATAAAGATCTATTGAAAACGCAAAATATAATTTTATAGCCTGCTAATGGTTTGGAAAATTAAAAAAAAAAAGAACCAAAAAAACCCCAAAAAACAACAAACCAAGAAACATGCTTAGGAACTTTGATTGCTTTTCCTAATTGAAACCAAACCCTATATTTTGATGTTTTCCCTGTTTCAGTCTTAATAATGTTTGAAATGAAGAATATTCAAAGAACTGTAAAAGTATCTACATCCTTTTCTGAGTCTCAGCTGAAGTCTTCAGTCATGAAGTTGCATTATCAACCATATCTAAATAATAAGCACATATATGACGGTATCTGCTCACAACTATATCCCATGATAACTCTTTTCATGAAACAATGAAGTGAACACCCAAGTAACCAGGTGAGTAGAAGGTTGGGGGCTGAGGGGGTGTGGTAACACGCAGTATGGATTAATACATGCATACACTTTGAACAAATCTCATCACAAATTGTAGTTAATATATGTAGTGCCTCTGAATATGGGAACACAAAGAAGTGTAGGTTTTGAGATCAAGTGGAAATCCTAGAACTAAAATTAAAGAGAAGCCAAAAGTGATGGACTGATTTTTTTTTTTCCCTGCAAAGCTTTGCCACCCAAGGATGAACTTTAAAATAACCAGCTGTCTAAAAATGCAAAGATCAAAGAAAGATTAAGGAAACCAAGTAGGTAAAACTCACAGAAATCATTCAAAGCAAACAGCTCTCTTTCTCGGTGATGAGAAATAGATGAAGAGTTGAAAAAATATAATTATTGAAATTCTTCCTTTGCAGCTATGAATTATTTGAAAATTGTAAATCCACTGAGTGAATTAGAAATGGGCACTTACCTAGAAGACTACTTTTATGAAAGCAAATTGGTTGCCCTAAATATATATCTTTTTTCTTAGCTTCAACAGCACAGCAAAATGAAAACTAGAACAAATTAATTTATATGTTGTAGATGTTACAATGAAACTCCCTATGCTGAGATTGCCATGTCAAGCACTTTGAAAAAAAATGGTGGGTAAGAAATGGCTCTCTTCTGTTCATCAAGCTTTAATGATGAGCTGTAAGTTACTTTGGTGAAAACAGAAAAACCCAAAACTTAAGACTATCCTAAAATAAATGACTAGGGAAATTCATCAGGAGTACAGAGACTGAAATGAAAGTCTCACTCCGAAACTCTAGAACATCTCATCTACTGATCTTGAGATAATTTGATTATAGGGACTACACACCTCTGCTAGGTTCAAGTAGCAAATTTAAGCCTGACTCTGACATCTTGAGTTTCCAGTTACTAGGATATTGCATGAGGTGTCCTTGCATGTTTGCACACAGCTCCTTACTCTTCAACACTCAGTCTTCACTGTTTCTCTTTTTACTCTATAAATGACAAGAAGGGGCCAACAGAATAGGAATGACAGTCTGTGCCTGAATATCTAGGTTGAAATACACTTGTTCTGGACAGACTGCTCATAAATTAGTTGCTAAATGGCAATACATTTCTATAAAGAATTTTTAGTTTGTTGGTGTTTTTGTTTGTTTTTTTTTTTTTTTTTTTTAAGAATTGCTACTTTTTATTCAACAAGAAGTATTAGAACACTGTAAAAACATTCCGTCATTTTTTCCCCCCTAAGCTAATAAAGTTAAGTAAATTACTTTTTGTTGTGAATTTGAGAAAAACAACACTGATTCAAACATGTGACATGGACAACCCTGTCCAGGTTGTTTAAATCTCATGGTGCTTTAGTAGCCATAAATAAAAGAACGAACCACACACAGTCTTATCAATATAAGCCAGTGGTCAATGAAACCAAGCTGGCAGAGAAAAGCTGACCTTGCTAAACCAATCCAAACTAAACCGACCAAACAAAGTGGGAAAATAGAACACAGGAAAAAAATTATTGTAGATGAGTTAAAATAACAAAAAAGGTAGAAAATAAATTAACAAAACAGTTATACACAAATTATTACTTTAATCACAGTTATAAAAAATGTCTTTCTGAAGGGAAAAAAATGCAGTTCTCACCATGAAAGAAAACTCATAATATACAGAAAAGATGTCTGTTTCCTCCCTCTGATATGTTCTGCATATTATCAGACAAAGAAAGAAACACAGGTTTTCTGCAGTAAGTATAACCAGACTACCTATCTCCTAGTATATGCTTTCTTGATACATTTTTTCTAACTGGGACCCTCATGAGACAAAAGAAGAGTCATTCATTGTATAAATTATACAGAATCTGCAATTTTAGAAAATGTTAAGAGGAAAAGCTCTTGAGAAACTTCTTAATATAATTCTTAAGTTCAACAGAAGTGGTAAAAGGTGGTAGAGTGGCAAAATATGTTCAAATAATTCTCACAGAAAGCATCCTTAAAGCTAATCACTTTTTATATTGCTAAGACATTTGTAAGCCATCTGTTAAGTGCAAGAGTAATAGCCTGCTTTTCGAGTTTGTAGCAGCAGTAACTCTAAGAGCCTAAATACAAAAAAAACCATAGGGAAGCCTCACAAAACGTTAACACTAAATAAACTGCATAAAATATGAGTGCTTGTAACATAACAGTGTCCCTTGTGCTGTAGTAGCCACAGTTTTAGTAGAAAACCTTTCATTCTATCATCTACTGAAGAAAACGGGCAAATGAAATATGAAATCTATAATAACCTGACCTGACTGCTAAGACATATGTAGTTCATAAGATGAGCCCAGCAGGAATAGTGTACCTCAAAATATTTCTGCAGAAATTTGGGGAATAAGAATAAACTAAGTTTAGCAAACACATTATATTCTCACTGAAAGAAACAACAGTAAGTTAAATTTTGATTGACTCCTTTGGGAACTCAAAGCTGGATTGGAGAGCAGTAAGCAAAAATAACCCTTCTACAACTCGATTCCATATTTCCTCTCTCTTAGGAGAAAAAAAAAACACCAAACAAACCAAAAACATCCCCCCCCCCCCAAAAAAAAAAAAAAAAAAAAAAAAAAAGAACAAACCAAACACAAACACACACACACACACACACACACCTCATCAAAATAAACAAAAATATAGGCACTGACTCAGTCTTGGCATGTCCATTTAAATCTCAGCAGTCCCTCATGCTTTGGGAGCAGGAAATACAGACTTTTCTAGTGACTCCCAGGGAAAAGATTTAAGTGGCTCTTCCAGTGTTGCATGTATATTCATCTTTAGAACACAGACAAAAGTGATCTGATGAAGGTACATAATATACATATCATCACAATCATTATTCCATGACTGCACAGTGTGTCTGCCTCACAGCTCTGTTATTGCTTAGCCACAATTGCTTAAATTTTCCTGTCTAGGATAGGTAAATAAAATTAATGCCTTCATTTTATACGATAGAAAAACATTTTGTTAGACTAAGTGGAACACCTGTGATGGCATGAAATCAGTCAAAAGAAGAAGCAGCGTAAAGCAGAGCAAAGCATTTCTTTGTGCTCTTCTGACTGCTGAAATCTCACAGTTCTTTGTATTACAGCTTGCATGGTAATATTATTCCCCCTTTTACAGATCTTGAATTCAGGGATGCACTTACCTAACTGCATGAAAAAAGATCGGAAGCATTTTCTTCCAATATATCTCCAGTTATCTACTTGCATTTCAAGACTTCTGCAGTAAAGTGCCTGGCTTTTTCTGCCTCTCTTTCTCCAGCAGAATAACAGAGAAAGAAACTCAGAGATCTGAATCCTGTTAAGTGCCCTAACCTTTAAGTGGGTTCTTTTAGAACTGGGCTGTTAAGCATCATTTTCAGGAGCAAAAATATGCACTGTTATCCAAATGAACTAGCTCAGTTGTGCTAGTTCTCACTTGGTTGTAGTGCAACTGGATGACAAGGTTTCAAATGTGTTAACTTGTGTCATAAAAAATGCTGAAGAGATTTTCAGTCCCAAATGAGCTAACAAAACAACTATTTTTGCCAGTATTTTGCCTAAAATAAGGACTGTAACAATACAAAAACTCCTGGTACATTAATAGTTGTCTGAACGAGGGCACTGTTCAAATCTATACATGTAGACTGGAACAAGAATATTTTCTGCAAGTACTCAAAACCAAGTCAGTGGAATTGTTCACAGATTTCTCAGTGGGAAAGAATAGTGAAAATTCTAGCACTCACTAATATATACTCATATCAGGTTGTAAAAGATTATGCTTGCAGGCTATACTTTCTGTCTTTAATAAAGCACATCCCAGGGTTATTTCATAAAGTGACCAGTGAAATACAACAGTTAATGTAAAGGACAGTTAAGCTGCTGGAAATATTATCATAAACAGAAGCCATAAATCCTTGTAATGCCTGCATACGCAAGATCTTAGCATCAATAAACAAACACAGAATCAGTATTAATATATGCTCAGAGAAGGCAACAGGTAAAATTTAAACCAGTTATATTGAAAAGTGAAACAATAACAAATAAATTACTAACCTGATTTTCTTTGTTTCAGAAAAAAAAAAAAAAAAAAAGGCTTTGACTCTTCTCAAGTGAAATAATCTAGTACATATTGTCCATAACAAAATATTTATCAGGCTGGTTATTTTATCCTCCATATTTCAGTTAATAGTTCACAGTCATTTAAAAAAAAAAAAAAAAAAAAAGGGAAAAAAAATTGCCAAAGTTGCAAATACACATTATGATTAGTAAAGAAGCCTTCTTTGAAACTAGTAGCCCTTTTCACGCTATTACTCAAGTCATGGGCATGCCTGAACGCACAACTATGAAAGAGAGTCCATAGCTTACTGATAATGGTATCCCCATTCCTCAGATAATGTAGCGTCCTAATTTTTCACTATTAAATTTTGAAACAATCAGTTTGGATAAAGAGCAACAAATAGAGAGTATCAATATTTTCAGTGAATTGTTATAAAAGATCCAAACCAAAAGAATGATCACCAGTGGCCAGACTTGCATTATTTATCTGAATAGAGGATTTAATGAAACTTGACCTCATATCTGTTTATTTCCCAAAAGGCACATTATCTGTTGCTACCTCCACCTAAGAACCATGCTGTAATATCTTCTGGTACCCAATCTTATAACATCTGTCACAGCTTTGGCTTCCTGTCACATTTCTGAGATCATACAAGGAGGGAGGTGGGTAGCAGGAGGCTATGGAGAGACTGAGCAAGAAGCATCCAGGACTGTGCCAGATTGCTCTTCTTGCCAGATGTACCATTCTACTTGCATGAACCAGAGACCACTGCAGAAATTTCTGGAGGAACTAGCATTATAAATCTCGCCCCTGCTCACTCCACAACACCCTAGGAACCTGTAGTAAATTAATACTGGGGGACTTTCTACTGTATTTGTTGAAATTGGCATAGCTTGAAAGTTATTGGCAGGCAGGGAGATTGGGAAAACAGTGAAAACGTAAGATTCCTTTCTTCAGAAAATTAGGTAAAAAAGACTCAATGAATGACGAGAAACTCTTTAAAGCTAGCCAAGTAATAGTTCTTCAGGTGAAATACATCTTACTCTATAAAGTCACACATGGCTATTAAACTACTTAAACAGGTACTGCTATGGTAATTAACTGCTAAACATGTGAGACAACTGCCCCTTGAACACGGTTAATTTCACACCTCAAACAGAAGACAGGGTGTTTACAAAGAATAATGAAATAAGCCAGTTCATTGTTGAAACACGTCACATCCACAATTTTTTTTCTTCCTGTCATCACTACAGTTATCTGATACAAATAATACAAAGTTATACTTTATTTCAGATCAATATTACTAAAGGTAATGGGTTCACCTTTGATTGCTTGGATAAATGAGTCTTTCCCCCCTTTTGTTATGGTACTGGCTATAGAAAGACAAATATATTAATCTAAAACAAAAATAATTGTTTGAGTTACCTTTCAAAGATAGATATAAATGGTAGTGCATTAAATTTCCATTAAAGACAGAATGGGAACAATGTGATGTATTTTAAGTTCTGAATGTGTATAGCTGAGTTAAAGTTGTGAGTTGCAATTGAGGTAAATACAATTCCTGAGGTTGTATTTCAAAACAGAATTCTGAGGAGAATGAAATGAATTTCAATATGTGTATTTAGTTTTTTGTTATTTTATTATTAAGTGTAGGAGACAGTGCAGCACAGCTGGGACAATTACTTTCCATCTGGTGCAACATTATGAAAATTAAACAAGGAAATTCACTTACATGAGACACAGTCTATTGTTTGATCTTAAATTCACTGGGTAACAGCTATCATATACTTTGACTGTATACTATTCATATATTTTCACATAAACATAAAATAACCTACTTTTTCATAAGTTGGTTTCATTTCATAATGAAAACCTTCAATTTCAAGCAAATAAATTAAAAATTAAGGGGAGTTAAAAAATTGTTACTGAAGTCCAGTGGGACCAGCTGGTTTCTGTGCTTTCAGACAGAATCACCCCCTCAGTTTTAGCAGAAAAATCCTTATTAGATTAATGTATGACATAGGGACTGATTTTTTTTTTTTTGTGATTTTATGAAGCAGTAGAAGCCAACCATAGCATAAGTAAGAATTAGGCCAACCTCTATTTATAGGCAGTTTTCTTTGGGAGTCTGCTTCTTACCCTTTCAGCATCTCCTTCACACCATTCCAATTTCAACCAAACAGCAAAAAATCTGTGATTCCTGCCCGCCCCCCACCCCGCCCCCCAAGCTTACATATTTTATTCTTGTGACATTTGCACGGATTAATTGCTGATGACAGCTTTCTTATCTCTTGGCATAATACAATTACGAAGAAAGAATGTTTCAAATTACAGGTACTATAATTTTAGCAAGAACAAGAGAAAACAGACCTGTTCTTAAAGCTAGCTGCTGAAATACACTTTTTTCTATGTCTGTATCTTCAGAAAACAGAGTAGCTTTTTTATCTGACAGCTGGATAGCAACAAAGGCTAACAATTACATTCCAAACATGAATTCTTCTATCTGTGCATACTAATCTCTGTGAAATTTACCTTTGCTATTTTGGCTAAATAGCAGATTATATTTTGTAAAGATGTTCACTAATCAGACTTACATTTCTTTTCAATATGAATTCAATATTGTTTTATTTCACTGTCTTCGTTAAAACAAACAAACAAACAAACAAACCACAAATGAAAACATTGATCAAACTTGAGAGAAATTTGATGACAAATTTGGTAATGACATAGTAAAAAAAAAAAAGGGAGGGGGGAAATGAAAACAAAAAAGCTGTTCTAGAAATCGTGATCATTGTTTACAGATATCATTTAGAAAGTTTTCTCTGCAGTTTACATCTGCATAATTTAGTTTATATCTGAAGTTGTAGAAGGAATTTCAGCCCTAAGTGTTCTTCTCAGAACTACAAATCAATGCAGACTGCAACCTGCAAATTTTAATAAGAGTCCTATAAAGGACTTCTAAGTCCAGACTTAAAGGGAGCACAGCACCTTATGCCAAAGCTTTCTCCTGAAGTTGTTCATTCTCAGAGGTGAAGTTCTATATAAAAAAAATGTAGATGGAAACATCCACATGCTGCAAAGCTGGTCCTGTAATCTGCCAGTGCAGAGTCATTGATTTGACAGACAGAAGGCCAAAACTGTAAATTTTGCATATAAAGGATAATTAAAATCTGCAAAAAATTGCCCAAAGACAATCAGGATATACATTGACATGAATGATATGCCTACATGTGTAATGATCTCCTTCAGGTCAAAAAAAAGCTATTTATGTAAATGTAGAAAGTGAGATATTACAACTGTTCTATACAAACTCTCCAACAGAAATCTTTGCTTGTCATTTTTACTGCCTTAGCTGTTACATGTCTTTAGACACTAAGGTAGGAAAAACATGTCTGGATTATGACAAAGCCAAAAAAAGAGAAACACAATTTTCCCAAGAGTAAACACAGCAACTGTTGGCAATGCTGCTTAATTTTACCAGTTTGGGAGAAAAGAAAAGAAAAAAGGAAATGACAAGAATTCAGTGGAGAAAGAACACTGGCAAATTAGGAAAAGTAGTCAGCTTCCCATTCCAGTAATTATTGGACACTGTTGACTAGCAATTGCATGCTGATGTATGTAATTTTAGAACCTAATGTCAAGTTCATAAACTGTTGGAAGATACTTCACAGCAAAGTTTATACTTTGGCTTCAGCTACATGTAATTTCACCATTACTTTAAAACATCGAAAACATAAAAAGAAAACATGATGAAATAGGTTTACTCCTATGTTTTAGAGCGTCTTTCTAAATAAGGAGGAGTTTTTACATGTCACTGATAAAAAGATATGTACTGTAAAAAGTGTTTAAATAAACAGGACATGTGATGCCAGTAACTGCTATGTAAGATCTCGAAGAATATACCTCTGCATTTCCAGGCTTTTGTGAAGATCCTTACACCATTTTTTTTCTCCATAAAATTCAAAACTTATCTTAAGATACTTAACACTTCAAAACCTTGCATGCCAATAGAACCCTAGAAATTAAAAAAAGAATTCAGTGTCCTAAAATTCACCCAGATTTGTCAGTACAATCTCCCTGTTCCACAAGAAAACAAAACATTAATTTCTTCAAGATTTCATTGAAGATAGATTTATAGAAACATTTTGGGGGAGGTTTACTAATTAAGTTTTGTGCCTGGGTATTCAAGATGTGGAGAAGGTGGATGAGAAGAAACATTTGGCAGACGCCTTGAAAAATCCCTCTAGGCTGTATTTTGGTTTCATGCAATTTCTTTTGGACAAGCTCGATGGTTTCTCTCACACAAAGTCAGGCATGCCAGTATTTGCCTTGGCATATGAAGTTTACTGCTACAGATCATATTATAGGTTTTAAAGGATCAAATGCTGTCAGATGGCACAGATGAACATTTCATTAAAAGTAGTTGTCCAAGAAATCCTGATAGAGGCAGTGATTTGAAATTTAAAAGATGCACACTGCTCCAGCTACCATGCTCTAGTGGTGCAGGATGTAATATAACTATAACATCAGAAAACATTTCTTCTTCAGGCTTTCACTACTTTAATTCAGCTGGAATACCAATGGATAAACTTATCGTTGCTGAATCATTTCAACCTGCACAGCAGCCCTGCCACTGCAGGCAGTGAACATGCAGGCAGTGAACTTCTATAATCTGTGGCCAGAAGTTGTGTGTGCAGATAATATCAGCAGGCTCAAAAAGACAGGAAAATCATGGACAAGAGGTCTGCAAATAGATGTTAAATAGAATAGGCAGATATATCCCTCTAACAGCTCTGATGACATCCTGTGGCTGTTGCAGCAGCACAAAGTGTATGGACTGCAGATACTGATCAGGCGTTATCTGAGGAGCGTGTGTTTTGCCTTGGCCAGACATAGAGCTTGGTCAGATACAGAGGTGGGTCAGACATGATAGAAAATTTGTTGAGTTTATATTGTAAGCCAAAATATGTCCCAAACTGTCAAACCAAATATTCTATTGTGATGATATCTCTTCCACTACTAACAGACTCAGAGCAGATGGCAAGTAACATCAAAGTCCTCTTTCGTACACGGAAAGACTAAGTATGGGAGGCAGGGCCTCGGGGAGGGAAGAATATGTAAGGGAGTACTTGCAAATGTGGAGACACACCAATTTCTTTTCTCTTCTGAGCTGGGGCTGACCGATCCAGCTGATTAGCTCTGTCAGCCACATAACCACCTTGCATATGTTTGTGATAGTGTCTTCCTTTTTAGTTATCCTGGTGTCCCTACCTTCTATTGTAATTTAGGGATCTAACCAACTGGATTTGACTTGCAAGGCACTGGTAAGTTCCCCTTTTGGACTAAATGAGCCCTGTGGATGTCTTACTTCACTTAGAGTTTCAGCTAGGTAAAGTTATTTCCGTTATACTAAAGTTTAGCACTGCCCTGTGAGATTAGAAATGGCATTGTTGCGGCTTATGGCTACAGTTCAGTGCAGGTGAAAGAATGAAAAGATCAACTCCCAGAGAGATACGGACTCCTCTGAACCACCGGCTTATGTGGAGGGGGAGAGCAAAGGTCTGCAAAGATAACTCTTTTTTGCCTTTACACCATTCCGTCACTAATTCACAGAGGAAAAGATATAGTCAGGGATGAAGGACTAAGCCAAAAACTTTGGCTGTAAACTGCAAGCCATTATAATTATCACTGGAGCAAGTTCCAAAGCCTTTTGTAAATGAATGCCGATGCTCTCTATTATTTCTATACATGAAATTGCTGCCTCCCTTTCCAAATCAACTTTGGGCTAGATAGCAATATATATATAACAAACACGCACATATGTCCAGATCTTACTGTGGGATGTGAGCTCTAGGCGCTGATATTTAACAAAGCAATATTCTCAGTGTTGCAGATAATTCCCCTATGTTATTTTTGTCTGCTGACCTTCCATCTTTTTTTTTTTTAAAAAAAAATTCTTTCTGTTTCTTTTCTTTGCTTTGTAACTGAACTATAACAACCAGCAAACAGGTTTTGTTGTTTGTATTGCTTTTCTCATTGTTTTTACTTATTTCAAACTATTGCAATATAATTTATAAGACTTTTCACATTTAAGGCTAATGCAACTATTTTAACATAAAGTGCACAAAATAATTATATATATAAAGCATTATAATGTCATTTGAATAAAATACATTTCCTGAAAAATCCATTTTTATTCTAAATTATACTGCTTAGCTGTTGGCTAATTCAAATATCAGAAAACAAAAGAAAAAACAGAAATTTATTTTGATTTAATGGAATTTTCTGATATAGGAAGAAGCTTTCTTCGTTGAGCAAAGTTTTTATGCTTAGACATAGCTAACAAATATTCACAAAGTAAAAAAAAATCTTCAAAATTTTAATTTTTTGAGGATGTAATAAAGCAATGCTGATTCAGCCTACCAAAGTCACATGGATAAAATTAAATCCATTGGTTCAAATCAATGCCAGACTTTTTGTCAAAGTTAATAAGTGACACCAATTGTGACATTTTATAGGAATTAAACACCGTGGCTCTGTTACTGTAAACTGCAGCTAAAAAGTAGGACACAGAAAAAATAGCTTTAAAGGGGGAGTAGAGAGATGAAGTTTCTTAAAGAGTGTTTCATTTAACATGTATTTCTCTTTCCTTTACAATAGTTGAAGGGTAAATCTGATGTAATCCCAACTGTATTTTAGACTTCACAAAATGACAAAATTTAGTTTCAGCTACTCACAAGCCATACATATGCAACAAGCTTTTTCTATTTTCATTGTGCTGTCCTTTCATGACATTGTGCATTAAAACGACTGCAGCTGTCACAGGAAAACCAAGCTCCCATAAATTGTAAAAAATATGTTCAGCAATAGATGAAAACCACAGTGACAATTTCAGGAAAATTCAGATAGAAAAATAATGAAGTTTTAATCTCTTAACATGATTAATGAACTAAATTTCTTAATCAACAAAAATGGTGTTTGAATATCTTGGGCCTGTATTTTGCTATGGTGACCATTTTATTCTGTGGTCGGAATAAAACCAGGAAGATTTATTAGATGCTTGCATCCTCTTTCTAGTACAGATTAGTTGTCTACACTTTATTTCCAAGCATTTTATGGCATGTCACATCAAATTAATCAAATGAAGGTATTTCCACATCTTCAACGAGGAGATTTTCCTACCTTTAGCAGATTTTGCCAACAGGTAAATATTGAAAATATTGACATTAAATTTTTCATTTGCAGTGTGTGATCATGTTACTGGTAATTAAAATTCATGTAATTGCAAAACTCTCCTCACTACCCTCCTCAGTCTTTTATCACCATACCTTGAAATACTTGAAAAATTACATCACCTTTCATTCAGAAGAATTCCAGCTCATACTCATTAATTTTCAGTTTTATTAGAAAGTATTTTTCCCTTTCCCAGCATACTTTGTCATTAATTTCCTCTCCTGTTTTGACATAATTCTACATTGCCTCAGATGAAATAATAAAAAGAAAAAAACCAAAACAAAATAACCAAACAACCCACCACACCATCTGACAAAATTTGCAAGGCCCTCTTGTAGGGTCCTCTTTGCCTGTAAGTTACTGTCACAGTGAGAAAGAGTTCTTTATGCAGCATAGTTTATGGCACTTCTCATTTTGTATTCTTCCCAATTTAGTCTGTTACACGATTTTAAAAATGTGGTAGTGTAACCCATCTTGAACCATCCACATAGGTTTCTATAGATAGACCTGCCTGAGACAATTTGTAGCTTTTAGCTTCTGAGGTATTATGAAATACATTTGGTTATCCATTAGGTCAACACCTGAAAAAAATAATACAGAAATATAGAGAAAGTATCTTAACTCATTCTTGCATCAGGTTTTTTTTCTGACTATTTTTTCATTTATTATATGATACAAATAATTCCTTCTGTTAAGTATTTCATGTCAACTTCCCGTAGTCTTTGATAAAATCACTGATACAAGCATAAAACCAGGAAAACTGAGAAATTAAGATAAAAAAAGAACTCTGTGTAGATAAGTTGGGTTTGTTGTTTTTTTTTTTTTTTTTTCTGGCAGAGGAAAAAACAAAACCAAACCTAAACCTGCAACTGTCAATTACTTAAAAACAAGTAACAACAAAATATACACTGAAGATTCACAGCATCCATTCTTAAAAAGACTTCATTTATTTCAATATTCTCCATACTGGAACCGCTAATAAGCAAGTCCAGAAGGCAAAAGAAAGGTATTATCAAAGTAGGTGATCTGCCTCTTTAACAAAAAATTCCAGAGGTGTTTCTTATGCAGAAAAGAGGTTCAGAGACTAAGAAATTCATAAATAACAACAAGAAAATACTTGAAGATTTTTGACATATAGATGTGGAGGTTGGATAATAAAGGCACTATTGTAAGTCACAAGGGAGAATTGTAGGGATTAATGTATTAATCTCCCATCTGTAGCAAACTGCAGATGAAAGACGTCAGTCTTATAAAAAACCAAACACAAGCATTCTTCTTCCCCCAAATCACACTAAATCAAATTAATAACACATTAGATTAAAGTCTCCTTTTAAGTAACTAATAAACCACACAAAATAACTTGCATACAGAGCAATTGATGTGAAGGCAAGCATCCAACAGTTGACTATGTTAAACAATTAAAGTGACTATTTTATGGTTACTTTTTTCTTTTTCTTAACTACTGTTAGTTTTGTTATATCTGGTTTTAATCTGGATGATGGGACCATGACTGTATTTTTTGTAGTTTTCTTCAATCCCTTCGTCATCCCAACCCAAACCTAACAACAAAGAAACTGTAATGCCTGGTGAAAAATAAAAGAATCCCAAATGGTAAATTAAGATGTTAATAATGAATTAATGCTAGTAAGACACTTCAGAAGATACAGTCTCCAGAAGGCTGTTAAATCTCTCCTCTTTCTCACGTTGCCATTAGGAACAGACTTCAGACTTTTCCAAATGTTACTTAGGATTTGGAGGATTTCCTATCCTCATGATTAAGCATACCATATTTCTGTATTTTCTTAAATATTTCCCATTTAATTGCCTATCCTTATGATATGCTTAAGTATGAGGATAGGAGATGCAAAGGGAAATATTTAAGAAAACAGAAATCCTCCTGATCTTAAAACCAAAACTGTACATTGTCTGATTCTTTCTGTAATATTTACCCAGATAATAGTCACCTCAGCTCTTGTACTCTTTCATTCCTTATATAATTTTCATTTTAAATATACAAGCATTAGCAAATGGCAAACTTTTAAAAATTATGAAACCTGAGATCACAAACAGGACAAGAGATGCATAAAAAATATGTATATATAACAAGGAAACAGAGATTCATTCTCTTGAAAGGAGCTTGTTAAAAGGATCAAAAAATTATATCCCTGGCATAAAAACAGGATGATGGTGAACAAAAATTACAACACAATTCATTGAGTTTTGCAATCCAATAATACTTACGATCCTTTGCCACCTGTGATATTCTTTGCAATTCAATAACTACTATGGCAAGCACTTTTTTTCTTTTTCTATTTTAAAAAATTTATCACTTAAGATCGTATCACAAGTGGGAGATGTGATTGAATGTACACTAAGATTTAAATCAGATTTTGCCTTACGTACAATTTAATATCTTGAAACTCACAGGGGTTGTCTGTGAAAGGCCTGTTCCTTAGTAGAGAAGCTTATTTGCCACATACATTGTGGTGAGTCCTAATGACAGGACAGTATGTTCACTGAACTATGTTGAGAAAATGATGAAACAACACAGCTACATTTTTAAACACATATAAATTGCATGCAAGTTTGAAATATCTCTTAGTCTAGGATAAACAGGTTTTTGGTTGTTTTTTTAAAGCACAAAACTGTGTGGGGCTTTAAGGTGGTACAAACTCAATTGTTCAGTAGAAAATCAGAGTAAATTAGGAATGAATTTGCAGAGAATCTCACCCTCATGAATGATGTAAGAATTGAAATGAAATATTGGTACATGGAAGGAAAATAAATCAAGAAATAGGTGGATATACATAAAACATGATGCGTCATTTTTTAAGTTCCATAGGGAAGTGAGATGGGCAACACTTAGAGGAAACAGGAAGCCACAGATGGAGAAAAAATGGACAAAAAGCTGCGGAAAGAGTTATTAAGCCTGCAAAGCAATTGTTTTTCATGACACTTCAGTTCACTATAATGAATATTTTCATGGATAACTGCATGGCCCATTGGTGAAGATGACTAGACCAGCACTGCAGAATTTCATCTGGTCCTTCAGTTCCCCATTTTCAACACACCGTGTTCCCTCATTACCTACCTCACTGCCATAGAAAGACGTATCCTGTTCAAAAACTCTGCTGTTAAACCAGTTTTCCCTTTGCCAAGAAGAATTACGAACAGCACTCTGCGATTCACTGGATTTGGTGGTCACAGAATTGGAAGGTAAACTGGGGGAAAGGGATCAGGACTGGAGATAACCAGTAAAAGTGCAAAAAAGCATACCCTGAAGAAAAAGGAATGTGCAAATGAAGTAACTGGGAGAGGAGTTTAGAAAAAGAAATAAATAAAAAACCCTTGAAATTTCTCTGGAATGATCTTCCAAATAAGCTGCCTTGGTATCTCCAAGTCTAATGCAGACCTCCTTTCTCTTTTGGGGTGGAAGGAATATATTAACTTATTCTTCTGTGGAAATTCTTCTGTGAATCATATTAATGAAATACTGTACATACAGAGTCAGAGTTATTAAAATAGTCTGTGTTACTGACTCCTCTAGACTTAAATAAATTGGAATTTTTGTTTTATTTTAGTTTCTAACATCCATCACCCTAGAAATGAATGGCTTCTGGACGTAACGTCTGAATGCATAGTCATCCATCTGTATGAGCTAATTACATGACTCAAATAACTGACACAATTCTTTGCTTTACTGTATAGACATAGAGAACTCAAATAGTTAAAGTTCATTATCACATATTGATTTAATGGTACAGAAGTAGACCAGAGGGTTTCCTTAAGCAAGGCCTGAATACTGCTAGAGAAGACACTTGAAAAATAACGGCCTTACATGTACTGCAAGGCAAAGATGGCCATGGAAGAGAATGCATAGGAATGCATAATGTTTCCTGGCACCAATGATTCTACCTTCTCAGAATTCACTCATGCTTGCTGTGAAAGTAACTATCTGATTTACAGGGAGACGGTCACAACATTTGCAAATTTCATTTTTATCTCCATTCCTTTCCAACACACATAGATATCCTTGGACATATCAGAACACTTAATCGTTCTGTTAGATATGCATTTTTGAGTGTTTTATGCAGCAGCATGTTTATATGACTGCATTTTTTTATGACAGTAAATGTACTGAAATAAATGTGTAATACACAAACATAAGGTCAAATGACAAATGCCTCAAAAAAGCAAATGAGTAAGTTCATATTTTGCTAATCATCTTTAGTATTTCATGTCACTACCATAGTTATGAAGATTTTTTAATTAGTTGCTGAATTTGTATTCCTGATGCCATAAATCCTTAATACTCTTGTAATCCACAACAGTGGCAAGTATTTGTTTGAACTGAATCCTATGCCAACGTAAACCATCAAATTATATGTTTTCATCATTTTCTTAATTCAATTATCTTTTTAGCCCTAATCAATAATTAATCTGTACTAAACTGAAGCAAAATACTTAATTTTTCTTTAGTATACAAACGCCGTATTAGGGATATATACAGAATATACACCTTGTTGACAAATTAACTCTATCAAAAGCAACTTTTGTACTGTTAATTAATATGTGAGAGGTTCCCTTTATCCCCTTCTTGATTGAAACACCCCATCAATACTCTCTTTTAATGTCTCTCTGACATTCTTTTGAATGTTTCTAGAATATTTTTAGAATACTAGAAAAATATGTTGCACTCATGTATGGAAAATCTCAGGTTTAAACCTGCTTTCTCTAGGGGAACCCATGTACCCTTATTCAAATAGTTTTTTGGGGAAAAAATACATACCCTATGGATTTGGTTTTTAGGTGATATTATATGAGGGGTTTTTTTACATGTAAGGAGGAACTACTCAAACAGGCTGGTGATAAAAAACATCCTAATTTCTTATAAAACTTAGCATGTAACATATATTCAGCAGTATCATTCACTGCAAATCATTTCACTGATAAATACTAGGTTTTATCTAATTTTTAGTTTATATACTAGTTTTTATAAAAAAGCTGAAATAGATTAACCTTAAAACCACCATTATAGGGTCCATTGTGTCTGATGCTAGAGTAAAAGTTTAATTATAAAAAAACTTCACTTACAATTTCAGTGCAACGTATATAGCATTGCATTTCCTATTAGAAACGATGTTTGCCATATCAAGGAATCAGTTGCTTTGGGGAATGTAGAAAAGGAGCATAAAGTTCCCTGAATATTATTGATTGAGAAAAAAATCAAAGAAGTAAGCTATAGTGAAACAGTGCACTGTACAATCACTATGTATGAAAACCTAAACTATTAAAGAGTGTTACAGCTGCATTCAAACATTCATAAATTAGGACACCACTCTTGCCAATCAAATACATACACATCCAGTATTTATAGCGCTGTCTTGTCTTGAGCTCCATATCATGGTCTTAACCATTTCCTTCCCTTGTCTTCCATCCCTAAGACTCATTCTTTTCTCAAATCTGCAACTTTTTTAATTATAAACTTGTATTTTTTTTTTTTTTTTTTTTTTTTTTTTTTATTAGCTGCGTGAAACAAAAGGGAATAAGAAAGGAAGATGGCTCCCAACTTGCCATTTCAGTTTTTACAGAAGGTTTTGCCTTGGTTCTAGGCATGATGGCCAGGATCCACTTTACTCTCTGAGGGCACAGTTATCAGTATTGAAGGAGGTTTAAGGTACATTGCAATTTCACTGAATTTCAGTTTATTCTTAAAGGCACAGAAAAAAAAAATGATGCTGCCATTTACTATGTTACCTTTATGAAAGCAGTGTCAGTGCTCAGCAAAATAGCTATTTGAATATATTAGCATCAGAAAAAAATTCAAATTATTGTGGAAAAAATGTTGAGAAGGCTGATTTAAATTAGCAATTTTGGAAGGAAGTGGAGGGAAACTGAATTTCTACCTTCACTGATGCTACACAACACACCGATGCTATACAAACACAGAAGAAAAAACTTGCCAGACTTTCAAGCTTGCTAAGGTAGAAATATAGCCTGGAAACAATTTTCTTAAAAGGTTTAGAGAGTCTGGCAAAACTGTGAATAGACTAAGTATGGAAAGGGAGTCTTGCAAGTTTGGTACAATGGACCTGCAGAGATAATTTGTTTTAAAGTAGAAACAACTTTGAATGGGCAATTTCCCTCGTCTGTCCAGCTAACTGGCAAAAAGAAAGCTGTTGAAAATCAGTATCAATTAAAAAAAAAGTGCTTCAAATTGCCTATTTTCTATCCCAGTTAATTCACCTCTTCAAATCCTACACTGTCATTACAGACCAGATAACCTCTGTCACATTTGCTATTTGCTCTTTCATATGTCATGAAACAGGAATAGCAACATTTCTTCACTGGGGTACTCAAGTCATTAGCAGACGCAATGCATGGTGATATCTGCTAATGGGATATAGTACAGCAACACGAAGTGTTGCTATAATGAGGAATGCATGTGTACTTTAGACAATTTTGAAAACTGGTCCATTGTGTTTACTAGTGAACTGCAGTTTATGATTCAACAAAACTAGCAGAAAAAAATCTACCTAAGTTTAATAAGTCACAAAATGCAGTTATGAAACCAGAGTCAAATAAGTATTTGATGTGATTTTGTTACAGCTTCCAAATATGATTCTATTTCCTATTCCATTCCAGTTTTCTAATAGAACTTTAGGTGTTACAGACACAATCACCAATTTTTACAGTCATATAGAATAACTGGTTTGTTCTGTGGCAGTAAATGTTTGCTATGCATTTTTATGAGTCCACATTTCAGGGAAGAGGGGAGTCAGTTCCACAGTCAGATTTGAAGTGCTTTATCTTTCCAACAACTATATTTCTTTGCTCAGTAAGGGAAGGAGGGAAGCTTGGTTTAAAAAAAAAAAAAAAAAGAATGTTGTAAGTTACACATGCAATCCTTAGTATAAATATATCAGGAAATGGATGAACACAAAAGTAAAAAAAAATGCTTTTTAAAAGGAAGTTACCCCAAAAATGGCTTTGCTTAAATTAAGAAAATTATCATCCTTTTGTAATTTGGATGCAAGGGCATCTTCATCATTAACTTAAAAAATAAGATATAATTAAACATTCTGGTGCTTTTCCTCATGTTTGGAAATAGTGCTTCCTATTCAAAGGGTAGCAGGAAACAGTTACTGAAATTTTCTTGTCATAGCAATATAACCACCACTGTAATAATAAACAATTTTAAGCTGAGTTCATGATTGGTGTGAAGCCAACATTGTCATTGGAATGATTTACGCCCACACATCAGCTAAGCTAATATATAGTTAATAGCTGTGAACACTTACTGTATTTTAAACCTATCACTGACTTAAGACTGTTTATAGCTGAAATTGTAATAGTAATTTTGCTCAGCAAATGTTATTTCCTAGATGGCTGAGCCAACCTGGTGAATCAACTCTTCCTCTTTTCAAAACACTACACACGTGAATTTCTGGGATGCAATGCACTACTCATTGCTGGTTCCATTTAATGCACATTTATTCTACGGATTCTGATACCTTCTGAGGCCATATTAAATTCACCACTCTAATCCTTCCTGAATGCATTGAAGTAGAAGAAGAGATGTGATAAAACACTACTTGGCATATCCCTATGTTGCAAACAATTGCTTCTACGGACAAAAGGTTTCTATGTTCATTTATGATTCCTTCAGTTTGTAGAAGGATTACTCAATAATTTCCTAATTAATTTACCTGACACAATAAAAAATACATATATGAAACCCCTGTATCCTTTATTGTACATTCTTGTTCAACAGAAAATAAAAGATGAGGACTTCCAAATAGGACAGATTAAATTTTTACATTAAAAAATCTATTTCAAATGATCTCCCCTCATCTAAAAAAAAATCCCACAAACCAACAAAAAACAAATACCACACACAAAAACCCCAAACAAACAAACCCTAAAAAAAAACCAAACAGCCAAGAACTGGAAACAAAACTAGAAAAAAAGTCAGTCCACTGCACTGCAGGGATTTAAAAGGATAACAAGATAACAGGACAAGAGTAGAATGTCACACTACTCTTCCTTTGAGTTTTCATGGTAAAATCCTGGTATATTTTATCATCAAAAACTGTTTTCCACCTCCTCCAGGACACATATTTCTGCATTACTTTATTCTTAAATTTTGATTCCAGCTCTTCCACTGCTTCAGTCTGACAAATTAGTAATTACTTAATCTTTCAAACATCTACTTTTCTGTCAAGTGGTTATACTATTCCCTGTATTATGTTATTTCTTTAAAACCTTTTAAGAATGTACCCTATTTATAGACAACATTTTCATGAAAATTATAGCAAATGTTCCAAATACAGTAATAGAAAACTATAGTTCATGGGGTTTTTAATATTTTAAGCCACATAATTCTTTCTGGTAAATGTTCTCAAATCATAAAAAATGAATTTCATTAAGTACTAAGCTTAAGAAACATAGTTTTGAAGAGTTGAAATTTCCATCTAATATTGAATGTGGGCACTACCCCACCTAGAATTTTCATCCTCAGAGCCACTGTAATCATGACGTAGCTTCACAGACTACAGGCTCATTTCAGTCTAAATGTCTTCTACAAAAATGTTAGCCAGCTTTGAAGCCCCACTTTGGCTATTTGACAGTTATCATAAATTTTCGCAATCTAACTCCATATAAAACAATCTATCAAAACCATACAAATTTCATATGAAATGTGAGTATTTCACAGTGGCTCTACATTTTGATATGGCTCATATTGATATAGTCTGTAAAATTAATCTCTGGTTAAAAAAAACACCCACCAAGGTATAAAAAGGTACATAGGGTAAAAAATATATCTGAAAATGTATATCCCATCGTGTATCCTCTACCAATGGGGCTTTGGGTCCAGTACTTTACCTGCTGCATAACTGCATTTTTAGCGTATTAGTCAAGCACCATTTACACTCTAGGAACCAGTTTCTGGCGCATAATTAAATTCCAGATCAGCAAAAACATAGTGTTTGAGGTGGTGCTTAGGGACATAGTTTAGTGGTGGACTCTGTAGTGTTGGGTTAACAGTTGGATGTAATGATCTTAAGAATCTTTTCCAACCTAAATGATTCTATGATTCTGCAGTTCTGTGTTTCAAACAGTTCAATGCCATCCTATTATATTTCTAGTATACGGACTATTTCTGGAAATATCCTACTGAAGGTTAAGAAGAGTTTGTATTATTATTATTATTATTATTATTATTATTATTATTATTATTGGTGAAGTAGGTTCATTTTTTCAAGAAATCCTACTTAATTTCTCCAGGAGCACTATATGAAAGGAAAAAGTAATATAGGCTCAATTAATGCAGATATTTTATGAAATCTCTCCAAGAGTCAAAGAATACAGTTAATACTTACATTGCATTAGAGTGGAGTAGCATGTGAATGTGGTTATTTTTAATATAGATCATTAGGTTTCACTCACTATTGCCTAACTTAACAGCACCTACTACTAAAAAAGTCCACCTCAGAGTCTACCTCAGCTATCCCAGGAGACTGAAAAATTCTACCCTCTTGTGGTTTCACCCCAGTTGGCAACTAAGCACCACACAGCCACTGGCTCACTCTGCCCACCCCTAGTGGAATGGGGGAAAAGAACCACAAGAGTAAAAGTGCAAAACCTCATGTGTTGAGATACAGTTTCATAAGTAAAGCAAAAGCCACACAAGCAAGCAAAGCAAGGAATTCATTCACCACTTCTTATCGGCAGGCAGGTGTTCAGCCATCCTTGATAAAGCCAGGCTCCATCATGCACAACACTCACTTGGAAGACAAACGCCACAATTCCAAATGTGCCCCCCTTCCTCCTTCTTCCCCAACTGTATATACCGAGCATGACATTCTATGGTATGGAATAACCCTTTGGCTGGTTTGGGTCATCTGCCCAGGGTGTGTCCCCTCCCAGCTTCTTGTGCCCCTCCAGCCCTCTGGCTGGCAAGGCCTGAGATACTGAAAAGTCCTTGACTTAATATAAACATTACCAAGCAACAACTGAAAACATCCCTGTGCTATCAGCATTGCTTTCACACAAAATCCAAAACACAGCACTGCACCAGCTACTAAGAAGGAAATTAACTCTATCACAACCAAAACCAGGACACCTTGATACATGACTTAACCTTGATAATTTATTAATCACTCTTCCAGCTGTTTCCTCTTATGAAAAGTCCTTTTGTTAAGGATTTAAGCTCCAAGCATCTAGCTTTGCATTCTAACAGAATATGAAAAGAATAATTGCATAATTTTTGCCAGTCTCTCAGGTCTATAGAGCCTCCCTGGTTTAGAATCAGAAGAGGAAATCTGGAGCACCAAGAAGAATCATCCATGCTGTATTATAGTATAAAAAGGGATACAACAGAGTGAAAAGACCAGACATTTTAACTAAATGAGCTCGAATGTATAGTTCACTTCCACTGAATACTCAGCAGTTTCCAGTGAAAAATAAAACCCACTAGTGTATATGAAGGCAAAGCAGAGCTATGTAACACCACCAGCATCTATAAAAACTCCCTATTTTAAGTAAATTTGGTTCCCACCTACAGTATTGTGAAAAATAATTGCATTTAAAGCCCAGCCTTTAAAGCAACATTGGAACCCATGTTAAAGATCCAAGCACAACAGCCAGGAAAGAAGTTTAACCTCCCAGTTTCAGGAAACAGTGAAATTCTGAAATCAAAACCTCTTTTTTTAAAAAGTCATCAAATTCTTATCAATAGTATACCATCACAGTGGAAACTTGTTAAAAAAAGTTGAAAAGTAACTCAAAGCTGACTGAAATGCCTGTCATTAAATTAATATACCAGACATAAATTCACCTTTAAAATAATGTCTCCTTTAAAATAAAATATGTACTAATGCTTTGAAAACCTCCTCACTAGGGTTTAGCTTGAAGATACTGACCAGCACCAGGTGTCTATCCACTTTAAATTTGTCAACTAAAGCAGGAATGAAATAAAGAATAAAAATCAGTCTGTTTAGCTCATTTGGAAGACAAAAAATAATAAATACTCCTCTAAGTACAGTATACAAACTTGAGAAGAGAAGTCTTAGAGGAGTCACATAGATAAATGTTGCTATTCTGAACTGCCCTGCTGGTAATAGCCATTTCAGTCCAGATAGAATTGTAAAAATTGGATATTGGAAATGAAAGGAAATAATTTGGAAAAGCAGATATTAGGTTAAAAAATCAATTCTTAGTCTTCAAGTTTAATATTTTGCTGATCATCACACAAAAGCTGCCAGATCTCTGTGGAATTACAAACAGGCTCAAAATTCACTTGTCTAGACATGAAGAATGAATATATTTGTAAGCATGGACTAAGAGAATATTTACAGGGCTTTTTTGGTTGCTGTAAATCTCTCCTCGTTAGCTTTCAGAGCACTGTGCTACACTAAAGATTATGCATATGGGCTACCCACTAATTTCTACTTTTTGTTATTTTTTTTTCAGAAAGCAACTCTTTCAAGCCACATCTGGTTTTAATACTTCTTGGTTTTTGGACCAAGATTCTTTTAGAGAACGACAAATTGTTCTGAAAGAACTAGATATAGCTAGAGTCTTTTCCAGTCCTTCTACTAAGCTAGTGAAATATCTACTAACCCCCCAAAAAGGCAGTTTGGAATAGGGCAGAATGAGTTCACGTATATTCATATCCTGAAATACATGCAAGCAAAAATAAACAGCAGCCAGCCACAACTCCACTGAAGAATGAAGAATCGATAAAGATGCTATGTTTTCAGACAACTTTTCCTGCACTTTGCACACCAAAGCTGAAAAAGCCCTGGAATGATTCAGTGTGAGCAATGTCATAACTTCTGGACATGAACTATATGTTAAAAATTTAAATTCTAAATCCCTTTGCTTCATACAACAGCTGCTGGTTAGATTAATCCTACTTGCACTGCTGTGTTCTGAACATCACTGAGGAACAAGAGCATGCAAACCACATGCTGGAATTCCATTTCCTTCCTATCTAATTAAATGTGAATCTATTTGACAGTACTTTTAAATTTAATATCTAAGTCTGTAGATTTTACAAAACTGACAAATATTGCTGTTAGATCAGAAATATTGTCTCACAAAAAAAGTATGAAACTCCAACACCAAACACACAAACCCTCTTCTAAGCTTCTGAAATTAGCCATAAATGCAACACACACTCATAGAGAACTGCTAGTGATGATTTCACTGAATAGTATGGTCTTGGAATACTAAGAATCCTGGCGACAGTAGAGTCTAGATAATTTTGAAGTTTTCCCAAGATTTTCACTGCAAAAAGAACCTTCCCACTGAAACAGTTTGTCCTCTAGAGAAGATTCATAGGGATCCCAGCTATCTGTTTATGGGTGAACAGCCCTTATGAGAAGGTCTTTGAAACCATGTTTCAAACCTAAAAGGGCTGAAATTAAAAAACATAAGCCAGGATCAGCAATGGAAGTTTACTGAAAGAAACACACACACCAATGTTTTCTGTTAGCAAATCACATATATAGGCCAGATTAACCCATATTAAGATTTGTGGGGGTTTGGGTTTTTTTTTTGGGGGGGGTGGTTGTTTTTTTTTTTTTAATTAAAGTATTGTCTTACAGTGAACTAATATTTTCAGTTTGCAACTTACATTTCAAAGACTGGTGAGTCACACTACTAGTCACGCTGTATCATTATCGCTTCAGACCCAAAAAACCCCTAACCCAAACCCTATTACTTTTTAATAGAACATTATGTATTACTGAAAGTACAGCAGAAATGTATACTGTATCATTTTCATTATATGGCAGCAATAACTGAAGGATGTTTGCTAGTCACAGTGTCCATCAGTAAGTTATACACTATGTAATTCACACTCCTGAATGGAAAGATGCCTTAGCAAAGGGAAAAAGCTCTTCTTTTCACATCAGAACTTGCTGCTCAGGTAAATCCCTTACACCTTAAATTGCTGCTGAAAGTACTTGTCCCTGTTTATGAAATGATCATTATAACCTATATAGATGCAGAAGATTATTTCATGACCATAAACATAATTATTAAAATTCCTGCAAGAATGAATGTTTTTGGCTTGCTGGTCACTGCAGATGGTAGTACAATTAAGATGCCATCAGTCCAAGTTAATGACTGAAGTCTCTCCACTCCCACCTACTAGTTTCATGGAATCAATATACCTTAATGAGCCTCTCATTATTCTCTCATGGCTTTTTTTATTTTCTTGTACAACTCTTTAGAAAGCCTGTTGCCTTACCCTGATAATACATGACTTGTGAAGCTAGATTCTTGCAGCAATTACGCATTTTAACATTTAGCATCCTACATCTCTGAAATTATGCTATTTCCAACTTCAAAATGGAGAGGAATGTAAAAAATTTCCACCTTGAAGAACAGAAATTAAAAGAAAAAAAAATCATTACAATATGAACCATGAAATAATAATACAAGACAGCCACAATTTTAATATTTGCCTACTGATTCCAGCTTACCTCTGTACCCTGATTTCCTACACATAAAATCAATTGTACTTCATCTGTACTATCCCATTCAGATTAGAACAGGAAACTTTTTTTTAATCCATGGTACAAAATTACTATAATTTCTGCACTTTGTGCCCAAAAGACATTTCCACCTTCTGGAATATTCTATACAAGTTCACAGAAATCTGAACGGAACATGACAATTAGAAAAGACTGTTTTCCTGATAGATTTAATGCATCTATTTCATTGTAAATTAATCCAGGATTCATGAGGGGTTAATTAAATTATAGAGCACAGGGGTAGCAGGATCCTTGTTGCATTAAAGATGAAGTTTATTTTCAAAAATCTGCCTTTTGCATAGTTTGGTACATTCAGTTGCAAAGATCTATCCTCAGAATGTTTTAGAAATTACATTTCACTTGGACCAACTCAGTGTCTTAAATTAGTTTCTCGACATTATAGTGGCTCAGCTTTTCAGCTGGAGTGGGTTATACATCCTCTTATGACAGCACTAAAAGGTTGTTCCATCTCTTCCCCAGTCAGAACTGTATTCATCAGGGGCCCCAAAATACAGGAATTATCTGAAATGTGGTATGTGTCGGTATGCTTATTTTGGGCCAAAATCTGCATTGTGTGTGGGCATGGACTGAGTCAGTTTCTGAAAAGGTAGCAGATTACCCACAGAAAGTCAAAGGTGTATGCACTATGATTTAAATTGGCCTGTGGCATTTTTAAAGGACTGGGGAAAGGGAGTGGAGAGGAGTCACCCAAGAATGCTGGTGAAACAAATAGAGGGTAAACAAAATCAAAACTACAGACTCAAAAAATGATCTGATATTGTACTAGTAATGGAGTGAAAAAATGCTAAATGGAATTCACTGTCAGTATACACCCAAAAAAGTATATGCAAGAAGACAATGCAAGTGTACATCCACAGCCAAGGATTTTATGTGTATGTAATCACACAGGGATGATCTGAGCAACAGTTTTTGAAAGTGTGCACAGGGTTTAGTGATAGACCAAATGGAAGACAATTTTATAGCATTCTGTACCTTGAATACTGTACATAGTTCCGGTACTCCTCACTACTGAACACAATCCAGCAGAATAAAAAGGTGGCAATTGCAATCAGAGGTACAAAACAACTTCTCAGTAAGCAGAGATTCTTTGTCACAGTCCTCATACAAAAGTCCCTTAGAGACTTTTGCTATCATTCATCTTGGAAAAGGGAAAACAGAAGGGTGATGTGAAAAAATGCAATTAACTTATGAGAAGCAAGGAGAAGTAAAAAGGGAACAATTATTGACTATAATTTGTTATTGAAGAACTGAAGGTGCTCAATAAAGCTATAAAACAGTATAGCAGCACAGCAACAAACGGAAAAGTATCTTTTCTATACTACAGGTGATGTAATCATGGACTTCTTTGCCTTAGGACACTGAAAAAGTATAACACAATTCAGGTAAGGATTGGATACTTGTAGGTGCTACAACAGCCATTAAATGTGATGATCTAGATGAAACTGATGGTTTAGGAAGTCCTCACGTTGATGGTACCTGGAACAGTGTGCCACTCTATACTCATTTATTGTACCTTTTAACCAAAGCATCTTTTATTTGCAATGGTGAAAGACAGGTTCCCAGCATGGATGTTCTTTAGACCTGTTGAGGATTCACCATTTTAATGTTTGCCACTATTTGGCCCTACACAGAACAAAGGAATCTGAAACAGGAAGATGAGATAATCTGATTTAAGCCTTAGACAAATCTGGCTGTTCATGTAACCTGGAAAATATGAGAGGGGAGTTACTAATCTAAGCAAAATGAAGATTTTAGTTCTTTTACACTATGTTAGGTTTGCTGGGGAAAAAAATCATACTGTCAGGTGCTTAAAACATCCTAACAAAGACAATTCCTGCTGTGCTCCAGTCATTTGGAAATGGAACAGAATAACTACAGTTTCACTGTAATTTTGTGCAATTTTATATTCTTCATAAGTTTTCTCAAGAGAATTTAAGAGGGACTAATTTTTTAAAAAAAATATTAAAAGCAAAAAACTGAGTAGCAGTAAGAAAATAGCATTGGAGCTCTCAGACTACCTACAGGTGCCCTTCTAAATCTTGGGGTTTTATGACTTAAACGATCTTCCATTTCTTCCTTGCAGTAAAAAACCAAAAAATGCTGTCCAAGATACACCACACTGTGGACAAAAAACACATAATGGCTCTATGCTTTGTAATTTTTTTTGCTTCCAGCTATTGTTCTATTTCCTGCCAACACTGCATTTTAAATGCTTTAATGATACAATTGTTCTTGAAAACTGCAGAGAAACAGACACCACAAACAGCTAATTGGTGCCTCTGAAGATGCTAGAAACACACCTTGAACTTTGCTGTTGTTGTTAAAAAGTGAGTGAGAGGGATTTGTTGCTATTAGGCCCTATCAGATGCTCCAGAGCTGGCAAGATTTCACTCCTGCTCACTTAATTAATGTCTGTAATATACCTGTCACTTATCAAGTACCCTGTGCAGTTATTGCACTGTAGTTACTGTTCTGTATCACCCAATTTTGTATGCCCTGAGGGCAATTCAGTTTAGGGATTCTGCGCAATTTTCTGTCAAGTTTATTCTCAGGTTCATTGCCATTCAAAATGTATCACAACAAAATACAGCTCTGTTATCAAAGTCCTTTTCCTCTCTGCCAGTTTTGTATTTTCCTGGCTGCTTGGTTCCTCATGAAAATGGGTATATAATCACCTTCTGCAGCTGTGCAGCCCATTTGATTCTTGCCATCTTTCCAAGGTTTCTTTGATAAATGTGATGAAAATAATTCCATCTTGTTATCACTGAGGTACTATAATCTCCTGCGCACTACAGATTTATACATAACTAAACCCCTAAATTTTCTCCTTTCTGTTCTTATATTAGCTTTACTAAAAACACATGCATGCAGTCATTTAATACTGAGCTATTATTTCCAGCTATGAATCTGTAGAATCAAATTTACTTTTTCTTCTGTGGTTTTATATTATGTATCATTTTCCAACGTTTAGACAATGCTTCCTCTCATCTATCTGTACTCCTCCATTATCCACACCCCTCATAAGTTACCCACACATAAGAGGGGAGGATTTCCACTCTTACAAGTTTCCTACTTCTGTATCTGCTCTCTTACTGTTACAGTTCCCTTCAAAAGAATGTTCTAATTTTTGAACCAAGAACTAGAATTTTTGACACCTTGGTTAAAGACTCACTAGTATAACCCAAAAGGTTCAGTTTCCATTAGGAGATTACGGAGATGAGGCTGTGTAAAAGTCATATTGCTACCTTGATGTAATCTTTTGTCATATAAAGCATAAAAGAATATATAACATGTAGATGCCCTTAGTAAATTTGATTCCAGATGGATATAATTTAAAAAAATCTAATCCATTTTATGAAATTACAAAAAAAATCCTATTACATATTTTCATTTAAAAATGCAAACTTCTAAATCGCAGGTGACAGTTAACTGGTCAAGTGCATAAGAAAGTACGATAACATTGTTTAAAATAAGTATCTGAAGGTATATGAAAAAAGCACAGAAGCAAGGATTTAGTTTTAAAGTATTTTAAAAAAAATCTAACAGGATATGCTATTGTGTATTTTGATGACAAAATATCCACTTAACACTAAATGGTTCTATTTAGAGTCTTTAATATCTATCAAATAAGGCCAGAATTCCTACTGCCCTATTATTATGACTTTTGTAGAGTGAACAAGAATGCACCCTCGGGAAGAAAGATGTTAGATACAATGTCTGCTTCTTTGATGGTCATCCTGACCTATCAGGAAAAAGGTAGCATTCTACATCTTTATTTTATTACTTTTTTTATAGACTTAAGAAAGAACAAGTATTCTGTCCTGGGGAGATATTTAATGGCCTATCTCATGTCAAAAAATGTTCTTGATACCTCCTTGGGATGAATAAGATTCAGAGAGATAAAAGACAAAAAATAGCATTAAATGGAACCTGGAGTTATTCTTGGGAATAATGGAAAGGTTTCATGACAACTTTTTCAAGTGATAGAAAGGGATATACATATGAAAGACACATCCAGGGGGAAAATTAGGGTGACATTCCTCCATTATGAGGCTGCCTAAAGAGGTTGGTAACATTGTTTTATCACTGAAGAATGGCTGCTTTACATAGTTTGAAAATTTGTGGTTTCAAATGCCTTCTGATCTTTCTATCAGAAGCAAAGCATGACACAAGGATCTGTCTTTTCCTCAGAGGCTTTATGCAAATCTTTCATATTTTGGTAAGTGAAGTGCAGGAAAACTGTGTGAGAAACCCCAATTCTAAATTTGACATGTTAAAAGAAAATTACAGATTTTAGGTATTCAGCTTTTCTGTAATGGGGTGAATTTTCAAGGAATTATTATTTGTGGGTTTCAGGTAAGAAACATTATTTCTGCTTTCAAGAAGCAAGTGAAATCTCCTTCCTACAATAGTAAATCAAACCTTCTGCACAGAATCATAAAAAAGAAAGGAACAGATATTAGTGTCAAGGTATTAGAAACAACAATACAGCCTAAAGCATATTAGAATTCATGTAATTTGATCCTGTCATTATTTCAGTTACTTCAGAGAGGTTTTGATTAAGGATTTTTATGATGCAATTAACAGATTTATTTTAAGAAGAGAGTTCATAATGCTAGAAACACTACTTCATGCTAATTTCTCCACTTCAATAATGCCATCTATTGCATCAAAGGGAAAACCTTAGTAAAATAAAAGTAGATGTGTCTCAAATAAGTGTATATATATATATGCTTACATACACACACATTTATACAGAGATACATGGATATATATGTACATAAGTACAAATAATTAACAAGAGAAAATCATACATAGCTGCTGAGAAAGCAAAAATACAGTATGTTACATAGGGGCATATGAAGATGCTTTCCTTTATCTCACTGAACATCACACATATTTTCCTCCTTCTGTTAAGAACTATGTTTCAGTTGACTGCTACAAAGTTTATACAATATATTGCACAGAAAGGTGAAATTTTACATCACCTGTGCAGACACAACAGGCAACCTGTCTTTTTAAAACATTTATCTTGTAAGAAGACTAAAATAGAGAAATATGCAACATCTGTCACTATGAAAATACTTCAGTATTGGACTTCAAATTTTATGGTGTTTAAATATGGAATTTCAAATATGAATTAACTTCAACATAATGAAGACATAATTGTTAACCATTTCAACACAAAACAATAAGATGTGGATAATCACTGCATATTTCTTATTGTATTGTAATGCATTGGATTGTAAGATATGATATGATGTGATGTGATATGATATGATATGATATGATGGTATTATTTTTATTATACTTTTGGACAGATAATTACCATAATTACCCATCCAGTCCATGTTTCTACATTATTTTCTGAAAATCTGTTTAGGAAACAATCGGTGTCATAGGACTGTATTAGGTACCAGTATTTCATTCTCCACATATGAAAAACAGGATAGCACTAAGGAAAGTAGCACATTCAACAGTAATTACTGCCTATGTACTACCAGTCTCTCTGATGGGTTTAGTAAAAAATCTGACAAAAAATACCTACTAAAAAGTCACTGCCAAATCATCCTAATTATTTTTAAAGCTGTAAACACAGAAACAGATTAATATGGACATTTTATATATATATATGTAAAATTAATATTCAATATTTAAATATCTTATAATTCCCTTTTATTGATATACAGATATGAAATAAGATAATAATGTTTTCTTACAATGATTAAATTTTCTGAAATATTGAAGCTTGGACTGAAAGGAGTATTTGTGTCATTGTATGCCTGATACTAGACTAAAATATTCGGTATATACAAAATGCAGATACAGTAAATTTTGGTCAGATCAATTAATTCATTCATTTTTGGAGAAAAAAGCTTTGAGAAAACTTGAAATGTAATGCTAAGTTTTGTATTTATAATTTTTCATTCAGTTATCCACCATACATTTGAAAACATACCAGAGAAACCAACTCCAGCACTTTCAGTCTCTTACCAGGTAAAATCCAAGCAGTTCCAGAACAGATCAGCCTTAAATTTTACTAGCTACTTTAACTCACTATGTACACTTTTATAGTAATATAATAATTTATTTTTTTTAGGTTTTGGTGTTTTGTTCTTTGTGTAATATGCTGTCTATTGGCCACTGTTCAATACAAATATATGTGGTATGGATCACACAACATGTTTTTATGGCAGAATATCTCATCCCATAAACACAACACAAAACACAAACACCAATGACTCTCTGAAATGTAAAGAAAGGCAGTAACTGTTACTGAGGCATCAGAGGTAGAACAGAATATTTCAGTTGGAAGGGACCTACAACAATCACTTCAGGGCTGTCCAAAAATTATAGCATATTGTTAAGGGCATTGTCCAAACACCTCTTAAATGATGACAGATATGGGCTATCTGCCACCTCCCTAGAAAGCCTGTTACAGGGTGTGACCTGTTTTCTAATTCAGGTCTGAACCTCCCCTGATGCAACTTTGAACGATTCCCACACATCCTATCACTGAATGCCAGGGGAAGGGCATCAGTACCTCCCTCTCAAATTCCCTTCTCAGGAAGTGTAGAGAACAATGAGGTTGCCCTTCAGACTCCTTTTCTCCAAACTAGAGAAACCCAAAGTTCCTAGCTACTCCTTACAGGACATTCCATATCCTATGGTGAAGGAAAGATGATGAAGATGGTGAAGGAAAAATAACAAAACAACGCTTCATAAAAACACGTGACACATAGACTTACATCTTAAGTAATATTAAGACATATGGCTTAATGTATATCTGGGTTTTTTAACCATCCCAGAACATCTAATAAAAGATACTAATTCTCTCCAAAACTGTGTCTTGCTTATATCTGTGAAGATCATCAGGAACAACATTAAAAACATTTCAGTTGTAATGAAAACATGGAAATTTCATTCAATTAATACTCTTGAATTTCATGGGAATTCAGAAGTCACAGTGCACCACAGACTATACAGAACACCTGTGAGCTCAATTCACATGGAAGAACAGAAATTATCCAGAGCTGCCAACACCCTAACAGACCTGTCCTGTTTTGCTTCTAACAGAAAAAAAGCAGATTTTGGCAAAATAGAGAAAAGTTTTGCAGATATAAATACCTCTTCTACCTTCCTACAATCACTGAAGAAAATAACACAGAATTATAATTATAATTCTATGTCTTTCACAGTGTTTACCATTCCACCATAACTTTTGCATTGCTCGGAAGGTCTCAATGACATTTCGGGAACACCTGCAAGCAAGAAAAAGCTAATTCTTCCACATACAATCATACGTTCATGACAACTTTCAATCTTTTCTTGAAAGCATCCCTGCTTGGTCATGGCAGAAGCATTCTGAATTTACCAGTGGAACAGAACATAAACCCTTCTGTACGAGGCATACATGTAACAGTGCAAAGATTGGCTAACAGTGGTGTAAGAGTGGCAGCAAAGAACGTCTAAGATTGATTAGTTTATTGCATATCCTAGAACAAGTTCATAAATATCCAAAACTTAAAACAGATAAAACACTTTTAAAAGGAATTACCTGATTAAACCATATGAAACTGTGCTTGTCCTTTACCAAAGAGCATAAAAAGAAACACCTACAATTATGAAAACTTTTTCATTACTTTACACTTCAGTATTCCTTATTCTTGACCATCAACTGTTAGTCACACTAGGAATTTATTTACTTGAATAATTGAGCATCTCTTCTTTATAAATTGGAAAATTATTCTTAACCAGTCTTTGAAAATTTTACAGATCATGACATAGTTATTCCTGATGAAAAAAATTAACATCTGACTGAAAAATTTGGTTGACATCACATTTAATTCTTAAAGAATTTCAAGAATGTTCAGAAAAGAGCTTTTGTGGTCATAGATTTAAAACAAAAATTAAAAAAAAAATAAAGAAAAAAAAACCACCCACCAGCATACATTCCGTAAAATAAAAGGATTGATATGAAAATAAAAGGATAATCAGACCCTATGGCCAATCTCAGAATACAAGTTGTTCTAATGTATCAGGCAGTTGGCTGACCAAAACAGTTAATGTGTGTTGGTAGCTGACATCAAGTCTTGATTCCAAAAGAGGGTAGAAAAATTAATACATATAGCAAATTCTAGAACACTGAGAAAAATATCTTCATAATCAAGTAAGTTGTTAAGCAGCAACTTCCATACGGAATGCTGTTTAAAATGTGAACAACGAACACTTGGTGTCCATTTTCAGTATACGTAAGTACCCCTTCTCCCAAGTACCTCTTTTAAAAGAGGAGGACTGTTGTGGTTTTATTCCCTTCATCACACAGGCCCTCCAAAAGACCTTCCATAGGCCATATGCAAAAGCCTACACTAATATATAGTAATGAATAGTAGTCAGAATATCAGCAAAAGCCTTTAAATTACCTTGAAAAAAAATTTACATTCACATATAGTAAAATAGTGTATGAATGTAAGGGTGGGTCACTCCTCTTTGTCTTCTACTTTTTTGTCTCAAATACGCTCTTAAACCCTTTCTACATTGACTTATCTTTTTAAGCAAATACTAATGCGGAAAAAAGATATATGACCCAAATGCTGGAAAACTATTTAAAAGTTCTGGAGTCATCAGGGCCTTTTTTCAGTTAAAAAAACCAAAGAAAAACAACCAAACAACCCCCATCAACAACAACAACAAAAATATCAAAACCTAAATATCACCTTGAGCATAGTTTAGGGGAGTGGGGGTTGGGGGGTGGTGGGGGTGGTGGTGGGCAGGGGCAGGAATCAGTCTCTACCAATTGTCACAGCAAGTTGGACATATTTGACTCATGTAACTCCTAGCCACAGATTTGAGCATCTTGGTGGAGAAACAACGGAACAGACTTACAGGAAAAAAGCCAGAGGTCCAGAGCAGAAGCCTGGACTCTCATCTTCCATTGGAAAAATGACAGTGTAAAGTCAAAGTCCTTGGTGTCGGTGTGCCATCACTGGTGTTAATAAAGAAGGAAATAACAGTACTAAACAATTGACACAACAGATGCTAGAAAGATGTTTCAAATCAAACTTTACACAGTCTGTAGAAAAATGTATGAAGGAAGTAGATAGCAGAATTTAGAAGCTGATATAAAAGTGAATAATGTTGTGTAAGCAATGAGGAATTGGTTCAGCCAGGCAAAAATTCTGCTGATATGAGTTAGAGAAAATGAGTACATTATATTTATATCTAGCTTATATAACTGCAGAAGATGCCACAGATTTAAACACATAGATTAACCGCACCTTGTTTCCTTAAATTCTGTTTGCTAAGGACTATTAACTAGTGCACTGTGCCTAGCTTTCTAATGGATGAAATTACTCATATGACTAGTTTATTTCATGGTTTATTGTTTACAAATGTTAACATTACAAAACTTAACAAAACTTTATTAGAGTATGGATTTTGCTTGTGAAATGCTGTGCTTGCTCAAGGTACTCTGTAAACAGATCATAATGATCCATGACATATACTAAATTATTGTACCTTTAATTTACTACAGAGGACTGTTTATCACTTTCATCACTCTGAGACAATGAAACTATAATAGCTTTATCATAACTTAGTGCCTAATAACACAACAAGTGTTTTATATGATTGTAGCAAAAATCTTAAGCAGACTTTTTTTCTGTTCCCCCCCTCTATGAAGCAGTTTCACAAAGTTTCATATCTTGGTTTTTACTGTCTTCATTGTAAATATATTTTCCTGTAAAAAGATTCTTCAGAGAAAAAGAGAATAAGCAGCATTTGACCATACTTTTATTTATGTTTCTTGGAGTGTTTGTTGTTGTTGGGTTTTTTTTTCAAAAATCAATTAATCCGAATATATTCACAATTAAACATCCATTTTTGTTTTATGACCCTCTTATTGGCAAAATTCTATTGCATAGCACTCCATTCTTAAAAAAGGAGCTATGATGCAATAGAGACGGTCAGACCGAGCAGGCAGATAGAAGGAGGGTGAATTTTCTCTATAGCATCTTTGAGATACTTATTTTTTCTAAAACAGAAAATTACACAAAAATCTGCCCCCACCTCAGAATAAATATGAATTAAAACTGATCAAAAACCTTACTGGAATAGTTTTCTGTCAAATAATACTGTCAAAACAGATCTCTTTTACATTAATATATTGAGTATAATTACCTTTTTTCCTTAAGTATGATGATCCTAAACATGTATTTTTTTTTATTTGATTAACATTGTTTTACTAAATATAACAAAAAATATTTTCCCTAATATTAAATTAATAGTGTATGAAAATATACAAATGCATCAGTTAATAAGTGATGGAAGATTTCATATATCCTAAGTCTATAACAGCATTTCTGTCCGTTACATTTTGGATCAGAAACATGCTGATGCGAAATTCATATTCAGTTCAGTCTCTCATGGGTTTTTATAGCCTTGTCATTATTTGAACATTCTTGATTCTATAGCAAAACAATTCTAAACAAAGACCTTGTTCCACAAAAGGCCAGGAACAATTCTGAAATTTCAAAATTGCTTTGGATAGAATAGAGGATGAGACAATTCACAAACAACAAAAACAAAAAATAGAACAGAAAACTGCACCAACTGGATAAATTAAGAGGATCATTTTGATAAAGTAGGAAGACAACCTCAAAATTGTCCTTTGAAAAATGACTGCTAAAAATATACCTTAAAACAATCAATAAAAAATCAAAGTATTAAGAAGACTCACATAAATGTGTAATTCTATTTCCATTTTAATATCACAATTGTATTTAAATGTGAATAAACTCACATTAAGTAAATTTCATAGCCACAGATGTCATATAAACTACTCTGAAAAGGAACCCATGAAAACCTACAGATAAACACTGTCTAATCTTTACCATCAGAGGACAGCTCAGGTTACTACCTACTGATGATTGTAAACAGAGCTATTTATCATTTTTTCAAATATTTCATTCAATACACAGCACAAAGTCAGAGTTTCTGCGTAGGACATAGGACCTAATCTATAGGTTTGAACATAGTGTGCTTTCTAAACTATGGCAGTAAAGCAAAAAATCAGTACGAGTATTTCAGTTCTTTGAAAAGATAAAATCAAAGCAATGGAAAAAAAAATGCTTAGTCCCAGAGATCAAATAATTTTCTTTTACTTCGAAATGATAGGATAGTTGGATTTGGATTTTGTTTTCCATACAAGTAAACAACTATAAGCATTTTTTTCCAGAAATGATTCCATATAGTTTTAGTACAATAAATAACAATGGCTGTTACACTGTTCTCAAGGGCAAATGGTGTACAAACTTTGGGACTTTTTTTTTCTGGAATGATTATTAGCTTTTTATCAGCTATGGTGTATTAGAATTACCCTGATGAAGGTTCTTTCAGCCTCACCTCCACCAGGAAAAAGAAATGAATCACAAAAGTTTTGACACTAGGGTTTTATCTATTTTTATTTTTTTTTAAACAATTCTTTATTGCAGCATTTGAACTGTCCCTATACACTTTCAGAGATTTCAAAAGTTTCAGAAAGACACTGGTCTCCAGAGATGCTTCAATCAATCCTATGGATTTCGTTATGATCATTTAACTGTAAAGGACAAAGACATCCTTTAATATGCATGACACTTGCATCTTTGATGAAATCTTATTTTTACCATTCATTTTTCTTCTAAAGGGCTAACACTTCACTGCGAAGAATTAAATTGATTCTGTTAATAAACAAATGTTTCTTGCTGCATCCAGGGAGATGATGCCAAAGTCTATCCTGACTTGACTGGTGGAGCTAAATTAATGTTCATTATACATAATTCCTGACAGATAATTTCATTGTTTTTATGTGACCATTTCATGGACACTGTATTTGGAATTTTTACACTTGCATATGAATGCCCTGCACCATTTAATCAGGGAATAGAGTGTCATGCAATTTGCATGACTAATCAAAACAGTATGAATATTCATTACTAGTTCACGTACTTTTTAATAGTTTGAGTTTTATGCAGTTGATGTTTGATCTTCTCATATATAATCCAACAGGCAAGCAAGTTGATCACATGTGATCCAAAGGTAAGTGAATAGCACATTTTGAATTAATAATTTTAAAGTAAATCCATAAAGCCTATGTGAACATTAACAATATGTTGTGGACCACAAAGACCTTGCACGATATTAAATGTATTATGAGGTAAATTTGTATGACATGATTGTTATGTCTTGTCCTATTAATTCCAAAGTATTTCAGTTTTGCTATGAGCACCTGGATACAATGAAGGCAAGACACTGCGTGATTTATCAGCCAGTATACATAGTTCTTTGCTCACAGATATGCAAAATGAAGTTTACAGCAGGTTTTGGGTTCTCTAGTTATGTATGCCTCTTCAAAGCAAATAAACAAACAAAAAAAACCCAACCACACTTTGTCTAGGTCATGCAGGATGACAAAATTGGGAAATGCTCTATCTGCCTGCTCAAGAGTCTGCTTTTTGGTTTTTGGTTTGTTTGTTGTTCATTTTTTTTACCTGGCCACAACTGTCACTATGGGCCTAACCAGCAAAACTAGAAGTCCTTGATTTTATTTTCTCATTTTGATGGTTTACCAAACTTCACTCCACTGTCTTTGCTTCCATTAAGCTCACCCTTCCTATTCTGGTATATTGTAAAGTATTAACTACTGACTAATAAAGACTTCAGCCTGCACAGCACATGCGTATGGAGTGTGATGATTTATGTTTCTGTAGATTGGCTCTAATTTTTTGACAAATATTTCTACAATAGCACTCACGTTCAAATTCAACTAGAGTCTCAAGATAAAAATATTCACAATTAATGTAATTATTTGCTCCTATTAATGAATACTAATAAAAAAAAACCCAAACAAAGCAGAAGGAATAGCAATAGTATGTGGATATTGGCAATTTGAATATCAGCTTGACTATGAATTTTAGCAGATTTTAAATGCAAAATAATAAACGTAAATTGCAATATGCAGAAACTACTAATATATGTGCCTGAGAACATGAAACAGAGATGAAGTCTACAATCATATACAATATCCATTCAAATACCTTAAATTTACATGCTCACACAGGTGTTCAACTAGATAAAAACTTTACATAAACTGCACATAACCATACAAAATAATCAGTAATTTTTATCTCTCATAACTTGAAAACACCTTGAAACTGAAAAATTGGCTGGTTTTCTCTCGTATTAACCAAGCTATTTTTAAAATCTTGGTGCCAAAAGAAAATAAGAAAATCTTTCATCTTAACTGGTGTCAAAGAAATCTCCAAAATCTCTGTTTTATAAATTAAAATAAATTGATATATTGTACTGAAGTCAGTTTTGTAGAATAATTAAATTTATTTAACATAATTTAACTTATTTGCATAAACGGTGCTGTTAAGCAACTTCAGCATGCACAAGGGACACTCTGTTATTTCATGAAAAAACTCAGTGTGCTCAGTACACAGGGCTAAGGCTTATAATGTTAATACTGTTATCATGCCCCAGACTGTGATATAGCTGAGACTAATTCAACTGAGAGTAGCTATACAAATTGTACCAGGTCCTAGGTGTAATATAACTGTGATGTGCTAGTGCAGTTTAGAGAATGAGTATGAAAATGGAGGCACTTATTCCATTCTCCAAATTCTCCCTTTATTTTTAAAATGTGTGAGAAATATTCTACCTTCTTTCCTAGAATTAAGTTTTTAATTTTGTCTTAGAATGGACTTTCCATTTATTTCACCCCACCTACATGCTCAGAAGAACCAGCACTAAGTCACTGGCATCGTTCTGTCATCTTCAAGGCTAAATGGTAGAGCAAGTGCTGTTTAAAAAATAAAGCACACTCCCAATTCCCTGACCCAAAAAGCACATAATTCTTTGGCTAAAAAATATGATTTTTTGAATGTGCTGCTTTGAACAACTGACTATATTTTAAACACTAGAAGCTTTCAGCTTACCAATTGCATCAGTGGAAATACAGATAATTAACATTAGTTTATTCCAGTTCAGCTGATTCTTGTTCAGTAGCAAAGTATTTATTTGCTAACAGAATTTTTCACAGTCATGCAGGAATTTATTCAATTGCTCTTGGAATAAATAATTTCTTATAAATCTGCATACTGTATTTTTCTTTCCTTCCAACATTTTAAAAATAAGTTGTTCAACTGAAAGAAGGAAGAACCGGTTACATTACTACATCTGCTTATTCTCACTCAGGATCCTGTGGCATGTTTTACCCATTCAGTTTCTTACTTGTCTTTGTATACCTATATAAATTTATCTTTCAAGACAGCTTTAGTTTACACTTTTCAACCCTAACTTACGTTATAATAATATTAACTTTAGATATCTCGGAGATATTAGATGTTGGCTAGAAATTTTCTTTACACTTAAATTTGTGTTCATAGGATTAGAACTTGGTGAATAAACAGACTATCAGTCATTATTATGGACTATCAATCTGTTTCAAAACCAAATGACTGACTCATGAAAAAATATGGGTCTGTTCTGGGAAAAGATTTGCAATGAGGCTCTTGTAGGTCTAGGCCATATCTATCAACAGCATTGAAATCATGATGTCATTTCTAATAATCTTAATGTTGGTAAATTATTGAATTAGGTTTATTAGATTAAAAAAAAAAAAAAACAAACCAAAAAACACAACCTTTTGAAATTGTTACTGCAATGGGGGTATAAACAACAAAAACATAGTTCATTAGTGTAAGAACAGATGGAAGATTATTATGGCAAGTAGGCTTGCAGAAATTTGCTTGAGATAAATTCACCAACAGAGCATAAAAAAAATAAAATTATTTTAATCGTGACAAAAACTGCCAGATGAATGTAGCAGAAAAAAAATATAATTGTCTTTATCTAATTAGTGTGTAGTGTCTTAGAACTACACTACTACTTAGAAAAAAAAAATATAAATTGTGAGGAACAAATTGTATTTCACATTTCAACCACCCAGAGTATCCAATGTATCCCTATTGACTGGGACCATCCTGGTGTTCCCCTACCAAGAGGGAGTCCAGATTTAAAGTTCTTTTTCTCCCACTGCTTGTTAATATTTTCTTCTGTGTTAGCTAATGGACAGATATGATGCCTATAGTACTGAGGAAGAGTGGTTTAGAGAGAGAAAGAATTTTCCAAATTAATCAAATAACGATCCTGTTTTGTGAACACTTCATAGTATCACCCATTAAAAATTAAAACTCCGTCATCGCATATTGCAGCTTTTCTGTTTCTTAGTTAACATTGTGGATGGCCATCATCCAATGTGTCTATTCCAAGAACCTAAAATATCTGTTGTTTCAGGAGGTGACAGAGAACCAAAGTTTTTCTTGGGATTTTGGGTAGCTTATATGAACGATCTAGCAGTATGTTTCATCTTCCCAGCATTTTATCCCTACCACACAAACAAATTAAAAATAAAATAAAAAATGCCAATTGCACAATGTCACATACATTTATATTGTTCAAACAGTTAACATTAGCTGTACAAGATAAGACAACTCCAGCAAGGGAAAAATACTGAGACATGTACTGAATGCATCTATAACAGACAACAACAACAAAAAAAACCCCAAGAAAAACCAGTAGATGGTTAATGAATGAGGAAGTGTTATATTCTACTGTTCCTTCTATTTATTCTTTCTAAGTTTTGTTTAAGCCTGTAACTCTTGCAATTACATAATCACACAGGTCTACTACATCCATTCTAACTCAGTCTAGAGGTACCATATAACATGAGAAAGTATAGAAAAATGAATTGCAAATTATCAAAATGGTATTGAATACAAAGGAAAGAGGCAGCGTTCATGTATGAATGTCAGATAAGTCTCAATGATATATTCATCCCGTGTCCACATAAACAAAAAAGCTTACTGAACTCAGGATATGGAAACCTTGCATCTCTCACTTAATTTCATTCAAGAAGTTTGAAATAACTAATTCTTTTTTTCTCTATGTTTATTTAATATTAGTCCAGATACTTGGACGATTTGAAAACAAGAAAGCGTACTCTACGTTTCATCTCTTCCACTTAATGTCCTCCGTGCCTGCTCTTTGAAATTCAGTTGCTTCCTGCATAAGCATATAGTCAAACTTTCTAGCATCTTCCTTAATCTGCCTGAAAGATCCATTTATTCAGTGCAGTTTAGAAAAGATGTGGCTATGTACAAATAATAAGTTAATACTGTAGTGTAACTCATTAATGATTAATAAAAATAAGTCTCAAATGTAGATTGATATGAAAGGTTTACAAAGATGAATTAAGCAGCTGGCAGGACTGTAAGACGTTGTTTAACTTAGATATGATCAGAAGTCTGTACAAATCTTACTTTATAAATTAAAAGAAAGTTCGAGCTATTTTCTTTTAATGCTCCTTTCTGCTTGTATATTTTTTTTTCTTTTTCGTATTACAGAACTGCTTCAAAAGATTTACTTCAACTTTGGAGTTAATTCTCAACCTATACAAGTGGAAAACTTCCCATTTAAGTGATTAACCTGTTAGTCTGGAGCTGTGACTTGTTGCTAATCTATGTCTATTCAGATACATTTCTGGATGATGCCAGTTCCCCATTGCTTTATACTAAATTATTTAGCAATTGATTTTTTTTCAGGAATTAATATAAAGTCAACACAAAACAATATAAAAGAAGATTTTCCCTTAGTAGTTGGAAATCAGCAGCGGTAGTAACCCTTTACCTATGGAGTGATATGTAACTAAGATATCCTTTTTACCAGTGAAGGGACTGCTTGGTTATTTCATGCAATGGTAAGAAAAATCTGATGTATGAAAGCTAAATCATATTACTTTTAAGTAATTTCTGTTTTGCAGACAAAAAGTCCATATTAAGTTTGACTTAATACGTTTATTCAGTGGTCATGCACAGGGTAGCCAAAATGTCCGATACGGTATCTTTCACACATAGAGTCATTGTCTACACAAAAACTTGTATGAATGAATTATTCTGTTCTAAAATTTGGTTATTTTTTAAGCCTTTCTGGTTTCCCATGTAAGAATATGATATATTTGCTATGATCTGTTTATATTTTTCATCCTCTGCAAATCTATGTATCAATAGTGTTCCCCTTTCACTGTTAGAAAAAACATAGAAATGTAAATGTCAAACATTTGATAGATCTCATAGAGGAAGCAAGATAGAAGACCAGCATTTCCTACAGTGCATCATCTTCATTTCCTAAGGTAACATACAAAGATAGTCATTATGACAACATTGACTATATTATGATCTGAGAAATACTAACACAAAATGCAGCGATACACAGAAAACCTTTTCTTTTCATTAATGTATCAAATGAATGAACCCTTGTGAAAAACAAAGAATTTATGTCTATAAAGCATGAATCAGTGTTAAAGACGCTTTTTGAAGGATGTTGAAATAGCATAAACGTAAAAGGGAGACTATGGGCTATTAGAGTAAATAATGTAAAATACCTAGTTATTAATGGGCAGATAGCACTGTTATTGAGTACTAGTTAAACACAGTCTTCCTAAGAATGATTTTGTGATCACTAGATATCAATGTATCTCTACCAGTAGATCTAAAAAGCTGTGTTTATTTCAGATATGTCTAACCTTTACACACAGGCATGATAATTTTAATAAGAACACTGTAAACTTAGGCCAGGGATATTTTAGACCCAATTTGAAATTCTAATAATATGGCAAGACGGCAAATTATGCTACAGAAATGTATAGATTTTAGACCTTTCAGCAGCCTTAAGGACCCTAACTAAATTAGTTATATTTCTTCCACTTAAAAGGATTAAATCACCAGGGAGTACAACCAAACAATAAAGCTCATAGACATTAGTTACCTTAACCTGAAAGTAAGATTAATATTATGATGTACTGTATCTGTCATAGGAAAATAGCTGTTTCTATACCTCTTACAGAAACACGAAACAATATTTTAGGATGCTTAACAGCTGTTTCACATGAGCTGTGCACTTCACAAGTAAATAGATACCATCTTTTTCAAAATTAGGTAGCATGCTAGAATAGCTGGCAGCTTGTTAGGATTACAGGTTGGTATCTTAAATATGCAATGTCATGCAAATAAGTTCATTAACTATGGTTGGTATATTATAGCCACTGATAAAATCAACTTCTTTGCAAAAAAAAAAAAAAAAACCAAACCACCCAACCAATCCAAACAAAACAACACACTTCTGTAAAGTCAACAGATTCCAAGTTCACCTTCTCAAGGACATCCAATAAGCTCTGAAGCAATCTAAAGCATTCCACCCTACAGATTTCACAAGGCTCTTCATTCCCTGCTTTTTGAAGATTAAAAACCTTTCTGCCTTGAGCAGCACAGGGAACACTGACAATGCATAAAATAGATTGAATTAAAAAACAGCCGTTTTCAGTGTCCATGTGGATCTTCTGAAGAAAATTTCATCTCATGGACTGTTTTTCTCATAAATTAATTGTCAGAAATACTCAATGTGTTTTAACACTATGAGCTAGTTTTGCCCTTAACATTTCTCTGATATGAAGGTCATACTGGATTCTGGTTCTCCCTTTACTAGCAAAGATTCAATGCATTCTATCCTTAGGAATTATCATCAACATATTGAATACTCAGCAACAGGACTTGCAGAGAAACATGGTGTAACAATTAATCAGCCAGGTATCACAATCTAATTTTCCTTTGACTACTTCATCTGGTTTATCAGGTATCTTTAACACATAAAGGCCTTCACACCAAAGAAACTAGCCGTATCTATAACTGTAGCTATGTATAGCTGTAGTTATGGACTGTTTGGTGGGTAAGGAATTGACTGGATGGTTGCATCCAAAGAGTAGTGTCAATGGCTCAATGTTCAGATGGACATCCGTAATGAGTGGTGTCCCTCAGAGGTCTGTATTTGGACCAGTATTGTTTAATATCTTCATCAGTGACATTGCCAGTGGGATTGAGTGCATCTTCAGCAAATTCAAAGACAACACCAAGCTAAGTGGTGCAGCTGACATGCCTGAAGGATGGTCTGCCAGAGAGACCTGGACAAGTTGAGAAGTGGTCCCATATGAACTTCATAAGGTTCTAGAAGGCCAAGTGCAAGATTCTGCACCTGGGTCAGGGCCACCCCTGGTATCAATACAGGCTGAGAGATGAAAGGATTACAAGCAGGTCTGAGGAGAAGGACCTGGGGGTACTGGTGGATGAAAAGCTGGACATGAGGCAGCAATGTGTGGTCACAGCCCAGAAAGCCAGCCATATCCTAGGTGGCATCAAAATAAATGTGTCCTCAAGGGAGATGACTGTGCCCCTCTACACCACTTTTGTGAGACCACACCTGTACTGCCTTCAGCTCTGGGACCTCCAAGATAAGAAGGCCATGGACCTGTTGAAGCAGGTCCAGAGGAGGGGCACAGAAATTATCTGAGAGGTGGAACACCTCTCCTATGGGAAAGGCTGAGAGAGTTGCAGTTGTTTCACCTGGAGAAGGCTCCAGGGAGACCTTACTGTAGTCTTTCACTACTTCAAGGGAGTTCATTAAGAAAGATGGGGACATACCTTTTAGCAGGGCCGGTGGCGATAAGACAGGAAGTAATAGTTTTAAATTAAAAGAGAGTAAATTAGGCTAGATATAACGAAGAAAATTTTTACTATGAGGGTTGTGAAAGACTGGAACAGGCTTCCCAGAGAGGTGATAGATGCCCCATCCCTGGAAATGCTCAAGGTCTGTTTGGACAGGGCTCTGAGCAACCTGGTCTAGTGAAAGATGTCCCTGCTCGTTGCAGGGGTATAGGACTAGACAACCTTTAAAGGTGTCTTCCAGCTCAGACTATTCTATGATTCTATGATAATGCAATGTCCTTTTGAAGTTCTGCAGTTGCATCTCAACTTGTACTCATTTTTTTGGACTCTGTATTAAGCTGTGCTCTATTCCTGAAGTAAGTGGGAATTTATAAAGTTTCCAGGACTTGTGGGAAGAAAGGGAATAACTCAAAGGCCACACCAATATTTCTTTCCATTTTTTTGTCAAATATTCTGCTTGATAAAAATCAACCTCTTCTCCTTCTCCATTGCATAGAAGGAACACTTCACAAAATGCCCATGGGCAAGCCAGAAGAGCAAATAATAGGATAGTACAGAACACAACATAAACCAGTCCAAAAAGGATTGAAGAAAGACAAAGTTAGCTCTTTTTTTTTTGTTTTTAAAGAGAACATAGGAATTTAAGGCATGAAAGGCTGATCTGGATATCCAGATACTAAATCCAATTATTAACAAGCAGAATTATTATTACTAGTTCAATATTCATAATAATTCTGTAATGAGATGTAAAAAAATTAATAACATCAGATTTATCACTGTCTTGATAGGCTATCTGGCCCATTGCATAACTAAAAATAAATAAATAAGTCTGTGATTCAGATTATACCGTTTGACTTTAGCAAGGCTTTATGATTGTTCTGTATGGCAAATATTTTAATAACAGATACATTAATTCCCCATGAAAGAAAGTTAAAAACAAGCTAAAAAGCAAAACCCTTAAGTCTGTTAAATTCTGTATTTCTAACCTTAGTTAAAAAAAAGTGGAAAGCACCAAGCTCAGAGGTTTGAGTACAGGCTTCAAATTCATATGACTTTAACTTACTAGGGGAAAGGTTGCAATCCCACTAAAATGAGTGTAAAGACAAGAATGCAAAGTACTACATTTAGCAAGAAGAAATCATAACCAAAATGGAAAATCAACAATTACATAGCAGATCTACCAAAACTCTTTGTTACACTGGATCACAGCCTGAGTGCCTCACTCTTCCAAAATGTCAAATGACTTTCAGACTGTGTCCTCTAGCAAGTCTCCTCTACGTGGAAAACTGACAGTAGCTATTCTATCAGTCACTCTGTATTGGGGAAAAAAAAAAAAAAACAAACAACAAAAAACCACGAGATTTTTCTATACCATTTCTTAAGACAGAGTTTTTAAGTAAAAACAGAGTAGGACTGAATGATCGGGGATATGGAATACCCCCTATACCTCTTAGTATAGCCTGAAGGAAATTATTTTTGTATAATCTAGAAAAGAATAGACCAGGAAATGCTAGACACTTTGTTGTCCTTCACACACACCAAGCTGTTAATACTGTTCTATTTCTGCAAGACTAAATAAGAGGAAATTGGCTTATACTTTCAACAGAATTATTAATTTGCATTAGAACGATGAAGTTTATTTCCTAAATACAATGAAACATCTGAGTAGACTTAAAAACATTCTCAAAAATCAGATAAGCAATACATCACTGAACTGGAATCCTATCACAATTACATAACTACCTTGCAGAAGCATGGATTCAAGGAGATTCTGTCTCAAAGGAAATAACTTTTACGGTCATGACAAAGCATTTGTATGTTCTTTTCATTTATCCACCAGTAAGCCAGTACGTTCTAGGAAAAAACCTGGGTTTTTTTCCCCATAGTTTTCCAGGGGTTAGAAGGTAACGCCAAACTTTGTTGTGGGATTATGCTTAGGATTACATAATTTACATACAAATTTCTAAATGAATAAACTAATTTAATGAACTTCTGATTTATAAGAAGAAAGACATGTACTCTATCTAGTTATCTGAGAAGTTAGTGTACAAGATATGAAAAACCCAGTAATTCCATCCACTATGGAAAAATTTCTCTGAAGTATTTTCCCTGCCCATAATTGCAGTAAGAGGTACTAGAATTCCATTTACGAAGACACTAAGCCAAAATCAGTCACTGAAATATCATAGGCTTGCTGTTTCTAAGAAAAGGCAAGTATCTCTTCTCAGGTGCCAAGATTCTGAAAATAGAAGTTAATTCTGAATAATGATGAACATTAGCATTCTCAATTATATTTCAGAAGTGAGAAACTCAAGAAACCCATTCTATCCAAAACAGCTTAGAGACATTGAAAGATACTACTTCAGCCTGAAAGCATTTATTTGCAATTACATTCTGTGCCAGCCCTGAGACAGAACAGGAAAAAAAAAGTACGCAGGTATTATACATGTAAACATAGTAATAAGCATGAATATTCTCTCCAGTTGTGGAAGTCATAAAGTCTAAGTTAGTAGACTATATCTATAGGATACCCTAATTTTATGGCATAGTATGTAATATTGCAATATCTTATGTTACAACATAATATCCATTTATTTGGTTAAGTGAAAATTAAACTTCTAATACATTGCTAGGTGGAGGAATACAAAATTCCAATTTATGAACTAATACCTTCTCCTTACAATTGCAGCCTTAACCAGTAAAAATGCTACACATAAATTAATCATTAACAGACTTTGCAAAGTAATAATTTTTTTATTAACCTGCTGACAATAAAATTTCTACCTTATTGCTTATATTATTAAAGTTTCAGTAAAACTGAAATATGAACATGGTGGTTTAAATTCTCACTTTCTCATATGGACCATTAAATCACAGAGTTGTTTTAAAAACAATTATTAGAAATGGTATGAATTGTTAGTCTTGCTTTCTGTTGCTGTACCACAAAGAATATGGGCCTGATATAAGTAAATTTTAGTCAGACTACTCTTATCTTCTACAGGTACTCACTTTTCAAGATTTTTAAGCAACGCAAGCAGCACAGCCTCCAAGTTCGTTCTTGGAGGACACCAAAAAGTTCATAAAGAATCTCTCTCATGAAGAGATAGTCTGATAGTGTATACAACTCAGATTTTCACAAAGTAGCACCATGCATGTAATACATTAATGAAATTTATGTTGTTACAATGCAGAGATGATCATTGATATTCAGCCTAAACCACTGGTATTTAAAATTAGGTTAGAAGTTCCACCTAGCAGGCAAACTTTACATGAAGGAAACCACTGGCACTGGTGTGACAGAGTTAATGGAAAGTAATACAGGAAAATTCTTAAATTAAATTCCTGTCAACCTACCCCCGCAAAAAAAAAAAAAAAAAAAAAAAAAAAAAAAAAAAAAAAAAAGAAAAAAGAAAAAAAGCAACCATTTCAATTGCTGCAGTTAGATTTTTAAGACTGCTGACTAAGAAGGGTTCCTTAATCTGATCTCAGTGAATGCAGAAAAGAAAATATTTTCACTGCAGGTTCACAAAGAAACTATTTTGGGTGTATCACCTTTGAATCTCAGGAAAAGATACATAACAAAGCTGAATTAACCATACTGGGGCTGAAAAGAGAGTGAATCAAACAATTACATTGGTAAAAAACAGAATCAGAAATCTCTCTTTTCAGCTACTCTTACTTGAAATCTCATGTTGCTGAGAAAAACAAACAAACAAAACAACATTCTTTTTCCCATTCAAACCCTCTCTATTTCTGGATCAGCTTTTAGTGTAGGGATACCATTTTCCTGCATGGTGTACAAATAAGTTGGTTTTTAATGGCACTTAATGAATAGAGGTAGTGAACTCATCTGGATATTAATTTCCACAGTACTTTAAAGGTTTCATTCTTTTCAAATATTTTCAGTTACTTTCCACCACCCCTTCCCAACATATTTATAGTTTACCTGAAAAGAGAGATTCCATGGGGGAAAAAAACCCAAACAAACAAAAAAAAGTAAATGAAATGAAGAAAAAAAAATAAGCTAAAATCAATCTTTTGATCATACAAGCATTTATTATGAATACATGAATAAATAATCTATTATACAAAAATGTCCTATACAGAAATGCATTGAAGAAATTTGTTTGGTCAAGTCAAAGCAATAGGAATACTTCTATAATTAAGAAAATACTGTTTCAGTAGGTTTGCTTAATACCATTAAGTTGGCATTTATAAATCATTTCCCCATTCTTTGGCTGGCAATTGGTGCAATTTGCATCTCATGGCAACAGTGAAGTTTACATGTACCTTGCAGTGTGCTTCAGGAAAAAGAACAGGTGATCTTTTGCTATACACATTAACTATAACACATCTTTTAGTACAAAAGAGTAGATCATAAACTAAGCTGAGCACTAGCTACATAATTAATAAAGTAACTTTTCACTTCTTTGAAGGTTTACTTTTGTGAACCATAATTTTATTGCAAACACCACAAAAGAGAACCATTTCCATCAACTTGGTTTGGATCAAGCTTCTGCCAAGTAAGTTCTTTAACATTTTGGTTTTGTACAAAAACATTTTTCTGAGTATCAGAAAAATAGACTGATTTTTTAAGTAAGCATATTTTTCAACAGTGCTGTTTGCACAGTAGTCATTGATGTACTGTTTATGATCTTCTGCCTGAGGGACCACATATTTTATCTAACAGATAAAGAATTCCTTTTACTAGCTTCTTCAAAACTAGTGATAATATATGACCTTTTCAGAAAGGATAAAAAGAAAAATAAAATATATACTTTTAAAAAACCCACATTTTTTTTGTTACTGCCCGGAGTAGAAACAGCCTGCTAAAACTGGTCTACATATTGTTTATTAATTGCTGGTATGAATACACTCAAATGTAGTATTATGTTTTGGTATATAAGAAAGATATAAATAATTTTTAAGAATTAAAAGGCTCATTCAATTAATATATTTTTTAAAGTAATTTATAATCTCACTTGCACCACTCAGTCTGGTAAAGAGAAACTTTTCGAAATAGAAAAGTTTCTTCCTTTGTCTGTACCTAGCTCTTGTGAACATGAGTAGAAGCTAATTCAGCAAAATGTTGCTTGACCTAAGTCACTGTTACCTGAAGTAACTTAAGACCATGATGTAAGGTAAAAGTTCTTCGAAAGTCAGACAATTGAATTAGTGAGATTCACAAGGACCACTGTTCTTTACCAATCACCCCAGACTATAGTATATAAATAGACTTCTCTTATTCACTAATCCCTGATGTCATGTTTGATTCCTCTTCTTCAAATAAAACAATCAATCAAAAGAAACCCACCAATATAAAATAAAATGAAATAGATCCAGTTGTGCACTAAATTTGACTTAAGGGAGCTACATTTAAGCTTAAATTTTAGACTAATCGAAGTGTACACCAGTGTATATTTCTAAACCATGTAAGGAACTTCTTATACGAATGATGTAAGACATACCATGGAAATGAGAGAACTTCAATAAATTTCCATAACTGTTATTTGTTCTCTAATCAACATGAAAAAAACCCCAACACAAAAAACACCCAACTTTCTGGAAAGCTTTCTATAATCACATGACTAAAGGAAAACCAACTTACTCTTGAGGTTCTCTTTTACCTCAATTACCTTAAGAATTACTACACTTGCACCATGTTCTCTTTCTACTGCACATATTTAGGTTATTGCTATTCTCTCATCTCATCTTTTCAGGAAAAAAACAGAATACAGAACTGTACCACAGTTAATGCTATCTTTTTCACCCTTCCCAACTCAATGCCAACATGCAAACACCAATACTTCAAAACTTTCATAGTAGTAGTTGAGTCTTTGAGGCAGTAAAACTGATATTATTCATCTTGGCATAGAAAAATCCAACATGACCATTTGTGCCATTCCCTGAAAACCTGCAAAACACCAATAGCAGACAATGGAGAGGTTTTCCATAACAAATTTTCCAATTTATTTCGGTCTCAGGGTAAAATTCTGTTTAACCAGTGCAAAGCACAGATATATTTCAAACATTCTTTGTAAGAGTTTATACTTGTCAAGATCATGCCTTTACAAAAATACTTCAAACAGATCTCATTTACAGAAAAACTACTGCACTACACATACATAATTTTATGTACATTAACATTAACAAAAAAATAAAAAAGGTGGACAAAGAAGTGCAGTTACAGAAATGCAATCTTGCCTTTCTACAGATTACATTCTCTGAAATACACCTGGACACAGGTAAAACAAAAGGTTATTCTAATATTCTATAAACATGATATTCTGACATCTTAGATCAGATGAAGGACTTGTTGAGCACATGTGGGTTTATTATTTTTGTTTAAATTGTACATCACTGGTACACATTTACATTTATTTATAATTGTGCATTGTTTAAGCAACTCCAATTATACTAAGAGGACTAAAGTACAGTGTAGCTGTACATAATAATTGAAATTTAGTCTATGTTCTTAAGGTATTAAGAGAGCAGGAAAATACACTGACTGTGGTTAAAGGTTGAGTTTGGTCCTCCTATAACTAGAAGTTTCCACAGGAAATAACTCATGAGTTAACTTTGCCTATTAATGTAGCACGTTAAGTACTATATAAGGATGATCTCACAAAACTGGCCCTTCTTGCCTCATTTAATTATAGTCCTGTTATTTCAAACCCCATTCTTCAAAGTCAGAACCAAATACCATGACTATTTCTGGCAGCCATTCACTCATAAGACAAGAGAAAACAATCTGAAAACTAAAAGTAGCTGATTTTTTATAATAATTTGAATACTAATTACTATAGACATAATTTCCCACAGAATATAAGCCTGCCATCTAATTTTGCTTTTTTAGCAGTTTTCCTGTTAAATTTAAGTAGGTGTGTTTAACAGAGGAACCCATCTGAGATCTGTAATGAGAATGGAAAAGTCGACCTAATCGGATAACAATAAAATAAACATTAATTCTTCTCATAACCTTTCCTGTAGTACAGTACCGAAATACTAAAAAAATACTTTAAAAATATTTGGTGATATTTACCTTATGAGCACAGCTTTTGTATCATTGCTATTTACTTACTTGTCAGTCATGAAAGAAAAATGTATAATTATAAGTCTAGGGCACAATAATTAAATCATTTTAAAACTGTTACCAAAATAGCTTTTCACAAGTCGTCTTTTTTCAGCATTAAGAATAAATATTTTCTGGTGCTTTTACAAGCATAAATAATAATTAAAAAATCTCAGCAACAATTCTTCATTTTTTTTCAACAGGGTTTCTTTTTTACAATATTTGTGACACTTGGAGCCAACTCTTGACTCTATTTTACCAGTGAGGATACACTGAAACTTGTCTGGAGCTAAATTCACTGTATTTTAAATTGTTTAAGCTAAAACTGATAGGATCTGTTCCATAACAATAATTATCTTCTCACAAATACAACTTCTCATATATTTTAAATAAATGAACCAAATCAACACAAAATATGATTGGTATTTAACATTTTGTTACTACATCTTGACTACTAGGTGCAGCTGTTAGAAGAAGGGTGAATTTAACTGTAATGCATTGTTATAGTCCAAGACAGTGTTTCTACAGTTCTTTGGATTGTACCTTAAGAATGCTGGGTTTTGGCAAGTTTTATTTTCTCCAGTTTTAGACTCTGCTACATACCAAGAGTCAGGTAGGAATAATGAATAATAAACAATTACAAGCAATAATAACATCAGAAAAGTTACACCTCTTAAGGATGCTAAAATGAATATTTGCTAAGGATATTACATGATAGAAATAATCTTTTAAATATAACTGATCATTATTCATTTTTTCAGATGGCAGAAAGCTTTATCTCATTTTACTCTGTACTACCCTGAAGGCCTCCTTCTAATCAATCCACACTAAAAACAAAAGCAGAAAGGTCTTTTCAAAGGAAACTGAAATTAAGGCCTAATTTATGCCATTTATCAAAAGTAGAAACATCCTCAGTTTCAACGTTTATAAACACAAAGAATAATTTAATTTATCATAAAAGGAAGTAATTTGAAAATTTTACTTAAAGACCTTGGTCTGATGTTTTTGATCTGCTGTAGGTGAGTTCTTACACCTGCCCTAAAAAGTCTCTACCTGTGAACAGGACACGGATTGAGATGCATAGCTGCAACACTGTTCAATTTGTCTTTGTATCCTAGAAACTCCTGGAGACAGCACTGCACTCTGTAAAGAGCAGAAAGTAACTGCAGTGCAAGTTCACTCAAACCGACTTGTGTAGACAAGAATCTAATCTTTCTTTATGACCTAGCCAGTGACAGTGTCTGCAGAAACTGAAAAAAAAAAAAAAAAAAAAAAAAAGGAAGGCTGTACATTCAGCACAAACTGTTTTCTCTTAAATATAAATTCTGAGTCAGTGGAAGCCAATCTTCAGGTCTGTACTTAAAGGGTAAAACATTTCTTTTTGCTCCCCCATGCCTTTATTGTTTTTTTGAATAAAGTGTATTAAAAAATGACATGCATACAGTAGGTGTTTGCAACAGATTTTTGAAATAACTGTTCTTCCTCCATCTTAGTCATGTGATAAAATAGGTATCTCTTATTGTTAGAAGGTACGCATATTTCATCTGGGGAAGAGGCGTGAGGAAGGAGGCAGAGATATTTACTTTGGTTTGTAATTTCAGAGAATTCTAAAGCATACCTTTTGAACATAACAAGAAAATAGTTCTATACTGAAGATGTAAAATTTCTGAGTTTAACATAAAAACCTCATCCTTAGTGAGATTTATCAGAGTTCCATTAAACAGAGAGAATTCATACATGGCTTGTCAAAATTGTATTATTATGCCACTCCAGCAAACAGACGAATAAAGTTGAAATTTGACAAGTAAAAGGTCATTTCATTAAGAGAGAGGTCTGATAAATAGAAGTGGCCAACTGAAGCCATTTCAGTGGTTTCTGGTTCGATGCGTATTTATGTCTTCCTTTTTTTTAAAGGAATTCAGGTTAAAAAATTGTTTTCCTTACTGAACATATGTTTTTTTTCCTGAAATGAAAGCATCCATATCTGCCTGCTTCACACAACTGAAAATTTTGGTTTACTACGGTATAGAAGATTTATGACTATTATTTTCCTTCACAGCTGAAAAAAATACAGAAAATGATCAGCAATGCACCACCTTCTTATATACTCCTCCAATGGTGCAGAAATGCCCTTCCATATTTAGGGGGAAATATTGACCAGTTAGATTTATTAGTCTGTGGTAAATTTTTCATCATTAACTGATTTTAAAAGAAGCATTTATGTATCATCTGAGAAGGGATTCTGTGACTCCTTTCAGAAAAAAATGAGAGTAAAAATTCTGTTAGTACCATACACTTCCCTAAAATCATACGACAGCACACATTGAATCTAAGTCACTAATGGAAAAGAGTGTTTACAAAATTATTTTAGTCTTTCAGGGCAGATAACACATGATATTTTCTGTATATTATCTGTATTGATAATTGAAATAAATTGACACTATATATTAGATTTCAGTGTAATTAATTCCATCAGACAAAGTAGATTTGGCTCAAAATGTTAATCTCCAGAGTTCCTAAAGGGGACAGTTACAACTTTTCTGCCAAATCAATTTCTGCTGTGCTCAAACATTAACAAATTTCAAATGCCAGCATATGCTTATCAACTCTAAATTAAAACAGTTTATGCATTATTTCTGAAGAGATTTATCAAGCAATTGATTTTGACTGACTGCATTTTCTTTTCCTTTTTTTTTCCTGATTCCTTGATTATCCTTTTATTAAGTTTTCTGCACATGTGCTTTGTGCTAAAAGGGTGAACAGTAATTACAGTAAAGCTTTCTATAAACATAATTTCATAAGCTGTCAGAAAAATAATTTTGATGTGATAAACAGATTGATACAATTTCAAATAGTTTTGAAGAGACATCCTTCTTTAGGCCATCTTACATAGCATTACTAAGGGAAAAAAATGTGTGTTCTGGGAAATCAAAAGTTAGGTGTCACTGTGTATTAACTACCATAAAAAAAGAATTTGATTAACGCTATATGGAAAACCTTGAGATGTTTCACTTGACTGCCTATTTATGCAGACTAACAGGACTCTTACACATCCTTTCAATAAAACTGTATATAGTGTTTAGCATTATCAGTTTGCCTTGGAGGACATGCATAGTTCATGTCCACTAAGGTTATGGGTGCTCAGAAATATAACCAAGAATGCTTTCCTCACTCCTGAATTTTCCATCAAAAATTTTATAAATCTAACCATTTCCCATCATCTTTCTGTCCTAATGATACTTAGTTTTGAGTGAAATGGTATATTTTTTCTCAAACAGTAAGAAAGGTCATGCACTGTTCCCTCATTCATTGTCACTATCTCCTTCAACAGAGGCCATACAAGGCAGGGCAGTAACAATATCTCTTCATAAACCATTGCTGAATACTGGGTAGAGGTGTCAAGTCTTTTTTCCATGAAAATTTAATGTCATATTGTTATGGCAACAGAAATTCAGTGATAAACATATGATTTTTTGTAAAAATATGTGATTTTTAGGCATTCTGGAATTCTGGAATGCCTTCTGATGGCATTATTGTAAAAAAGAGCACTAGAAGGCCTTTCATTTAACATGCAATAATTCTGATGGCACTATGGCTTAGAGCTGACTTCCTTCTTGATCTGTTTTCATAGAAAGAGGAATTTGTTTTCATTCCTTTAAGCATTCCTTTGCAATTTTGATGGCAGATACAAGATAAACAGGTATATGATTGCATTGAAGAATATAAAATACTTCAGGTCACATGCTAAGGTCTTCTGTAAGAAAGTATGTTGTTTGTAGAGAAGGCTGTTGTTAATTCTATTACATGACCATAAAATGCTAACTTTCTCATACAGTTAAGAGCTTGTGGTATTAAAAGCCTTTGATAGTACTGGCTTCCGCAGAACAAGTTAAAATAGCCTGACAGATTTGTATCACTTAAATAGAGTGTCTTTTTTCATTTGGTCTCTTCAGTAAAAAATTACCTGTTTCAGGCTCCACAGAACAAACAGAAAGGTGGGACAATAGGTAACTGATAGAACTTGCTGTGTAAGAGTATCCAAGACTTCCCAAACAAATGTCAGCTACCTGTACATTACTTTCACCATGGTGGAAATGCACAAAGAGGATAATTTTATCACCTAGAAGACAGAGATCAAATTTATCAACTTAGTCTTTTGAAGGTATGTATCAAATCTCTTGGAAAACTCATAGTCCTTATACCACAAAAAGTTTCCTTTTAAACAATTTATGATAAAAAGTAAAAGATAGCTAGAGATGTTAAATGTTCTTATTATTGAAAAATGCTCTAATTTTACCAAATAAATAATTCCACATAATGTGGAATATTAGAAAATCACGCAACAATTTGTAAATATAAAAATTTGCAGTTGTGCTAATTAATACCAAGAAACCGTATTGTGTTACAATTTGTGAATAGATATGTAACTCACAAATTGATATGTTGGCATATAGCGCACCATGAGTAGGCTTTGCATCTCACTCTTCACCTCACGTTGCACCTCACTGTAATCTAGAACTCAAGTTTTTGCAGTAGATTGCTTTCTGTGATCCATAAGCATCACTAAAATGAGTCATATGTTTTTGAGAACTGCATAGAATCTCCCAGCTTCTTTCATGGTCCCCAACAACTCTCAGACAAGTGCTACGCAGCCCATCAGTTTCTCAATGCTGTTTTGACTCCTTCACTCTGAGTTACACCCTTCTTGCTACGGTTGCTCCTTAGCAATCCCTTCAAGAAAAACTTCAGATAAACCAGACATAATTGACATCTGCATACCCAGACATACAATTTCAGTCCCTCTTAAACTACACTTGGAGAGTGTTAGCTAAGAAAAATCACTCCCCTGGGCCCAGAACAAGGGGAGTGGCAGTCTATCTGTCTTCCCAGCACAGAAACTGACCCAGAACTTTCCTAACTGAGGAGAGAAACCTGAATGCTCCCCCAGGCCAGCCTGATAATTACACTCATTAAATAAACATCAAGTGCATTGATTAATTCAAATTCCACTTATTGGTCCCTATTAGGCCTCAAACAGAATAAATCTCAAGCATCTGATTTTGTTTCAAAACTTCTACTGCAAACTGTATTGCATACAATGAACTAGTTCTTCTTTGAAAAAGTCAAGTCTGCATTGGCAAAACAAGTTTAGCTGAAAAAACATAGATGATTATTTACCCTAAAACACCTGTTGACATGTAAAACACATATTCCATTACCTAGGATAATCCCTGTTGTCTGAGACTGTGTCTTTATTTCACATCAGAAAAAGAAAACAAACAAACAAATAGAAGACAAACAACAACAACAAAACAACCTCCAAGCCACACCACCAACAAAATATTTTATCAATTCTTTTGAAGTATCTGTGAATTACAGTGTGAGTTCTAAATACTGATGTTGACATTCATAATGTAATGAACAAATCCTTTGAAAAATCATGAACAGGAAAAAAAAAAGCTTGTGCTGAATATTTTTACTGGTGTTTCAAATACAGAATAAACCAGGGCTGAGAAAGCTTAGTATCTTTTCATGACCTAAACACACTTGGAATTGTAATATGCAATGTTGTCTACTCCATTCATATGTTAGCTATTTCTCTGTATAGGTCCAAAATTAATTATATCCTGGTACTGCAGTCAAGCTGCATAAGCTTGCATGTTCTGATAATGGCATGTATTCTCATTAACATCTGTGGAACTATGAACTAATGAAAAAAAGGCTGAACACCCCGAGCTGAGGCTGACAAAACGATCTCTTGTTCTAAATATCTAAAACCCCCAAATTCAACATCACATTTCTTAAGTAATACCCTAAGTAATATTTTTTGCAAATCAAAAAACCTGTTACTTTTAATAACAGTATTTTTTAAAAAATATTTTCAGCTAAATTCCAGTTCCTCATAATTCCACAACAAAATAAACTGTATTTGCCCTTTTCTTTTTCCATAGCTGTGATGACAGATAACAAATTGAGTGGTAGCTAATAAAATGTTGTTGTTTACACTTTTTGCAGATACATAAATGAATTTAATGATGAATATTATTTGAAAGTCAATATTCTGATACTGAGATGGAATTAAAAATTATTGAAGATAAATTTAAACAGAATTTCCTACCATTCCCTTATGAATATATGAAATAAAATAAGTAATTTAGATTGAGAAGGTAATGAGATACCATAGTCTTGCAAAAAATCAATATTCTCAGGGGGTTGAAAAATCATTCAAAAAAGTTTGACTAATTAATTTCAAATTAACTAGATCATTTAAATGATGCATAACAGTTAGAAGCACACCATTAAAAGCGGTTTAATAAGATCAACATCTTTAGTAGTTTCAGTACTCTCTGTGGCATAAAAGCTATTTTTGAAAAACCATGCATGATGAAATATCATGAACGTTTTGTTTGACTCATAAGAAAATAGTATGTATATCAAAATATGCCAAATATGGCTGACATGCTAAGAGTAGTTGTCACCAAGAAGGCTAAATTAAAAATGGAATCAAATATTCATACTTTTTACAATAATAATTACCTGAAAATTATAATAAAAATAAGAGAATTTATTTTTGTGAATGACAGAATGGTAGTGGTTTTCTTCCTGGGTAGATACAAAGTTACACTTCATGCATAGTACCTAAACCAAATGAGGGTAAGAGGGTTACACAAGCCCTGAGCGCTTACTGTGTTTTGAGCTATTACAGATCATAAAGGGTAATGTACATTATTAAAAACCCCACTACTTGACTTAGCTGTGTCCCTAATTTGTAACATAAGTATAATTTTTGAAGAGTGTGGAGATTTTGAAAGGATTGATAAAATAGCATAACTATCTTTATTTCCAATTCTATAATTAAATTTAAACCACTTAACTTGATTTATTCTGGGACCTCCAAAACACTACGAATCAGTCTAGTGAAGACAGTCATTCCACATCTCTTGGGTTTTTTTTATGTTTTAATTATGAGACATGTGACTAATACAGAAGTTCACCTTTTCTTCTTGAAAATCAATGGTCCAACTGGCTTATTTTAACTTTGCTTGATATATATTTTAGTTAACACAGCTTACCAAGTTATGGTGGATTTGAAATCAGGCAAAACAAAAATAATGTATAGCAATATCTCTAGCAAATATTCTGTGGGGGTGATGGCATAGTAAACATCTCACTCTTCACCTGTAACTTGAGGAAAACAGTAGCTTTCAAAACCTTACAGATCTGTATTAGGAAATGAAACCTGGACAGTGATACACAGTTCTCTTCTTTGGCCTTTAAATGTAAAATCGATTGAGTCATAAGATACTTCAGGATAAAATGAGACCTCTGGTGGTCATCTAGTCTGACTCCCTCCTTGCAGTAGCTTAAGCGAGACCTGGTGTCTCAGGCTTGGTCAAGTCATATAATGAGCAGTAATATTCTTGTATCTCCACCAACAATTTATATTCTACAACCTGTCTGAGTACCTGTCCCTATGTTTGTCCACTACATAGTAAAAGGTTTTTTTTTTTTCCCTATACCTAGTCAGAACTTTCTTGTGACCATTTCCCTTGGCCTTTTGCTGATATCTGTAAAAGGCTGTCGGCATCTTCTCTCTACTTTCCCCTTGTGAAGACCACAGTAAGATCTTCCCAAAACTTTCTCTTCCTCAGGAGCTAAGTTACCTCAGACTTTGTTTGTACACTTATATGCTTCAGCCCCGTGTCACCTTTGTAGCAGTTGACTGGACTCACTCAAGTACGTCCTCATGTCTTGCACTGGAGTGCAGAACTGGACACAGCAGTCCAGGTAGTCTCAACACTGAATAGAGGACAGGATCACTTCCCTGAGCCTCCTGGCTGCACCCTTGCTAAAGTAGCCCAGGAGGTGGAGGGTTAATTTGCCACAAGGGTGCAGTCCTGGCTCCTGTTTAGCTTTTCTCCACCCAGCATTTTCTCTGCCAAGATGCCTGACAGCTGGTGAGCCCCAAGTCTGTAGTGGTGTGTGGGTCAGTTAATCTACAGGTGCAGCGTTTGGTATTTCTCTGTCAAATTTCATGACAAACTTGTTTGCCCATTTCTCTTGCTTTTACACATTCCTACAAATTGTTATTCAATCCTGCCTTCCAGCATATTAACCACTCCTCCCAAATTGGTGTTGACACTGAATTAGAGGTCAACCACAAACTTGCTTCGAGTTCTCTACTTCCTGTCATTCCAGTTGTTAATGAACACATTGAACAATACTTATAATCCTCTCTGCACTCTAGATTTCACCAAGTTGACTATAAGAGACAGTGTCAAAGGTCTTACATGTAAATGAGACACTACTCTCTCCCTTTAAAGACTCAAAACAGTCATCTCATACCAGAAGACCCAGAAGGTTCAGATAGGTACAATTTGCCCTTAGTAAATGGCTACCAGCTTCTTCAAATCCATTTTGTTCCTTGACCCATTTGGAAATGTTTTCCAGGAGGATTGGCTACATAGTTTTCTTAGGACTTGATGTGAGGCTGAATGGCCTGTACCTCCATGGATCTTCCTTCGTATTTTGCTTTACCTATTAAACTGTCTTTATCTTAACCCATGAGTTTTCTCACTTTTATTCTTGTGATTCTTTCCCCCATTCCACTGTGAGGGGAGTGAGTGAGCAGCTGTGTGGTGCTTAGTCACTGGCCAGGGTTAAACCATGACATTTGGTCGTAATTCTGTAATCAGAACAAGTTTTGACTGTTCATTCTATTCAAGAAAACCCGTCTAAATAGTGATGTTCAAGTTCTCCAGTTCAGAGAGTACCTTTTCTCAGTCTAAGGCAAAATTAAGGAACAAATCTCTTTGATCAAACCTCACTCTTACATACTATTTTAACTATTAATATGATCTCATTGGATGAATTCTTAGCTTCTGTACATTACATTACAGCAGCTTTATAATATGGCAATATCATGGGGCAACACAGAAGCACATTCCTAAAAAAGTTTGTTTTGTTAGAACAAATAAAGTGTGTATAATAAAAATGCTTCCAAATACACATCTATGCATTGTTTTACTTGCATGTCAATTAACCAGTTTGGAAACTTGTTCTTCTCAACTATTTAGTTGGTATTTCTATAAGGAAAACAATCTAAAGGAAAACAAACTGCTTAATTTCGTTGGATCCTTCCCTAGGAGAACAGAAAGAAACCTAATTCCAGCATAAAGGAAATAACAGACTGAAGTTTTGCTCCCCGAAAACTATGCCTTATTGCCGTTACTTTCTTCACTACCTAGAGTTAAAGCTATAATAGTTTTTCATTATTGGATCTGAGACCTGTTGCTCATTAGCATAAGGTAACTGCAAAATCCCTTCAATTTATCTTCAGTGCTTGTATTTAGTATCTTTCCACCTCTGTGAAGTTCCTTCTTTCTTCAGTGAAGTCCCTGTGCTATCCCTGATAAGAGTTTTTCATATAGCCCTTATTGATGTTTAGACCAGATGAATGGTTGTTTTGTCTCCCTTTGTTTCCTGTTCATTCTTAACTCTTCTATTAACAGGTCATTTACTGCCTTATTTTCCTCTTACTGAAATTGTTCAACAGATGCCAGATTTTTCAGAAGCACCAGCCAGATATTTCAAAGGGGCTTCACTATCATGCTATAATACTATCACAATATAATAATCATTAGCTTATCTAGTATGCCCAAGTGGTATCATTTTTTGATAGTTTCAAATATACCAGACAACTGTAATGCCTGTGGAATAGAAATTATTTCTCTGAAGAAGGTTTTCAGTGAGTCAATCAATATTTTTCTTCATGTTCAGCACACATTCCCATTTAAAGAAGGATAGGTATTGCTGAAATTAAGCTTCTAGAAAGGTGAATCCAACAATATGAGCTAAGTAAACAAGGTTTAATAACTGCTAACATGTCATAGTTAGCTAATGTATCTCCATAAGATAAGCTTCATTTCCCATCTCATTCATAAGGCTTCATTGCAACTGTAGTTTGCTGCATTTGCTGTACAATGGAGGATAGAGATTAAATGAATACATTGGTGAAGAAACTTAAAATTTGCTGTCATACTGCTAAAAATAAGTAATAATTAAAGGGCATGAGTTTAACTAAAAATAGTTTGCAAAAGAATGATAAAATAGCTATAATAGAAAAAAAACACCTGAAACAGCAGAATATCTTTGTTTTTAATCTTTTGTTTCTGGCTAATGAAGGTTTTTCCTACATTCGGCCTAACTGATACAGTTAAAAGCAAATATACCAGAAAATCACAATCAAAAATTTAGCCTCTGCTTACTTTCTTAAATAGCTCGATGCTTCAATCTTCCTGTCTCACACAATGACATGATCCAAAATGGACTTTCCCAGTCAGAAGTAAGAGTTATATATTTCAGCCATATGCATTTGTTCATCAAATACCTTCTTGCCACCCTTACTTTGCAATAACCCACATCTGTTGACTTTCAGGACATGACGCAAAGTTTGCGTTTTAGAAAGGATGCTGAAGAAAGATAGTACCTAAGGGGTGATGGTTCATGGAAGGCGTAATTTTTTTTGTTGTTATTGTTGCACTTGCCTGACATTGCTTTAAGTTACTTTTTTTGTTGGGCTGTAATAGGATATTTTATTATTATTATTATTTAAACAGGTGTTTAAGCATATGCAAAGCAATTATCAAAAATAATCAAAATGTATCTACCACATTTTTTTATAACTTTAATACACATTCCCCAAACACAATGATTCTTCCAGACATTAGAAAACTTGCAATGCAAAACAGAGAAATATTTTGGGAATCATTAATATATTTAACTTACAATAGAAAAGACCTAAGGTATTTGTTTTGTTTTTTCAGAAAATAATCAATATCCTCTAATAAACAAAGTATCATTAAAATACTCCCCATATAGAAAGAACTATTGTTTCAAAATTATCTATGATTTCCATAAAGAAAAAAATAAACAGTCTTCATGAAGACCAACAAGGAGACATATGAAGTCTTTTACATCTGGTTGAACAACTCCAGGAACCAACATGTTCTCAGATTCACCCAGATAGAAAGTAACTTCACAGAAAAGGACTCGGGCATCCTGGTGGACACCAAATTGAACATAAGCCAGCAATGTGCCCTTGCTACAAAGAAGCCTACTGGGAGCCCAGGATGTCTCAGGCAAAGTAGTGTCAGTAAGTTGAAGGACATGATCCTTCCGCCCTACTCAGTACTGGTGAGGCCACATCTGGAGTACTGCGTCCAGTTCTGGACTCCCCAGTATGAGAGACATGAAGCTACTGAAACAAGTCCAGCAAAGGGCCACTAAGGTGATGAAGGGGCTAGAGCACCTCTCCTATGAGGAAAGACTGAGAGGACTGGGACTGCTTAGACTGGAGAACAAAAGACTCTAAGGGTTGATCATATCAATGTATATAAAGACCTGAAAGGAAGGTGTAAAGAAAACAGAACCAGGCTGTTTTCAGTGGTGCCCAGTGACAGGACAAGACACAAGGAGCACAGGCTGAAAGACAGGATGTTCCCTCTGAACATCAGAAAACACTTTGCAACAGTGAGGGTGACTGAGCATCAGCAAAGGTTGCCCAGAAATGTTGTGGAGTCTCTATCCTTGCACATACTCAAAAGCCACCGGGATATGGCCCTGTGTAATCAGCTCCAGGTGAACCTGCTTGAGCAAGGGGGTTGGACCAGAAGACCTCAGAGGTCCCTTTCAACCTCAGCTGTTCTATGATCCTGCTGTTCTATGAAAGAGACAAAAGTGCTTTCTGTTTTCCCTGTCATATGGACTTTCATATTTTCTGCACAGAGACTTTAAGATGACATCAGTGAAGATCTCAATCCATCCTTGGGAACTCTAGTCCTGTCTATTTAAATCATTAGAAAGTCACAAATGAAAGCTAGCTTCCAAATCCCATAGAGTTGCTATGGAAGAAAGAAAATTTAATTCCCCGATAATGCAAAGGTTCTTGGGCCTAGTGCTAAGAGTAAAATATGAAAAAACTCTCTGTTTATGAAGCACAGTCAGGTTTCTTGCCAGTTGGAATTTTCAAATCCATAGATGCTTACGTATTAAAGAGGGGGCAGTGGGAGGGAGAGACACAGAGAGAAAGACAAGAGACACATGGACATAGACAGAGATATAGAGACAGAGAGAAAAGGCTATTAGTATTAATAGACAACAGGAAATGACATTTGGCCTACTACTTGAATGTGGCTGCATTGTGATGAGTTATGATCAAGCTTGTGTGAAAGATAATGGATTTGCCTGGAATATTTTTTTATGCGTTTATCTCCTCAATTTCAATGAATAAACTTTTAATTTAACACTCTTTATTATTTTCAATTTTTCCCTTAGAAATTAAAACAATTTCCTATTAGAAATAATTTTAAAAATATTTAGAGATCTAAACTCATTCAACACCTCAAAATAAACTGAAACAACCCCCTAATCTCTCAATTATTTGTTGGTTGGTTTTTGGTTGTTTTTCTTTTGTTTTTGTTTTTTATTTTTTCTTTAAAAAAAAAAAGGAAAAAAGATCTAGTACTGCTTGGAGATCTGTTTTTGTAAATATCCTTGACAGTTCAATACATCATAAGCTGCCTCAAATGTTTAATCCCATTCAGAAACAAAGCATGAATTAAACACTGCACATTTCAAGTGTGTACAATGCCAATCAGTGTTACAAAAAGACAAAGACATTTCAACTTGACCTTTTTTTGCATTGTAGAAATGATGGTTCTAGCATAGCAACTTGATTAAGTTTTTCAGGCTATGCAATAGGTATGTCATTATGTAATAGTATCTTTGGAACTAACAAACAGTTATTTATACAAATATATTAGCAAATACATCCAAACCCGCTACTAAAGTATTAATATCACTGAAATCAGTAAAAAGAAAATTCTATTAGCATTTTCTTTTGGAATACTAGTAATGACTGCTCTTTTTTTGAAAAAACTTAAACAGGAATTTACACCATTCTATATTGAATATTGCCATTTTAATTCCATTACTAAAAGCTCTGTGAATGCTATATTGTCCTGGCTGAATATAATTTGCATTATTGTAATAACTTAAAGTGCTCACAAAGTATAATTTACTAGTTGTACCTTCTGCGCAGTGCTTTCACTGTTAATGCATTTAAGAAAAAAACATACTCTTTTAAAAGACCTATATTAATTCATATGGCTTCAGCTACTTCCATGCTCAATATCAAAACATAAGCAGCTAGTAAAAGAAAGAGAACAGTGGATGACAAAATAAAGCATGTATTTTTCAAAGCAGTTCTTTTAAGATTTTTTTTTGCATAGTTGCTGTCAATCACAATCTTAAAAGAATGTAATTTTTTAATTAACAGGCACAGCATCATTCATTAGAAAAATACAATGAGAACATAGCACCATGCTCCTAAAAGAAATACTACAAAAAACTAAGAATAGAAGCTATAAATGCAGCTTACATTCATTTAATCCTAATTATAACAGCACTTTCCACTCTTTGCCATTTGAATATTCAGAGCAGTTTTCATTTTCCACATATCTTCAGGACTCAATTAAATTATTCTAGGTACATTTTTTTAGAGTTTTAAAACATTTACACTCTGAATATAAAATTATACTTATTCATGGAGTTTAAGACATTTGTTAACGACATCTAAAGGAGGAAAAGGGAGATGATTAAGTTATAGGATTGTTTTTCACTCAGATTATGAGACGAAGTAGAATACAGTGCATTATCTATTTCATACAGCTTTTATTATACAATATGTGAGAAAAGCATAATAACAGTATGCTTGAAAGCTTTCAAGTCATTTACTAGCTGAAGAATTACAACTAGGAATACAAATTCACATTCAAAGAGATAGTATATAATTAGCACTTACACATTCAGAACCCTGTATAATCATTAAATAATAACTACAATATATGTCAGCAAACCTCTGCTGTACTGTAGGTCACTCAATATAATAAACAATCCCAGGATTAGGAATTTATCACATAAGTTGTATTTGCCTCCCATACCAACAGGCTTATCAATTTTCATGGAAAGTAAACCACCCACCCCCAGCAAGGTTGTGGCTAGCCCACACCTTTGGAGACCACCCAGTCCCACTCAGGTGCAGAGGAGATTCAGATACAGAAGATTGCCCAGATGGGTTTGGATAACTCCAATGACGGACACTTTTCAACCTCTCTGAGCAAGTTATTCCAGCCTTTGATCACCATTACTGTAAAAAAAAAAAAAAAGGTTGGGTTTTTTTTCATATTTAAACAGTATTTCCCATGTTTCACTTTGTGCCCATTGCCTCTAGCCCTGTTACCAGGCAACATCCCAAGAATCTGGCTCCATCTTCCTTCCTGCACCCCATCAAGTATTCAAACACATAGAAAAGATCCCCCTGAGCCTCCCATTTGGCAAGTCTCTCAGACTCTACCCATATGTCAGATACTTCAGCCCTTGATTATCTTTGTGGCCCTTCACTGTAATTGCTTCAGGATGTCTTCGTCTCTTGTCTGCTGTGGAGCCCAGCACTGGACCCAGCGCTCCAGATGTGTCTCCTCAGCGCTGAAAAGAGGAGACGGATCACCTGTTACAACCTAACACAGCCCAGGAAGCTGATGGCTATCTTTGCCACAGTCTGGGTCATAGTTAACTTGGTGTCCACCAGGACCCCCAGGGCCTTTTCTGCAAAGCTGCTTTCCAGATCATCATCCCCCAGCTTCTGCTAGTGCATGGGATTATTTTCCCCCAGGTGAAGGACTTGGCACTTCCTTTTCTTGAGCATCATTAGATTGTTGTCAGCCTATTTCTCCAGTTCATCAAGGTTACTCTGAATGGCAGTATACACATATAGTGTATCAGCCCCTTCTCTCAGTTTGGTACGTACTCCAAACTTGCTGAGGGTGCACTCTGTCGTAGTCAATAATGGTCAATAACAAAGTTGCCAAACTGCACAGGACCCACTACTGACCCCAGGGGTACATCAGTAGTGGTTGTCCTCTACCTGGACTTTGTGCTACTGATCACATCACTCTGGACCCAGCCATTCAGCCAATTTTCAACCCAAATCACTGTCCACTTCTAAAGCCACAAGATATTCACCATGGAGCCTGACAGTACTCCCAGAGTACTGAAGGAGTTAGTGGATATTATGGCAGGACCATTCTCAATCATCTGCCAAAGGTCTTGGGAGTCTGGGGAGTCTGGGGAGGTCCTGGCTTACAAAGCTAGCCACTGTTATTTTGATATGCAAGAAAGATATGAGGGAAGACCTAGGGGACTACAGACCTGGTAGTCTAAACTCAGTTCCTGGAAAATTTATACAGAAGATCATACTGGGTACTGCTGAAAGGCATCTGAAGAATAATGCAATCATCAGGCACAGTCAATGGGATTCACAAAGGGAAAGTCCCATTTAATTAATTTTATTATCCTTCTGCGATACGCTCATCCACCTAGTATATGTAGGGAAGGGGTGGATGTAGTTTTTCTAGATTTTAGTAAGGCTTTTGGTACTGCCCCTCACAGCATCCTTCTGGACAAGTTGTCCAACTATGGGATGAGTGGGTTCACAGTGTGCTGGGTGTACAGCTGGCTGAAGGACAGGGCTCAAAGGGTTGTAGTGAATAGGGCTATGTGGGGCTGGTGACTGGTCACCAGCAGTGTTCCTCAGAGCCTAATACTAGGGCCAGTTCTGTTTAATACATTTATCAACAATCTGGATGCAGGAGTTGAATGTACCATTACCAAGTTTGCCGATACCAAACTGGGAGGTGCTGTGGACTTTCTTGAGGGTCAAGATGTCTTGCAGAGGGATCTAGGTAGATTTGAAAATTAAGCTATGGCTAATGGGATGAAATTTAGTAAGTCCAAATGCTGGATTCTGCACCTAGGGCAGACTAACATCAGGCACATACGTAAATTGGAAGAGGAGTGGCTGAAAAGTAGCCCTACAGAAAGGATCTGGGGGTGCTAGTCAGCAGCAGACTCAGTGTGAGTCAGCAGTGTACCCCAGCATCCAAGAGGGCAAACCATATCCTGAGGAACATCAAACACAGTGTAACCAGCTGGTCAGAAGAGGTGATTATCCTACTGTATTCAGTGTTGGTGTAAACTCACCTTAAGTATTGTCTGAAATTCTGGCCCCCACAATTCAAGAAGAATGTGAAGGTCCTTGAATGTGTCCAGAGGAGGCCAACAAAGCTGGTGGAAGGTTGGAAGGCATGTCCTGTGAGAAGCAGCTAAGGACTTTGGGTTTTTTCTAGTTTGCAGAAAAGGAGGCTGAGGAGTGACCCCATTGCTCTCTACAGCTTCCTGCAGGGGGGAAGCGGAGAAGGAGGTGCTGGTCTCCCTGGTATACTGTGACAGGACGGGTGGGAGTGGTTCAAAGCTGCACCAAGAAACATTTAGGCTCGATATTAGGAAGCATTTATTTACCAAGAGGGCTTCCTAGAGAGGTGGTCAATGCCTCAAGCCTGTCAGTGTTCAGGAAGTATTTGGGTAATACCCTTAATAACATACCCTGAAGTGGTCAGGCAGTTGGACTAGATGATCACTGCAATTCCAATTGAAACATTCTAATTTAAATAGTCTGTTCTATTCTGTTCTGTTTAAGCTCATACCTCATCAACTTATCTATGAAGATGTGATGGGAGACAGTGTCAAAACTGTCGCTAACATTGAGATACATATCCACTGCTCTCCCTCATCCACTGAGTAAGTCATCTCATCATAGAAGGCTATCAGGATGATCAGACATGACTTACTCTTTCTAAATTAGCGATGACTACTCAGTGCATTTGGAAATTGTTTCCAGGAGGATTTACTCCACAACCTCCCCAGGGATTGGGGTGAGGCTGATTGGTCTGAAGTTCCCTATATCCTTCTTCCTTCCTTTCTTGCCAATAGCAGAAGCATTTCCTTTTTTCCAGTCCTCAGGAACCTCCCATAATCATCAAGGTGTTTCAAAGATAACTGGGTGGCTTTGCAGTATCATTACCCAGCTCCCTCAACACTCATGGGTATATCCTGTCAGGTCTCAGTGACATGTGTATGTCCAATTTAAATAAAAGTTCTCTAACCTGCTCCTCCTTCATCAAGGGTCAATCTTCCTTGTTTCAGATGTTCCCATTGCTCTCAAGCACCTGTGACAGCTGAAAACAGGTCTTACCAGTGAAGACAGAGCTGACAAGAGTGAAGGCATCCAGTACCTCGGCCTTTTCTAGGACCTTTGACCCCCAGGTCCCACCCTTATTCTTCCTTTTGCTGCTGCTGAGCCTGTAGATACACCTGCATATTCCTATGTTATCGACCGGAAAATTGAGACCTTTTAATAAGACATACTCAAGGTCACAGAGAAAATTAAAACTTGTGAGTTCTAGTGATTCTAACAGCTGTTCTTGGGGTTCATTAATCAAGACAGCTGTTCATCTGAATAAAATCTTAAATTAATGTGTAAAATCAATGTAAAAAAAAAATAGGTCATAAAGAAAGAAGTGGGTTTTTGTGCTTAAAAACTGCATAGCCTGTTCAAATGGAATGACAACCATCAAAGAGAACAAAATAAATCTGAATGAAATCTTTTCTGCAACTCAAAAAAAGGTTTGTACCCCTATCTTTTCACCCTTAAAGCAGACTTAACTAGATTTACAGACTGAAGTGAAAACAGATACTGTCTTCAAATTGGTTTATTTTTCCATGCACTTTTGTCCTTTTAGACTTGCTTAGACTGGAAATCAAAATGTTGAATGTTGTAAGAGTTTTTTAGGCAGTACATTTTGTGTGCTATATCTATTTGCCAAAATAGAAACCAGCCACTGTGGGTGGTGATCTTTTACTGTAGAAAGGAAAAAGGTCACCTAAGAGTTTATTCTCTAAGGTGTTATGTGGCTCAGCACATGCTCTAAAGCTATGTTGGATAAGTGACACTTTGCTCACCACCTTGCAGAGCTGATCCTTAGCAAGGCAACAATAGCAATTTACTGGTGCCATCATTTAGCACAAGACTATTTTTGAGAATTAAAACTTTGTAGCTGTACAAGTTCATTCAAGTACAGGAATTCACTGCAAAGCCCTTTGAGTGCTTGATTTTCATGTTCAGAATATGCTTGAGGATATTCACAGCCCAATGGAGAACACACTCCAGAAGCCCCAGTTATAACTGTTACATCTTCACTTACAGGGGACTATCTGGGTCATTTGTGTCAAAAAGCTTGCCTTAGATCTGAATTTTGCTTTTCCAGAAACATCACGTTTTGTCCATTAAAAGTCTCGTGATTATATTCCATTTAAGCAGTTTTGCTGTGTATTTTTTTCTGAAACACTGTTATGTATTTATCTATTTATATAGACTTTTAGTACTTGTGGCCAAAGGATGCCCATATCACAGACTAAAATATAACTTAATAGCAGCATGTTCACAGCTAAACAACTAGATTTCAAATACAACATTTCATATAGCATATGACAATATTTCATACTTTCTCATCTGTATCTTTTTTTATGGATAAAAAATACAAAGTAGCTCTAAAACTAATTAAATATTGTAATAGTTGATTATCTCTAATTAATAATAAAAAGGAATGAACGATATCTCTAGAGCCTTGGATGCCTTTCTGTGATTGTTACAATTGATCTTTAATTGTGCCATCTAAAAATTAATTTCCTGTCCTCGTGATTATCTTCTTTGAAATACTTATGAATAGGATCCAGCTAACAGTTATTTTGACTAATTTCCCTGAAGATGGTCTGAAATTTTTCTTATCAGAATTGCCTCTGAAGAGCCTTTTGCAGTTTTTAATAATATAAAAGTAATCCTTAAAGTTGCTTTCTGACATATTTAATATCCATTTATCACGTTCTCAAGTAAGATAGAAAGTATGTAGGTAGTTTCTTCTAATCTATGTAGGCTACAAAGATTTTTAATCGGACCAAATGACACTTTGCGACATCCACATTCTGTTTAAAGGGCTGAACACGGATACAGCTAAGCTAGTTATGATGTGCTGTTGCAGCCACATTACAGCAGTTTGAAAGATGCTCTTATGTCATCTAGTGTAGCTTCAGAGTAGTCATGTGTCTTCTGCAATACAAACGCTCTGACCACTTTTATTGCCCGTTGCTTCAGCATCTTGTTTCACTGGGCTTCTCAGAAAGGAAGTAAAGGAAACAATTCTTCACACTTTCTGTTACCAAGTATCTTGTACTTCCCCTTAATAAACAAACCTCCCTAGGCAGAACATCAGAAAAACACTAGCAAGAAAAAGCTATTTGTTTATAAGTCATACATTTTAGGGGTAGGGCTGGGGAGCAAACTATCTGCCTTTAATTATATATATATATATATATATATATATAAAAAAACAACAAAAACCACACCACCAAACTTCAAAGAATCAAAAGAATGAGCGACTGAAAACTAGGTTAATTACAGAGAGTTTAAAGTAGATTGCACCAGATCCTCAACAGCAGAGAAGAGAGAAACCGATGTAAAACATTTCTGCATACCCTTTTTAACTGTTACCTGCATTGCTTCCTGAATTTAGGGCAGCTTCATCAAGTTTGCAGCTCAGTGTGAAATGCTAACAGTTAAGCTATTTTTATAATATTTGTACCAAATCTGCCCATACATCTTATATATAACTTAGGCATTGGGAGCATATTCTGACCTGATACAATTCATAGATGCAATGAACTAAGTTTTCTTGAATTTGAAAGACAGTTTCTCTTTGTTTCAGTATTTTATTTCATTGGCCTTCAAAGGAAGCAACTGAAAAAGGCAATTCCTCTTACTGATGCTGCTGGAATTTTAATTGGTTTGCTCACATGCCAGTGAGGATAAATGCTAATTGATAAACGTGTTCTTACATTTGTAATTTGGAACCATGTTTGGAAACACATTTAATACTTCTTGTTTTCTACAATTTGCAGTAAACATTTAGTGAAAACTGGAAAATGTTTGTCAAAAACTGAGATACTGTATTTACTGTTGTTAGAATAAATAAGGTTTATTAAACCAACACTGGAGATACTTTTCTCAGTTTATTTGCCCAGAAATTCCATAAGAAGTGGAGTAAGACAAAAAAGGTGGTCATGGGTTTTGTTTTTTCAAATAATTGAAAAGATTTCTGTGTATTACAGAATACAAAAATGCGTTGATCCTCAGATAACCACATAACTTGATAAGAAGAAAAAACAAAACCCAAACTGATTATAGTGTTTTAGGTCTTTAAGATATTTAAAATGCACCACCAAATTAATAGCATGTAGTAACTATTTAAGTCCATTCTTTTATTTTCATTTACTTCCTATTTGTATCTGTAGTGTGCTTGCAATATACAGCAAGGATGAATGCATAAAAGATTTTTTTTTTTTCCAGAAATATAATAAAGAGATGACTAAGGAAGTTACCCAAATTGGTAGTGTCACAGGTTTTGCCTACAGGACTGTGTCTGTATCAAGAGTGGCACAATATCTTGAATAAAATTCTGCCACTTATTGCAAAAGCAAGAGAAATAGAGCTTCTTTTGAAAAGAATGAACTAGAAATGAAGCAACAGTTGAGTAACTGAGAAAAGGCAATGCAAAAATATTCTAAAAGTTTAACTCCCACTTTAGAAAGTGGTTGTGCCAGTTAGTTGGATTTTGTTACTATTTCAGAGGTATGGTAAAGAAGGGCAAACGGTACTTAATTTTTAATTCAAAACATCAATTGGCCAGTGATCTGAGCTTCAAACTTTCTGTGGTGTGTTGACCTTGGCTGGATGCCAGGTGCTCACCAAGCCACTCTATCACTCCCCTCCTCAGCAGAACAAGGAGAGAAATAAAGCTTGTGGGTCAAGATAAAAGCAGTTTAGTGAAAGCGACAGCAAAACTTGTGCACGCAGAAGCAAAGGGAAACAAAGGATGTTATTCTCTACTTCCCATCAGCAGGCGATGTTTGGCCATTTGCTGGGAAGCAGGGCTTCAGCACACGTAGCAGTTGCTCCAGGAGACAAAAGTAAATGAATGCCCCCTACCTTCGTCCTCCTTTCCCTTAGCTTTCATATCTGAGCAGACGGCATGTGGTATGGAATATCCCACGGGCCACTTGGGCTCAGCTGTCCTGCCTATGCCCCCTCCCAAGACCTTGCCCACCCCCAGCCCACTGGTGTGTGTTGGGGGAAGGTTGGAGAGGCAGCCTTGGTGCTGTGTGAGCGCTGCTCAGCACTAGCCAAAGCACTGGGTGTTACCACCACCTTTCCAGCTACCAATACAAGCACGGTGCTGTGAGGGCTGCCGTGGGGCTCAGCCAGACCCAATACACTTTCACATAGTACAAGATATACCTGATTATACCTGATAGTTCATTATTGCACAAGTCTAAGGAAAAATACAGATATTTTCCTTTACTACCAGAGAAGTCTCTGATACTAGTTTTCTGTGGGAATATAAAAAGTAAGACTGAAGGCTTCACACACACAAACCCAGATCTTTTTGTGACGATTTTTGCAAAAGAAACACAATTTGCATGTAAACTACTTTCCCTTTTTTCTAGGGCAGAGACTGGAAGTATTATTGCATCAATCCCATAAACTACTGGACTTTTCCTTGAAAGTTATATGTCTACAGAGTCTTTTTCTGACATACATGGATTTATTCTGCTTGAATTCAGTAACTGCAGGGCAGTTACTGATGGATGTATTTCCCATCCAGAAGCAGTATGACTATTAGGATGATAGTAAGCTCAGACTAAAAGACTTTGCTGAGAGATTGGGCTTTAACGTTAACGGAGCACGATGCTAAAAGGGTCAACTTTTGCATCCATAAAATATCTACATTTCTCAGGTGCTGAAATGTTAAGTCACCAGAGTACTCACCCCCGCTTATCTGAATTACTTTAATTCAGATAGTTTCAGACTACTTCCCAATCTTGAATAAATCCATTTTGTTACACTCCTATGAGATAAACCGATTCTGTGGTATGACCAAAGCTATGTACTTTAGTGCAGCTATACTCAAGCTCACCATGCCCAAGCCAAGTTTTGAACTAGAAGGAATGAGCTGCATCAGTGAAGCTCTAAGACTGATTGAATTAGTCATGGCTATTACTTCTCCAACACAGCTATACTGTGTTTGGGCCTCACGCGCATATTGCTGTACAGTTTTGTACTGAGTCATGCAGACATTAAAACCCTATCAGATCTTGACAGAACTCCTTTATTTGTTCTCTATTAGCACTATGGAGCTGGCCCAAGACACACATCTAAGAAAGGAAGTTAAGCACAGACACATTCAGTGCTGTCACAACTCATCTCCAGGCACTCTTGAGAGTACAAAAATGAAACAAAAGCCATATACTTACATTAAGCATTTTTAAGTGGCATTGACAGTGGCACCCCTCAGTATGAGCAAGAAAAAAAATACCACATTCATAAATAAAATTAATAACAAAAGAGAGGTGCCTAACTTAAAAGCCCCTTACATACATAAGCATTTGGGAGGAGGTATGAAGCTGATGGAGAAGGAAAAAGGTACTGAACACTGAACTCCTGAACTCGAGATTTTTTCCCCAAGAAGTAAAAGTTACAACTTTTTTCCTATTCAGATTAGACTGTCTTCACTGCCTCTGATCAAAAGATGTCAGAGAAGAAGTCTGAATATCAGTACTGCAACCAGATTATCTTTGTTCTCCCAGATTCTGAAAGCTGACTCCAAAACTGAAGCCACAAGCTATGATGAGTACTTTATTAATTTTGCCTCCAGATGGATACCTGTTATTTGCACTTTGGCTTTTTTTCTGCTTTTAGAAAAGGTCTTACTGTTGCTTTATTACTTATTAGTCAGTTTAATCAATATTAGTTGTAATGTGAGGAAGGGCGGGCAGAAAGAAGCATTAGAAAGAGAAGCAAGGGCATTGCTTTGATTTTCCCTCTTGATGGGGTCCAGATGCCTCACTTTGGTACTCCAGGCCTGGAATTTCATCCGTATTGTACACTTTCTGTGGTGGTAAGAATTAATGCCTGTTGATCAGCTTACACATTTCAGTAGTTATATCAATATACCAATGAATATTCTATTTCATCCACTTTCAGAGCTACTGTAGGAGACAACTCTCCAGCCTAACATTAATTATTGCTACTATATATATATAAAAAAAGTTAATTTTCTTTGAAAATTTCAGAATCACAGGTGATACAATGTATTTCACTTATTCATAGGTCATAATTACTGACAGCTAAATTTTATTGATTGACCTAATTACTGACAGCATTATTTCATACAGACTTTGCTATATTATTCCAGCTTCCAAACATGTAGAAAACTGGAGAAATTTCGAAGCTAACAAATTCAGGTAAGGCTTTTCTAATGTTGTTAAAGGTGTGTCCTTAGAATAATGCAAACAAATAACTACATAATTTTGTTTTCATGTCATATTAACCATGAAAGCAGATACTCTTACTTGTTAAGGAAGGAGAGGCAAATGTGCATGAACGTAACACCAGCACCATGGAAGCAGGTTCCTTTCACTAAACCCCTTCCCAAAATTCATTATAGATACTTAATAAATTGGACAAGTTGAGCAAATAGGACTCAGTGTCTGCTAAGTACAAAAAAATTCCAAACTATGGATGATAACTTTGTATGATGAGAAGAATCATTTCTGTGCTACATCTTACATTTTTACTGTCTTCTCAAATATTTTATAAAGTGCTCTAAATAAATTCAAGTAGTCTGCCTTACACTGAAATGCTGTTTCAGGCAACTAAAAATATACAAAATATTCTAAGACTGCAAGAAATACATAAGAATAAATCAAATTATATCTACCATGTTTACAGTCATATACTATTTTTATTTTTATAATCTTCACATTTGCTATTTCATACTTTTTAAATGAGAACCAAAGAATCCAAAATCTTTCCATTTTACGATTGTAAGATGCTTTTTAAATGAACACTTTACATTAGCATTTTTTTTTTTATTTTTAATTTTTGAACTAGAGATTATTCTCCTTCTATTTAGTTCACATTCTTTAATATGTATCCATATAAAGTAAGGAATGAAGCATGGTCTGTTATGCAAGAAAACATTGCCATAGGCAAAATTTACTTAGCTGTACAATACACGTAACTTGATTAATGATATTTTTATGAGAAAATTGACCGAAACATAACATTAATAATCACCTGGAAATAGCCCGTATTTTAGTTCTTTATTATAACAAAATCATAATGGATGGGCATGACTAAACATACGTGAGGCTATACAGACTGAATTGTGATTAAGGGTAGATAGAAAATTATTGTTAGGTCTTAGGGAGTTTTACATTTTGAAACTTCTGTTTTCTTTTAGAAGGAAAGAAAAACAAAACTCTGGTAACTTTTGTTATCCAAAATTACTAAAATGAATAAGTTCTATGGATTCATCTTCCTTTTTTTATTTTTTTTAATTAATATTTATTTTTAATTACTTTTAAAATAAGAAATTCACATAATTAACTCCATAAAAAGTATTGAGGGGTACATCTAAATTTTTAAAGAAAATAAATTGAAATAGAAGGACATTTCAGGAGAAAACGCACCTAAATCCATAGGCTGCATTATGATATTTTAGCCCTTTAACTATTAGCTACATAGTTTAGGGAAATGCCACTGAAATTGATTTTGAAGTCACATCAATTAATCTGACATCAATATCATACAAGCCCACCTACTATTTCAGCAGTACTACCATATGGAGCTGAGAATTTTTCAGCATCAGATTTTTTTAATTATAATAAATTTACCGACCAGAAAATATCTGTTTCATGAGACACAGATAGTGCCGAAAGACAAACAGATGTGCTGTAAAACTATTAGAATGCATTTTAAGCAATGATAAACACCAGCTTTCAGAAGTGACTCACAACAGGCTAATCCAGCAAAACGTCAAGTACTTTAAAATATACATTACCCTAACTAATAATAAAACAGGGTCAAACCTGATGACAGGTTTGCCATTTATCTTTTATGTGACTTCTATATACTACAGCAAAATTTTTAAAAGCTTCATGGTATTTCAAAGATACCAAAAATAGATACAACAGCTAAACTTTGAGTATTACCATAACATTTTACGCATGATTACTATTAAGGTATGAATATACTACATAACTAAGAAAAAAAAAAGTCAAAAAAATACTAGTGTTGGAGCTTGACTATGGTACAAATTTGTTCATGTATCATATAAAAATAACTACTTAATGTAGTTGAATGTCATCATAAAGAAGGAGATTACTGAACTGAAAACATTTTATAACTGGAATATTCTGCTAATATATTCCCATTCTTATTCAAGATGTAGATGAAAAGAGATGCTATCTGAACATGTAATTCCCAGATTGATTAGCATGGCACATTTCTTGAAAGTAATTAGGACCAAATGAAGTGGTTTCTATGTCTAAAACTTGTATAGCTAGTAACCTCATGTGTTATGTCTAATAAAGCTGCATTCCCAATATAAAAATTTCCTATTTCTGCTAGATTTATCTGGTAAAACCCAACAGTCTCACTAAATAAAGCACATTCAAAAAGTAAGTTTAGAAATATCAGTGGACTCCAGTTATTTGCACATCTTATCAAAACTTAATTTAGATCATTATTGAATCATTATTTACCACTGAAATGAAATTCATCAAAATCAATTTATAACATTTACCTTCTCTGTGTACAACAAAAAGAAAGGAGCCACTTTCTTTTATTGAACAATTATTATGTATAATTTTCTATATGCCTAAGTGTGTGTTTAATACATTTTCTTGTAAGTACCGTATTTCTCTCTTGAAAAAGCAACAACTAGCATCTAAACACATCTTCTCATCCAATCATTCATATTAAATATTAACAGATTATTGATGGTGGTATATTAACCTTTTCTATTGGACATTTCCCCTCCTGCATATACAAACTTCCTATGTTCTCCCAGTTAATAACTGTTGGCAGCAAGATACATGTCCCATTAGGTGACAATTTACAGCTCATACATTTCTTTCTTAGACAAGAGGAATTACAAACCTTCAGAGCAATGTAGTTTGCACCAGCTTGACAGTAAGGCCAATAAATTAAGTTATTCTTCAGCTTGGACAGCTTTAATAAAAGCAGAAAGTGTTAAAATCTAACTCTCAAGAGAAACTTGTTTCTATGTATTTTGTTTTTTTTTTTATTTTGCTTTCTTGTGTTGGTGTTTTGTGTTTTTTTTTTTTCCTTCAGCCTTCTTTGTGTTTATATATAAAATGGTATCAAATACAATAAATACAACTCAGTAAAGACCTTACATATGTTCAATAAGGCCTGTAATTCTGGGATGTTTTATTTGTTCATATTAATCAAATTTTGAAGTATATGGCTTAATTGTGTATGAGTAAAAGTTCAAAATTGAAAGGTACAGAAGACACACAGAAAGACACAACAGGAGCAGGAGATACTCAGCACCTTCCAGGCTTACACTTTAAACATAATAATTGTTGATTACAGCATATAAAAACAAATCTGTTGTTGGCTTTCCCAAAGCATTTAATTATTATCAGCATTCTCAATAGATCACTCATGGCAACACTAACAAGAAAATACAGCACAGAAGCAGAGGAACAAATCAATTCATAACATTCCCTTCCATCAGTAAGTGGAGCTAATTTTTAGGAAATTACAGGTTTAACTTCTTATGTAAATGTGTGGCCTGTAGAGGCTCCTGTGACCTAATGCAGGTCTTTGCCCTCCCTGCAGAGGCACTTAACTCCCTCTCTGATCTGCTTGTTTATCTGCTCCCCTGTATCTTCCCTGTATCAGTCAATATGGATGAAGGTCCACACTGGTGCTGTCAAAACTAACCCTTCCTGGTTTTTATTAAGGTGGATCACCCGATCTCCAGTATTGGACATTAATAATTCATTTATTTCACCACTGTGTTTCTGACATTGTCCACACAGAAACACTTTGGAAGAAGATGAATACCGTAGCTGACAGTGATAGCTCTTGGTTTTTAACTCATATCTTAAGGCCTCAGATCACTTTTCCCCTTAACTCCTTCCCCTCCTCCAAAAAGAAGTTTACAGCAATTGTGGATGTTGTCAAAGAATCATAAAATCATAGGGTGGTCTGGGTTGGAAGGGAACTTCAAGATCATCTAGTTCCACCCTGCCCTACCATGAGCAGGGACACCTTCCACTAGACCAGGTTGCTCAAAGCCCCATCCAGCCTGGCATTGACCACTTCCAGGCATGGGGCATCCACAGCTCCTCTCAGCAACCTATTCCCGTGTCTCGCCACGCTCACAGTAAAGAATTTCTTCCTAATACCTCATCTAAATCTACCCTGGTTTAGATTAAAGACAATACCCCTTGTCCTATCAATCATGTTCTTGTAAAAAGTCCTTCTCCAGCTTCCTTGTAGCCCCCCTTCAGGTACTGGAAGGCCGAAATAAGGTCTCCAGGAACCTTCTCCTCTCCATGTTGAACAACCCCAACTCTCTCAGCCTGTGTTGATACGGAGGTGCTCCAGCCCTCTGATCATCTTTGGGGCTCTCCTCTGGACTCACTCCAACAGGTCTATATCCTTCTTATGTTGGGGGCCCCAAAGCTGAACACAGTACTCCAAGTGGGGTCTCATGAGAGCACAGCAGAAGGTCAGAACCATCTCCCTAGGCCTGCTGGTCACACTTCTTTTGATGCAGCTCAGGATGCAGTTGGCTTTCTGGGCTGCAAGTGCACATTGCTGGTCATACTGACCTTCTTGTCTACCAGCACCATGTCTTTCTCCTCAGGGCTGCTCTCAAACCATTCTCCACCCAGCCTGTATTTGAGCTTGGGACCCTGACCCACATGCAAGACCTTGCACTTGGCCCTGCTGAAATTCATGAGGTTTGCACAGGTCTACCTCTCGAGCCTGGCAAGGTCCCTCTGGATGGCATCCCTTCCCTCCAGTGTGCTGACTACACCACAGCTTGGTGTTGGCAAACTTGCTGAGGGTGCACTCAACCCCACTGTCTGTGCTGCTGACAAAGATGTTAAACACCACCAGTCCCAGTACTGACCCTGAGGAATGCTGCTTATCACTGGTCTCCACTTGGAAATCAAGCTGTTGACCATAATCTTTTTTTGAGTGTGACCATCCAGACAGTTCCTTATACACTGAGTGGTCCATCCATGAGATCCGTGTCTCTCTAGTTTAGAGACAAGGATGTTGTGCCTCATTTTCCATATGCCTTAGCAAAATTGTAGAAGGATCTGCTCCATGAACTTATCAGGCACAGAGGTGAGACTGACTGGCCTGTAGTTCCCCACATCTTCCTTTTTCCGTTTTTAAAAATTGGGGGTTATGTTTCCCCTTTTCCAGTCAATGGGAGCTTACCTAGACTGCCACATCTTCTCAATTATGATGGATAGTGACTTAGCCACTTCATCTGCAAGTTCCCTCAGGACCAGTGGATTCATCTCAGGTCCAGTCCACAGACTTGTGCACCTTCAGATTCCTTAGATGTTCTTAGAACTGATCTTCTCCTACAGTGGGTGGTTCTTCAGTCTCCCAGTTGCTGCCTTTGTCTTATGCAGCTTGGGCAATGTGGCTGGAGCACTTGTCACAGTCCAAAAATACTGAATCACTGTTCAGTCTGTGCTAACTTTCAGTCTTTCACCAATCAGTCCCACAGATTAATTTCATCCTCTTTTAAAAACAGTGTTTCACTTAACCATTTCACATGTCCTCTTTAAAGTCTGCTAGCATGAAAAAGCCTGAAGATTAAGTCCTGCTGTACCTCCTTTTTACTATTCGTTGGTTTCTATACTAAGACCTTTTATTTCTCTCTGAAACAGCTCAGTCTTTTAAACTTTTCAATACTTTTATTAATTTCTTGTCAACTGGAACATCCAATTATTGATATTTTTGACCTCTGATTATCAGAAAAGAACACAAGTATTTCTGTTTATTCACCCACTGATATCTCAACAGTAGAAGTAATCTGATTCTAATTTTTGCCTTCCATATTTTCTCAACAGCAAAACTCTTTACTAAAGCAGGGAAATTTCAACTTTCATTTAAAGTTCATGCTTAGAAAATTAATCAATTAATAAGCTTAGATTTATTAATTACATTTGCTATTCTGTTGCTTTAATCCAAATTTGCAAAGGATATATAACTGAAATATAAATTTTATACTCCACCTCAGAAATATGCAAATGTGTACTTCTGTCACACTTTACAAAATAACTTTTAAATGACCCATATCTTCCTATGTGCTTTCCTTTATGATTAACGATGCTGTCACTGAAGCAGATTTAAAACAATGACAATTCTCCATCTCTTTCAAGACACAAGTTACACAACCTCTGTAGCAGCACAATTATCAGTAGTTATCATTTCTTTATTAGCAAGTGTTCCTATTGATTCAACAGTGGGCTTTGGTGAAAAAAAGAACTACAGAATTCAAAATCTAAATCATAATTTGAATGTGACAAGGAAATAAGAAGAATTTTTACAGATGTCTGCTTTATAAATCCTACATTAAAATATATAGGAATCTTCTTGGTAAGAGTTTAAGGCCATAATAAAACAATCATTACAGTTCTAATTATTAATTTTTATTATCATGTATATCCTTACCAAACAAATATTAATGAAATAGCAAATGGGGTTAAGTGCTGAAGTGGACTGAGAGTGAAAAAAATTCTCAAAGGAAGTCAAACCATTTGTCTTTCAAAAAGTGGTTAGGATAAAATTTAATTTTTTCATGTTAGACTATAAACAAAATTATGAAGGAGAAAATGTTGAAATTTTGGGATGTAACAGGAATTTATTACATATATTTGAAGGAAATTTTCTATTATTGTAGGAGATATTTTTCCATTCAGCCTTTTCATTATGAACTATCTGTGACCCCATTTAAGGAAGATTTTGCAACAGATACTATCCTTGTCAGGATGAATTTGATTCAAGTGACAGCTGGTGTACACTGCAGTGACTTTAACTTCTCTGTTGAAAGAAGCTAGCTTTGGAGATTTACAGCCAAAGATTGAATCTAGCAGTTCACCATAAACTCAATTTATCATCAGACATTACCTTATCAGATAGTTCCACATGGTAGAAAAAATACACACAAGGTTTCATTAATTCTTTGGTGTATCTGGCTCAATTCTAACGATATATGGCTTCAACATGAACATTTCACTGTGGACTGACTTTATTACCTACAGTTCACATGAACATATGCCTATAACTCTTACAAAAGACAGACACAGCATCCTAAAGAAGTTTTACCTGTGAAGCTTCTTGCCTAAAACACCAACTTTGTTTCCCTGTCTCATTCATTCAAAGGCAAGTTTGCATTATAATAAAATTTGACAGACTATTACTTACGTTTCAGAAAATTTCACATACGTTTATTGAATTAGCTAGACTACTACATCAAACACAGCACCAGAAAACTACGCATATTTCAATAGTTTAGAAAGGAGACATCTATGGCCCAAGAATGACCTGTCTGATTAACAGAACCCTTGTGTTTGTGTAAGCTCCTAAGTAAAATTGTAGAACAGGCTTTGAAGCTCTCTCAGTATTCTAAGTCTCTGCTTTGTTTCAATTTAACATATTGTTCCTAAAAAATCAGCCAAGCTGTTTCCATTGCACACAGCAAATAAAGAATGTGCACAAATAGCAAAGATCTGTGGATCTGGAATCCCACCTTATAGTACAGTAAGGTACTTAGCAATTCCACACTCAGTTTTCAGAACACACAAGTCTTGAAAGGTAACTCATTTAGATATTTATTTATTCTATAAAAATTGAATAAAATTATTTTTGTATAATATTTACAGGTGGATCTGTTAAAACGGACATTAAATTTTCTTTGCTTGGTGTTATAAATTTACCTGTTACTTATATAATGTTTTTTTGTGTGGCCATAGCTAGTAAATGTTAGAGATGCTTGGAAGTTTATTATGTTACTGTATATATTTAAGTTTTTATTGTTTTTAATTCCCAACAAAAACTTTGTGGCAGGCATTAAGTATTCAAGAGTCTTTCATGAACACCAGTAACCCCTCCTGGGTTCTGAACAAGAATGCATGCTAGGTGTTTTGGGATTTTTTTTTTTGTTTGTTTGGTTTTCTCTTATTTCAGTCTTCTCTAACAGACCTATAGCAGCTGTAAGACAGAATCAAAAAAGGTATTGTATCCAACATCTAAGAAAAGGGATTTCTTAGTTTATATGTATTGAAAGATTAAAGAAAAACACACCCACAGACTGATACAAATTGAAACTCAAATAAATATTCAGGCATAAATAATGCTGTGTTTTAATGATTTACAACAAACAAAAAAACAACTAAGAAATTATTTTTTATTTTGATTTCAATGTCTTAAACTCCAGTACTGAATTAAAAAAAATAAAAATTCAGAATTGGATTATTCATGTATAGCATTCTCATTTAATTTAAAGAATTTCAAACCTTTTAACAGTTTCAGGATTTGTTCTGTAGAGATGAACAAAACCAAAACATTAATTTTTTTTAATCACTAACTTTGTGACAAATTATGTTCCATCAGAAGAAATCTGACTGAGATCACCTACTTAAAGAAATTTCAGTTAAGGAGTAAGATATAATAAAACTCGCATTTCAGAAATCATGTACAAGGCAAAAATGAGATTATGTCATATTCTGAAAAACTAACTAACAAAAAACCAGCTTACTATAAAACCAGAAGGGCTGGTAATTTGCTGATATGTAAAATGGATCCAATCTTTAAGGAAGCCTCAAGTAATTAGCCATTAAAATGTCACTGATCTCCAATGGAATTTGGGTGCTTCTGCAAAAATCCTATCCCAGACTCTCTGCTCATTAAGCATCTATTTCAACCCATCTTCTTCAATATAAAATACATTTGGCTATCCTCATATTTTCCATAAAACTATTCTGCCTAAGTGTTCAAAACCATTGCAAATCTCATCTGTTTGCCTGCTAGAAAAGAGTATGACTGAGGATCATTGCTCTAGTTATGAAATTTCACTGAACCAGGTGATAGCACTGTCTCCAAATTTTAAGAGTCTCACCAGTAAGGCAGTAAAGCCCACCATGCAAGTCTGTTTACCTAAGTGGCAAGAACATACATATTGGGGTTTTTCTCCAGGTACTATATAAAAATTTCCCTAATGATCAAAATGGCAATATTGCAGCAAAGCGCTCCATTTCCAAAATCCATATGTATTCTCTGCTAAACTGAGACCATATGGCTTTTCATAGATCATCATTATCAGTGGATACCAGAAGTCATAGATATTACAGACCAACAAAAGGTACTATGTGAACTCACCATTTCACTCAGTACTAAAAATACATTTGACATTTAGCTTTCACGTTAAGTGCGCCTATTATTTCTGTGTTAGTACACTCAGAATTAGGGTCCTGTAACCATATAAAGTGTTTCACAAAACAGATAAACGAGGTGCCTGTGCTGAAGCATTTTTAAAAGGAAGAAGAGTGAAATAAATATGATGACAATTAAAATAAAAGCTGATACTCATAAGCAAATACGTTTTGCAAAACATGTTGTGTCTGAATTACACTAGAGACATTTAATGATTTTCTCTCTTCTAAGAATGAAAGGACATTTTTCAGAAGACTAACCTTGAGCACGATTTGAATCAAGGTTATTTTCTCTTTCCCCTCACTCCTGCGAGCTTCTTACCATCAGAAAACTGTCTACCACTGTACCACTTTTTGGCTGTTCAGATAATTGCAGTATGCAGAAGCTCTCTCTATATGTATATATCAGCATGGTTATTTCAAGAAATCCCATTGTATCAGTTGTTAAAACACTAATTATTGATTAGTCTAGTATTTGTGCTACAAGATCAGTTGCTTAAAAGGAGAAGCACGATTATTAGTATGAAAAAGAATTTGGTTTACATATCTATCAACTATTTGCCATACTCTCTCTGTTTTTTATGGCTCCCTAAATACTTTTCCAGACTTTCATATACTCTTCCTGCTTTAGAACTACAAATACAAATATTCAAATGTATAATTAGACAGCACTGAGACAGCAAAACTCTGTGTAAGACCATAAGTAAGGTATTGAGAGTAGTTATATGAACCAGAGCACAGGAAAGGAGCTCTCCATTTTACATCCTTTATGTTGCTTTTAGGACAAAACTCATAGCAAAGCAGGGCAATTATTACTTTTCCCAAATTGGTGATTGAATTATATTGATTGATGTTCTTGCAGCTGAAGAATTACACGGAGATTCATGGATCAGTTCAATTCTTGTTTATATAGCATTTTACCTTGATAGGAAAATTAAACCTATCTGTAAAAAAATTCCTCCTATGGATGCTATTTGCAACATTTCGGTTGTTACTTCTTCAGGCACTGACAGTTACTGAATCGGAACCGCTCTTCTTTCCACTCACATAAAATAATAATGAAAACAGTAATTTTTTTGAGCTTAGTTGTAGTTTGTAGACTTATAAGCTTGAAATAAGAATGGTTGGTTAAAACACCCTAATATCCACTGCTACTCTGTTTCATATATTGGAGTATGCGCTGGCCAGTATAGAATCAAACCCCGTCACTAAATATCAGCTGTGCTATAAATAAATCAGCCATTCTCAGACACCTTATGTACAGGTTATAAAAAAGCACAGACATTCTTCCCACAACATTGCCAATATTCAGAGGAAATATAAATCAGTCGTGAAAATTACAGATGGTTCAGAATAAGCTTAGTCTATTTGCACAATACACTCTTCTTTTCTGTTGGCCCCACAAAACCCCTGAGCTCCAGTTATTGTTATCTTCAGAGAATACTGCCAGAGTTCAAAATCTTTCGAAGAATTTTCCCTTCCTTCCTTACATGAACAAGCGTTGTCTGGTTTGTTTCTTTTTTTTTTTTTTTTTTTTTTTTTTGCTTTCATCCCTCTCTAGTCTGCAAAGTGCTCACCTTTAGGTTACACTCAAAGCCCTCCATCATCAAGTTAAAAAAGAGGAAGCATCAAGCTTTTTCATACTCCTTGTCTCTTCAGTCAAGGAAAGACAGAATCACAGCTTCTTCCTTACCCGCTTCTTCCATATGGGCAAGAGAACCAGGGACACAGTTACACTTTAGTCATGGCGTTTAAAGGGCAGCTGGGGAGTCCAGAGAGGGAAAGTGGCTAATCTGTCCCTGCTTTTATTGGAGCATCAAAGGAGAGTATCCCTCATGATTCCTTTCACTTTCAGTAATGAGCAAAAGTGAAAGGGAAGAGCTTTACCCATTTCTCAGGCAACTTCTCTGCTTATACTTTGTGAATTGCAAATGTCGTATAAACTTCTTTTTTACGACAGTGACTACCAGAACGAATTCCAAAGTGCAACTGATACTGAAACAGTTAATTCCTCTTTGCACATGTATGGGTTCTTATGGGGTCCTATTTGGTTTTGTGTTTCTTAAGTCTTACCTCAGTTTTTAACTAAACCTATGATATGGAGCATTTACTAGGCTTTAGTAAATATGAATCTCAAAAGCATTTAACTTTGTGTCAGTGATGTAGAGTAGTACAACACCATGGTACTTTCAGATTTCAGAATCTAGTTAATATATCCATAATGTCACTTCCTCTGCTGGGAAAATTATCTTTTTAAGAGTAGTCAGCTGTTTTAAAATCATATCATCAATGAAGAAGCGCTACCAGGAAAATTTGATTGGTTTAATAGGATTTATTTGCAGTAGATGAAGACAACTTTTGGAGCCAGAAAGCCCTACATAGATCACTAATGATTTCAGAGTGCAAGCATACAGGGATGCCATCAGCAATAGAGGAAACACTTTTCTTACACTAGTATATCTAATTTCAAGCACTGACAAGACTATTTTCTTCCCAAACCGGATGAGTGCATGAGAAGTAAAGGGCAGAATATATACAAGCCTGTAACACTATCTGTCTAGGGTCTGCAGCTACTGTATTTTTCTTTCACAAGAAGCCCATAGATTTCCTAAGCTGTCTACAGTAATAGCTGTCTTATACTTTAAAGATGCAATGGATGTCTCAAACTTCGGATGACACACCATTTACAAAAATTGCTCTTAGTGATATTATACAACTCCTCTGGAAACCTAGAGGTATTTGTCTGGAAAAGCCAATCAATTTCTGATGATTTCTGACACTCTAATATGTACAAGTCGGATGAAAAAAAAAAAAAAAAAAAAAAAAAAAGGAAAAGGAATAAAGAAATCAGGTGAAAAGTAATGGTTTCAAAGTTCCATTTAAGCAAGAAAACCACGACTATATACTCCCAGATAAAATGTTTCAACTTCAAAGGAGGGCTAGAATGTTAAAGTTGCTTGTTTAGCTAATAAAAGAATACCATCCAGTTTGAATAGTTACATTAGCTCAGAACAATGTTCTAATGAAAATACAAGCTTCTCAGGAACTCAGAAAATTTTGAAAAATCTTTACATTCTCAGCTTCCTTCTTAATTTGAGGCCCACACAGTGCTAGGCAGGAAAGTGTACACTTGCCAAAAGTATTTTTCATGGTAGTGAATTAAATCAACACTTCTGCAACCAGTTTATGAATTAAATACACTCACATGTAAAGAAGGTTCAAGTAGGTTTCAATCCTTTATATGATCTTCATTTTCATATTGGGATCTTTGAAAAAGTTCATTGAAAATAGTTGATTTTGTTTCATCTGCAATGAATGGAACTTTGTGTTCCCAAGTTTTACTTCCCAAGACAAGTAATAAAACATTTTTTCCTTTTGAAATATAAAGATATTTCATAATTCTGTCCCCTTTAAGCTTATGTTTCTCATTAAAAAAAAACGGTAAACACATAATTGGATTTCTGAAAAGGAAAATAAATAATAATTGTAAAAGCATGAATTCTCAGGAGCGATAGTATTATCCCTGTGGAAACAAAATAGTAACTTCAAACTAACAGTGGAAACTTTCTCTGTTCTATGAACCATAATGACAACATAATAAATCAGTCAATTAGCCACTATTATAGTCATAATGCGGTGTACAATATTCAAGTTCTAAAATATCTTGCAACAAATCTTAGCTTCTCAATCTAATTTTCCTACTTGCAATAAAAATTGCATTAACAAATATTTTTTACCCAAATGAAAATATTTCTGTTGAAGAAAGCTGTTTAAAAAAAATAAAAATAAAAATGTGAAGCAGGAAAATGTAATGGGCAGTATTACACGATTTTTACATTCTCAACAATTTATGGGAAGACATTTATATTTATGGTTGTACTGGTTTTGGCTGGGATTGAGTTAGATTTCCTCATAGTAGCTTGTATGGGGCTGGTTTGAATTTGTGCTGAAAGTGGTGATGATAACACACTGATGTTTTAGCTACTGCTGAGCAGTATTTATACAGCCTCATGGTCTTTTCTGTTCCTCACACTGCACTACCAATAAGTAGGTTGCAGGTGCAAAAAAAGCTGGTTTTTGTTTCACAGTTGGCACGGATGACTCCAGCTGACCAAAGGGATTTCCCATAGCATATGATGTCATGCTTGCAATAAAACCGAGGAGGAGTTGGGGATGGGTGGGGCGTCCATGGCTGGGGGACTGTCTGGGCATATTTCAGTTGGTAGTGAGCAATTATTTTCATGTGCATCACTTGTTTGTTTGTTTTATTTTCTTCTTTTTTGTTTTGGGCTTTGGGTTTTTCTTTCCCCTCTTCTCCTTGCAATTTTAATTTAACTATTATTATTTCTTTGTGTTTATTAAACTGTTGTTATCTCACTCCAAGAGTTTGTTTCTCATTTTTACCTTTCCAATTCTGCCCTTATCCCACTGGGTGGCAGGGAGCAAGTGAGCACTTGTGTGGTGATTAGCTGCTGGACAGGCGTAAACCACAACAATGACCAAGTTTAAAAGTGAGAAGCAGGAATTTTCATACCTAAAAATATGAAAGAACAACAATGTTTTCTAGGATTTGAAAAAGCAATATACAAGACCTAACCACGTATTTTCCAATCTACTGAGCAGAAAGTTTTCCAGGTTCCAGGTAACAATAAATATAAGCACCCAATACATTCTGAAAGTTTATCAACAGGAGTAATAAAAAAGCAAATCAGTAATAACATTCCTATGTTTGTTCCAAGGGTATCCTAAATAAATAAATAAATAAATAATAAATAAATAAATGTGGTAAAAAAGTAGTAGTTTTGCCAGACCACTCAGAACGAGAGATACGACCGACTGAAAGTCTCACAGAATTGAAAGTACAATGTGCAGGCCAAAATGCCTGCAGAGGTTTTGAATGGATACTTTTGACTCTTTAAATACATTTTGTAACTCTTATTATTTGTACATTCAATATAAGACTGAGAAAGAAGCATTTAGTTTAGCTTCAAGAGAGCCTTAGCATTTTTACGCTATTTTAAAGAAACAGCTTTCAACCAGGACTGCATGAAAAGTATTTTTTGTTATTAAAAAACATCCTTGTATGTTCTATAATAAACATGTAGAATAAGTGGGAGGGACAGAAAATTACTTCAATTGATAATGTCATATGGATGCCCAAGAGAAGAGAAATTTCAATAAATTATTGTGGGACATTTAATAGTAATTTACTTCTTAAATTTTCAAAGTTCAGCACCAATAGAACCTATTAACAGGATTGAGCTCCCTCTATGACTAAAAATGTTCCTATGAAAGTTTCTCAATTTAATAGCTGCTTAAAATAATTGCCATTAAGACTGTAACCAAAATCTACACTAAATGTTTAATTAACTACAGAAGCAGTCAATTAAAAAGATGAAATTAAAGAGTTACACTCTCCCATAACTGTGATCTGTTTTTATAAGCTACATGATGTAGTTAATGATTTTAATCTGCTCTTGCTCTAGCCATGACATTTATAAAGTATACTTGAGATCCCATGCAATGCATATTAATTAGAAGTATTAGCAGTTATTGTTTGATATCTTAGTTATCCATTTTAATCTAAAAATATAACTTGTTTATTTTCCATGGTTTATTATTTATTGTACAGAAACAAGTTTTGCTAAGCAGAAGCACAGTTTATTTTTAATTCTGTTTGTTCCACTTTATTCTCTGACCTCAGAAACAATGTAAAAATGAGCAACAAACAACCCTGAATTTCTTTTCAGAATACACTGTTGTAGCAAAAGAAAAAACAATAACAACAATAACAATTTCCTGAAAAGTGTCTTTTTAGTTAAAATAGCTGAACTTCTTAAAACATAATTCATGTATGGGTCTGCCTTTTAGTCAGATGCAAAAGAAAAAAAGAAATAGTTTAGTCATGATCAGTTATTGTATTTCAGATACAAAGATGGCAATGAAATCTAGAAAAATTGAGTTCATTTTTTCATAATCATAATTCAACTCACAATTTAATCATAAACAATATAATTGCATTGGGAGAGGCAAGTCTAATCTAAATCTGTGAGAAGGACTGTTGTTCAGAGGTTTATTGTTGGGAAAAGACTGGGAGTACATATCACTAATGTTCAGCAATGTGCTCTAAATCCCCTATTAAACACTGGAGCTGAAATTTTCAAGTCCTTAAACGGTTTAATTATCTTTCAGTACTTTAAATCTTTAAGGATCAAGTACTACTCTTGATCTTTAATTCATTAATCTTTAATGGACTAGCTCTGCCATGTCTCCCAGTTTCTTTCATATGCTCAACTTCAGTAAGGGTGGCAAAAATCCCAGGAGACAAACTTTTAGCAACCACAAAGTAACAACAAGGCGATTTCCTATCACGAGAGTCTCAGCATCTCTATCCACTTCCCCGTAAAGCATAATCTAGGAGCAGTCCATGAAGCTCTTAGATAAAAAAGGATTCTTCTATACTTTCTCCAAAAGCCAAGCATTTACTGAAATGAGGATTTTTTGGATGGAACACTTCTCATATTAGTCAGAGGTCAAAGGAAATATAACCAATACAAATATAAATAATATAAACAGGTCTTAGATGCTGGATTGATGAAGACACTATAAATGCCAAAAATAAATTGCAGGCATTTGCAGTAGAAAGTTCTGAATAGTGACTCATTCATGGTTTTCAACTGCAGTTTTGAGGGGATATGACAATATAAACTGTTCTCTTTGCTCACAAAGAATGACAACAAATTACCCAAATATATGATTTTATTTTACTTATTTTTTTATACACAATCCCTGAGTAGTGAAACACAGGCAGTTCTATCTTGCTGACAAAATCTTCAACAGCATAGTTGATTGAGAGACTTTCTAAGTGAAAAACAAGCTATTTGGGATTTAAACTGGATTTAGGTTCACCACCAGAGAATTAAAGTTCTTGTATCCCATTATAAGAATCCCTGAACAGTTCTGCCTTGCTTTGGGAGTATAAAAAGCATTGGTTTTTGCAGGCGACACAGAGGGGCTCCTCACACAGTGTAAGGAAAATAACAGTGGCTCACAGTGCAGTATCAGTGCTTTCGTGTATTTTCAGTTTCCGTATGAATATTCTATGTGTAAATTATAATAATGCCCTAGTGTTGATGCTATTTCTATGGCTATGAATCAAGTACTAACTTAGTAGAGCAAAAGACTTATATGAAATAAAAGATTGTGAGCACATGTACTACATGTGCTTTAATGTCTTTTTGAACATACATTTGGATTTTATGATCTCAAAGGTCTTTTCCAACTAAATGATTCTATGACTTTATCCATGATTCTATAAATAATTAAGTCAGTCTTCCATTAATTTAATTACACTTTTACACCTTCATGATTAGAAAGCTAGTTTAATGACTTCTTCCATACTTTGAGCTGTGAAGTGTGTTCATATTAAGATTCTGTAATGAGAAATAAAACATAAACCTGAACACCTTTCAGGCAGAATAAAGGAAGAGTTGCCATGTTTAACCTGTAAAGACAAAACAAAACAAAAAGCCACATAGCAAACAACTGTAGTTGTGCATAAATCATTCTTAGCTTACATTACATAAATCATACATTAGATTAGTAATGTAATCATCATTAAACTGTACAATTGCACAATGAAAAAGATATCAAAGAAATATTGTATAAATCAGCCTACAAGCAGTTATATTTAAAATAATAAATGAAGTTATTTCTTCTGTATATGCTAATAATACTGTTAATATAAAATGATGCACCCCACTGAAGTGACTTCCTGATGTGTGTGAAGAAGATGAATTTTTAATTATTATCAGAAATCCAGTTTACCATTGGGTATAAAATGAACACTTTTGAAGTGCAGTTACTATAATGAAACAGCATGGCAGATAACCCTCTAGAAAACAACATTTTGATGACATAAATGACAGCTGCAAATGTATTCTCAACAGACTGAAAAAGTGTCCAGTCTCACTAAAAGCAGCAATTGTGAACATCCTATTGAAGTTATGTGCGATAAAATGAGTAAAAGATAAGATAACATCTATAAAGGAAACACGTGGCTCACAAATTTAATAGACTTCTCTGAAAGCCTCAATAAATAGATAAGAGTCAGATCCAGTCCATACAGCCATTTTGGGTTTCCAATAATTATTCAACGTGTTCAACTAACAAGTCTTAGAGACAGTAAGATGTCACATATGAAAGTTGGAAGACTCTTACAGAAAGGAACAAGACACCTAATACAACAATAAATGATCATTTTTAACTGTTGCCATTGATGACTATGTTGGTGCTGTTCTCTTTTAATAGTTTCACAGATGAGTCACAAAAAGTGGTGAATTGCCCAGTGATGACCTTTAATGACTGTATTCAAGTATGCAGAGTACTAAATTTGAGGCGTGAGTTGCACAAGAGCCATACGCAGCTGCCTTATAAAAAAAAGCCAAGAAAATAAAGTCAACATACATACATACATACATATAAAATCACACACATAGGAAAAAAAAATCAATAATTGTACAAACATTGAACTAAATACTGCAACCCAGAAATTTTCTGTGAATTCTCTGCTGATTAGTCGTCAAGAATACAGATCAAACCGTAACAATTACTATGGAAGGAAGACTGAACAAAACACACAACACAGAGAAGTTACGCTACATACACCCTTCTGAACTAATGCTCAATTCCCATCAAATCCTACTGAAAGTGCAACTGGTCTCAAAAAGGTACAGAAAATGGTGACAAAGATGCACATTGAAGATGGCTTCTGTACAAAGAAAAAATAAGTAGGACACGATTTGAAAAGTAAAACCACCTAGCAGGGGGGATATTCTGCAGATTACAAGTTACATGTGACATTGAAAATTAAGAGGGAAAATGTTCTCTGTGTAGAAAAAGGCTTAATATAAAGTGACCCATTAGGTGAGGTAACTGAGCTGCAGACAGTGAAAAGGTCAGTGGATATTCTCAGAAAGGGCCAATAAAAGCCTGGGGTTTCCCCATGGTCTTTCCCGGAAAATAATACTGGATACTGTCCTCACTGATTTTACTGGAAGTGAGGTACCAGCCTAATCCTACCAAAACCTCACAGACCTCAGCGGAAAGAGAGCAGGACACTAAGGGAAAACAAAACAGGATAAATTAAATCATTATGGGAACTATTAATGAAATGAAGGGAGGAAGTGTAAGACAGTAAGGAAACAAGGGCTTGGGTCTGAGGGCTTTTATCTGGTTGACCAGATATGGAGCACAAATGTTGTTCTTTTTATAGGTCCAGCAAACAAGCACCTTTCAGGATACTTCTGATTTCCAAGAATACAATTACTAGAACAAAACAACAAAATCACCTTCCTTTGGTTTTTTTTAGTGAAGCAATTTTGTCTTGTCTGCAACATTCTACAGAATTTGAATTCACATCTGTTTCATGTATTTATTGCCACTGAGGGTGAATGGCTACTTCAGGGACAGAACTACTCAACCAAGAAGTATGCACTATCTTCCAAGACAATGAGCAGGACCTTAGGTGAAAAAACGGTAATGGTTCAAAAAACAATAGGAAAGCTGGAAACTTGAAACTCCTAGACCTGTTTTAAAAAAGCAGAACTCCCAGTAAAGTTACAAAGTATTATTTCACTTTCAAAAGAAGAAAATGAAAAAAATCTTGTTACGTAACTGCGCTATTTTTTTCTGAAAACACTCCAGAAACAATGTTGATATTACCCAATACAACAGTCTTTCCCAACTGAGGAAACGCAATTAGCTAATCTCATCACTGACATTTTTCTTCATTTATTTCACCACACTTATATTTATCTTCTTCCTTTCTGTTTAGTTTTTAATATTTAGAAGAACTTAAAAACGTGCTACATATTAATATTATCTGAGTGAATATATACAGGATACTTCTCAGGTAACTAGTTGGGTAGCTCTACCTGTGCTATATGGCAGGTCTGTACCTCTGAGGCAAGTGCTCTTATCTTCCATGGGAAAACTTTTCACCAGCTCTGTTACATCCTGGCAAATGCCTTTGGGTTCAACAACTCTGCATTTTATGATGAAAAGAAGCCTACCTGACTAAAAAATATTTCTAGGTTCTACTTGGAAAGAACACAAGCCCAACTGGAATGACCATCTACTGTGCAGTCAAAGAAAAAACTAATAATTTTGTTTTCAGAATAGCGTTTAACAAGCATGCAGAAAATACAGCAGGGTGTGCATTCTTTGAATAAAAAAAAAGGGAAACATACCAAACAACTGCTTATTAAGCTAGTACTGCCAATTCCATGAATGAAATAAGGCAGGATCTTACAGAAAAAAAAACAGCATGTAATTAGACAATTAAATGATGACATAGTGCAGAGAAACAAGAACACCAAATCAAAATATTGCACGGAGTCCTTTGTTTGTTTCTGTTTTGTTTTGGATTGCGTGTGGGGGTTAATTTTCTGAATTGTGAGCTTAATCTTTCAATTCCGACAGTATTGTCTAAAGATAGACTTACTTGTTCTTTTTAGAATACTATAATCATTGCACCGTTTTCTATTAACCAGCATTTACAAATCAGCTCAATTACACTAGAGGAAAATACAGAGAAAAACACATTTACCATAAGTAGCTTCAATAACTATGAATGTCTTGCATTAATGGCAGCCCTAACCATCAACCCACTGAATCTGTGGGTGAGACTGAAAACAATTATGTACTGCCATGCTGAATGCTGAGATCATCTGAGAGACATAAACTAGTCTCAGAGCTATGACAGACCTATGGGAGATCCATGTCTTTCTGGTGTGGCAGCACATTCTTAGGCTATCCACTGGAACCTATGTACTTATGTTTAAACAATAGAATCCATCTCTGCCTGTACAAAGCTAAACCCATGTATCCATCTTCTGGTTTAAACTAACAATCAGGAACTCACTATGTTGGTCAGTATACACCATAGGCACCCACTATTTAAATCTGTTGATATGCTGTCTTTCTTTATTGCAATTTTTATATGCTCCTTCATACAATTGCACTCTTTATATGCTCCTTCATACTTCTGTGTGGTTCTTTACATTACAGTTTGGCCTCTCAAATGTACTATATGTAGCAAGCACTGTTCTGTAAAGTGACAAGACTTACTGTTTGCTGAATAGCACAACATTCTCATAAAACCTGATAAAGTCACCACAGGCAAATAAAAGCAAACCAGCTGTCAAGTGGAAATAGACTGCATTTATTTTCTATTTTGAAAATTTCATTTTCAGCTAAAGGCCTTGCCTACAGTTCATTTTCTACAAACCATATACACAGTGATTGGAATTGCCCTCTCTGGTTACTTGCTTTTCTTGGATTAATAGCTAACAGCTCAACATCTCTAAGTAGCACCAAGCATTTAAGGAAAGGACTGGCAGCATATCCATCTGGTTTTACATTTGGATCTACCACTAACTTAAAATTCCTAAATAAGATTAAATAATCTATAAACTGCTGCCTCTAGGGAGAAGAAATAAAATCAAAACAAAATCATGAGAGCAATAATACTTCTAAAATTTACTTTGAGACCTATGAATCAAAATTGTCATTAATATCTGTGCAAAATGTTATTAATATTCAAGATAATCTATTTCTGTACTTTTCAAAATAATGGCTCTCTTGGTATTTACTTGAGATATTACCATTATAGATATTTGGTCAACTCCAAGCTCAGCATAAACTGAGTCTATAAAAGTGGGAAAAGTTTTCCATGAAAAGCCATAATTTTGGGTTCATATCCTTTCAAGAAACCTGACTCACATCTGTGTCATGAAAGCATTTTGAAACTTTTGTAATGTGATTTCCTGGAAAAGAAGACAGGCTCTTCAGAAAACATCCAGATGACCCTCACTATTTAGCCTTAAGAAATTTTCTAAACTGTCATTTACGTTTTTTAGTGGTATGTGCCACAGCCACTTGGACAACGTCTCTCACATTATTAGTTCAGTGCCCATATTCTTTGAATCAGCACAGCAGGCAGTCTTGATCCCCTGCAAGAATATAATCCTCATCCTCTAGACCTGGCAGGATGTCATCTGCAATATTTGGGCTTAGTTTCATTGCTATGTCATGCATGGCTCTCTGCTCTCTCTTTTACCTATCTATTCTCAATCCCTCAGGAATGCTGAATACCTCTAGTTTGACTGAACTGACAGTATTTCCATAATCCCCTGCAAACCAGCCATGCTTCCACACAGAAAGAGGAAGTGCATGAATGCAGAAAGCAGTGAAGCTTTGAATCTAAGGCAGTGCTCAGGACAGAAACTGGACGCCTTCCCTGTAACTGGTACTGCAGTTTTCCAGGTTAAGCCAAACAGACTGTCAACTATTGCTTTGAAAGACTGCTAGCTCAGTGTCACTAAATATATCCAGATTATGTAGCTTTCTGGTGGTTGCTACACACTAATGTGTTTAAATATTGGATTACAACCTTGGTGATAAGCAAGCTATAGTATCACAATGAACTTTTTTGGTTAAGCAAATGCAAGTTAATCTGATTCTACTCTACAGTGTTGTTTCAGCTATACAGATTTCAAGGTTAAAAATTTGGATGTTTCCAATGAGAAATTTATTTTTTATTCCAGGGCAGGTTCACTAAGAGTACTCAAAATAAGAACTTGTAGGGGCCAGCATTATCCTCATCTGATGTCATACACAGTTTAGAGTCATCTGAAGTCAAAATTACTTTTCCTTGATTGTTAATGAGCATGAAGTCTTGAGTTTATACAATGAAACCCCCTGCCTCGAAAGGTACAGTATGAACAATCTGCCAGACTTTCCAAGTCAGGCTGTGTTGTTGTGTTGATTTCTGTCATATGAATGATACAGTCAGTTTGCAAAGCAAAATAATAATTCTGGTCCTCAGATAAAGAAATCCCAGTAATCCCTTTCTCTCATTACTTATTCATGAAATTCCTCTGACAGGTAAAAAACGGGAGTTCTTTATATCATGGGAGTTCATTGACTCTACACGCAACCTAAAACAGAACTGGATATTATTAAATGGTTGCTGAGTGTACATCGGTTTTAAAAGTGTAAATGCCCAAGATTTCACTGAACTAATTTTTTTTTAAAATGCATAGTATCTGACAGGGCAATTACTTAGCTCTGTTGGAATCACCCCGTTTTCAAATAATATGTCATTACTAATAAAATATGTTGCAGTGTAACATAGTCTTACAACATCCAACAGAAATGACTGGCTCCACTGTTTATCTTTTCAACACAAAAACAGTGGAAAAAATGTGTACTTTGTAAGGGTTAAAGGTCATAGACATTATATGCTATGGAGTTAATGAATTACTCAGTTTTTCTGTCCAGCCTACATGTGAATATATTATATAGAAGAGGAAGCAGGGGGCAGGGGGAGCAGAATGCTCTAGTGCACACAAATAGCTCATTTAGCCTTTCTCAATTGTCTTCACGCACCTTCCCCTTCAGCTTACATGACTTTTCTAGCTGCAGACAGTTTAGATCACAGACACCTCACGGTCACATGACTTTAAGTTTCCTTATGACAACTGTTGGGTTTAGACACTAAGCCCACTTAGGCATACTCTATTTTAGTCTGAACATTTCTTAGCTCGGCATAAATTTGTATACCAGATGCCATCTTATAATTAACACATTGGGATTTGGGAGCTGTAGATTTTTCTGGTTACAAACTTTCCATCAAACCGACATCTGTGATTTATGTTTCCAACTTGCTTTCAATACATTTACATAATCTGTTCGATATAAGGAGAGATCATAAACTCTCCTTGCATATTTAGAAATAGATTCCACAGGGAGAGTTAAAACCAAATCACAGAATGGTTTAAGCTTCTCTTTTACAGTGATAGCTATTTTAAAACACTTAAAATCAAACCTTCACAGAACAAAAATAAACTTGATAATCATGGAATCATTTAAGTTGGAAAAGACCTGTAAAATCATCAAATCCAACCATTAACCCAGGACTGCCAAGTCCACCACTAAACCACGTCCCTAAGTGTCTTTTAAATATCTCCAAGGATGGTGACAACCACTTACCTGGGCAGCCTCTGCCAGTGCCTGACATTTTTCCTAGTACGCAATCTAAACTGCCCTTGGCATAACTTGAAGGTCGTTTCCTCTTGTCCTGTCACTAGTTATCTGGGATAAGAGACCTACCCCCACCTGCCTACAATGTACTTTCAGGTAGCTGTAGAGAGCAGTAAGGTCTCCCCTCAACCTCCTCTTCTCCAGGCTAAACAACCCCAATACTCTCAGCTGCTTCACGTAAGACTTGTTTTCTAGGGCCTTCACCAGCTTCATTGCCTTTCTCCAGACATGTTCCAGCACCTCTATGTCCCTCTTGATGTGAGAGGCCCAAAACTGAACACAGTATTCGAGGTGCTGCCTCACCAGTGTGAAGTACATGGGGACGATCCCTTCCCTTATTCTGCTGGCCACACTGTTTCTGATACAAGCCAGGGTGCTGTTGGCCTTTGTGGCCACCTGGGCACACAGTTGGCTCACATTCAGCTGACAGCTGACCAGAACTCCCAGGCCCTTTCCCACCAGGCAGCTTTCCTGCTACTCTGCCCCAGGCCTGTAGCACTGCGTGGGGTTGCTGTGACCCATGTGCAGGACCCAGCACTTCTTGTTGAATCTCATACAATTGGTCTTGGTCCATCAATCCAGCCTGTCCAGATCCCTCTGCAGTCTTCCTACCCTCAAGCAGATCAACACTCCCCCGCCAAACTTGGTGTTGTCTACAAACTTACTGAATACGCATTTGATGCCCTTACCCAGAATACTGATAAAGATATTTAGCAGATATACCCCAATACTTAGCCCTGGGGGTATGGGGGTGGGAGGTGAAGTGTTTCCTCCCAAGGGAGAAGGAGGAAAACACTATTCACTTGAGAAATATGGCATATGAAAAAGGAGGTTCAGAAACTGAAATTCATAACCTTTCTCTAAACCCTGAACATTGTTTGTTATTTTCGATTTCCCCATTTTGGTCAGGAGCACTTCACAAAGTGGGCTTAGTTCCAAGAAGACTTGAAAAGCAGAACACGCCTGGCCATGGATCTGCAGGAATGAACTTCATACTGACCTCAGTCTCATGGTTCTTTGCTCCAGCCTGCACAACTGCTGTTGGCATATGGGCAGTTTCAGTGTCTTTTCTCCAGAGGACACACATGGCTCTCTCCCAAAATACCCACCAGGGATATCCAGTAAATCAAACTGATCACACTGAGAGAAAAGCTTGTTTGATGACCTGAATGGTCTCAGGAATTAGGGAAGAGCAGGATTTGCTCAGGAGAGTAACATAGCCTGTGTTCTTTCCCTTGTCTCCTTCCCCTGCTTTCTCTCTTGGCAAATGCAGGAACAGCATCAGAGTTGCTGTCCCTGTGCTCCACGTGGGACTTCTCAAAAAATAAAAATAATAATAATAAAAAAATATTCTTCCTATGCTCTCTGAATCATTGCTAATTAATAAGCACTCCACTTTCTGCCCTGGACTCAACTGATTAGATCTAAAGAGCCACAACACATTTGTCTGAATACTTTTAAGCATATATTATGATATTAGGGTTCCTTCTATCCAATGAACATTTCCGTTAAGGGCTGAACCTCCACTGACTACTAAATAGGTACCTTCACAACTTAACTCTGGCAATATCTTCCAACTTTTATCTAGATGTCTTAGGAAAGAGTCAAATGTTAGGAGAACATTACTGTATTAAAAGGGATTGCAGACTATTAAAAATTAAAATTGGCAAAGGGAAAAAGAGAAAATTTGAAATATTATGATGAAAATTGTGCATACATATCTATCAAATATTATTGGACACTAGTACTTGCACAACCATAAGCAGGCTTCTTTTAATAAAAATAAAATAATTAATTCTAAAAACTACACAGGAAGTAAGGAGAAAAAAACCCCCTGAGGATGCTTTTATATTCTTCTCCAAGCCAAATAATGCAATAAAAAAGACAGAAATAAACTGAATCGGTTACATGAGATAAGAAATATGAAGGAACAACATTGGTTTTCATTCTGAACATCATTTTTAAATCACCCTCCAATATTTCTTTTCAAAATACATTTTGATTAAAGTTTCCCAGCTGCCTGATGGAATCCTTTACTCTGAGCATTATTTGTTCACCTAAAAAACCCCATAAGTAAAAATTATTTTTTATTTTTCTGGAGAATCTGCACAGTGAATTATTTAAAAAAAAAAAAAAAAAAAAAAAAAAAAACAAAAAAAAAAAACCAAAAAGAAAGAAAAAGGAAAACCCAGAATAAATATTTTTCTAATGCTTTTGTTTATTAATTTCGTACCTTGCAGTTTCATCAGGAAAATAGAACACAAGAGTGTGTGTGTATACATATATACACAAACACCCAACTATACATTAAAAAATGTGTATGTGTTTGCCCCACTCAAATGTACCTAGTTTCTGGCTAGACACAGGAAGTGGAAAGGTATGTTTCTCTTTTTGTAACACCAGGGATCAATATTTATTTACATTTGTAATAGTAGATTACTATCCCAATGTAAATGACAGTGGAACTACAAATCAGATTTGTATTTGTGGATAACCTCAGTTCACAGGGAGTATTCTGACTAATACCATAAAGGAAAAGAATGGATATGAAGAAGAGTAATTTCTAACAGGAAAATTAGAGACCACTTGCTACAGCTAAAGTTCAGTATCTTTAAGTAAAGACTGATTACACAGATATTACTACACAAAGGGAGAGAGAGGTGGGGCTCATCAGGAGGTGTGTAGGCAGGGGGAGCTACTGACCTCCCTCAGAATCTTCTTTCCATGAGAAGGTCAGAGCAAGGCAGGGGCTGCCATGTCAGAATTTGAGATACAGACCCAAGAAAAAAGGAAAGAGGTTGCTGATATAAAATTCTCTGTAATCCACACCCTGCTGTGCTTATTACCTTTAAGCTCCAACACCTTCTGCCTGTGACAATTACAATTACCTACCACTTGGACAGATTTTTTTTCCTTTGACTGATGAAAAATAGGAGTCTGAGAAGTTAGCAGAAGTTTGATCAGATACTTTTCTAAGTTTGTCCTCAAAATGCTCACAATCCAAATTGTCTGATGTTTTATGCACAGTTTTTCTTGACTTAACAATAGCTAGTGAGTGAAGTCTCTGGACAAAGTTAACAGCTAGTTTAAGAACACTGGAATTCAGTACAGCCTTTTTTCAAATTTCAGATTTTTTTTGGACTTGGCAGAGTTAGGTTTATGGTTGGACTCAGCAATCTTCAGTCTTTTCCAATCTAAATGATTCTATGTTTCTATGGGTTTATGTTACAAACAACATGGGTTAAAAATATACTAAGAATCAGCGAACAGTACAGGCCAGCTACTTCCCTAGCCTCATTAGTTAATAACCAGGGCCTTTTAATAATAGCTGCAAATTAAAGGATTATTTGAAAGCATTTCCATGACCTCTGTTACTGGAAAGATGACATGTGCCTTGCTACATATATACTTCATAATTTAGGCTACCCAACTGAACTTCACTGCACTACTACAATTAATGTATAACTGCTTGAGAACCTAATTTCTGCTCCTTTTGTACTGCTGAAGATAACATTGTGCAGCATCTGAGTCTTCCACTACGGAAAAGTTTACCATTACAAATACAGAAAGAATAAAGTGCATAAAACTTGAAAATATGTGCTTCGTTTCTTTTTTTGATGCAGAAAAAATAGCTAAGCAATACAGAGAATTAGATGATCTATTCTATTAACATAGAAGAAAAAAACCCACAGATATGTCAGTATTAAAAATGTTTTCCTAGAGTGAAATAAATAATAAATAAAAGCAGTGAGTGAAGTGAAAGGAAAAGATAAAGGACTGCATGGTTGTTTAAAGCTCTTTCCACAAATGTTTTCCATAATTACCTCTTTATCCAATTAAAGCAACTAATAAAGCATAAAGCCAGATGAAATATCTAGAATATCTAAGTAAGTTTCAAAAAAAGCATAGGGGGATTTAGAAAAATAAAGTAGCCTGGATTCCATGAAATTAATGATGGAGCACAGTTTTAACTTACTCTCACCAGACATCAGAAATGCCAACGAGCAATGAATTACTATTTAACTGATACCAAAAATTAAAAGAGAAAAAACCCAACATATAAAGTTGTCTTTGTATTTTTGGTACATTTGAATAAACCTTGAGTAGCACAGTACTCCTGTTTCTGGGGTGTTACACAGAATGCATAGACAATTCCACTGCGTAGAATTCTACATGATCAAGACTATGAACAATAGAAGACTCAGGTTCAGAAAAGTCAATGTTCCTTATGCAGAGGTTTGCTTGGTGAGGGCTGGTGAGGTGGTGAGGGCTGGCTGATATTACACATTTCACTTACTTCATCTTTAGCTGCAACATTCTTTATTTGCATTTTATCTGTTTCTAGGACCTCTGCAGGATTCCTGTCCACGTTCTCAGTGTTTACTGCTTTGGTTTCAGTTGTATGGGATTAAAAACTGTGCGGTCAAAAACCCTCTTGAAAACTCAATACAGTTGAAGTGAACCAGCTAGCTCCAGTTTTGAAATTGCTAAATGTGTTGGGGGGAGCATCTTCATAAATATGTGTCAAAGCTGTTTGCTCACTTTCAGATGTCGCCAGTTTACACATTTCTATGCCATACCGCCACTTGCAGACTCGGAAACCTCTCCCACGCTGAAATCCATCCACATAAAGCTAAAGCTGTAGACATGGAAATTTTGCCTTGCCCTGGTTTTCAGAACCTGATGTTGCTCAGAGACCACTGGAGATCATTAATGAAAGCAGTATGACTTGCAGTTAAAACCATCAGTAAAAAAGAATATATTTCTGATTATTAACCTCCAATGTGCAATTAAAAAAAATGCAGGAAGGATTCATTCTGAGTTTGCTTCTGAAAAAGCATTTACACAGTTGCTGAAGCAAGAATGCTTATTATTTTTTCATGGGAGGGTACTGCAATCCGGGGAGGGGGGTGAGGTGGGGGGTGGTGGGTGGGGACAAGGATGAAAGCATTTATATCACATTTTCTTTCATTGGGGTTTAATACGATACACCTTTTTCTTTTTTTCTGTTTTTCTTTTGTAATCAATTTTGACAGAATACTCATTTACAGATAAATGTGTGATTAAAATCTTAAATAGCTAACAAACCTTAAGGACTCAGCTCTGACACAAGCACTACAATGCACACACAAACAGGTGCTCACAAGCATAGATTCTACACAGTTCAGTGTCCCTCACCACAGCTGTCAATTTGCAGCTTAAAGAACTGAGAGTTAAGTAAATAAGGACTGCATTACTCAGACTTCAAGGAAAAATGATTGTTCTACAGTAAAGTTTCTGAAGTACCAGAAAAAATGGTTGCCTGGCTTGGTGTAATCACATTTATTTTTAGAGGGGCTACACATGTAATGTTAACTACTATCTGGTGTTTGTAGGGGCTACCAAGAATATTTTTGTACCTGTATTTGACTTTTTTAGTACAATAAAGAACAATTTCTTTAGCTGTGTATCTATGAAATTCTAAAGGGGATTATAAGAAAGACAGAGGGAGACTTTTTACCAGGGCCTGTAAAGACAGGACAAGGGGCAAGGGTTTTACTACTGAAAGAGAGTAGGTTTAAATAGGACATAAGGAAGAAATTACTTACAATAATGGCGGTGAGACACTAGAAAGGTTCCCCAGAGAAGCTGTGGGTGACCCATTATTGGAAGTGTTCAAGGTCAGGTTGGATGGGGTTTTGGGCAACATGATCTGGTGAAAGATGTCCTTGCCCATGGCAGGGGTGGAAGAGATGATCTTTAAAGGTCCCTTCCAATCAAAATCATTCTACGATTCTATGATTCTATGATACTATATCCATATGCAGCTATAGAATATTTAGAATTACACAAAATCATTTGAACTTGTGTAGGTATGTAAGGTTGACTGATTACTTAAGAACACAGGAGTATTCCATGCAATATTTCTGCATAATGTTTTTCTCCGATAACAGCCTGAGTGCATGAGGATCTAAACTGATAAAGAGCTTCCTTTTATCTGGAGAAGAAGGAAATACACACAAAATGTACCTTCTCATTTTGCACACTTGTGCACATGGCTTGCAATTGTGTTTCTAACTTTGACAGAATTTACTACTTGGGCAATTACAAAGATTAAGTTATTTTACTCTGTAAAACTAAATGTCAACATAAAACCAGTATTTCTTGGGGAAAAATGTGGAAACTGGGAAGATGAAAATTAGCTCAGCCAGCACTGGGTTATTCAGACATTCTGACAATTAAGACATATCCTATTGGGCCATCAGTTCCTACAATGATGTAACTATTTCAAGTGGTAAAACATAGTAAGAGGTAGATAGAGATAATGAAAAAATATCACATACAGTTATGATCACATCTGTTAGTGTTTGGCAGGGAATTAAACAAGTAAAATATAAGTAGTGTTTATATCTGAAACAACTATTTACAAGAGGCAAGAAATTAATCACTTGTAAAAATTGGTTTTGCTTTCAAGCTCTCTGAAAAAAAAAAGGTCAATGGCCTACTGACCATATGTCACATGGTGAAATCAACTTAAATGACTGCTCCCTTACATGTTCCTCTAGTCTACGGACTGACACCAAATCAAGACAGGATTAGGAAACCAGTGTGTGTCCCTCTGTGAACTGTGAATAGATACATATGTTTTATTAATCCACATAGGATTAGCACAGACTTCTTCTAGTACTCTGGAGATAAAGCAGAGCACTTCTCCTGTATATGATTTTCTCAGCAGTTTGTAGAACAACTATAGTCAGCTACTAGTTCCTTATATGAATGCCTGACAAGAGTGAACAATCAGATTTTACAGATACAGGGCCTCTTCATTCTTAAAAAATTTTAAAATTACCCTTTTACACTTGGACATGCTATTCTGGGGTATGCACAAAAGGATTAAGTCTTCCATGCTCAAAATACAGTATTTCAATTAAATAGATAGAAAACTCACAAGAAAAGTACATCTGTATAGCCTGCTCAGAATTTTGGATCTGTAGCAAATGCTTTTGGAATTCTGTTGCTGCTTAGATTCTGATGCTGTGGCTGGCTCTTAATTCCTTGTTCTCCCTTCATTTACTAGGCCTCGCTTGTGTCTGGAAAAAAGTAATACCTGCAATCATGGGATGCTTCTGTATAACTAGGTCTGCTAAAACAAAACATAAATCTGTAGCAAATTATTCTGGACTAGACACCAATAGGATTTTTTGTTTGTTTGGTTTTCTCTGCAGGAGAGAAGAAACTGAAACTGTGAAACAATGTCCTTTCGGACACCTAAGCATGACACTCCAGATGGTGCTTGAAAGTGGAACATACATTCTGCCGTTCTGTTAGCAATGTGCAATTAATTGATACGAAATTCCAAAGTATTTCTTAGTTTCTAAACCTTTTGAATTGTCTGCATTGGTTATGCTTCTTTCACCTTTCAACGTGTTGAAGTTAATATTTCATGTATATTCTATTTTCCCTGCTTAGTAGCTCAAGCATTTATTCACTGACAAATCTTATTGACAATCAGCACATAACTGGATAATGTTTTCTTCCATGCAAGTGCAACATGTAAGAAACAAAATAAGTTGAAAAAATCTAACATCCCTCCACTCCAACTGAAAGCTAAAGTTTTTGTTTGAAGGTCCAAAATGCAATGTGCAATCCCAAGCACAACACAGCCTGGACAGTAACTGATCAGTAACAGCTCTGCAGACACCAAGGGGCATCAGGTTGACCATGCAGCAGCAGTGACCCCTGGGCAGCAATGAAGCCTCCCACGTCTAAGACTACATGAGCAGAGTTCAACCAGAAAGTCCAGAGAAAGATCCTCACCCACTGTCTGGGACCCATGAGATACACTTGAGTGCTGTGCCCAAACGGGGGCTCTCTTGAATGGGACAGACACTGATGTACTTGTGTGAGTTCCATGGAGGTCACCAAGGTGATTGGGAGCTGGAGCACTGGTTGTCCAAGGACAAGCTGTGGGAGCTGGGCCTGTTCAGCCTGGAAGGGAATGGATTTGGGGGGATCTTATTGGCATCTACAGATGCCCAACAGAAAAGAAAATACAAAGATTTTTCTCAGAGGTTCACAGTTACAAGAAGACAGGTAACAATTACAAGTTGAAATAAAACAATGCTGATTATAGTTATGTATTTTTTTTCACTGTGAGGGTAGTGAAGTGCTGGGACAGGCTCCCCAGAGAGGTTGTGAGAACTCTGTCCTTGGCAATACTCAAAACTTTACCAGACAAAGTTATGATGAACCCAGCCTAACTGACCTACTTTCCAGAGGTTGCTGCCAACCTAAATTATTCTATGATTCTACAGTATGTATCTTCTATGTGTATATTTTTCAGTATTAAGGGCACTGTTCTTATGCTCCTGACTGTACAAGCTATTGCAAGTAAGCACACTGAAAACCGCCAAATGAAAAAACAGGAGAACTCTGTTCCCAGACAGGCCATTGCATGGACCTTTGGTACCACCTCAGTACTAGTGAAACATCCTGTGGACAACTTTCCTTCCTACCAAAAGAAAAGGGGGTTAGTTGTGGTACATACACAGCCAAATATATCATGGAAGAGATAAATTTTTTGTGGGTTTAATTGTGAAAAAGTAAAGTTTTCAAAGCATTATTATCATTGTTGTTATTATTGTTATGTCCCACAATGTAATAGATTTTACTTCTGGAGTCAAAAAGATCAATGTAACTGTAGAAACACTGGTATACTGTTCAATCAACTTCAAATATAGGTGCTATGATGGGTATGCCAACCTAGCTAGGTGATCAAGACTGTCCCCACATGATCAGTGTTTGTCTAACAGTTCTGATGTAAACAATGCTATAAAGACTACAGTTAACTGAGAACTGTAGGATAAAATATTATATATTAAATTTCCAATCTTTTATTATAGGTCACGATCAAGTACACATGTTGATCTTCTGTATACATAATTCTATTTATTATTTGCATTGTATTTTAAAGGCACAGACATCTACCCATGAATAGAAAATTATTTATATACAGATATAATGCAGAATTTATACTAGTTTGAGGCAAATTAAATAGTTCAGTGACAGTCATGATTATGCATGAATGAATGAAGTAATCTGATTTAATTATTTGTTATCAATTTTTGCAAAGTAGATTATTTAATTTGACTGTAGAGCCTTAATTTTTCCATTTTTAACCACAGTAATGAAAACACAAAAAAAATATTTAGAATTTATAAAGAAATAGTCAAAATTTTAGACTATTTACTATTAATGCTCTCTGTAGCATTGAGAGAGATTACCAGTTACAGAAAAGCAACCAGGAGTTCTGTCAGTATTCAGAAAAAACATCCAGCAATGTCAATTGAGTTCAAGTTAAAGAAGACCACAGGTGATATCATAATCTAATTTTCCATTGTACTGTGGACTTTTACACCTGCTGAATTGACTAAGAATTATCCTCTGCCAAATCAAAATGGTAATGCTTTACATCTGCTTTGCATAAGGATGAATAGATTGCAGAGAACAGACAAGTTACAGAAGAGGCTTTTGGGACAATTAAGAAGCTGTATGATGTAGGCAAAGATAGCCAGTTAAATAAAATGACAGTTAACGGTTGTAAAGGAAAAATACATAATAAAAAAGCAACTTACTGAAATGCTATACATCCGTAGTGTAGTAGTTGTAGCGGACAGACATTGAATCTATACTTTTAAAATATTTTTGATGCTTTGTGTCCATAAACTACATCACATAATGAACAATAAGTCTAGGATCTTCTTTTTTTCGCTAAATATCCCCCTGCTAGTGAGAAACACCTGCTCTGTGGATCATTAACAATTAATGAAATCTAATGTGGTTTATCAAAATCTCACTGTAAGGTAAAGAGAAGGGGGGAAAATTGTGTTACTTAATTTAATATAGATAGAATTAGTACTGTTACTATTATATACAACACACAAGCCTCTATTCCTCACTGAATGAGGCATTACAACTAGACAACTGTATCACCTCTCATGGATCATGCTGTAATTGCTGCAGTTAACCACTGCACATTAACAACTGGGCTTAACACCTGCCTTTTCTGCCAGAGTTCTCTCAAAAGCATGCATGTTTCCTGCTTGCTATGATATATTAGGTATCAATGACAAATCAGCAGTTCCAAGGAGCACTTAGCCTCTTAGCTCAGCAATTCTGTGACTGTTCCAACTTCAACCCTTCTTTTTTTCTGTCATGCACTGCAGACATAATGAAGTCATCCATCCTCCTGACAACAAAGAAGACCTTAACCCTTCGGTAAAAGTGTCAACTACAGAATCTTTAAATCCATGAAAATTAGAATTACAAAGAAAAACATTTGGTGGTAAAAAGACATATTTTCTGTCAGGTAGACAGAACTGCATGGATGCACAAGCACCCCCCATATATACAAACACTTGTATATCTACTATAATTTGTTTGTACAGAATATCTGATGACATTATGTAATAAAGCTTTTTTTTTCTCTCTCTCTCTTTTTTATTTGTAAGCATAAGTCAGGGACACCTGCATTGTTGAAAAGAGGTAAAACTTTGACTTCAGAAGATCATCACAGAAGGACTCCAGCAAGACCTTTCAGTCATGCTTCTAAGTACATACTATGTTCCACCAAGAGAAAAAGATGGTAAAATGTTTAACATTTAAAATAGACACAAACTCTCATTATTTATATCCAGAGGACTGGTGCTTTAGTTACTCCAAGTACAATAATTCAGGGCTCAGACGATTATGAAAATAACTATATTTTTTTTCCATTATTGCACACATTATATGAGAAGACAGCAAGATGATCAAAGTCAGGACCCATTTTCCCACTGATACTATTGTAACCACGTTTCTTTGGGGTAAGTACATGTACATGGATCTAGTGGAAATATCCTTCATTATTTTTTATTATTAATGAGAAAGTAGATTAAAAAGTATGTGTTGAGAAAGTTAGTGATAGAGCTAGACAACATAAAACAATCCCGGAATAGGATTTTTCAGTCTGAAGCTCCAACAAGATTATAAAGTGTATTTGTATTACACAAGCCATAAGAATGAGGTCTCGTTTTACTGGATACCGTATAGGTATGTCATGAGATTGAATCATTGCCATAATCTTACCATGTCAACAGACAATCTAACACCACCGATCCAAAGTGTGTTTGATTTTAGTGCCAGCCAGTGTGTTTGCACATCTGAGTTTAAGTACCTTACATCACATTACATAGAAATTTTTGTGAAATTTGCAGCTGAAGTAAGGTCTCCTGCTTTCCCGTCCAGTGCCTCAGCTACATAACCATCATTTTCCTTGTTTTCCTAATTGACAACTTCTTCCTAAGTTCACTGAAAAACAAACTGTATAGGCTTACATTTATGCCATATTTATTTAATCTAAATAATCAGCATCTACTGTGAATATCAGGACCCTTCATTTTTTTAATGTACTGGTGTGTTCTCTGAGGATTTTATCACAGCTTTTTATTTCATTTCATTCTACCTCAGCCTCCCTAGGGAGAGAGAACTAATACTCTTCACCTCAATTTCTTAAAGCCAGCAATTCCCTTATTCCTACATTCTTTGTACGTGGAAACAGACAAATCCTTTGTTTACAATTTATTTAACAGTGAAAAATATTTAAGTATAATTTCTTTGTAGTAGATAGTAAATATTACTTATTACTAACAAATGTGTCTTACGTTTCTAGGCATCTTTTCCAATGTAATTAAACTAAAAAATATAAACCACTTCATATTAATCACGAAGTGTATTCATTACTTTTATCTATACTAAAAAAAAAAACCAACAAAGCATCAAAAGTCTGTGCTTGGAAAAGAGGAACACACTTCAGCCTAAAATGTTTTCATGGATGATTAAAATTCTTGGGTATGCTCCCTAAAGGTTTTTATTAAGCAAAAACTTAATGTGATTAACAAAAGTTCAGGTTTTGTAACAGCTCTCCATTAAAGTTGAGTTGAAAGCAGCGAGCCTTTTGCCTTATTACCAGAAAATGCTGGTCAGGGAGCTTTGAGTTTATCACCATGTTATCAAAACCAGCCAGGATTAAGCCATGGGCTATCCCCATAATTATTTTACCTACAATAAAACTAGGCTTAATTGGACAAATAGTCTGTCAGGCTTCTAGTTTTTATAATGTACTCAAATAACAGGTAAAGATGATCTCATTCTCCATACTCTCTCCTTTTTCCTTTAACAGTAACAATAGTTTGTAGCTAAAGACTTCTTAGTAAAGCTAAAGACAGACAGATCCTGAACTGATCCATACAAAATGCGTATTTTCAAGCATCTACTACATTCCCATTTGATTTGCTGCTTCCTCGGTGGTGTGAGAATCTGGTATTATTTAAAATAAATTAAGCACACTTTTTTTTTTTTTTTTAATGTGCAATTGCTGAGTGACTTGAAACATGATCAGCAAAATAAGGAATAATCATTTGGGGAAACAACTTCAAGATTTTGACATAATACAGCAGGAATGTAAGGCATATCAAACTGATGAAAAAAGTCAGAGCTTAGCGATAAGTAACTGCAACAGCTTTGTAGATTTGTAGTATACCTATATCACTTTTGTTTGTTCTGAACTGTAGATGTCATGCCTTATTTATTTGTCTTTCCATTAATTAACATTATGATTTTCCAAAGGAAAGGTCAACTTCAAGAAAAAGAAAAAATGGTAGTTTGTTTTTCTTAATAATCAAAGAAAATTCTGAGCCTGTTAAAGACAGGAGAAAACTGCTGTGACTGCAACAGTGAATTTCATGGGACTAAATGGTACACAAATTTCAGTATTTTATAGTTCTGTTCTAAACTGTCAACTCAACATTAGGGAGACAGCAAAAATCTCCTATTCCTCTTAAACAGCAGATCTTTATTTTCTCACTGTAATAAAATAACATGAATTATAACAATAGTACAGGCTACAGAAATGAAGAAGCATTAATATAATCAAAACCTCTCTAGGGGCTACTGTCATTACCCATTAAAAGGTAACTGACAAGTTCCTCTTAATTTGCTATTAATCTTCCACATTTCCCCCACAATTTAATACAGGAACATTTTATTTAATTAGTATGCTCATTATAATTGTTTGTCATAGTGGTTTGTTTAGCTGACACAAGTTGTCTAACACTGACTGTACAGATGGCAAGAGTACCAGTGTCTAGTCTCAGAGGAACTATTTGACCACTGCCGTAAAAGAGCAATAAACAAAATAACAACATTGCAGCCCACTCCAGTTTATGTAGGCAGTCAGCCTTTTATCGCTGTAAAACCTTGAAATGGATGTATGAGTGCTGCTGCTATAAACAAATCGTTGTTTACTGCTTTGGGATGGCAGATACCACTACTGGCCTGGAAGCTTCAGCAGCCTGAATGTCAAAAATTGACTAATGTGGAGAAACATACTATGGCTGGTTTTATAGAGAATATGTTTTATAAACCTCAGGGGACAATTTATCACAAATTCATCCACTCTGCTGTAGATTGCTGCTTTAATGTTGAATACTGGATTTCAGTCCACAGGTCAGCTCAAGCAAAGAAGGGAGGGCAATGAAAGGGTATACTAGTTTCTCTTCACTTCATCATGATAATGCTTGAATTTCTTAATAGATAATCTATTTTAAATGTCTATTTTCCCATTTGTACAAAGAAAATGTAATATGATTTATTGGTAGTTTATTAGGAAAAGTCAAACCTTGTTGCTGCTACAGCCTGTTTCCATCCTTCCTGGTTACTTGCACACTGCTACTCAAACTGCATATAAGCCATTTGATAACAATAAACACCACATATTATGCTACTAATAGGGAGGCAAAAATTCATCTGTATTCTGATATTGAAAAAAAGTATTTCAAGAGCAGAGAAAGAAAAGGTATTCTGCACACAAAGATTTTTTTTTAATTGCCTTGTTAAGTATCAGTCAGCAGCCAATAAGTAGTTACTGTTTTCCTCCATCCCTTGACAATAATGTGATGGGTGCCCAATATTACATTTATCATTAAATTCCCTTTACCTTTTCTTTTTGCACAATACATAACACATAATTCAAATTGGCAAGGTAAAGTCAATGCCGAGCACTGTGTGAAAAATACATTTAAATTTGGGACTAAAATCTGTTTTCTTTCCACTAATATCAATTTCATACTAATATAACTCCACAGAATTACACAAAATTTATAGTGACCAAAAATGTGAGGTAAGAACAGAGATCTAACACTAATGTCACATAAGCCTTGCTTCCAAAGTAACATTTTTGAAAGCACTTAATGCAAGATCCAAATCTGCAAAACATCTTTTTTCATTGATACTCTAAACCTTGGCTTATATGTGGAAACTCACCTCTTGGTTGTTTTTGTTTGTTAGTTTGTTTTTCTTTTTTGAAGGCTCCTGTTAAAATATTTTACACAAGTTGCACAACTTCAATACCATAACTTCCTTCATATTACATACTTTGCTGGAAACGATACAAAGCTGCTTGCTCTCTTCCAAATTTGTAGCTGAGGGCTTACTTGAGCATCGCTTCCAAGGGAATTTGAATTTTCAGTGAGGGTTTAGGCTGGGATACCATGTGTAGGCTAACTGTATCCACATGCCTACCCAGCACTTCTCAAGTTTTTGCCTATTTCTGAATCTTTGCCTCGCTGAATAAAGTTTGGCTTTCCCAAACAGGGGAAAATGATGTTCTTATAATCAGTAAGATTTTGGAAAGAGTTCTAAACAAAACTGGGTTGGCCAAATCATTAAAGTACATAATAGAATATATTATTAACTTCTACAAGATGACCACAAAGCCTTTGTTCACCGTATTAGGCATAAAGAGGCATCTGTGAAGGGATACACTTGCATGTAGCTTGTGTAGCAGTTTGATACATTACTCCTGCAAAGAACATACCTCACTGAGGCTTAACAGAAGCTTTTGAGACTCTCTAATTCTGGAATTAAAACTTTAGTGAGATACTGAATTATTTCACTCTGGATACCCAGGAATAATAGAAAACAGGACAGTCATCCTCCCTAAATTTAACACTGACAATAGAGATAATGTGATGAAACACAGCATAAAATGCATCACAATGTAGGAAGGATTGTTAAAAAAGCTAAGCAGAAAAAAACAGAAAAACAAAACAAAACACCAAAACCAAACAAAACCTTTCACGTGATTTTAGCACATATCAGAATTGTAAGTTGTATGAAACAGATAGTCATAATCTTTCTTTATACCTTCTCTCTTTAGAAGGTATATTTTATGGTCAAAAATAAAAGCTCCGAAATTTTAGAAGTGAGAACATAACCCCCAATAAAGCAAGTTTCCATTCAAAATACTAGCCAAGCATAAAACTGAAATGCCACTTTAATCAAAAAGAGATTTTGAGAAAAAAAATGTAATTTTTTGTGTGAGATCTAGCCAAGGGCAATGTTAATTTGATATTTAAATTATGAGTGAGTCTGTATCTTGCTTACTAGACAGACACATACTTACTAACAATAACCCTGAGAAATATACTGTGTGCCAAACTCCACATTTCATTATTTTTAGAGAACCACACCATAAATCAGTTTAGGGTTTTTCTGCATTTAAGAACAAGGAATATACTCCCTTGATCATATTATATCTCCTATACTATATTTTGAATTAATAGTAATTCCATGAGTTAGCCACATTTTTGATGTCTTTTTCTTTCATTCTAAGTAAATCTAACACTAACAGGAAAATTTGAATGATAACCTAGAAAAGTTTTCTTAGCAATAACAGGACATTCATCACCGGTACAAGCTTGCTCACTTCTGGCTTGGGCAGTGTAGACCTCAACATCAGTAAACAATCTTCAAAGTTGACACACCAGTAGTGCTCAAAGAGCTGGTCTGAACTTTTCAGCTGAAGGCTAAAGTAAGAACAAGTATCAGCCCCACTGCAAAAAGAATGCAGGTGGACTAGTAAAAATTACTGCTAATAAAACACAACCTTGATTTAATTCCAAGTAATGCACACTCATGAGACATTGCCTGCAGGAATGTACATCTGAGGTATTGCATAGGAATAAGGGCATTTCTGCATTCCTTGAAGCGACCTTATCTTTATTTTGGAAACCTGTTACCATGCTCCGTGCCACCTCAGGAAGGAAACCTGGAACTCACCTGTTTCTGCTTCCATTTGTCAACCACATAATACAATTAAAATTGTTGGAAGAAAGCTGGTAATGTTTTTCTGACTTCAAGGGCAAAGGCACATATATACCTTGAAAGGGTTCTTCAGCTTCAGACATGCACAGAAGTGCCAGATTCTCCCAGTCACTTTTTTATGGTGTGCAGCTCCTCATTGCAAAAGCAAAAATGTTCATAAAAATGAGAAATTGTGAACAGTGACACATCCTGGGCAGATGTATTTCTGCTGACCAGCCAGCTCACACAATGTGTAATGACTCACAAGGCAGATTTTTGCTCGTTGTTTGCAATTCAGTGGAAGGAGAGGATGTCTTGTCTATGACTGAGGACAGTCTGGCCTGGCACCAGCTGCATAGATGTGAGCATATGGTGGGGTGGGGTAGAAAAAAAGGAGTAATTTGCAAAACACTGCTTTCTTGGAAGCATGTGATTACTCAGCAGTAACATGAGACTACAGGACAGGGAAAAAACTTCCCTTAACAACAGTAGGAGTCTAGTACCGCTGCCAATAAGAGAGTAAGAAAAAAGAAACTGTCAACCCTCTGCTACTTGCATAACCCAGAGCACTACCCTGACAGAGATAGAAATATTGTCCTGTCTTCCATACATGATGTACACATAACTATAAAACACGTACTGTGCCCATGCTTTCTGTCCTAAAAATACATTCATATAACCCAGGACCTTGACAGATAAATACTGCATATTTATCCCAATTACTTTCTTCTCATCCTACCAAGTATCATGTGAACTCAATATTGCTGTTCACTGGGAAATGGTCTGTGTAGCAGTATTACACAAGAATTTTCTTCACTTCAGATTTTGTTTTCCCAAAAAAGGAATACTTGGATCAATAACACCAGAGTCTCAACACCAATACTAAGGCCTCCTGAAGTCCCTTTCCCACTTGCTACTACCATCACCCTGAACATGACGAGGAACTAGATTTTATCAGCTGAAAAGCCGAACAGAAATGTCCAAACACTCCAATGGGAAAATGAAAGCCAGGTGAAAAAAACACAGGCCTTGGAGCCATAAAGTGTGGATGTCCCCTGCAGCACTTTACCCAACTTAAGAGGGAAAAACCAAGTTCCTAGCCAGGTTTTGATTTTAAAGGTCAGAAGACTATCTGAGCATATGTAGCAAGTGGACTCATGATACCTACACCTACTGTTGCCTGACTCCTGTGCTCATCACCAACACATCCATTAGAGCTGGGAGCACAAGATATTTTATTCTGAGTTGAATACAAGCATGAAACCCAAAATCCAGAATTTTCAAAGGTGACAGGCTCTTAAGCAAGTTCTTCAATATAAGTTATATTTATAGACCTTTTTCACAGGAAAAATTCATGGCCTTTAAGACACTTTAATGCATGCGTATATATTGTTGGCTATATTATGTTAGCTATCATCCCTTTAGCCAGCCTCTGAAGTAACAATGTTAGAGCATATATTTAATCCATATTTTTTTCTCCACTTTTGTTTTCATGGCCACGACAGACAGAATCAATCCTGATTTACTAGAATTTTTCCATCCTTTATTTGCTATTTCTTCTCCTCTAATGAAATCAGCTTGTGTTCTTTTAATTCAGCTTTCTTTTCATTCACAAACCAGACTAAGAGATTTGCCAATGTCATGCTTCACCTCAAGTTTTGCATTTTTCCCTGTATTTCCACTCTCAGATCTTTTAATTTCTCAGAATGTGCCCACCACTATTTTTCTGAGTCTAGCTGTCAAGACTTTCCTGTTCATTCTTTCTTGTTTTTCTTGGCAAATGTCAGAAAGGTTCTCTCACACTTTTCCTTGCTCCTTTAATTTCTGTGAAGCGTAATACAGGGGGGGGATTCTCTCACACTTTTCCTTGCTCCTTTAATTTCTGTTAAGCGTAATACAGGGGGGCGAAAGCCCACAAATCTATTTATATTTGTATCAAACCGGTTAAAAAAAGTTAATTCACTAGCTGCAAGCAAAATATGACTGAATTACCTTTCTGTTCTTGAAAAAACTAGATTTGTGACTAGTGACTTCACTTACTTTGTCTGCAACTGAAACTAAATAGATCACCTGGGTAGTCTCCCATGAGCTTTTAGTAGATCCTTTTTCACATCACAAAAGCACTACACAGTTTGGCACTGTTCTGAATGATTGGCAGCTTCTACTCAGGAGAGGCTGAGGAATGAAATGCCAAGGAAAGAAATGCCAAGGGTTTTACAGGTCAGTGCTTTGGCAGAACTACATGGGAAAGCTTGTTTCACTCTTTGGAAATACTATAAGTTGCTTATATTCATGAAAAATAAAGTGCAAACAACTCAAAAAAGCTAACAAAACAAACGAAAAAAAAAACAAACAACAAACAAACAAACAAAAAACCCAAAAAACCCAAAACAAAACAAACAAAAAAACCCAAACAAACAACCAAGCAGCAAGATTCTCATTGACCAAAGTTGACAGAAGTATTCTGACTCTACTCCCCCTACTTCTTCCAGAAATATAACTGAGTTTTGAAATCTTCATAATGGGGAAAATATTCCTATTGCTGAAATGCTAATGTGTTGGGTGCATAAATTTCAAATTGTTTATTATGAAATAATGTTACAGAGTAATGAATCAGCAGATGTGTAAGTTCAGCCCCAGACAATAGTAGTATTACACCATTACGTTAGCAGTGAGTGTGAAAATGCTCAGATCATAAAAATAACAAATTGGTAAGTTCCAATTAGTGGTATTCAGTAGAAAAAAACAACAGGGGTAAGTACAATATTTTATACATGTGAAATATATTCAGAAACTGAGAGATGTCATGGCTATCTTGGGTTTTTGCTTCTAACACTGACCTGTAATCTGTATGACAGAAAAGCAATTTACATGTCAGTTTTTACTATCTGTATAGCTAGAACAGTAATACTCTCTTTGAAGCATGTCCATAAAGCAGAACTACAACAATAATGTGAATGATGGGTAAAAATATCCACCTATTTTAAAGGGCTTATGCTCACTTTGAGTACCCAGCATCATAGATTTGGGGATGTGTCCATCTTTGGTTCATGTGTTCATCAGATACGTGTAGCCATATAGCCCAATAAATATACTGTTGCCATAAGAAGTCCACATGCTTTCTGTCAAACTGAAAACACAAACCTCAGGATTTGTAAGGCTTTGTCTAAACTGTTTTGGACTGCCCTGACCTCTGTTTTACCTTGCTTAGCAGCACCTACACTTGTCTAACCCCTAGATAACTATTAAGCACTTTGTTTTCACTTTTGCTGAGTGTTGTACAGTTGTACTATGCAACTCTAATTATTATTTATATATCTCTAACTAATAGATAGTAATAACAAGCAGAATTCTGCATTGAATGAACCATCTATCACCCTCATATAAAGACAGCAGTGTAGAAGAGTATAGGCATGGATGGAATGTACAGCTACATGATGATACAGGAGGATCCAGGCTATAAGCAACTCACAGTCATTAAAAAATGCAATCTTGGGAGCTGGATAAAAACAATTTTAGCGATAATAAAGTGCACAAAAGCAAGTAGCCAGCTTAACAAAAACATGTCATATGTAGTCAATCATTCACATACCACAAATACAAGACATAATACAGAATTGCAAACCAAAAGAGAAACAGCAAGCTAGTGGATTGCAAGACCAAACATAAAAATTACCCCAAGTAAGATGTTCTAGTTTTGGCTAGGATAGAGTTAATTTTCTTCCTAGTAGCTGGTACAATGCTGGGTTTTGGGTGTATGAGAATAATTTTGACAACAGACTGATGTTTTCAGTTGTTGCTGCCTAATGTCTATACTAAGTCAAGGACTTTTCAGTTTCTTAGGCACTGCCAGCGAGAGGGCTGGAGGGGTACGGGAAACTGGGAGGGGACACAGCCAGGACAGCTGACCTGAACCAGCTGATGGGATATTCCATACCACAGAATGTCACGCTCAGTATACAAACTAAGGAGAAGTTGGCCAGGGTAGGCAGATTGCTGCTTGAGGACTGGCTGGGCATCAGCCAGCATGTGGTGAGTAACTGTATTCTGCATCCTTTCTTTTTTTTTTTTTTTTTCCTTCTTGAATTTTATTTCTGTTCCTCTTTTTGTTATCATCCTTTTCATTACAATTATTATTAGTAGTATATTTTACTTTATTTCAGTTATTAAACTGTTCTTTTTTCAACCCACAGGTTTCACCTTTTTCTGATTCTCCTCCTCATCCCACCACGGGGGGGGCAGTGAGCCAGCAGCTGCGCAGTACTTGTTGCCAGCCGGGGTTAAACCACAACGGAGGACCAAACCCCCAGTTAGTATCACACTTCTTCGGCCCAAGGACATGATGTGCTGACTCTTCACTATACTCTTTGCATCCCAAGACTAAAACCATTGACATTAGTAGCTAGGGGCTGTGAGAAAAAGATCATAATACCCGAGATGCTACAAAGTTTGTTTACATTATTTGTGATTGCACAATTAATGCAAATGAGCTGTATCAGATAATCTGAAAAATACATGTCAATATTACTATCACTGGAGTAATGATAGGTCTTTCATTAGACTATTAAGACTTCAGCTAACTCATAATAAATCCACGACCTTCCTTGGCCTATATATATTCCCTAAGTAGCAGCCCAGCAGTTCGGCAAGAGAGGACAACTTACCAAGCTATTTGGATGGAACAATTTGCTAGTGGTTCGTGGAGCTGTAAATAGCAGCATGCACAATTACAATTTGCAACAGCATACTGAAGATTGGGGTAAGAGAATTTTAAACACCTAGAGTACTGCTTCTAATTAATCCAGCTAACATTCTACTCAAAAACTGACTAAATTTATTTGAAACAGGAGTGCTTATATATATATATATACACACACAGACACAGGCACATAGACACACACACATATATATATTTGTATACAAACACAAAAAAAAAAGTCATGATGGACTATTTTAAGAGAATGTTGATTTGGTGTGTTACCATCTTGGAATATGCTTTAGATCATGCTACACATAATCTTTTTTTTGGCACAATTAAGAACTCATGGAAGAATCCAAGTAAAAATAATAAATTATATAAAACAAAACATCACCACCATGCAAAAAATCTAGTATCTGATTTATTCAACCAACAAGAAATGGCAGCACTTGTGTGTGTTCAGGAGGTGGAATCAGAGGTGGCTAGTCCCAGGAGAAAAAAATAATTTATAGGGACATAATGATTTATAATTTAAAATAGAAATAATTTATAGGTAATAGGGAATAGTGGAAGAACACATGTCAAAGAAAAAAGAAAGCAACCATGAAGAAATAAAATTAAGTTTTATAAATATTTTTAAAGCCATTTGCAGTTGGCTGTGCTAAAGAGATCTGAAATCCTATTAACTTTCATAAAATGGAAATACCTTTCCGTCTTTATCATATATATATTTTAAAAATATATATCTTTCTAGAAAACTCTAGCTTTATTTCAAAAGGACTTATAATTTCTAAGTTATGATAACATAATATCACCTTAAAATTCAGCAGTCTGCAGTGATGCTTTTTTAATACTGAAATACTAACATAATACTTCTGATCTACATAAAATAGTGCAAACTATACTTGCTGATATAATGACAAAATTTGCTTTATAAACACAGATGCTTTGTACTAAGAATAAAAACCTACTTCCAATCCTTTGTAAACCTGCATCAGCTTATACTATATTATAAAATGGCATAAATTTTTTATTAGTTCACTGAAAGGATATGAAATACACTTTTCTACTTACTCCCGTCATTGCTTTGCTTTAATTGCTATGTAACGATTTAAAGAAAAGAGAACCACATAAATCTCGAGGTTTGGGGTTTAGGATTTTTTTTAGTTGAAGGAAGTACACTGTATATTAAAATGCTGTTCGCTCAGTGACAGTGACCCTCAGCAGAATAGATAGTACAGTATAAAAACATTGACTTTCTGAAGGGTAAAATCTCTGATCATGAACTCACTGAAGTCAATGCAAGCTGTCCCAGTAACTGCAGTCACAGCAGTTCTGCCCCCTCTTAACTCCCTGCAGTGGAACCAGATTAAATAATATATGGTGAGATTTGTATGAGCATCCTTTTTTATTTTATGTAAGCCTATAATAAACAAAATCCAATCAATGACGTATACCTGTCTGTAGAAATAATTTTAATGAAAGCAAAGGGGAGCATGAGCTTCTACAGATTTACAGCAGTATAATTTGGAGGAAAAATTTATTTCCTATTGACCATACTGTGTATCTGCCTGCCATATGTTTTTTGTGCTACTTAGCAATCACAAATAAGACTCTGTAAATGTCTCTCTGTAGGGTTTGCAAAAGAAACTGTATTGTATATTTTTACCATACATTTCTAAGTCTACGAATAAAAACTAAAAGAAAAAAGTAATTTCATTTTTAAATCATTTCTGATGCTGATATGCATGAAAAAAAAGAGAAATAAAAAACCTTCCAAAACCAAAGTGGAAAAATACACAGTTGCAAAAATGTACTGTTAAATAGCTTATAAATGTACTACTTGTAATGCAAGTCCTTTAAGTTTCTCTGGAGTACCCTACTTAAAAAACCATTTTGGCTGATGGACAACTTAAATCTTTTCCAACCAAAGGATAGAATGTTCCACTTCTGTGAATTGTAATGCAATTGAAGGATAAAAGAAAAAGAAAAAAAAAAAAGGGGGGGGGGGGGAAAAATCATTCACCATTCTTCAGGAGAATACAATGTTCAAAAGCAGAGTATGACCTCTTCCCATTCCCAGAAACTCATCATACAAGACCGTGATGCTGAATTTCCCAATTTCAGATAGATTTGATATTATACTTTTATGGGAGGCATCTTTTCTAGTTGCACAATGAAAACAGGGAGGGAATTTTGAAGTAAAGAATATACACTCCTACAAATAAGGTAATATTTAAAGACTAAAAAGCTCACTTATTCATGCCATATACAAAACACAGAGCAGAAGAACAACATTCACAGAAAAATTACAAACACCCTGTACTCATGCATTTCAATGAGCATTACTGATGGGTGGAGAGAATCCTACTAGATTAAAACAAACATACAAAGAGATCATTACAGCTTATTATCCATGAAATTCACTACAGGTGTCAGAATGACTGCAAGGAGGTATTCTAAGAACTTGCAGAAGATTTTTCCACAAATTACAAAACTAAAAGGAAATAAATTATTCATTAGGCTAAGAAGTAAATAAATAAGTTCTCAGTTATTAAGTGTATTGTATGTAATGGACAAGCAAGTATTTTCTTTCTTCTTTCCAGCCACTTCTGCTCCTACCTGTCTCTGTCAGAAGTGCCCTACTGCTGTCCTGCCATCCGACTGTACTTTATGTCTGACAGTATAACTAAAAATATAACCATCATAATTGGTTTATTTATTTTGGAGCGTGTACAAACAAAAAGTGTCTATGATTTTTATGCATTACAGGGCATCTGCCAATGTTTGAAACAAAACATTTCAACAAAATTAGAGAATCTCTACAGGGGGTAAAATGCAAAACAGTTCACTGGAAAAATGCAAAAGATCTTCAGGACACTGCCAACGTTTATCAAAATGTTAGATGGCCACCAACTGTGAATTTACACCACTTTACATCACAGTACAGAAAAGAAAGTGGTGCCTATTACCAGACATTTTAGAAATCTGGGTTTTAGCTACTATTATGAGTTTACCACAAAAGAAGACAGAATACAATAAATTCCCTCATTCCCTTCAGTCATCTGGACTGATTTTTATATAGCAAGGTCTTTCTCTTTCCTACTACCTGGATCATAAGATTTTATCTTCTTCAGCCAGTTAGCAGACACTTCAATATATACGTGAAAACACATTTTTGAATTTACCATGAGTTCCTGATAATCAAGATATTTTCTCTCAGTTACAGTCGTAACAATCACTCAGATTTGGAATCAAATCCTATGCTGTAATCAAAGAAAAAAAATGGTACAAAAGCTCTTTTGTTGGTGGGTTGTTGGTTTGGTTTTTTTTTCCTGTCCGCCTTTGAGGAGATAGTAGATGGTAGCTACAAGTCAGTTGCAGAAAAAAAATAGGAAAAAAAAAAAAAGACATTGCAGAATAAGGCATTATTTTCAGCTAAGAAATTTTAGAGGGGGAAAAAAGGAAAAGAAAGAGGCATTATTATCTAAACTTTGGTTCAGTGACATAACACTGCTTGACAAAAAAGGACAGGTATTATCATTTCTATTTCATAGGCACTGAATTGTCCAGGTATGATGGAAGGAAGGATGATTCAGACTTCCAGCCTGAGTGTCCTTTTTCCTATCTCTCTCTTATAAAACTCAAAGAAAATAACAAGTTCAAACAGGCTATATAAAAGACACCTCTTGTCTTGTATCTTAGGCTATAGGCTGTAATCACACATTTTGCTGTATGAGTTCTTTATGATAAACACAAATTAACCATCCTCCATTATTTGCACCAACATCTCTCATTTTTATTCACCAGAGATTCACATCCTGCTAAATGCATTTTTACCTCTCCTTCAAAAGTAAATATATAAAGAAATGTATGTCTGTCTGCCTTTTCATTACTCCTAATGCCAGATCTTCCTCCTGGAGACGACTTCTTTTCTTTTTTTGTCCTATTGAAACTTTTTAAGGTAGACAGCACATATGACCAGTAGTCCACTTACCATAGGTTTATATAAATACTTCATAAAAATATTACAGTCGTAAACCACAAAATCTGCCCATATTTTGAAACTATTAATAATGCTTGGTATTTGCACTTGTGCCTAAAAGTATTTCCCCTCTGATGGTGAACTCTGTCACTAGAATTCAAAACGACAAATCCTCTCTTTCTCTAATGATGACAAAATGCCTCCTATGGATAATGATTCTGAAAAATCTCATGAACATCAACAAACTTTTGCAATATAAATAAAGAATCTAGAAATGTGTTGCAATTGTGGTAAACATATTCATAAAATTTGTTGCTTGGCTTGAAATTTATGTTTTACCTCCAGGCAGGAGATTCTGCATTACCAAAAGCAGACTTTCTGATTTTCCTAAAATTTCAGTCTTACTTGTACTTTGCAGTTCAAAGGATGGAATCAAACAAGAAAGTGCAAATGGTACTAGTCTGCCTTACTGTTGATATAGGAAACATTTTTCCTTCATCACTTCTACTCAAATTAACAAAACTCTTTAGAATCTCTAACTAAAAATAAAGGACTTGGTCGGGATGTGATCCCTATTTCTTCATAAAAGATGTGTTGTGGTTTAGCCCCAGCATGACATGGCCACTTGCTCACTCACATCCCCCAGTCTGATGAAGAGAGAATCAGAAGGGTAAAATGGAGAGAACTCATGAGTTGAGATAAAGACAGTTTAATGATTTTAAAAAGTTAAGAAAAAAAACACCACACACACAACAAAGACAGAGGAAAACAAATTATGCAAAAGAAAACAATTGCTCATCACCAACCTTCCAATGCCCAGCCAGTCCCCAAGCATCAGCAGCCCTCACCAACATCCAGCCCTGCACCCCTCCCCGTTTTATTGCTGAGCATGATGTCATATGGTATAGGATATCCCTTTGGTCAGCCAGGGTCAGCTGTTCCAGCTGTGTCCCCTCCCAGCTCCTTGTGCACCTGCAGCCTACTTGCTGGCAGGGCAGTCTGAGGCACAGAAAAGGCCCTGGAGCTGAGTAAGCACTGCTCAGCAATAACCAAAACATACCCACGTTATTTATTAATGTGTTTTCACCACAAATCAAACACAGCCTTATTCAAGCTATTATGAAGAAATCTAACTCTGTCCCAGCCAGCACCAGTACAAGATGCCAGAATATTATCTGGTCATCTGTACCTAACCATTTTACGACAAGAATGTAGGATTTATTTTAGAAATAGCATTGATGGTCTGCAGTGTTGAAATGTGCCAATGTAAGATCATTCTTTTGAAACTGTGATCTTAATTAGACATCTATTACTTCTGCCTCTAGTACTACATATATGTCACAAATCAGCAAGCAAATTATCTGTGATTTTAAAGAATACTACTGAGCCTGAATTCTTGGTGAAAACTTGCAGAAAGTATAAAGGGACAGAGTAATTCAGCACAGTCCTCAATAAAACATTGCCTTCCAGCTTGAAATATAAATCCTGAATTAAGTTGAAACAACAACTGTAATTCAGACTTACTAGAACACTATTACAGAACTATCGCCCCTTATTTCCATGGGAGATAAATGCAATCACCTGGGTGTTACAGACTGAGACATCCGTCAAACTAGCCTACACCTAGAATCAAAGATGAGATTTATTTTTTCAGCACAGATACTGCTAGAATGTAGTATCATTAAAAGAAACTGTCAACATTTTTCAAGATTGACAAAAAAAGCAGCAATTTTTCATTAATTTCTGCATGCTTTGGAGAATTTTTCAATGAAGCAAATACAGTAGCTTAAAATATTACTCTAATACCAAAACAGAAAAATTTTCATAATAGCTTTTTTCAGTCACAACGCCTGGAAATTTATTGAACAACTATAGCATTCTGAGGCACTCAAGTATAAATGATAAGAGTGAAGTCTAATGTTCCTGTGAGGGACAAGTGTGGAGTTATGAAGAGGACACATTTATAGGCATGTCCTACAAAATACATCTTTGGCAAAAGCAGGTTTCTGTGATGTATGTTCTTTCTCAAACTGCATGAATGCCTTTGGTACTTGTTTACATTTACACTTTTCTGTTCTTTTTTTTTTTTAAAAAAAAAATTCAGCCTGCACACAGTGTAAATCAAGATTGATACAAAAATACAGTGAAATATATAGTGACAATTGATACCATTTAAATTCTGATATCAAAAACAACTACTATATTGTTACATGTATTAATTTAATCAAATTGTTTTGAAAGAGTTCAGTGGGGTTTGGGGATACAGGAGATCACTTTTTCCCTTCAGTGCCATCCTGTTCCTCAGATACCTGGGACATGATTTTAGATGCCATAGTTGAAAGCTTCTGTATGGAGGTGCACTCCTGTAAAGCCAGCACAGAGCCCTGCACACCCAGTCCCGTCCACACAGACTCTCACTACCTCTAGCTGTGTGCCCACTCTGCTCTACGCCTACTTTTCAGGGGAAAGAAGGGCAGGGCGACGGAAGAGAAAAGGGAAAGAGCAAGGGAAGGAGGAGAGTAGAGGGGAATGGACAGCAGGAGCAGAAGGGGCACTGGAACAGAAATGGGAAGGAAGGACAGGAGTGTCAGAGCCCAGCATTCATCCTAGCCCTCCTGGGACTTGGCTCCTGTGCTCAGGGCCAGCTATAACGCAAATGTCAAACTGCATCAAATAGTCTCAATAGGGGCATGCTCCGTATTCCTTTAGGAGCTGCTTTTAAGCACAGGTTCGCTTGTCCTTGCCTAAGCCTGCAGCCCTGCCTGCACCTGGTCACACATCCCACCAGGACTTTGACCCTGACTCATAAGTTTGACTTCCTGGCTTGATCTTAGACTTGCCCCATTACCATGGAGTGCTGTCTGGGGACAGACACTTTCACTGACCTGTTCCCTTCACCTAGCTCAGGTATCATGGGACAGCACCCTTGTCTCTGCCCTGCTGTGATGCTCATCCCCCAGCTTCTCTCACAGATTTGCCCTTGCTGCTCCATCATTCCCGGTTTTACTTCCTCCCCCATGCAGGTATAGCTGCATAACCCTTAAGGGCATGGAAAGGTAAAACAAACAAACAAAATATTCAAAGGCATAGAAGTCTGGTCAGCACACAGTATGATACAAGATTGTTATAGTAAATGTAATGGCATTGATATGGCTTGTAACACTTGCATTCAGAATTACAGTATTATCACAGTATCTTAGTGACGCTTGTCACTGGACTACCAAAAAAACAGGGAAAATAAGAACTGCATCATTTTTTATTTATCTTAAACTTTCCCCTTGTAGTACAGAATAGTATATTGAATAAGGAGAAAAAAGAACTAATTCAGAAGGAACATGTGGTTGATTTTGAAATGCCAAGCACTATATGTATGAATAATATATAATAATAGATAAGACAACCTGGTACAATATAATAAGCACACACAAATTAATTACTGAACAGGTGCAGTGAAAGAAAATGTCAATTAGAAAGTCAATTGGAAGGTCAAGATATCAATTAAATAGTTAATGAGCTATTCCTGGAAAAATCAGAGACAATTGTATTATACAGAATCACTTCAGAATATAAGCTAGAAAATAGTTCACAAAGATGAGAAAGAAAAGGAGTGAATACAATGTATGAATTCTAAAAATAATTTGTTTGCTTTTCATGTAAACTGCAGCTTAACTGGCAACTATTCTCTACCATAACTGTCAGCAATTAAAGACAGCTATTTCTGGCATATAACAGCCAGAAAGATGTAAAATTAACCCTAAAGCAATTAGTCCCTTTGTGGTGAGAATCCTAACCTGGCATTAAGCCACATTACCTCCTATGCCTTCTGTCTTATGGTCTCCAAGATAGCAGATGTAACTGTGAGAAAAAGTAAAGCCAACTTCTCTACTACAGTGCCAGGTAAAGAAAACCTTAGAAGAGTTTTTGCTTTGCTTCTGTAAAACCTTCAGGTAATTGGTCGGACTTTCTGCATCAAAAACTGGAAAGAGTTTTACTATCCATTCACTTAGATGGGGTCTTTGGGCTGCAGTCTGCAATTCCCCAGTTGTGTTCAGTTAACTCTCCAAACTCTTGTAGCACATACTTGTTTCTTCTTGAAAACTATGATGGTATGATTGGTGACTCAAGAGAAACTTCTTCAGAACAGAGCACGCTTTGTTCTACGAATTTTCAAGAAAAGTGATATTCAATCAGACCAAGGTGAAGAGTGCAGCTGGCACAGTATCTGCACTCTAGCAACAGCCATAAAAGTATGCCTTGGAAAGAGTAATAATAGTGTATTTCTGATGCTGTTCCATAATGTCTCCCCAGTCCACAGATATTTTTAGTTCATGGGATTTCCTGAGGGTGATGTGAATTATGCAGTAAATACCAGTTAATGTCTCCTCCAAGTTCTTCTTCCATCCCTACTCAAATATATGTAAACCTTTTGCACTCAAAACATCAATGTGCACATCGAATTTGCACAATGTGTATACGAAGACTTCCAGAAGTCTACCACCTTTTGCACGAGGAGCAAGATCCTTCTGTTTTAAACCAGTTTCCACATACTTTGCATTTAACAAATCCTGCTTGCAACAGAAGAGGCAGTGAGCAGTCTTCTCTCTTTTGCTCATGATCCTGCAAACTTTTGGTATCCCTTTTAGTCATCTATATTCTAAGCTGGTGAGTCCTAGTACCTGCAGCTATACCTAAAATCCTAGGTGCAGTCCATACTTTTGATTATGCATGCTGCTTTTCTCTGAATCTTTTTTTACCATTCTTACACATTCTTTTTTGAAACAAACAAAAAAAACTCCTCACATAGTCTTCAAGCTGTGGTAAACCATGGATTTATGCAGTGGTATAAATTATATTCAGTGCTATGTTCTTTGTCCCTTTTCTATTTGTTTCTAATATGTCACCTGTTTCTTTGACTGGTGTCAAACATCGATCTGTTGTTTCCATGAAGTATCTATCCCAACTTCAAGGCCTTTTTCCTGAGTAGTAATTATGCACTGAACCCATCACTTAATATGTGAAACTATTATCATCACTGTTATGCTTCCGTTCATATTTAATGACACTGAATTTCACCTGCTATATTATTGCCCTGTCACTTCATTTTGTAAGGTTCTTCTATAATTCTTCACAGTCACTCCTCACCTTTTTTACATTCAGTAACTTTATACTATCAGCAAACATTCTCATCTCACTGAGTCAATCTTCTTTTCCAGCAGTTTTATAAATGAGTATGTTTCCAGAACAGATACCTGCACAACTACCATGGTGGCTTCTCACACCGCAAGAACCTACCCTTCATGCCACAAATTATTTATCCATACTAGCACTTCCCTTTACTCCATTACTTTCTCGGAATCCAGAACTTATTTATAAATTCCCTGATTCCTTCAAAACAGTCAACAGGAATTCAAAGTGAGATTCCTCTTTAAAGCAAGATTATTCCTTTTCAGGTAGATTGTATTTATCCCATGTTCAGTAATTGGATCCTTCACAGTAACATTCAGTTCTTTGCCCAGTAGAGATGTCAGGCATACAAATCCACAGGTCTCTCCCTGGAACATTTTTCTGAAGACTAGCAACACACTCCCTGTCTCACAATTCTCAAGTATCAAGGCAACTTTACATGACTTTTTTAGCAATTAAGTTGTTTCAACCTTGTGCTAGAATTTTTAGGCAAGTACCATCCTATTGCAGTGATCTACTGGTGTTTACACTACTTCTGCAATAGCATCAGCATTGGTATGACAACACGCGTTATGTCTATTTGTACTTTTACATCTTCACTGTTGCATGCACCAGTCTTCATTCCGTCTTTAGAGATCTTTTTCTAAGTCCACATGCTCGTCTGTGACCCAACAGAGCAGTCTCTCCTACCTTCCTGAAGGACCCTTTTTGAGTTTTAAGGCCACCTTTGATTCCAAGGCTCTGTTTTTGGAAAGGGCAAGCCTGTAGGTAGTTTGTTGCCATTACTACATTAGAATTTATTGTACCAGATGTCTTATTTTTCCACAAATTCACTCTTCTTTGAACTCTTATTCCATCCCCTTCAGTTAACCCCTTCTGTTAAAAATGGCACAGTAATTACTTATTAGAGCAATTCAACTTGGCAAGAGTTTCAGATCAAAATCTACACTGAAGAAGAGGATTTGTCTTGTCTAACTATAGGTATCTATAGGATTCACATCTCTAGTCTCTGTAGGCTCCCTTTTGTTGGAAAAAAATACATATTTCAAAACTGCAATTTGTTTGACCCGTTTCAGACATTTCCTCATATCAATCAGAAACAAATCATGACATAGAAGACAGAATTTCTCTCCGCTATCAAGAAACTGCTGTAGACTAAGGTTAGCAGTGCAGAAACATGTCACACCCAACAGACGCTTTATTCTAATCTAGCTAGATTATTCACTGTACGTTACAGCACAAACTACAGACTTGGTTCAAAAGGGAGTCGGCACTTTAATATTACTGAAGACAAGACTAATCAGAAATAATTTCTTTTAGTGTTGATGTCAGTTTCATTAGATAACTTGTTCTATTAATTTGGTAGGTTGATAATTTTAACACATTGATTTATTTATTGACTCCTGATTCTGACTTTAATTTGATCACTGTAAAGTCCCGTCTTACCAATTTAATAATTTAGTATAAATTAGCTCACACATACACTCACTCCTTTTAAAAGAAATCCAAACAAGGCATACATAGCCAATTTTTATTCCATCAAATTGTACAGTGATTCAGAAAAGTAGGGTATAGAAAACCCCAATAATATATTCACAAGCTTTTTGACTCCACTTTCAAACTAATACTCATACACAAGACCTTTGTAGATGTCCTAGTCCACTCCATAGTGACAAACACAAAAAACCATCAAGAACATGAACAATTGGGTTCACCAGTGTACAAAAAGTACGGTTGCTTTCTAAACACTGGGCAAAAGAGATTACCTCTTAAAATAATTCATTAAAAAAAAAAAAAATCACAGGTTGTTGTTATTCAGCCATTAGATCATCCATGATCCAACTATGGATGATAATGCATTTTAATGCTCTTCACACTCTTAGTTTAGATTTGAGACCTTTGATTTTAATACCACTTTATCAATGACATTAATTAAAGCTTGCGCTGATAGTGTCTCCTCAGAAACAAATAATATTTTAAGTTTTTTGTAGGAAAACAAATGTCCTGCATGACAACTAGAGACAAGTAACGTATTAAACACATCCGTAGATTTGCATAATCAAGAGATTTGCTTTTACAGAGTTTCACCATGATTTTAAATCCACAAATAGAAGGTTTTCTTAAAATCATTCGTTTAACTATGTCTATGCAGTAGACAGATTCCTTTACTTATCATACAAATAAGAGGTTTAAAAACAGTTTTCTGCACCTGAGGTTGCTTTTTCTTTTCTTTTTTCTTTGTGCTGTTTATTATATAATTATTTTTGCATATGTGGTAGAAGGCAGCTTTTTTGAAAAGCAGACAACAGATGGAAAATAAAGTTCAGAAAAAATACTTCAACCATATAACATATTACAACAGTTATAAAAACTGTTTTAACCCACACTCATTTTAAGAATTGTAATGGTACTGATCTCTTGGAGGCTGAATTTGTCTGGTGCCATCCACCTTCAAAGCTAACTAGTTTCAAAAGTAAAAAAAAAAAAAAAAAAAAAAAAAAAGTATCTGCAGAGACCGATCTTCCCTGAGAGCTCAGATAAATTTTGGAAATTTTCTGTGGCAATGCTCATGTCTGCCACATTTATATGTATTCAGTCCAGTCAGAGTCTATCTTTCAGACAACTTCACATGACTTCACAGTTCTAATAGTTCTTACTCTCATTGGCAAAACAATTATTTTGTGGGTCTGGGAAAGAAATGGAGAAAAGAGCCCAGTTGCTGCTATTCCTGGCCCTTTCACAGAATCACTAATATTCCTCACAGATATTTTTGTCTCCTAGATAAGAGATGGTTGTATGAGACAGCTGTCGTTTCACGTATGTGCAATTTTTCTCATCTGTTCAGCAAGGAAACTTCTGTGTTCATCTTTGATAGCTGTTCAAAAAAACAGATTTTTATGGGCTTTCAGAGTGTCTACAAAAGCCAGTAAACAACAGCAAAGTATTAGTACTACTCCTGGTACTAGGAAATAGCTGCTTTTCTGGAAGGACTTGAAAAGCAGATACATATTCAACAACAGTCAGTTTCTGGTTTATTCTGCTTTTATTTTGTCCGCACTGCTTCTCTGATAAGGGAGGGTGGGGACGGGGCGGTGCGGGGTGGGGGGGGGGTGGAGAGGAGAGAAAAAACACAAGCTAGAATGGCAAGGTTTGGGTTTGGTTTGGTTTGGTTTGGTTTAACATTGAGAAAACTACATCACAAATCCACAAATCTAAGGAAATATTTGAAGCAATAATACCACACTATCAGAGTACCTTTATTTCTGATCCATATGGTAGAAGCTGCCACTTTACTGAAAACAATTGGACATTACCACAACAGGACAGTGAAATGGTCTGTTTTCATTTGAAGTCAACAAATCAAAATTTTCTAAGCTGCCATTTTCCCCTCAGAATTTAAGCTTGCAGTCTTTTTTTTTTTTTTTTTTCCTAAATGTGAGGACAACCAGAAAACTCTGAACACATGCAAATTGATGACATAGGAAAAATGCAGAAACAACTGGAACTTAGGTACTGCTACTGGCTAATACCATTTATACCATACAAAGATAGAGCACTGCTCAACTTCCTCCTAGTCATAATTTTTTGGGGTATCATGAGGAGTTGGTAGATGGGACAGAACATCTGATTTCACACAAGCAGACCTGTAGAGCAAAGAAAAACTGACATCTCAGGAGGCTTTTAAGCTTAATCTAGGACAAAAAAATATTTCAGGATACCAAGAAGTATTCGAAGCCTACATCTCAATATTCTCTTACTGCAAAAGTGGGATCCCCTTAGGTCACATCAACCCTGGTGATAGGTGGGTGCTGTTTTAACCCCAGGTGGTAACTGAGTACCACGCAGCCACTTGCTCACTCCCCCCACTCACCCCAGAGAGACACGGAGAAGAACTGGAAAGGACTGTAAACCTCAAGGGTTGAGATAAGAACAATTTGATAATTAAAATAATAATAATAATAATAATAACAACAACAAAAATTATTAAAGAAAAGGAAGGAGAAGGGAGAGGAATACAATCCAAAGGGAAGGGAGGAAAGAAAGTAAATTATGCACAATACAGTTGCTCACCAGTCACTGACTGATGCCCAGAGCAGTGATCAACAGGCCCAGGCCAGCTCCTCCCAGTTTATATACCAAGCATGATGTTCTATGTTATGGAATATCCCTTTGGCTAGTTCAGGTCAGCTGTCCTGGCTGTGTCCCCTCCAGTTTCCCGTGCCCCTCCAGCCCTCTGGCTGGCAGGGTCTAAGAAACTGAAAAGTCCTTGACTTAGAACAAACATCACCCAGCAACCACTAAAAACTTCCGTTACCAACATGGTTCTCACACCAAATCCAGAACAAAGCACTGCACCAACTACTGAGAGGAAAATTAAGTCTACCCCAGCTGAAACCAGGACAGTGAGATAGGAAACCATTACCAGTTATTTCACCTAATGCACTGCATTCACTGAGGTTGTGTTACACTGACTGCACCCTGATTGTACTTCTGAATTTCTTTATGTTCCTCTTAAGGGCTGATCACATAACTTCTCAAAAACTGGATTTCAATTTTGACATAGATCCCTACATACATGGCTACTGTGCCTGTGAAGTCAATAAATCTAGGGAGAGCACAGCCCAAGAAGTCCACCAAAATCCATACAGTTTGTATTTAAACAGTGGTTTGTACAGTTTTTCAGTGTAAATCAGGATTTGTGATCACCATATACTTCTTAAACTCTTCTACTTTCAAGTAAGTGTTAAGTATTCTAGGAGAAAAAAAAGAGTATCAGTGACACATGCTTTACATTTACATGGCACCAACATTTTTTTACAATACTGAAGAACATAAGGAAATATTTTAACAAAATTGTGCTGATTTTGGCTGGGATCATTTTTTTCACAGTAGCTAGTATCAGGCTGTGTTTTGGATTTGTGCTGAAAACAGCGCTGACAATGCAGAGATGTTGCCATTGTCACTGAGCAGGGCTTACCCAGTGCCCAGGCCTTTACCCCACCCCACCAGCGAGGAGGCTGGGGGGCACAAGGAGCTGGGAGGGGACACAGCCAGGACAGCTGGCCCCCACTGACCAGAGGGACATTCCAGGCTATATGATGTCATGCTCAGTGTATAAAGCTGGCTGAAGAACGAGGAAGAGGGGGGACATCTGGGGTGATGGCGTTCGTCTTCCCAAGTAACCATTACGCGTGATGGAGCCCGGCTTTCCTGGGGATGGCTGAGCACCTGCCTGCCCATGGGAAGTGGGGAATGAATTCCTTGCTTTGCTTTGCTTGCGTGTGTGGCTTTTGCTTTACCTGTTAAAGGGTCTTTATCTCAGTCCACGAGTTTTCTCACTTTTACTCTCCTGATTCTCTCCCCCATGCCATTTTGGGCAGGAGGAGGGGGGAGTAAGCAAGTGGCTGTGTGGGGCTAAGTTGCCAGCTAGGGTTAAACCACACCAAAAATACATTTAATTAAGTTGTTATATCTAGTAAACTACAAAATCATTGACAGAAAAGTAGTATGAATTGCAGTTTCAGGAACAAATAAAAGTCCCCTCGTTGCTTGCATGTAACTATTTTTAGTTATGAGAGTAAATTTTTTAAGCAGGTATTTTGCAAGTAAATATCTGAAACTGAAAGATAAAAATCATAGTATGCTAAAGGTATGTACCTAAGAAAAGATTTTCAGTTAATCTTTAATGGACATAAATACATTCAGGTCTTAATAGGTGAGTTATAACTTCTGTTGTGCACAACCCAGGAAAAGAAGCTAGAAACGTAAAAAAAAGACACTGTAGTCTTACACAGAAAAAAGTATTTGTATCCACAGATGAAAATATATTTGCAGAAAGAAATAATTAGTTCATATATATTATTGAATTACTTCAGTTACACTACCTACACGATGCTTTTTTACATTTTGAAGTTACACATTTTTAATTTTTATTAATACTCTTTTTTTGTACATAGTCATTTTCTGTTTGAGACATTAAATGCAGGTGCTAAAATGCACCTTGCAGTGTTTTCCTGCAAATAAATGCAAGCCTCATAAGTACAAGTGATAAAAGTAAGTCTCTCTAGCTATGTACTTTTATAATAATACCAATGCACAACATAATATAAATTAGAAATCCTAGATAAATGTATACTATACATTAGCTCTAGGCTATTTACTGGCATGGTCTGATGCTGATGTTCATTGTGGGCTTCTCACTAGGTATTTCAACTAACATTACCTAAAAAACAGCACGACATCAGTATAAATCTACTCTTTGGATTCACCAGTGTGGAACCTTCTAAACAAAGTACTAATCACCTGTGGCTTACTAACCTGTTCCAGCACAGTCATTACTTCCTACAACAGTAATTGTTTAGCAGTTACCAGTGAGAACTCAACAGATACTCTTCTTGATGTTTATTGGGTATTTACGTTAAAACACAATGCTCTGTATCAACAGAGTAGCTCTGTATCAACATAGTAGCTAACGAGCTGCTCTTTTACTGACTTCATCAGAGAATTAGGCACTATACACGAAGCAAACTCTTCCCATTTTTAAATAATAACTTACACACTGAGAACAGTGGCACAATGCTCCCAAGATTAAAAAAGGTCATTACTTAACTTCTGGCTAACCCCTCAGCCCGCATATCGAATTCAGGTGTCCATCACTTCTCAGAACATGGTCCACAGCTGCTGTTTCTTTGACCACTATCATAAGGTGGCCCCTGCTTACTGAAATCAGTATATCCAAATGTTTAATATTGTATCAACAGCTGGATGCTTGAATTAGTGTCTTTTTTCCATTTAAATTAAGTATGTTGTTTCAACACTTCTCCCTCCCTCATTTTCTTTTCTTAAATAACTATGTAACACTACAGAGATGCATAACTTTTTGTAGGTTTATTTTACATATAATAATTTATAACTATTGGCTAAGCATTTCTCAGGTATGTTATAGCTTAAATAAATTTAAACCACTTAAAAAACACCAAATAAAATTACACCTACAAATCAACAGTAGAAAGTAAGGTAACACAGAGTTTATTAGTGATGAGTAATTCCAAAGTTCCCTAGACATTATGAGCCTGATGATTTGTGTAAATTGGCAGATGCAGAAAGACATTTTGTTATCAGAAATCTTAAAATACTTAAGGTGGGATGATTATTCATAAGAGCTAGTTTTCCTGTGGTTCTATAGAGATATTTACTTATCCCCAAATACTCAGCTGTGCATGGCACTAAGGCATCCTCTGCTCACACAGAAATGAAAGAACTTCACACTCTTAAGCCTGGAGCTCAGTATTTACCTGAGCAGCATTCTCATCAAGAACTTAAAGACAGCAAATACTACAAAGTGTCTTAAAGCATATTTCAACAGTAGTAATACGGTGCAGTTGACATGCCTGAGGGTCAGGATGCTACTCAGAGGGATCTGGACAAGCTTGAGAAGTGGGCCTATTTGATCTTCATGTGGTTTGACAAGGCCAAGTGCAAGCTCTTGCACCTGGGTTGGGGAAACCCTCAGTATCAACACCAGGGGATGAAAGGATTGAGAACAGCCATGCAGAGATGAACTTGGGGTACTGGTAGATGAAAACTTGACATGAGCCAGCAACGTGCACTCACAGCCAAGAAAGCCAACGGGTATCCTAGGCTGCATGAAAAGAAGCATGGCCAGCAAGTCAAAGGAGGTGATTCTGCCCCTCTACTCCACTCTTGTGAGACCCCACCAAGTGCTGCATTGAGCTCAAGTCCTCTCAGTAGAAGGCAGACATGGACCTGTTGGAGCCACAACAGAGGAGGACCAAAAAAATGACCTGAGGGATGGAACGCTTCTTCTGTGAAGAACGGCTGAGATAGCTGGGGTGATTCAGCCTTGAGAAAAGGCAGCTCCAGGGAGGCCTCATTGCAGCCTTCCAGTATGTAAAGGGGGCTTATAAGAAAGACAGGAACAGACTTTTTTGTAGGGCCTGTAGTGACAGGACACGGGGTAAAGTTTTTGAACAGAAAGAGGGTAGATTCAGGCTAGATATAAGGAAGAAATTTTTTACAATGAGGGTGGTAAAACACTGGAACAGGTTTCCCAGAGAGCTGGTAGATGCCTCATCCCAGGAATCATGTCAGGTCAGGCTGGATGGGGCTCTGAGCAACTTGGTCTAGTGAAAGATGTCCCTGCTCATTGCAGGAGGGGTTGGACTAGAAGACTTTCATAGGTCCCTTCCAACCCAAACCATTCTTTGATTCTACACTTCTACACCACAACAGTAACAATTAAATTTGCAATATATGAATATTCTAACTAATAAATGAGTATACTAACAGTGAAAGGGGACAATGGTGGGAAGGGGGCAGGGAGGGAATAGATGGCTTATCATTATGTAATATTCAGCTTTGTCTACTGATACAACTATCACTATGATTATTAACAGCGACTGGAGTTACAATAATGAGTTCACAATGGAAACTATTGCAACCATTCCAAAAATTATGATACTGGCTTAAAGAGCTTACCTATTTAATGAAATTAGTCCTGGTTACAAAAACGTCTTAACAGATCAGTTTGCCTCTTCTCTTGCCAAAATCTGTTCCAAAGAAGATTTTTAAGGGAAATTCTGCATGGGTCACTCATAGAGGACATCAGATCCTCTGGAAGTGAAGAATCAGCCACACGGAGGTGCCAAACCTTCAGCTGTATACCTCTTCTCAACTTCCCTTAGCAGAGAATCTACAATACATTATAAATATGGAAACAGCCATTTCCACCAGACTGCTTCTGAGGTCAGACAAGCACCACGTGTTATTTTGTTTGTTTGTTAATAAAACACTGCCATACATTACCCAGGGAAGTCTGTGAAACAAAGAAAGGATGACATCATTTCTCACATCTCCTACCTTAACCTATTTGCAGACTGAAGCAACTAACAAAGATTCACTATGGAAGATAACTGGTGGGACACAGTATTTCAAGGAAACTGACCTACCTTTCTAGGTGAAAACAGAAATCCTACACAGAAGGTTTCTAAAATACATGTTCCTCCCTCTGAAGGAAGTTTAGTTATATAGATAACTTCTGATTAATAATGAAGATAATACCTCTGCCTGTAAATTTAAACCAGGAAAACAATTTCTATTCTGGGTGCATTGCTCACAGCACATGTGGATGACCTTCTTTTGTCATAACAAACACAAGTTAAGACTTTCATCACATCTGACAAAAATCACTATTCAGTGCATTTCTCTTATTTCCCTTACCCATTTTCCTTTCTCTGGTGACGTCAGCTGCTCAGTTAGTCTGTCACACCTGGACTTGCACAGACTCTGGACAAGCTCTGAAAAATATTCTGTGTAAATGAGGTATTGGTTTATAAATAGGCCTCTTCTCTGGTGCCTTAATACTCTAAATAGATCTGGACTTTAATGTGAAGCATAAAAGAAGAGTCTGTCTTAGTTTCTCGTTGGAGGTTGCTAACTAATGTTTTCCTTCCACGTACTGGGAAAAAAAAAAAAAAAAAAAAAAAATTGAAAGACTTCTTCTTAGTACAGGTTGTTAGATGACAAAATGTCTGCAAGTTGTTAATTAATACACACACACACTAAAAAACACGTTTAGGTCTCTACTTGCAGACTGAAATAAATTTGTTCAAAAAACTTAAATTTAAATAAGGTAAAAAATGAGTCCTTAAAAGTCAGCCACCAGAGATCCTATCAACTACCAGAATTATCAAGAATATTTGTTCCTTTAAACCTACACAAGCAGAGTCATGAGCTTTCAATTTTCAGCCCTTCAAAGAAATGCAATGTTTTCAACTACCAGTAATAACTTCTCTGTTTTGGGGGGTTTTTATATTTGTCATATTTCCATTCAGAAAAAAAAAAACCACCAATTAAATAAATTTATGTAAGGTCGTATTAGGCTTTGCATTTCAAAGCAAACAGAAATGCATTTCAGTTTGACCAAAAGAAATCAAAGTTCCATAAAGAGAAGTGTTTAAGTTACAGTTTTTAGTGTCTGTGTGTATACATAAGATATATATTTTCCAAACATACTATGCACACACATATTATATGAACATATGCATACCTTTCTTTCATGTAAATATAATGGTTGTATAGAGGTATGTGTAAATCCTCTCCCAGACAATATAGCTACTACCTAGAAGGCCAGAGAAGTTGTGAAAACATAAAGCAACTTGCTGTTGAATGATGCTTACTCTTAGCTTTAAGGATCTTCCTACAAGAGATTAATCTTATTTATGTATACAACTTAGGAACAACGCTTTCATTTTAAATATTAAAAAAATATAATTATGTCTTACTTAGAATGTGAACACATTTGTTCTAATGATAGAGCAGACCGTCATTCTCTTCTAACCGTGATTCTGATTGCTATAGATTTTTGTACTTAAAAATTCTGTATAAACAAATCATTGCATGAAATAGAAAACAATTAGGAATGTTTCTCTCACTTCAAAACAGGGAAGCCAATGTACAGACTTCAGTGATTTTTTTGATTATTTTTTTTTAAATAAGCTTTAAATCTGTAAGTGCCATGCATGTCAGTTTGCGTTCAACATACCTGTCTGCCAGCAAGAGACAGTGACCACTTACAGTGATTACAAGGTACACCAAATGTAGTATATATGTCACTTCTCCACAAGAGCTTGTTGGCAGCTTTGATCGACTTCTTTTTGATTACACCACAATCGCCTCATTCTGCTTTAGCTACTCTCACTCTCTCTCCAGGGGTTTAGATGTCATTGCTGTATACCTTAGCAGATGAATCAGTTTTCTTTCTGCTAAATCCTCTTCCTGGGAAGATGAATCTACTCATTGATTTTGACCAAAGACTGGTTTTCAAAAATGGCAGAAGAGACTTCTGACCTTTCCAATGATCAGATTAAGGTGGTTATTTTCACATTATTAAGCAATCAGGGAAGAGATACATTAAGCAGGAGTTTAGTTCACAGGCTGCTTTGCTGGCTTCTAAAAACTGTTGTGTACTGACAGCTAACCTAGATTCCATTTCTTCCTTTTCCTCTGAACCACAAGGGAAGCTAAAATGCATTTTCACATTGCATTTTGCCTAAAGGCTCTCAGTAAAATTTAATATTCTTACTGCATTGATTTTTCCATTATAAGTTGTAACAGTCTAATGATATAAGAATTTTTACTGTCGAGAAAAAGGGATGTGAATGATTTAGCAATAGCAACTGCAAGAGCTAGAGGACTTATTCTTATTTTCTTAAGGACCTTCCATGTGTCTTTTTGATGGGCAGTTGTTGAAAAAGTCCATGCCGTATCACCATCCATTGGATGGCCTGAAGATAGCTCTTTAGCCTGTTTCTTAAGGACAATACGTGATCCAGTTTCCTCAAAACCTCTTCCTCCACTGCTAATTTCTAAAAATCTAAATAAAGCTTTCTAAATTTGGAGCTGAAAATGGTGCTTAAAAATTAATGTGCCACATGGAAACAGTGCAATTGGGAGACCCAAAAACCACAACCATTTCTGTCCTGCAGGCTACATTACACTCACTGAAGACTGACATCCTTATTACCCCAAATACTTCAAGTTTGTTTTGTTTTTTCCTCATTCCAGACAAAGAATATACCAAATAAATATGACATGTTCCCTAGAAAAAGAAAATTTTCAGGCTAAGTCTACCCTTTAAAACAACTCTACCGTCATGAAAGCTGCAGAAATCATATCTGAAAACAACTGGAGTGAGTGACTACAAAACATAAAGGCAGTGCCAGAGCAAGAACAGCAGAGGTTTATGAGTCCGTGTTCCACAGCTACAAGAAATTTTCTTACTTACTTCACTTTGTCAAAGATTTGATAGATAGACAGACAGAGATGGAAAAATCATACAAATGTGCAATATATTACTAAGTTAAACAGAGTAAAACCTGGTGTCTGTTTTTCTTAGCAAAGAGTAGCTTGATTGGTATCTTCCTCCAGCTTTTCTAGAAATTTGCAGAAAGCTGGAGTAGTGGCCAGTTTCCTGTATTCTGTATTTTTCTCTCACAGTTAGTGTTCATAAAAGTAACAAGATGGGCTTTATTACAGATGCTGGAAGTAAAATAAGGCACATCTCACATCTGGTCAAGTCATCTGAGCTCTTCACTGTGCACGTTTTCCTTTTTGTAATCCTGGAAAATAAACCGAGCTGAAGAACAGACCTTACAGAAAAACAGGTCTGAAGTGCCCCCACTACAATTCCCACAAAGCATTCAAGCAATTTTACAAACTCAGCAGTTGTGGGATTTTTTAGGTTTTGTCATCATCATTGTTGTTTGGTAGTTTGCTTATTTTTCCTGGAACTTTTTTTTTTTTTTTTTTTCTTATTTGTTTTCATACAGAAAGCATTTTTCATTACACAATCACAGTTTTCTGAAAAAACTATGTTTTTCATAGTAAATGCTTTACCAGCACAGATTATACATTACATCTGGAATGAATATTCTGTCCAGTGTACTAAAACACTTATTAACTGAGGCTTAACCAAAGTTCTGTAGTGCTTCGGACTACTCACTCTTGCCTGTCATAAAAAAATAAATAGATATAAATACTGAAGAAGGAGTTTCACATAGCATTTTAAATTCTGTTCTTTGCAACTATAGGATTTTAAACACAAGCAGTTGCCATAAAGTCATACAGTGAATGTAGTATAATTAAACAGAATCTGTTCACTATCCTATGTTAAGAATGGGCCTAATACAATTTTTTTGTACTTAATTGGACTGACAAGTCTTGTTTGGAAAAAAGTGCTAGATGTGACCATGATTTTATTATAGGCAAGATGCATCAAGGTTAGGTTCTTTATGGCTCAAATACTATGGAAATATGTCTGATACAATAATTTAGATGACAGATTTTGCACGCTTCCATGCAATCTGTGGATTATTTTTTTTTAGCCAGCACTATCTCTGCTGTGCAGTAAAACTATACATCAATACACCTACTCCACTGGGGAAGCTGATGCTGACATTCCAGACTCTTTATTATTAAAATTGCCAGAGCTTTAGCCTCTCTCTAAATTTTGGGCATGCCAATATATTAAAGGGGGAAAACACTCACCCCTTCTTGGCTGGTACCACTTCCAAGTGTACAAACCAACTGTGTTTTTTTTTTTAATGAAACACAACACTTTAAATTTAGCCCAAACTTTATCATTTTCTACTTCTGCCTCTGCTGGGGTTTAGAGTCATTCTGTTGTTGATGCAGAACAGACTTTGTGCTAACAATAGACATCTTGAAAGGGGGGAGAGCCTCACTTCTCCCTTCCACTTGAATCTAGCTTCTAGGACAAAAACAAATCAGTGCATTAGCTCCTAGCACAAGGGAAGAATCCCTGTCAGCACAGTCTCACCACAAGCAACAACACTAAAACCCAGCAGCTGCAATGCAACACTTCTAATGCCTCAATTCTCCCACCAATACTGAGAAAATTACCAGTCCTGCTCAAACCAGATACTATCTCACACAGCCCAGGGCATCCATGTTATCTGTAACCAAAGTCTAGACTGGGACAGTCAGAGTCAGACACTTCCATATTCACTAGTTTCTGGTCTCTCAAAATCTGCCAATAAAAATTAAAACAAAAGTAGCCTGTGGGTCTCACAATTCTGCCCTAATGTTGGCAATGAGAAACAACTCTGAGATTTATCTGAGGCTGTTTAAACTCAGTCAGCCATCTCAGTGGAGATTATATGGCCGGCTATGAACCTTAAACCTGGGAAGAAACATCACCTCTTCTTGTCCACACCATGCAGGCAAGGACAGGCACAATGTGTCTGATTACAGATGAAAACTTTGCTAGCAAGTTTGTAATGTTTCTGGGGTGCATAAGGTGGTGACATACTAGTCTTCTTTCCAAAATAAGAAGTGGGCTGGGGGAAGAGAAGCAGGGATTAGCAACTACAGAATTGAATTACAAGGAAAAAACTAAAAAATTCATTTCCTGAAAGATTATACTGAAGTACCAATAACAAAAAAGGATTAACTCTAAGGAGCCAAACATGTAGCACAAATCTGCCTTATGTAGCAAACCATTCCAGTAACTATAATTTTAACCCAAACTCTGTTTATACCATGTATTTAGCTTTTATATAATGATTCCTTTGTTACAGCTGAGTTTGAAGAACACCATAGTAATTTTTTCTTGCAATTACCTAATTTCATACAGGCTCTGGGGATACCTCATAGCAGCCTTCCAGTACCTAAACAGAGCCTGCAAGAAATCTGGAGAGAACTTTTTACAAGGGCATCTAGTGACCCGACAACAGGTAATGTCTCTAAGCTAAAACAGGGTAGATTTAGATGAGACACTAGGAAGCAATTTTTTACAGTGAGGGTGGCAAGGCTGGCAGAGGTTGCTCAGAGAAGCTGTGGATGCTCCATGCCTGGAACTGTTCAAGGCCAGGCTGGATGGGGCTCTGTGCAACTTGGATCTTAGTGGAAAGTGTCCCTGCCCATGGCAGGGGGGTTGGAACTAGGTGACCTTGAAGGTCGCTTTCAACCCAAACCTTTCTATGATTCTATGATTCTAATTTCAACCATTAAGACAAGCCTAGTCTAATTTATAGGTCAAGATGTGAAGGATTACATATAACATGTTATGGTTTATTAATAATATATTATTGCACATGTATTAGAAGTATTAACAGTACACTAATACTTTATATATTAGTTTTATAGGAATTATACAAAAGCATACAAGAATATAAAAAAAACCTAATAAAAACTATGTACACTTAAAAGGAAGCTAATCTATCAGGTAAAACAATCATCTCAAAGCTACTAGTATATACAGGAATATTACTTTAAAAAGAAAAAAAATAAAATACAGGACTCCCAATTAAAGTCATCCACCTTTCCTGCACACAAAAGCACTCTTCTGTGACTTGTGCAAATACCCAATTCTAGTTATTCAGGTTTACGGAAGTTTTTGAAGGACTCTGATGAACAAACTATAACCCATCAATTCAGTTAAAGTGTCAGAAAAAAACACACTGAAAAATGAAAATATGTTTCTGCACAAGTTGGTATTTCTTAAAGCATAACACAAAATCTTTTAAAAATACATCTTTAAGCTGTTAACTGATTTCAGCTATGGTAAAACTCATCTTAAAATGAAAAACTCAAGATTGCATTGGGTGCATCAATTATTCAAAAATCAGAATTAGAATTCTGCTATTTTTATACAAAGAAGTAGAGTCCAGTTTCTTAAGGTGTTTTGAAATTTATTTACGACCATAAAAAATTGCTGTTTTCACACATGGAAGTGCTGAACACAGAAATATTTAGTGGGATGTTACTAGGGTTCTCTCTGCTAAAACTTCCACTGGTTTTTAATTTTTAGAAATGACCTAGATTGTTAAATTTGCTGATAATATAAAATTCAGAGGAAAACTGCATCCTTAGCAAGTGATAAGTCAAGTTTAAATGAATTCTCATTTTCTCTAGGTTGACAAGCAGAAACTGAAACTTAATGTTGACAAATGTGAAGCAATAAAAGCTGAATATACAAATAATAAATATGAACTTTTTCTGAGTAATTTGTACCAAAACAAGAAAGCTGCCCCCCCTCTCCCCAAACAACACTAGCAAGATGGTGAATATTCCTTTTTAAATATGTCAAATCAAGATAAGAAAGGAATTTAAACTCCTTTAAAATCTCAGGTTGCAAATGTGTCATGTTGCAAATTCATCTGGCAAGCTCTTCTTTGACTATTCTGTGAACTTTTTATTATAACTGTAAAAATATTGTATTTTTTACATTTAATCATTACAGAAAAAGTAAAACCAGTCTAATTTTATAGGTGAGATTTTGAAATAAATCTGAGAATAAACAAATGAATCCCCCTAATGTTTTTTATAAGGATAAGGAAGTGGTTTTGTACATCGAATTGATTCATCAAACGGTTAAATTCAGAAATGTTATTGGGGCAGGAGGCAGAAGTAGTACTTTGAATAAGATGCTAAATGATGAGCATAAACTATGAAAGTGGAAAACAAAAACTATCCTTCTAGATTATTTCTTCTCTTTTTGCCAAGAGGGACATGAAAGGAACCTTAACTATAGGCTGGTCTCTTGTTTGTTGCCTTTCTTGTCAAAGAAACTTTACATGGAGATCACATGATATCTTGCTTTGTTTTCAGTATGTTCTTTCTCATTCATGTTTGGTAGGAAGACATAAAAACTGGAACAAATGGTAGTATTAAGAAAAAAATTAGTAATCAAGAAATATCTTTCTGTTGCCTGTTAGAAGCCAACAGAAGTTCAGGCACTGGGCTGCACCCTTGACAGATAGATCTGGGCTTGCCTAACAAAACACACGTACCTGGTTTAGACACTTTGCTTACCCTAGCTGTATAACATTGTGGAAACATTTATGTTGGGATTTAATGCAATAGTATTCCACAAGCAGAAGTCACAGGCAACAAGAGATTTCTAATGTACTGGATGTACAATATTCTTAAGTATTTCAGGGAGTTGGAACTACATAATCTTTAAGGTCCTTTCCAACCTAAAACATTCCATGACTCTATGATTCCATGATCTTCTGCTCTAATACTCTTAAAGACTTGCATAACAAGTCTGTTGTCATACAAATTACAGAATATTCTGCCTGTGACAGAACCCCAGTTCCTCTGTACCACAGAAAAAATACAACTTAGCAATGCAGATGAGAAAAATATTTACATAATAAAATATATATTTCACTGCTTTTCTTTGTACAACAACCGCAAGAAACTGAAATGATTACATACCTGAAGGAGTTTGTCACTACACGCAGATGAGGGCAGTAGGAACCCACTTACATGCATGTGCTCAGCTGCTCTTCCACACACGCACAGACACACACACAATGTCAAGAATGTTTCTGCATTAAACTAACATCTTTTCTTCACATATCTCATTCTTCTGGACACTCTTCTTTGGAAAGAACTGTCAACTCTCCTTTCCCATTTAATTTGTGGCATTTTAGAATCAAGATAAATTTAAAGAATTAATAATTATGAAATATATCCTGTTAACAGAAAGCCACTGCACACTTAAGACCGCTGGCCCTATTCTTCATTAGTCATTCATTCTATCCTGTTTCCACTCACATTTGCATGCCAATAGCTTCGTATGAAATGCTTATCTCCAATACAACAAGTTGCTAAAAATCTAGTGAACACAATTTTGTATTCTACACTAGCAAGACAGAAAGATTTTTCATGACAGTGCAAGTATGTTTGCTTAGCTTTTTTCCTCTTTTTTAACTTAACTTATTTTACCCATTCCCACCCTGCTAGCAAACATGTTCCTGATTTTTCTAACTGTCTACATACACATGAATAAAGGAAAAATGAACTCAGACATGCTCTGGGAAAAAAAAAATGTCCATCATATATATCAAGTTTTACATTTATTTCTTCATTTCAGAGAAAACAACACATTCTAACAAATTTAACAAAGCATATAATTTGTTACATATGACCGGATTCTCCTGGATGAAAGGAGTAACATGAGTGTATCATCAGGAACTCTAAAATTGCAAATCTTTTATTCTCAGCACTTTGACCAGGAATCAATACTGTAGTTGAGAGTCATTAAGTCAAAAGTGATCTCAGATGTCATTTTCAACTGAAGATAAGTGCCTTAAGATCATTATCCTTTGGCTCCTGTTTTAGCAGTGTTTTAAACCCCACTCCTGAATACCAGGTATTGGGGAAAAAAATAAAAAAAACCAAAAACACCAAAAAAACCCAAACCACTGAAACCAATAGCCCGCCCCAAACCCCACACAACCCAACCATTTTCCAGTTGAATTTGTTACCTCCTTCCCCCTGACCCCCCCCCAAAAAAAAATCCCAAACCCTACCACTTTCTTCTTTTACAAACAAATGAATTATATCAGTAATACTTTGTATTGTATTACTTCATCTTTATTTTTTTATTTAGCTGAATAAGTATCTTTAAATATAAGCAAAACATACAGGACACTTGCATATAGAATTCTGCCACCTTCCCCCTTATTTAAGAGAGGTGCCTGACAATTTTCCATTGTCCATTATTTTGGAGATCACACAACACAAGATTACTTATTTGAGACTGGAAAATTCTTTCCAATCAGATAATATTTTTAGATTGAGAAATTTTTATTATAAACTGCTGTTTTTCTCAAGCCATTTGATACCTGATTGAAGCTCACTAACAGCATAAGCTGGATAAATGGCTTACAAATTTCTGAGCCTGACCCATTTAACTGATCAAGTCACTGAATGGAAGACATCATAGTACTACAAGGTCACATCACTGCCTCAGTTATTCATCTAACTAGGTATCAGAAACCCTCCACCAACTCAAAAGTCTTTGAAAGTAACAACATGCTTGGGATACAATAGCTTAATGTCCCCACACCGAAAGATAAACTTTATTTTGATAAACAATTTCAACATCACCAAATTATGAGAAATAAGCTATTTCCTTAGTTTACCATTTGCATTTCGAAGAGGTAAATATATAAAGATTTTACTTATACATTGTCTGGGAGAAGAAAAACATCGTGTAGATTTCTCTTTCAATGTCTCAGAACAGCTTGGCTTAATTACTTAAATGATATTGGGTTTCATCATTTATAATTCAAATCATATGTCAACCTCAACAGAAAAAAAGTAAAAATTAATCATGTTCTCCAGTTCTCATCATATATTTTTCAAAATTTATCCCTGAAATCCAGCATAGGAGCTTCAACTTAAACAACAATCTTAATTAACATCTTAATTCCTATAAATAAGTTAATTGAATCTGTGTTCCTAAACTATGAGCCAAGGTAACTGCTAATTATAAGTTAATGAGTAAGACTTTCATACTTTGCATATTTCCATTATACAACATTTGTACAGCTTTACAATCACTTTTTCTTATTTAAACAGAACATATTTTCCCTTTTCTAAATTCTTTCTTGCTCCTACCTACAGACAATACATACACATAGGTTTTTGTTATTACTCCTTATTAATTCTTTTATTATTTTTATGACTCTTCCTTAGTAATGTAAGTTCAGATATTCTCATTCACCACTATTTGTAGTACCAAAACAGTGATATCCAAATGAAATGAGGACAGACTATGCGGAAGCTTCTTTATACAGCCTCCTCCCATTCTGATCCATTTCACAGTATCTTTGCTTTTCTGAGATTTTTCACACCATATATACAACTTCAAACAACCATAAATTAAGGCATATTTTATGGCAGTTTCATAATAATTACAGATTTCCAGATGCATGGATTACACTACTTCAACAGACAAAACTGAGGTCTCTGGTTCATGTTCTGTATAGTGTGTTTACTGTACTAGTTTGTCTTTTGAATAAAAAAATAAACATTAAATAATTCTTGGGCTAGTTGGACTTTGCTGCTGAATGTAACACTAGCTTCAGTACACAAACTGCTGAGGACATCTATACATATCCATATTGAATTCTATCATAGCTGGCACATGTATTTGCAGATTAAAATACTATATATTAAAACATTTCTGTTACTGTTCAAATAACTTTAAATGAACTAGTAAGTAATGACATCTTAGTTTTCCATCATAACCCAAAAATACATAAATAGATCAAAAATTAGAAAGTTTTATTCAAAACATCAAACAAAGACACGACATTGTTGCACTGTACTGCACATGTAGGATACTCCCTGTCCTACAGCACTTCAGGCCAAATAAAGAACTTCACATCATTTTGTCAGTTTCTGTAGAAGTATGTATCTATGATAATCTTTTGCAGATGTTTGCTTAACTAACTATATAACAAGAAAAGCCTTCCTTTTGAAAAATGTAGTCAAGTAACTAAATCTATATTAGTGAGCCAGGCAACAAGGTTTGGAGCGATCTGAGATGCTGCCAGAAAACAAAACGGTCTGCAGTTCACAACATACCTACGACCATACTGTCATCTTCAAGGAGTATAAAAAAAGTCTGCTTTTATTTTTAAAATGTTCTGAATGGGTATTTCGGCAGTAGATTTTGCTGTTTCTGTTTACAGAATTGATGATACATGCACCATATAGTCTTACAAAGAAGAGGAAACAACTCGCTCAAATTTCATAAACTTTGACTGAGTACTTATGTTTTCTAGCTGGTGATGAACTTGTATAAAAGAAGCACATGAAAAAGTATTCTTGCTAGCAAGGCATTAACTATGCCAGCTGGTCCCAGGTGTCCCATGATTAACATGGAGGCTGTTACCCTGTAAGATTCATATTTGCATGTACAATAGTAGCTTATGACTTGAGTATTTCTGGCTTTTATGTTATATATCTTCTGTGCTTGCCACTGCAACTATTTGATTAATGTAACACAATGAAATTAATTAGTTCATATGGCTATATTTTATAATGATGTGTGTGTTTCTAATGCACATGTTTTAAATACCGATTTTTGAAATCTTTCCAATGATTACATAGTGGGGGGCATACAGGAGGGGAGAAGTGTGCTATATGTCAGTCTTTCCTGGGAAGCATTTATAAGAATCATGTTACAGCCTTCTTCAAACAAAAAAATAACCATTGATCACCATGAGAATGTAAACATTAAATGAGCAATTAGTACTTAAAATAATGTAAACTTACTGGCAAGGCTTAAACGGTTTCTGTTTGGAATATGCATTGCTGGAATTATGGAGTTTTTCCTCTGTATTTTCACTAACACTCTAATGATGAGAATGTTATTTTTTAACACCATCATGAAAGTGAGTAGCAAGGACAATTATATCTCACTTTACAAGTTACTCTGAAATTGATGCATAGTTGAATTAACGCTCCAATTTAATATTATGAGAAAAAATATTCTGTTTCTCTATTAATTTACTCATGATGCATATTACAATAACTTCCTTTTTCAATGCAGTTTTGGGAATAAGGTTTGCCTGTAGCTACTAGGATATACCAACCACATTAAAATGCACTGCAAAATTTGTAAGGGAGGGACAAAAAGCATGCTGGAACTACCTTGTAAAATAGAGGAGACAAAGACTTGATTCCTGATCCCCAGGGGGAGGGGGTGGGGGGGGGCGGGGTGGTGGTGGTGGAAAGTCCATCCATTGTATCCTTTCCTTCAGTTTCCTGCCCACCACCTTCCCTGTGAAACTCTTACAGAAAGCACAAACTGATCCTTCTCAGAGCCATTGTAACAGCCTAGCAGTGCCACACTCTTCTTGAGTGGGCATCTTTGCTTCATGAAAGTGCCCAGTCTGATACTCCCTGCTACACGTTTGTTTATTTACACCTTCAAATATACGGTAGTTCCTCTGTAGGCAAGTAAAGGGCTATAGGGATTAAGAGAGATGGTCAGGGAAATATAATCCTATTAACATCTCAGCTACTATTCCACTAATATCTGAACTCATCTGTCACGCTTGATTATTTGTTTTCCTTAACAAAAATATACACCTATAAAACTGTTTAAATACCTTGTTTTCAGATTTTGCCAGTTCTCATTACTACAGGGCTTATCTGGATAAAAATCAAACTACGCTTACGCTTACGTGTCATCTTTTTCTACTTAAGTATTACAATAGGAATGTATTTTACAAATGGAAACAATATGAAAGGTGTTTCTGTATAAGGATGTTGAGAAAAAACAAGTAATGCTCCCTTTAAATATAGACTATGGAAAAAATTACACACACACACACGCTTAATTATTTGACTGGTTTGCTCTTGTCAAAAGTTCAAGACAGAAAACTATCTGAGCTATTTCCCACCTCATTACCCACTTTGACTGAAGGCAAGATAAACAAGCCGAAAAAGATAGCCTTCACAAATTCTCACCAAGGTATCCTTCTTTTTGCCTGACTAGTTAGACAGCTTCAGTCAAATCATGGTATTTCAAAATTTCCACAGGAAAGAAGCATTTTTCATCTAGATTCTTAGCACAGACTCTCAGGGCATTTCACTCCACTGGAGCTGTCACAGTGGAACAGGGCACAGGCTTGCCCCAACATATGAGCAGAGCTGCTGATCCCAGGAGGAAACCAACGCAGGTTTTTAAATCAGCTCTAGTTTCTCTGACTACTTGTTCCTGAACACTAAAAAAGCTCCTTTAGTCTCCATCTTGTAAGAACAGGCAGCAGAAAGGGATGGACCTGCGTGATAAACCGAATTCCTCCCTGAGTGCAGAGGTAAGGTATGCTCAGCCCTCATCACAAGCCAGGGAGTACACAAGCAGTACAATGGTGCTTGTTTCTCTTCTCAATTCATCCTCCACTGCCCTTAACAAAGATTAAAAAAAAGTACTGTCCGAGAGCATGTGGTATTAACTTGGACATTTAGCTTTTTTTAAAAAAAAAAAAATCAACAGCATAACACCATACTGTTAGACTGCTTTATTAAAAACTAACTTCCCAACATGGTATAACAGATTTCACAACTATACCATTATCTACTTTAAGAAAGTGTATAGATGGTGTTCAAGACATGTACTACCAAGAATTATTGCTATTTCTCCCTGACAAAGACATTCAAAAGGTATTAACAGAATGTGTTGGACAAGGAGAAGATGAAGGTGACAGTGTACTTTCCAGTAACTTAAAACATCTATTTAGCAATTCAGAATTAACAGAGATACAGTGAGACAATACAATCACTAGATGTTCCCACATGTATACCAACACACCCTCTCTCCACCACTCCCTAAAAAAAAAAAAACAACACCAAAACCCACCACATTGCACCAGAAAGTAAGAAACGGAACTCCAGCTGCAGCTAGTAACATAAACCTTCTTGCTCAAAGAAACTTTGGTGAAATGACCTTAGATCATTGTTAACATTTTTTTTAGCCATTATCACAAAACATCCCTTTGGAAATTACCATATCTGCTTATGGAGGAACTGATTTTAAAAATTATATTTTTAGTTAATAGTGAGATGTAGCTGCTACAAATAAGGAAGAAAGTTTCTACCAAAGAAGTCACTGTGAATGTTCTTCTGCAGGGTAGCCTTGCCATTCAAGTTCCCTCCTAACGCAGCTAAAAAGACAATTTAATAGCAAAGCAGACAAAAAAGACACATTACAAGCATTACACTGTCCACTCTGTTCCTATACTTTCTCCTTGAGTCCTGTGCAAGAAAAAAATCAACTTCCTCTGAACTTTACAACATGGTTTCAGTCTCACTCAAAAAGACTTCACCATATTTATTATTATCAGAATTATCAGTCACCTTATTATCCCCCAGTTTCCATCTGGATCAAAACTTTTATATGATTCAGACATAAACGACAACAAATGATACTGTACCACTTTTAGAGACATAGAGTGAGGTTAAGTTACTAAATCTCAACTTGGCATAATGTCTTTTATTTTTGTTTTGTTTCTCCAACTCCATAAAATGTAGACTGCCAGTGAAACAACATAAACGGATGTTAGATGTTATGCTTTGCATGACCTGGAATACCATCCTGCAGCAATGGAATATTGATGAGGGCCATATATATCTTAATAAAACCCGGTGAAACAATACAGACTAAGGTTTTCTTGGATCTTTTTGTATGCTTATGAAACTGCTCTATTCTGTGTGATTATTCGGATAACTTTTGAAGGTAATTTTGTTTTGTGTTTATGGAAAATGTTTCTGGCTCACAAACAAGATCTATTCTCTAACCTTTCTAAAAGCTCAATAGTTTACAGAGACCTCCATCCGTAAAAGCAGTCTCTTGTGCATACTATTCCCAATACCCCTTATCAAGCAGAATACTCTGAATGTCTTTTGCAACAACCATTTCATGCACATAACGTCCAAATAACTTCAGTCAATGTATATTCATGTACCTCAAACTTTCTGTCCAAAACAAATTACGTGAAAAGTTAAATCCAAATTGAATTACTACCTTAAGATTTCCTGCATCAGCTCTGCTTATACTCCAAAATCAACAGCCCTGACCTCAGAAGAAAATACTACTGCCAGTAATCTTTACTGGTTGAATAATGGGCATTATGTCAATAACAGAAAACCAGAAAACACACTTCACCTCAGCATAATTACATTACAGAAATGCCTAGGTCCACCTTTCCCTTCCAAGAAATGGAAAAAGGTGACCAACCAAAGCAGCAAGTAAGAACAAGGCAGTGTGTCATTACACAGTTCATCACTTTCGCAATGCCCCTGTGCCTTTCCTCAGAGGCACCAGCATGGTGTCAGAGCAGGAAAGCACACCAGTTGATGCTGTGGATGGCGTATAGTTAGCAGCATAAGCTTTTGGACTCCATCAATCTGTGTATCACTTATGAAAAGGGGAAAAAATGAGAACAAAACAAACAAACAAAAACCAGATAAACTTGTTTCAGAATATGAAGACAAGGATGATGTCACTTCCAACACACACAGTATACAGGCATGATAGGATTACTAGAATATCTCTAAAATATAATTAATCTAATTATGCTGATAGTTAAGTACAAGTGATTAAGGGAGCTCTCCCTGTTAGTTTCAGATATAATTAGTATAACATGAAAAAATTCCTTGCCTTTGGAAAGACAAGGAGGAAAGGCAAAGTTCTAGGTACAATATGAGAATACATACATGCACAATTCCTAATCCTAAACACAGATAAATTAGAATTGTATATGTTCTTGGTTTTCTGAAGTACCTGTATGGGACTGGCAGACATGGTACAAGAGAACAGTAGCCTGGGGCTGAGCAGAGACCTCAGGGCATCTTAAAAGGCACGAGCCACTCATGGTTAGGCAACTAAATGTCATCCCCAGTGATTAAAGAAAGTATCGTCTGATTTGACACTGCACCAGAGACCTGAATAACAGGACTCCCTTCATTGCTGAGGATTTCTTCCATTCCCACTACTTACCCATTTTCTGTTCTCACTTTCCCTACCTTTCCTTCCTCTTCATGTATGCTCTAGCAATCCCCTTTTTTGAATATACAATGGAACATACATTCCAATTATTACTATTTTTTATCAAAATCTTATTTAAGTAACCAATAAATGTTTAAGTAGATGTTACAATTTATGCCTTCTTAATTTGTTCAGCACTGATGATCAACAAGATCAACAGAACACTGAAAATCAGGAATATTCATGGGCTTCTTTCTCCCTCTCCATTAAGTTCTCAAGCAACCAACACCTGTCAGGGGTAGGGGGATGATGTCATCTCTATAACTGCACTTGAGTATTGCCCAAATACATCGATCCACCTAGCTCATCCCAACATTCATAAATGGCTACTTTATTAATTCCATAACTCCAGTAGCACACTGTCAGTTACTTCTTCATCTCTCACCCTACATTAATAAACATCTGATATTTACCTAAGCTGGAGCGCTCTTTCTCATTTTTCTCAGTTGTAGGAAAAACAAAGTTAAGGATATCACCCTAATTAAAAGTGAATTCTTACCCAAGGAGAAAGGGTGACTATCCTCAGGATCACTAAGAAGGAACAGAAATCCAAGTTATGAGCTAATTTCAAAACAATCAGACATTTTAACCATGTTCCAGCTTTCTGAAGAGGAAGGGTATGAAAAAGGGGAAGACAGGGAACGATGGGAAAGGCTGGCTTCCATGATGAGAAAACAAAGATGATTCTGAGCACAAATACATTTAGGCATTTTCTAATATATGTTCCTATGTAGAAAATGATGACGGGAACATGCAGGGACTTCATTTCCACACCTATAGAAACCTCGGAAAACCTACAGTTGATAAGGTAACACAGGTGCTGCAATACGACTTACTACTCTTGTGCCAAATACAAAAGTCACTTTTATCTAATGATCATATAATAGAAAACAAATAACCTATAGGGGGTTCTCAAAGGAAAGAGATACAGAAGTAATCATGCATTCTGATTAGCTTGGGAGAGCACCACAACCTATATGGAAGGCACTAAGGAAATTATTAAATTCTACAATATTTTGTATTACAAATTGCTGCCTGACCACTTTATTCCACCCAATGGCCTCTGGTAGCTAACATGACTTTTGCACAACTTTACATCCTTTCTCGTACCTCCATGAGAATGGAAAATCAAAACCAAACTGCACAGGAAGCCCACTGCAATTTGTTCTAAAAATACAGAATAAAATAATTGACCCTGCTTTCAAACTTCTTCTCAGTTCTTCAAATAACACCTATTGTATGCTGCTGACCCAATTCTCTGAATAAATTAATTTTGCAGGAGACCCTTTCATGGATAGAGGAAGCACAGTTAACAGTATCTGGTTACCCATTTTTGGTGACCTACATACCTTCTGGCTGTTCCTGAAGTTTTACAGTCCATTGTACACTTCCTAGCTAAGGCATTTGACAAAAGAATCTCCAACCTCACTAACTGATCTAAGCTTCACTGAATCATCAGAGGAGACTGGGTTCACAGGGAAAAAGAGAAGTCAAATCAACCATATGGCCCATTTCAAAGCCTATGCTCTGCAAAAACAGGCAAATGCATAACGCAAGTCTAGCTGCTCAGCATTTTCTTTAATATATATATATATTACAATGTAAGTTGTGTGAAAAAGCCATTCATATATATTTTATTCACATGCAGAAAGGACAATTCTGGAGAATAACTGTGCTTAAAACTGAAGAAGTGTCTAAATAATCCAAAGGAGAACAAAGGTTATCACTATGTTAATGCATCAAGAATGTTTCTATTCTTTTGGGTTTGGTTTTTTTGAAGTACTCCAGTTGGTATGTTAATGATGCCAGCCCAAATCTACTAATGTCAAATTTGAAATTAATGTCACACTTTACTGGGCAGACTTCCATTTGTGAAGGAATATCAATGATTAACACAACTCTTCATTAGGAATACTTGTATGAACAGTAGGCATACAAATCATATTACAGGTTATATGTGTTATTTGAAATTCACTTTTATTATTTATCCATACCTACAGACTTGCAGAGGATTACAGTAGCATCAAAAAAGTTAACTACATTTCTTCTTAAACAGGAATTTGTATAAATTCCTCAAGTACTTCTACTAGCAAATGTAGGATATTTCAGTAATAGTAGTTTAACGTTGATCAAACCTCTCCCAGCATATTCATCCCAGTACAGGAATTCTACAGTTCTCAGAACAGGTTTCAAGTCTGACTTCTTATGGTATGAACTCTAATATCCTAGCTATACTGACAGTTAAGGAGTAGGCTCGCACTGCTAATGCATGAGTACATTTCTGCTATGGTCAAAACCCACAGTAATTAACAGCCAAAAAAACACACACTTCCTTAAGGAAAACCTAGATGAAGAAATGTATCAACTGTAATTTCATGATATTATTATGATTTCTGATGAAGATAGCACTCCTTATGGTTTTCCGGCTCTCTAAAGGAGTCTGAGGATGCCATCTGGCAACCTCATGGTTGCAATAAGAAAAAGAAAGCAACTCATGCAGTCGTGGATGGCTTATATGTATTCTCCTCTTTAAACACCTTCCACTGAGAACTGATGTTGCTATTGAGCTTTACCTAACACTACATCACAGATTACGTTCCTTTCAATGTAAAAGAAAATCTCTCAAAATTATGTCAACACAGTACCCTGTAGGATTTTTTGTCACTTTTATATCGATGTGATGTTTATCCTTACATCCTTCTATCCAAATGGACAGCAATTACAGATGTCATTTTGTTTTATGTTTTGTCATTGCCAGCAATTCTGTAGCCACCCAAGTAAGTTAAAGGGACAGCAGTGATGTAACTCTTATGTGCAAGTACTGAAAGTATGTTTTACTTCATCAGAAGTTGAAGACTTTAAGGTTAAAATTAATTCTTTCAGTGTAGACTCAAAAACTGTACTGTAAACATTCTTATTTAACTCCTGTTTGGGAAAAAAAAATATTAAAAATCTTTAGACCGTAAATTAATATGATATGTGGAGGCCTACTTTTTGTTGAAGACAAAAGGAAACCAGTTTTGTCTAAAATTAGAGTGAGGAAGGTGAGAATACAGAGCCGAGCATACACTACTTTAGATGCTGTCCTACGTAGCACAGGCCCTTCTGAGACTGTATGCCTTGCACCACACAGAAGGATACATTTTAAGAGTGTAGGGGGAAGAGAGGGAGAGAGAATGCGTCAAAGCTAGAGCAAAGTTACTTTGCCTGACACACTCCCACATTGACTGTTAAACTGCTGCATGAGCGTCTAAAAATCACTTTACAGACTAGAGTAGATGCAATTGTTCTTACACAGTTACTTCTGCTGCAGTAACCTCAGGAATTACAGCTCCCTAAAGACTGGCTGGTGTACACTTCCCACCTGCTGCCACCAGAGGACCTTTATTCAGGTTGCTCACCTTAGATCAACCATCATATTAAGAAGCCCACCAGCCAGGTTTCTTGAACACTCTGGAAATATGAGTTTACCTTTACTCACACAGTTCCAGTAATAGCAGAACAACTCACTAGTCCCACAACCCGCTACACCATGCGTCCTCGTATTTACAGACTAGGCAATCACCCTTGCTGGAACAGCTTCCTCTCCAGCCCACCTCTTCCACTGTGAACACAAAGCATAAGCTTTTAACATTTCACTGCTGGACAGTGTTACACATGCTTTGCAAATGAACTAGGCAAGCTAAAACCAAATAAAGAGCAGCAGCGCAAGAAACAGTAATTTCTTGATTACCACTGTATATAGCTCTTATTTTTTAAATTCAGGGTATAGAGCAGAATGCATTGTATGCATGAAAATGTTCACCTTACCTTTTGAATAGTCATCCTGAAACGTACTGAAGAATGCAGCTTAAACGCCCTTCCATCTTTTCACAGGGAGATGAGACTTAAGCAAAGAACTGACTGCCGTACAGAGCATTCTTCTACACCCAGTGTTTAGAGAAAGCAGGTCTATAATACCTATCTATCTTTCAACTGGGAAGTACATGAGCTCTCATGCTGCTTACAGCTGGTACAAATTCCACACAGTATTCTTAAGAAAAAAATCACTGGACTTTTTGGTGCCTTCTTCATATCAGAAACATACACATCAAGAAATCTCCAACTACATCTCTAAAACCTTAATTTTACATTTCAGCACAATGTAAGTGCATAATCTGGAAAGTGTAATAGTATTCAAACAACTTTAAAGACATTTAAAACATGTCTGTATCCAGCATAAATTTAAACTATATTAGTATTGTGATAAATTTTACAGTGCTGCTGACAGAAATTTTATAAAATTGATTTTACAAACCAGGTTCTGCAGTGTCAACTCAGTTAAAAATCTTATTCAACTAGATCTTAAGCTTATGCATTGATTAAAAAATGCACTTTTAGAAGTAGTTACAAAGTAGACAGTAAAGAAATAGAGAGTGTAAAAAATGAGATTACCTGCACAATAGCTTTCACTTAATAAAGCATATTTAATAGAATAAATATAGGAGAAATAGGACTGTTTCTGCAGTTATTTAGAACAAATGAAAACAGATGCATAATTCAATCCTTGTATTGACCACAAATGTAGTAATATCTCTGTAATTTTCCATTTATTGCTAGCTTTTGTTTTTTTTTTATACTGAATCTTATTAAAGAAACCACTAGAACAGATGAACTGACAGGCAGCAACTAACAGCATTAAGAATGCTAAAAAAACTTTCCCATTATGCATTCCTTTTGCCTAATCTCGTGTGCACATTTTCTTCTCTTAGTCTTTATTATTAACTACATTTCATTCTTGTTTGAGAATTAATTCATCCATGCCTACTGCTTATTTCCTATTGGAATTTTAAATCCATCTGTTCACTACTAAACATTTTTCATCGCAATCAAATGTGTTAAAAAATTATAGACCAAATGCACTACTTGTCAATACTTTGTAACCGAACTGCCATCGTTTTGTTATCACTGTGACACAAAACCCCTTGTTAACTTCATCAGAGTTTCTGTTAGGATTATAGATGCAAAACTGTAAGGTGGAAAGTCTAGAAGAGTGGATAACATAAAAGTGCTTTAAGAAAGTTCTAGTACTAATGACCTTATAACATGCATGGCAAAAAAAATCCAAAGACACATAAACAGGCATTCTCCAGACCAAATACTTTCAAATCCAAGATATTTCCATGGCCTTTATTTCTTTCTCTTTCTTCTTTTTTTCTTTTTTTTTTATGTCTTCATTTTTAAAGAATGCCCTGAATGTTTCCTTCTTCCCAGCTGGTTTCCTTAGAATCCCTGTGACTACTAATGAAGGAAAAGAACTACTTTCCTTGAGTACAGATATCAAAATCCATCCCTAAATTACAGATAATTTGCATAAATGCCACTGTTAAATTTATATTTGCTGCCAAGCACATTTGCTGCTTACAAGGTCTTCAAAGTGATATTAAATCAATTAAGCTTACTCTAAATATGTGGGATTCAGGTACCAATCTGTTTTCACATTGAACAAGTTTTAGATGATAAAAAGTGTCAGTAACCTTTCCCAAAGTGCTGAACATGCCTGTTTTCCAGTGTAGCCAATGATACCTTGGTGTCTCCAACTTGTTATAGTACTCGGAACCTGTAGAATTAGCATCCATATGCATAAAAGTTATTAATGCTATGTAAGCATTATGTTTATATAATATTATGTTAAATGTAAAATTATGTTAAATAATATATAATGTTAAAATATGAAACACAAAACAAGCTGGTTAAAAAATCTGTGTGTAATGTGATATTTATCATATCCACCATGTGAAAATGTTTTGTGCTATAAAGCATCATGTTCGTTTGTATACTGTCAGTTCCTTCAGTAAAGCCACATAATGAAGAATGAACAGTCTGTCATAATTTTTCCATCAGTTTATCACCACAAAGTTTGGTAGTACCTTGGTATACTAAGCAATAAATATTAACATAGACAATGTTGTTTGACTTTATCTACTACAAATCAATGCAGGTATGTAGGATTTTATTAGTAAGAATTCTTAAAACAAGCACACATTAGAGGAATTAATCATTCATTTCCTGCAGACTGCTTATGTATTTCATCAGGCCATTATCTGATCTGAATAACAAGAACAATTGCATAATAAAACATTACTGCTGGCATATGCAACTTTATTCTGTCAACTCTGTATCTTCACAAGGGGTCTTCCTTAAGTCCTCTGTTGTTTCTTCTGAATTAGATTGACCTGATTTGACATTTTCCTACATCAGCAATTATGCTCAAGATTGAACATACATATATGATCAAATATGATATGTATCAAACTTAATTGCCAGGATTTGACTCAGGTCATTTCCCACAGTGGCAAGCAGTAATTACAGCAAAAAAGAGTATTTCTCAAGCCATTTTTCATACAGATACTGAAGTATTGCCTAGAGATAACCTAGATTTAAAGAAAAACCAAAGACAAATAATGAAGAGCATGCTCCAAACTACTAAAGCCATTAAGTATGCTGTGATTCAACCTAAACAATGTATTGTTGTGTTTTATTTGACAATGTGTTGACTAATATGAATTTGACAAATAGATTGGCTGATTAGTCAAATATATTTTAATCTATTTTTTTAATTGTAAAAATAGACACTTCGTTACTCATTCACCATTGCATGTTTGAGACCACCTAGCAGAACAGGAAGCATAACCTAATAAAGTTCTCTATATGCAGTCTCAAACAGTTCATTGAAATTATCTGGATATATTATTTTAATGCTCTACCCACAGGGAGTACAACACAAATGAACCATGTCAAATGTTACCTACTCAAAAAAAAAAAAAAAAAAAAAAAGGAAAAACTCTTTCTTTTAAACTGACAGATAAATCCATAGTACTAAAATAATAACAGTACGATTCTTTACTAAGCCAGCAGATGTGTTATCCTTTTATATCAAGTTCACAAGTTCATTGGGTATTTTTTCTGTTATAAATGTTACTGTCAATTACCCAAAGAGTACTGTGATGCAGTATGAAAGTCACCCTGATTCACTCCCTCAGAACTTGTAGCCTATGCTTTGTAATTATTCCTAGATTTAAGATATGAATACCTGAAAGCAACTCTGAATGTCATCATTCTGCTAATGCAGATTTAGCTCTTCCTGCTCGTGCCACATTCATTTCCTAAATATTTTTTTCCAATTACTTTTACTGTTGTGACACAAACTAATTTCTTTACTCCACAAAGAAAAGCATGTAATTTGACCCTAATAAACTTTTACTCCTGGCGACAATTATTAGTTGTGATTGATTTTGAATTAGACTTGAAAATGCAACATTAATTTCATATTGAGATGCTTAATAAAATGCACTTGTAATTGTGTGTTTAACAGCTTCTAATGACACCAGTTAATTCTGATTAGGTGAACAGTACAAACACAATACATAAAAGATTGTGCAGTTTATTTACAGTACCCATCTATTATGAATTTGTACTGTAAAATAAGCCAAATTTGTCAAGAATTTATAAAACGTATGTTTATTTTATTCAAATTCAAATCCATATTGTCCCTACAATAACACGTGAAGAATTTAAATCCATGTCCATTTGGCAGGAATGGAGAAAAAATGCTGAAATGCTATTGATTCCTTCCAGTACATTCAAAACACCTGACTCAACTACATTTCTACTGACATAACACAAAGGTTTTATTTAGACATCAGCAAATAAAAGCAAAAATTTTTACTGACATACTTTTAATTCTTATTTCTTCCCTCTACCTAGGAAACAGTTAACCCTCAACTACTAGTACTAGCGATTTCCTCTACCAAAGATGCAGCAAATGTTGATAATGGGTCCACTGTCCCAAGAGGAATAATGCATACAAAAGTCCTCCTCCCCAGATGTAGTTGTATTTATTCCTAAACAACACCCACCAGCAGACTTTTCATGGCATACCTTTATTTGATCTTTGTACCTTCTGTCAACTCTACAGCTCAACCAGCACACCTCCACCCTGAAGCTCTCTTAAACGAGTTTATCTTTTTCTTTCCCCTAGATCTTTCTCACCAATTTAAAAAAGTGCCATCAGTACTTTCGAGTATGTACCAAAAGAGCACTTAGGAAGCAAAGCTGTTGTCTGGAACTGTCATCCTCATTAGAAGAAAAAATGCACATGCATTTTATACATATAAAACTTTGTGAAAAAACTAACAACTTCTGAGGTGTGGTCTAAAATCCCTCACAACTGAATGCAGAAAAGAACACTCTCTATCTGTAGTCCATGCACATTTTACATTAAAATGAATGCCCTGTCACCTGACATTACTTAGCAGATCACACACCGTGCTGTAGACCCCTCCTGAGGGAGCACCCCTTTGTTTAGATTTTGTCTGTAATATACCACATACCTACACTCAGACTATGCTAGACATTACACAATACTCAGCACACTCAGTTTCTTGACAGAAGTATTCACCTACAATTCTTTCTCATAAAAGATAAGCAAAACACTTCATGCACTTTTCTCACTGGAAACAGTTTAAGTTACCAGGGCCCAGTTCCTCCCTGACCAGAATGGTGTGACTTAAAAGCAGAAATACATACACACATATATAAAAAGACGCATGTCTGTGTGTGTGTGTCAGGAGAAGCAGGAGCACGAAGGGACGGAAAGCAAGCACAGAGTGTCCACTTACTGATGCTGTCCGCTCGGACGTCTTCGGAAACCTGAAGAAGTCTCCGCTTTCCCCTCCTGCCAGTCAGGCGCCGCGCTGTGCCCCTAGTCCACAAAGGCCCAGAAGGAACTGCAAAGAGAGAAGCACATGCCACATCAGGCAGTTCTGTTTCGGTGGGATCCAGCGCCGCTGCCGCTAGCTCCTTGGGGGTATCCCTGGTTTCAGAGCAGACTCCTGCAAAAGAGCCGTCCTTCCAAAGACAGATAGCTCGATATAATTTTTTTTAACCTATGATAAAGGGAAAAAAAAAAAAAGCAGCCCTCCCGAGGGTCCTGCACCCTAAAATCCGCGGGGGTGAGGTGGGGTGGGGTGGCGGGGAGGGGAGAGGAAAAGGTACCTGCAACTCTCTCCGATGAGGCCGGCAAAGAGAGAGGGAAGGAGGGAAAGAGCGAGGAGAGGGAGGAGAGAGGGAGCGCGCGAGGGGTGGGGTGGGTCGGGGTGTGTGAGTCTGCCTCTGTGTCAGTGTCTCTCTGTGTGTCTGTGTGTGTGTGTGTGTGTGTGTGTGTTTGTGCGTGCGCGCGCGCGCCGGTCGGGGGGGCGCCTCTCGCCGGGGGCGCGGCGGCCGCCCCGTGTCCATGCCGGGCAGCGCCGGCTGCAGGCGGGCGGCCCGGGGGGCCGGGGGCGCGCTCCCCGCCGGGCCCCGCGCAGCCCCCCGCCGCCTCTCAGCCCGCTCACCTGCATTTCCTTAACGAGCCACTTGATGGCTGGCAGCAGCGGCGGCCCCCCAGCCCCGCCGCAACTTTAGCGGCCGCGGAGCCACGCCGCCCTCGCGGAGCCGGGGAGGGGGAGGTGGCGGCCGCAGGGTGCCGCTCCGGGCGGGGACCGTGCCGGCAGCTGCCCGCGGAACTTTCCGCTCGGCGGCGGCTGGCGGGGCTGGGGAGTGGGGTGGGGGGGGCGGGGAGAGAGCGGCGGGGGGCTGCGCCAAGCCCCGCGTGTGCGCGCCGCAGCCGCGCAGCGAGCCCGGTAAGCGGGGCGCGCTCCGCCGCCCGCCTACCCCCGGCGCTGCCTCCTCCCACCGCGCTCCCCGGCGTGTGCGAAAGGAGCGAGCGAGCGAGCTCCGCGCTATTAATAATAATAAGCCCTATCACCACCTTCCTTCTCTCCCTGGGAAAACAATTAATAATGCATTAAAATAATGTACCTTTAAAGCCACCGGCTGGCAATAATAAAATAATAATAGCACCACCACTTAGGAGAGCGGTGCTGTGGATGTGGTGGTGAGGCACGTTTTCCTATCGTTCACACCCAAGAGCGAGCACAAATTATGCTTCTGGTGTTCGTTAAGTCCCTTTCCTCTACCAGAGCAAAAATCATTATCACCATCAAAGAGAAAGTCTCTCTCCAAAGCTGAGTGGAGACACTGAGTCCCCGGGTGGCTGCTGTGGCTGGGCTGCAAGGAGGGCACCATGCCCCCCGCCCCCCCTTTCCTTCGGCCCAAACCAATCTCATCGCTTCTCCTCCTCCTTTGCTTATACCGGTGGGTTAAGCATTGCGTTTGGCCCTTTTAGTGTTTTCCCTTCCGTTCCTCCCCTGACGATAGTTTGTGTATTTTAAATAAAGATTTCATTCTGCCAACCCGCAGGAAGCTTTTAACAAGATGCAGCTGAGCGTGTCGATATCTTATATCTTTTTACTGCTGCTCCGGCGTGTGCATCAACTCCAAACTCATTTCTTTTCTTCTCTGCCTGATACTGTAGCATCTCAGAGGCGGCGGCGGCGGCGGCAGCAGGAGAGCGTAGCTCCCAGGGGGCACTTTTACTTTGCCCGCGAAGTATCTCCCCGCAATGAGACCCACCGGAGGGCCCACCAACCCCACCCCCCCCCACCCCCCACCCCCCTTTCTCGACAGCAAAATGCTCTAAGATTTCCAGTTCCACTGATAAGACAGTCTGAGAACAGACGGGTGGGGGTGGTGGGGATTTTCTTTTTTGTTTAGAATACAGTTTTGTGTGCGTGCTATTTTTAATTAGGATTTTTCCAGAAATAGATTCCCATCGAGATTTAATTTACGAAGGTATTTCTAACGCTGGTCAATACTGTCTTCGAAGAGGAACATTTGCAATCATTTGCCTCCCCACAATGATGCGCAAATGCTCTTCACAGACCTTAAACCGTTTATAAAAGACTAAAAAAGGGATCTCGTTGTTCTTTTTTTTTTTTTTTTTTTTTTTTTTTTTTTTTGTGTTGTGGGGTTTATTTGTGGTTTGGTTTGTGTGTGTGTTGGTTTGTTGCTGGGGGAGGGGGTTGGTTTGGGGTCTTTTTTATTTTATTTTAACTTAATCTGCATTAAAATAAAACTTGGTTCAGCATGCCGGCTACCTCCTATTAATTTTTGTGGGTTTTAAGAGGAGCTTCCCACTACCACCACCACCGCCTCCTCCCGGGATGTTTTGAATCAAGGTGATTTCTTTCCACGGTACGCGTTTCCCGGCCGCAGCAGTGCAGTTCTAGCCTGCTGCTCTCCGCCAGTCCGCGACTGCTGAGCCGTAACGCCCTTCTCATGCCAAGGCTCAGGCACCAGCTTAAACCAAAGGAGCGGGCCCGGGGCGCTCCGAAGGCGCCGCGCAGCCGGAGGGGCCTCCGGCGGGGGCTGCGAGGTGCCACATCGCCGCGGGCAGCGGCGGGAGCGTGGCCGGGGGTCCGCGGGGCCGCTGAGCGGGGCGCACCGCCCGGCCCGGTGCCGGGCGCGCCGCGGGGGGGGCGGGGGGCGCGGAGCGGGCGGGCTGCCCCTGGGCCGCGCACGGCAGCAGGTCAGGGCAGCGCCCGGCCGCCGCCCCGGAAAAGGGTTGGGTCGGAGCTTGCGGTCCTCAGGGTGACAGAGGGCGCATCGCCGCGCGCAGGTACTGTTTGGGCTCCGAGGTTTACCCTGTACAACCGAAGCGCTACCCTTAGAAGAGTAAAGGCGGTGGAGAACTCCTGATAGAGCTGGTACTGAGCCTTGCCGGGTTTTATTTAAGGTACACGGCAACTCAATTTGACCTAGTTCGAAGCATGAAGATTCAGAGTTGGAGGGTGGGAAGCAAAAATATTTATCACCTCCTTTTTTTTATTATTATTTTTATTATTAAGGAAAGGAGTCTGAAAATTGTGCTGTTGTAGAGTGCACCTTTATTGGCACAGGGTAACAGAGCAAGTTAAGTATTTCCTCCCAGTGGTGTTTTCTTCTTTGGTAGATCACTTGTCGGTATTACCTTAATTCACAACTAAATATGACATCACTAATGTTTGTAAAGCTGATTTTATCTACACAGTAAACCACCACTAAATGCAGTACAAAATTAAGTATTCTAACATCCTAAAAATCCTCATTAAGTTGGAATTATGTATCTTTCATTTCTATGTTACTTTTGATCTTCAGTCTCTCACTTTATTTTTTCACTTAGATTTTTCCAGCTTACTATGTCTTATTCCTACATTTCACTGAAAATTGATTCATGACAGTAAAATATATCGATATATATTACCTTTCATGAGTACCAAGGTTTTGTGCAGCATAGTATGTTAAGAGATCACTTTGCCATAATTTGTGAAGCCCGAATTAAGAACACATTCTGCATTCTGAGCATTACACTGTGCTTTTTAAAGTTTGTGAAGGCTGGGGTGAATTCAATATTAGAAAGCTGGTCAAAAGAAAGCAACTAGGAGAAAATCCATGGGGATGCAAAATCACATAGAAGTAAACAAGAAATAAAAACCAGATGTTCCAACCATTAATTTAGAAATAAAAATATACCAGAATTAAAAAATCTCCGAGCTGCAGTGTCTGCTAGATCTTATGACACCTATTATCAAGTTCAACATAAAGCCAATACTGCACCTATACCCAAGTAAGATACACTAAGAAAGGTGATTTGCATATCTACTTTCTTATAAATTAATTGTAGTAGTAAATAAACTTACATTTACCACCTGCACTTCTTGTGTGGCATAATCTGTTTCTTTTCTGCAAGCCACCCCTGAAAAGTATGGCTGAGGTTGGGCATTTGAAAAAAATAAATTACAATGAAGCTTGTGGAAAGGAAAAGGAAAGCCTGGGAAAACTGCAAACCTCACAGTTTTAAGACACAAAATACCGTCTTTACTTCCACCTTCCTTTTTTCAACCAGCTTCAATCCTCAGACTCCTGCTTTTCATGGAGTAACATCTCTAAAGAAAAGCAGTAGGCATTTTTGGCATATGGTGTATTTATAACCACAATGAACAAAAAGAGATTGAATTGTCCCATCCCAAAATAAGTTTTGGGAGAAGTGGAATAAAAAATACATGAGAAAGAACACAGCAAGAATTGTTTTGTGAATCTCCTCTGGACTATTTTTTTCCCTAGGACAGAGTCTAATATCTCCAAGAAACTGAGATGACTCAGATATTTAGAACCACTTGGAAAGCAAAGTGGTTTCTTTCATTCCTGCAAAGACCAGGTGCCTGCAAGCAGCTGGGAAGCTTTGGTATCTTCAGATCATTAGTTTGTGTAATGCAGCTTCTTCAGCACAACCATGTCATAGCCTTGTGATAACCTTATCACATTGGTTAGAACTAAATACTTTATTCCAGGAAGAAGGAAAACATTCAAATGAAAAATTACACAGTACCAGTATTAATATACTTTCCCAATAATCATACCTTAAAGCAGACAGGTGAAAGGGTAACAGGGAAAAGATGACGTGTATTTTCCTTTCATCGTGCATAAAATAAAATCGCCCATTGTTCAAAGTCTGTGTCTGTACTCTACACCTACTCCAAATCTGTATATGATGAGAGAAATTAAGAAAAAATTACAGGCATATACATAAATTAGCTTCCTTACAAAATAAGATAAATTTATCTCTGAGAAGTTGTTGCCTACCTTTGCATCGCAAGGTACCTAAATATGTGCTTGCAGAAATAACCTTGCATTTTCAGGTTGCTGAAGTGAAGTTCCTTTGCATACAAAGGACTAGGTACACACCCAAAAGCCAAAAGTCTCATGGGTCATAATGGGAATTTTTCCTGGGGAAAGACTGCAGCTCAGGGAGCATGACAGTCAGAATGTATTAATGAGAAAAAATGTTATTTTATTATAGGACAGTCATATTTATATATGAACAATGTTCATTTATAGAACAGCAAGAACCATATCTCCAAGTGTGCGTACTTTAAAATGCTTTGGTAATATAATACCCCTTGTATCTGGTAGTGGTTTTGTTAAAAAAGTTTGAAAAGAAAAATAAATAGTTCAAACTAAGATGTCACACAGAATGTTCTCGTCTTTTCTCTTTTGATAGAGGGACTACATGGGTTTTTGCATCCCCATTACTGAGAAAGTGTTTTTCTTGTATGACTGAATGCCATAATTTTTCTTCATTTCTCCTGACCTTTTATGTGTTAACTGTCTCACACTACACAAAATAATTGAATTTATTTTCAATAACATCAGGTAGAAATCTTGAACATTTAAACTATAAAGCCTGGGTCAGAGTGTTCATATTTGACAGTCTAAAGGTGTTGTGTCCCTCTCTCTAAAATTCTGTTTAGGCACCTATTTTTAAATTCACAGAACTGCTGTCCCTTGTTATTTCACTAGAGAACAAATACTCTTCAGTGTGATTCTACTGAACATGCTTAGCTCTGGCTAGGCACATGCTTAATTTTAGCCAAGGAGATGAAAAAAGGTGAAACCAGCTTAATGTCTGTAGGTCAAATTAGATTTCTAACTGTTAGAGATCAGTCTGAGAATACATAGGAAAAACTGTGTGTCCAACATGAATATATGTTTGCATTATTATTATTATTATTATTCCCTTCTATCAAACAACTGGTGTCAGATTTGAAAACCTGTCAGAAAGAACCACATGTGTCCATTTTATCAACACCAGATTCACATAGGCCTTGAAAAAGTCCAGAGATTTCAGTGTGCATTAAAACATGCATTTTATCAGATTGTAGTCCATCATGGATTTAGATTCTGGTCTGCAGTACTGAAGATAAAGCAAGATTTTGCCATTTAATTTAGTGAGAACAGGACTGGTCTCCAAATGAGTAACCTCATCTCTGTTCTTAAGCAGAGGACCTGGCTAGACCTTGAGAGGTGTTTCATTAATCCACCCACGGATATTTCGGTTGAGTTTCTTATACACTTGGAGTACAGATTGAAGATAACTTCTGAAATGAAAGGAAAAAACAATGTTGTTCTCACCTTGAAGACTCTTTTTTTCACTAATTCCTATAAGATACCTTCTTGAGCATGTGTTTTATATCCTTGACTAAAAAGAACTGAACTGTTAAAAATAAAGTAAAACTATGAAGATTAGAGAATAAGGTGATACTTCTGGGGAAAAAAATTACTGATGGCAGAACTCCTTAAGACAGATAATGTACATTGTTATAAAGAACATCATAGTTTTCTTTGTGGTCTTTTGATAATGACCTTCATCTCTATTACACTAATGGTTTGAAGACAGAAAAGCCTTAGGTTATGTCCCTGGTGGAATGTGTGTCAGATAAGCATGTTATTTTTAGTTTGTGGACTAATGTAATACATGCTGAATTTTTTATACATCAAATCATGTCTTTCATGAACCATAAAATCTCTTCTTCCTTCTTGGCTTACTCATCTGATTACTTTTACCTTTTAATTTTAGGGTTTAGTGGGTATGTCTTTAACTCCTCCATGAATTAAAACCAAAAGCTTCAGATGATTGGAATCAATAGACCAAGCATATACAACTTAATATTTTCTGTATACATTTTTAAAGATTTTTTTTTAATACAAATTAAATGAAGAATAAAACCTTAAGAGAAAATAATTATTTTAGAGAATCAAAGGGATCTTTGTCAGAAGCATTTCATAGTGTCTGGAAAACAGGAATACTTATTCTGTATAATTCAATTTTTGGTGAAAAGCTAATTTATTCTCAGATTTCTTTTCCTAAGGTACAATTAGGTTTCAACACCCTATTTAAATTAAGATTTATCCTCACTTCAGTGTTTTCTATTACATCTTGAAACTATAATTGGAGGCAGGACTGTTTATCATGCTGTAGCTTCTGTTACACCTTTCATTGCAGATATACATGGATATCTGCAGAAAAATCACTTCTGAAGTTGTAGCATTTTTTAGGTACAAGTGGACATAGTACTTAAACTCGGAGTTCTCCCTTTCTGCTGAGAAAACTAATAATATATAATCATCTCCAAACTCATAACATAACTCATAATATTCTCAGCAACTTTCCATTTAATTCTATAGAATATCATCTATACTATTAATAGAAAATAGTATATAATATGAAAAATAATGCAAAAGTTATTATGTTCTTGGAGTCATCCGTTCAGATATGGAGAAGTAGATGTGCTGAGGTGCTGAGCAGGTGTTGGTCAGCTACTTCAGTGACATAATTTGAAGACCAAACAAAACTTATGGCATTACCATAAGCTTCTGCATACAAATTGTACAAAATCCTCTATGACTTAGTGAATGAATCTGTAGAAAACTAACAATGAGTAGGACTTATCTCATATTCCTTCTAAATCTATATCATCAACAAATGATGTAAAATGTTGTAGTTTTGTTGTAAAATGTAGTAAAAATTTGAGACCTATAATGTATATTTTTGAACATGACCAAGAACTGTGAGATGCAAAAGAGAGAAAGACAGAAGAATAAGAAAGAAAAAGAAAGATGAAGAAAGAAAAAGAGAGGGGGAAATAGTGGATGTACCCACAGATTAATGTAATAGCCATTTCTTGTTTATGGAAATCACCTTCTTACAAACCTGTTTTCATGATTCAGCGGTCTAGAAGTCTATGATTTGCAATACTACATCTATCAGCAGTGAAGGGAAATTTGGGTCAAAGTGAAACTTTATTGTAGAGAGGACAGATGAGAGGAATTGCACAGCCTGGGTCTGAATGATCAGTATTTTCAGCAATTTGCTGTGACATTAGGTAAGTGATACAGTTTCACACAGCTATATAGTGCCAGTACTGATGTTGGCAAGCATAATGATGGTGAAGCAACATTAAAGCCTGTGGATGAACAAAATTAAATCTAAAGTGACACTGCTGTTGGGAAAATATTGCCTGAGAAAGCAATATTTTAAGATGCGATGCAGACTTTGCATACTCAATAGAGTGGCTTCGAAGTTTTATAGGAAAAATACTATAATGATGTGCCAAAGAAAAAATATTTTAAAAACATTTTAAACTTAAAATTCATTAAGCATTTCAGAAGATGAAAATGCCTACTTTTCTGAACCAAGTTCTACACTAAAATTTCCTGTCAACAATTCTCTCTGTAAGCATAACATCAAACAAACACCGATAATCTTCCGAAAGGCAAAATTCACAATCAGGAAATATCTCACCCACCCATTGCAGTATCTTTCTTGATTACTTGGAATGGAATAATTTTAAAACTATAGATTCACAAAAGCTAACTGTGAAAATACAAAAAGTTGAATTTAAAACTACTGTAAATGGAACTCTGCTCGCTTCTGGTGTGCAGCACAGAATACACCATGAGGAGACAGGTGCATAGGCCATGTCAGTGTCTCACAGATTTTATTGCTCTTATGTGTTATTGACAGGGCTCATTAATTATTGTCCATACCATCCAAAACCACCCACAGAAGATCAGTCTCTTTTCTGTCTGCTATATCATAATAAATAAATCTATTGTTATTGTTACAAGATTGCTCACACATTTCAAGTAACTGATAAAACAAGATGTAGTATATTGTTTTTGTCTTTCCACTGTTGGATTGAGAATAGCCTACTATCCAGAAATTGCAATGTACTTTGTCAGATCCCAAATAAGTCGCAGATAAATTTGATTCCTCTGTGACAAAAATTCTGAGCATAAAAAGCAAACTGAAGCTGAAAAGAGCAGAAGGGTTTTAATGGGAAAATTCAGCATTTTTCCTCTCATCTCCACGATAGTTCTACTTGCATTTGACACTAGAAAAATCTTCCCTGTACACACCGTCTTGGACTGTCTTACCTGTTTAGAATGTTTCCTACAAATGTTTGTGCAACGCCCAACATAATGACTGTAAGGAGACAGTGGAAGAGTACCAACAACTCTTAACTTAGGAAATCTGATTAGAATCATAAATTGCAGGGATGTACAATGCTTTCCATGTTCTGCCGGGTTACAGCACTTACAGTAGCTTAACAAATTGCCAGAGAAAGAACCTGGTTAAGGCCATGTTTCAATACTGCTCTACATACATTAGAGAGTAATAGGCTCCACAGTGTTACACAGCAAAATTCACACATGCTGTGAGACCACTAGACTGCAGCTAAATCACCAGATTCTAAGCCATTCATTTTAAGTCTTAAACTTTAAGGTATTGTAAAGACAAAGGCTGGTTTTGTCTTTTAGGTCCTTAATTAAGGTCTCCTCTACACTAGCTTCGTTAGTGCTAGACCAGCAGTACAAGAGTTTTATGAGCTCAGTCAGGCCCATGAGTATTTCCAGATGAGCTCCCCGAATATCATAGTTTGATCTTCAGCAGTCCAAGTACTAAGAGAATAAATGTTTTCTTTAAGCTATATCATGAGAGTGAAATACAATAAAATGGCTGCTTAAAAGAAATCAGAATCACTAGATGACTTAATGGCCAGCTTGTTCAATTACAAGGAATCAATAGCAAATAAAACCCTTCCAATGCCAGCTAACTAACGTTATTAAAATAAATTAAGTTTTGAAAAGTTTACAGTATGAAAGAAGCTTAATCTAGCATTGTAGAGTCCTGGGAGCTGAGTCTTAAATACTCCTAATAAACGCTAAGGATGTGATGGCCAAGGAACCGTTTCTTTTGGTAGCTTATGCAACAGTGAATACCTTCTTCCATTATGATCCATTATTTAGATTGCCATTAAAAACCTCAGTTCAGGCTTTTCTTATTGCCTCAGGTAACTAACAGAACACTTGGCACAGCCCCAGAAAAGTTATCCCCATCCGCTATGACCAGGACAAGACTCTTTGCCCTTTTCAGGCTGGCACTGGGGCCACTAGGCCCATGGCATCTGTGTATTCCAGCTCAACTAATGTGAAAAGAAAAATATAACCTCTAATATTGCCCACATGCAGTTGCAGAGCAACTCAAAGGAAAGAAATTCTGATCATTACAAAACAGAAGTGCTTTGCGCTTTGCAACAGCATATAGAAAATCAGTAAATCTACCTTTCAAAGAAGGTGAATTGTCAACTGCAGCTCACAGAGAATCTGTTAGTCCCCCAGAAAAATGGTGAAGGGAGGGAAAATAATTACCATGGCTGTAACTTTCAGGTAGTTGTTTTGTAGATAATACAAACCTTATAAATCTGTGCACTTCCTGCATTTTTACAGAACCATGCCAGCATAATTCAGGAATCAAGTCCATATGTTTGGGATTTGTGTGTTGTGTTCTTTCAGGATGTCTCATATTTCACTTTCTGATATCTCTGTTGTCACTTAACTAGTTAACTTACCACTGAATTCCTGTAGAGGGAAGCAATGAGAGTTAAGTGCCTTTTCCTACAGTGACTTCTCACTAGGGTTGTTAGGTGAGTCAGACACTGACTGAATAATATGCAAGCATACAATATATTTGCCAGGAGTTGGTTCTCTAATAATTGCAAGAAGTTTGATAGTATTGGATTTCAGGCCTTCTGGAATGCTAATAAGTTCATACACCTTCATCATATTCAACTTTCTGTTCATTTGTCTTTGAAAGGATTTAGCTTCATATATCAATATAGTCCCCATGGCCTCTTGGGCTGATAACATATTATCCAACTTTTTGGCTCTCAAATAAATTTGGAAAATTCCATTACATGTAACTTCAATGCTCTTATTTATGCTTGCAACTGCTTCTCAAAACCGGTTTACTTTTTACTAAGAACAACTGTCTTTGTTGTCAGCTTTTGTTTCAGTCCTCTGACCTCTGTTTTCACAGTGGAAACCATACAGGTGGACACAAAGATGACAACGTGGGAGCACTGACTAGTATTCATGGACCTTGATTTCAAAACTGAGACTAAAGAATTATCTTTGATTCTGTGAAGTATTTAAACTCCAGAAACAGTATGGTGTTTAGAAGTAGTCTAGCTGGTTCTTAAAACACATCATAATTATCTGCTTGAAGCTTTGTGTATTAGGTGCATTAGAGATTTACAAGCTACATTAAACCACTAGTCTTTCTTATAGTAAGAGTTTGTTGTTTTGGTTTTTGTTTTTGCTTTTGTTTTAATACATCCATGCATCACAAAATCCAATGATTGCTTAACTGTGTCTCCTCTTTCGGATACCCATTGACTTGATGGTAAGTTTACTTGTTAGGAAAGTACAAGTATAACCACCTACTAGAAACATAACTAGTCCAGAAGAAAGATTTCTGGAGGGTGATTACTGGATGGTCCAATCAAGGGTGGCACCCAGCTGGATCTTCTCATGGTTAGATTTACTAATACAGAAGAACCTGCTAGATATATGGCAATCAATGGTGTCTTAAATGTGGTAGTAGCATTCAGGATCCCTTTCAGAAGGGGAGGGCTTTAGGGTTAAATCTGCTTTTAGAGGAAATTTCAACCTATTCAGGGAATTAACATTGGAGATAACAAGAAAGGCAGCTCTGGAAGGCAAAGAAGGTCAGGAAGGCTGGCTAGTCTGATGAATGAATGGTCCACCTCAGGAAAACAGGTAGAGGTATCAACAGATAAGCTTGTCTAAACAGGAAACTCATGCTAGATCTCCAGTGCAGAAAAGGAGGATACAGGAAGTCTTTGGTCACTGGGAAAATTGTGGAGTGAGTCAGCTTGACTCACAGGATAGTGGGTAATGGGTCAGCCTGAAAACTGGTAACAAGATGGGTACTTCAGGGGTGTGTCCTGCGACTTGGAGTGTGCAAATTTCTATCAGGGACTTGAAGGAAGTGACAGACGGCACCTGCCTGGAAGAAGCCTGGAGCAGCCTGGTCTTACCCCACGATGGAATCTGCTCTGGGCAGGTGCCTCCCCAGGTCCCTGACGGTCTGCATTGTCCTGTGCTGGATGAACTTCACTTTAACCAAAAATTGTATGTCAAATAGAAGAAAACAAAGAAAGCAAGAACTTGTGAACATGGAAAAACATTTACTTTTGGACTTAATTCTGATAATAGCATACACTACAAGCCAGAGGAATTACAAATTCAGACAGGCCTATGGGATTATACGTAATTTTTGCTAAAAGGAAAAATAAAATGTCTCCTCTCTACTAGATGATTTCTTAATACACATAGAGTGATAGCATTTTTTCAAATTTAATTTAATTAAGTTTAGTATTAGAGTTAATACTGTTAACTATATTTTTAGATTTCATTTTAAAAAAGAAATTTTAAAAAAGTTCTTAAACAACTGGAAGACTAGTTGTTTACACAGAAAATCGTTATTGTTCAAACACAACTGTATGACAATGCATGTGCTGCAGAAATATTTTGTTCTAGTAATAAAAAAGTTGATCACTAGGAATTCTATATTTTAATAAGTGTAAAGACATCCTTGCAATCCAGAACTACAACACCAATTATGTTTTTTACTTTAATAAAATGTGTTAGGATTAGCATGGACTGTATTAAATGCTAAACCAGAATTTTGTACATTTTGTTAACTTCTAGGTTTTAAACATTTGCGTATTTGACAGGAAAACCTCCAAAACAAAACCAAAAAAAAGTTTTAAAAACCAACCTTACACTGTTAACCTAAACTAATTTTTGTTAACACTTTCAGGTAATAAAAAATGTATACAAATATTTCATAACGTGAAAACTTGCTTTTTGTTACACAAAAGATACGTCATATTTTTTTTTTAATTTTTTAAATGTTCCTTCTTAGAAATTGTAACGTGTCTCTTACAATACATCAGAGTACAGTTGTATTTGCACACGCTGGGAGGAAAAGCACCAACAGCTGTGATGCTACTTTTTATGTGATGTGATGGTGTGATGCTATTTCTTTTATGGTCATATTTTCACCACAGAATTTGGATGTTTTCTTATATACTTATTGTTAACAGAAATCTTATCTCATACACTCCCCTTTTACTCACAAATAACAGGTCCTTAAGACCACACCTTATGTCTTTGTGGTTTTAATCTTCCAAGAGTCCTGTAACCTTAGTGGAATTTGAGAACTTTTCAGAATCTGGAGTTCATTTAGTGAGTTAGAAGTGAACTCAAGAGCCTGATCTTCAAGGGTCATTGTTTAATGTCTCTACCAGGTAAAAAACTTTCTTGGGGTCTTTCAAAAAAGGAATATCTGATTGCTTTTGAAGTTCCATTTAGACAGGAATCTTCACTCAAACAGCCCACCAGTAAAGAATTCCTGTTTGTCAGCATTCAATTCTTCTGTGTAGAATGACTGTAAAATCTTGATTTCAAATTGGTTTGGGAGGGGGGACAACTCTCTATTCCTATCTGTCAGTTTACACTTAAAAGTAAAGCTAAGCTCATTGCTTCCCAAACATCCCCTCTGGCAATGAAAGCTCAGCAGTTCAAATTGCAATCTCACTAGAATGTGGCAATCTCCTTCAGTTTATGCTATCACGGCTGCATTGAAACAGATGACTAGGGTGCTTTCTCAGTGTTACTGAATATTTATTCTTAGAGATTTATCCTACTGAAAATCGGTAGGGGTGTGCATGTGTACATCATACCTAACCTCTGACAACGTACTCTACTGGTGATGCAGAAAACCCAATGCTACTCGTACCATTTTCTCTCAGGTACTGTTGCTCTGTAATACTGCTAAAAATAAAACCATATACTCTATAGGCAATGACTTTCTATTTATATTCTTTACTTCTCAAAGCCCAGAGTGGCTGGAGTGTTATTGTGCTTCCTAGAAGCTAGCAGCATGTGAATAAAAAAGTCTCAGTGATATGAATAGAAAAGTCTCAGAAACAGTAAAGGAGTTAATCTGAACACACACTAAGAACACACATAATGAGCAAGGGGTTGTCATATGCATAGTTTTCCTTCAAAGTGTGGCCACAATTCAGTCTAGAGACATGTTGATGCCCATGAAATTATCCGCTTCCTTCAGAACTGACAGATCATTTTCATTGTGCTTACGATGTTTAAAATTCTGGAGCATAGATAGACCTTATGAAACACCTGTGTTCTGCTCCATATTTCTTTCATGTGACGTAATTACCTGCAAGCTTGTAGTGTTCCTGCCAGCTAAAATTGGTACCACAGACGGTCTACCCCAAAGTTCCTACATACCCTTCTATTTTTAAGTCAACAACAAGAACAAAAAAGATCCTTTCTACTCGATTAATGACAGAAATGAAAACTTCTTTACAGCAGGACCCACAATTTTCTGTCCTGTATGATGAATATCTCCATTTTTCTTGGAGGCCTGTCTACCTCATTGCCTGCCTCTACTGAGATCTCCCTACCTTAGAACCGTTCACCACTTTGTTAGGCATGTCTTATTTGACTCTGGAGCTTCCCATGTAACACTACCCACAGTACACTGTATTTGAGCTAAACCTTGGGCAATAGGATAGAGCTAGCGTTCCTACCAGTCTGGTTGCAAAATTATTGGGTAGAAACGTGGTACAGGGACAATGGATTCTGGATCTTAAAAATGTCAAGATCAACCAAATACATAGAATTTCAATGAGACATCACCCTTCCTTTCAGGCTGAAAGACTTTGTAATTCTGTTCATAGGGTATTAGGACTCTGAGCTGATTCCTTATATTGTGTCTTCTTTTGGGGGTTTGGTTTGTTCGCTGGTCATTGCCTTATGGAGTGTAGACAGGCACCCTCCTGGGCCTTTAGAGAGCCTACAAATTCAAAGGAGCAAGCATTATTTCAGTGGATGTGAGTAATGCAGACCTGATATTTCACTACCACTGCTGCCACTCTCTAGGCCCCAGGAATGCCGCTGTTTGTGAAACATTCATTCTCTTTGTAAATATTTTCAGTTGTGTCTTCAGTTGTCTAATTATGATGTCAAGCTCCATGGATCCTCCAACAGTGACTTAGGTAAAGAGTGTAATGGAAACTTACAAATAAAATTAGTATTAATTACTACCTTTATAATCTTTCATCTTTTGTCTCTCTCACCCCAGCCAGCCCCTTTGGCTGTGCGTCTGATTGCTCTTTTGCACGGCTGAACAGGTGTTTGAGAACCTTTATCTTCTACCAAAAAAATCTAAAAAAACTTGTCCTTTTTTTAATCATGAAAAAGGAAGGTAAAAGCAAAGCAAAACAAACAAAAAATAATCATAGAAATTGAAACCTAATCTAATATTTTTTATTTTTACTAATGTAGTAAGAAAATTTCAGTATTGATATAAGAATCTTTATATACTATTAATCCATTTAAATTGCTTTTCAACTATTAGTTTTTAGCAAACATACTTTTCATTTTTTTCATACATTTAGGATAGACTTACTGTTTACTGTGTTATTTATATTATGGATTTTACTATATTATTTCCATGTAATAAATGGAATATAGTAATTTATACATCTATGTTTAATTTTTTTATATAATTTAATTAAATGTTCTAAGTAATCAAGGAAATTCTGAGCAATATTTTGCATTTTGTCAATATGCAAGGTCTCCAAAGTCTCCAAGGTCTCAACAGAGATAGTACAGTCTTCCCAGGGAAGAAGTACTTTTTTGTACTTATAATTTCATATTATTTGTTTGTGATGCTATTTCATACTTATAAAGCCTATTGGGATCCATGAAATTGGGCACTGCTCCACGACCCATGATACCAGAGAACCAAAGATCATATGCCTCTTCGTACAGATTGTGACATTACCAGCTGCTGAACTGACACATCCTAAAAAAACTAAGGTCCATTTTGGGTGCAGAATTCCCGTTTTCTGGATTAGCAATTTTATCTGAATATCCTGAAGCGATATCTTGGGATGATGTTCTCTGCAAAACAATTCACTACTCCTTCTTTGAAAATTGTAATGTCAAAGAAATTAAATAACTTAATGTTTGTCAGATTAGTTCAAATTAGATTCACTTTAAACCAAGTAAAACTTTACAGAATTTAAACTCAATATAATTGCTGAAATTTTTAAGAAATTTATAGTTTATGCCAGTTGGTAGATAAGTGTTGTGAGTAAAAAGTGATTAAATATCTTATACTGGCCAAGTGTGTTATATGCACCAAGGTTTTTCTAAATATGGGTACCTAGTTTTGGGCATCAGAGGACTTTCTTGACTAAAGACAGGATACTATCGTAGTTAACAGTTTGGTTTGGTTTTGGTTTGGGCTTTTTTTAAAAATGAGTGCCAAAGTCCAAATGAGAAATTTAGAACTATACAAATCTATACACACCAGGCAAGTTGAAAGTCTGGTGGTATTTATTTCCCTCTTTAGAAGCCATATAAGAGAAAGCATGTTGTGTCAGCAATAGTAGATTAATTTCTACGTAAAGATGTTCCACATCTTGGGCTCCTGGTTCTCCCCTTTAAGGTGCTTCATTAAGCATGTCTTCTTTGACTCTGGAGCTTCCATGTAACACCACCCATAGTACACTGTATTTGAGCTAAACCTTGGGCAACAGGATAGAGCTAGCGTTCCCACCAGTCTGGTTGCAAAATTATTGGGTAGAAACTTGATAAAGGGATACTGGATCCTGGATCTTAAAAATGTCAAGATCAACCAAATACATAGAATTTCAATGAGTCATCAAAGGTCAAAACTACATGCATGACAGTGGCATCTTTGATTTCCTTCCCTACTTCTTGCTTTGTGACTTTACTGCAAAACCTTCCTTTTCCTTTTTTCAACACCCTTCCTCATCTTGAAATTTTAAAATTATTAGGTAGTTTAGAAAAACACATTGTCATTGAATTCCCACAACTTCCATGGACTAAAACAAAACCACATTTTAATTAGAACCCTTGATTTAATTGGTGATATGATTTTCTAGTTACATTTGGTAACAAATCAAAAATTAACATAATCTTTTTTTAGAACTTTACCACAGGTTTTCTGTTGTTATTTTTCAAACCCACAAATTTTGCATTCCTCCCACTGCCTGCCCCCACATATGGTCTCTTAAGATTCTAAAATTGTACAGGTCTCCCTGACATGCATTACAGCCCAGCTGTACTTAAACAGTTATGCCTTCTACTGACAGTAGGTTTATATTATTCTGTGATTCTTCTTCCCCCTGCCTTTTCTTTTTTTTTTTTTTTTTTTTTTTTTTCAATCTTTTATACATGCATTGTCTATTCATATCTGAGGAGAATACTGTTGTGTCAGAAAGACAGCTTGATAGGTACCACACCCCTCAAGGAGTGAAACTTAGAAATGTTAACCATCTAGATGCTGTCAGCAAACCAGTCCTCTGAATTTATCTCAAGTCTGTGCCTTCAAATTACGCTATTTCCCATTTTATATTCTGTGCTATACATGCAACAATAAGCATACTAACTAAATTATTTCCCTTTAATTTCAGAATATTACTTGGTTTTGGTTGCACCAATAAAGCATCGTCAGAAATATAATATTAACAGAAGAGATGGAAAACGTACCCTACAGTTAGACAGAAAACCCTGACAGGAGGTAGCATTTTTTTTCTAATTATATATTCAGCGTCAAAAAAGCACTGCTAGGATTTTACCACCACAGTGTTCATGTAGTCACATGCCAGAGCAAGTGTCGTTTTTAATGAATTTACAATTAACATGCAATTTTACTGTTCCAACTCATGCTGATATTAGTCATTTTAATTGTGTTTAAAATATAATACTAGATTACTGTCAAGGAGATGAAGCCCAACCTCACCCAAATGTAGAAAGATTTATAATCCCAATTAACATTTGAAATATATAGGAATAAACCTACAAAATGTGAAGAATCAGTTACTAAAACCTGTAATCTGTTTCCCTAGATCTCACGATGCCATTTCTATAGCATATTGCCAGAGGCAATATTTCTGTGAGTCAATTATGTATCAACACTTATTTTTCAGTGACTCCCTTAGAGGACTAAGGAATTAACTTTCTAGATACATATATAGTCTCATCACCATAGAATCAAAATGTCTCTGGAGTATGTAAAAATAAAAGACATCCTTGTTCTTCTCCTTCTCTCCCATTCTTACCCTGTAACAGATATAGCTTAATCAATTGGGGTGGGGAGTTGGGTGGATCTTGTTTTTGGGATGGGGGAGGAGGAAGGGGGCGCTGGTGTGCATGTGTCTGTGGTAAAGGGAAAGACTCTATGCATATCAGCCAGTGAAAACACCTCATCAGGGGAAAGCTAAATAAAAACATGTTTTATATTTAGTTCTGAAAAATGCCAAGCCTGTGGGAATTCTCAGTATCTGTGGGAGTGAGTGCTACAGGCTAGGTCCCGATCCTGTGAAATTTATGTCATCTTCACTCACGAGTCTCTCTAAATTGATCAATGATGGCGTGATTCTGTTGCGAGACACCTGTATCAAAAGCCAAAAGTGGGGGTGAAGTACATGATTACTCTGGGACTTAACATGGAAAGTCATGATGCAGTCTGAATTTCAGGGTAGAAAGTTTGAGTAAGGAAAAAATACTGGGAAGGAAGATGACTAGGTAGTCATCATGGTACTTCCTGCTAGAAAGTGTCTGCCTTTCTCTAGATTGTGGATCAGCTGGAAATTTTAAAAGATATGTATTCTTTTTTTTCTCTTTTCTTTTTTTTCTTTTTTTTTTTTTTTTTTTTTAACCTGATGATTTTGAAGTAATGGAGAATGAACATTGGAAACAGAGCTTATCTTGGTGAAGACTATGAGAAATGCATTAATACACAGACTGTTGACTAGCCATGGATAAAGGGGTACTTTTTCTCTCTAAAACTATGCCAATTTACAATACCACTGAGAGGTCTCCAACAGGCTATCTGACACACACATTATTAACAGAGAAAGATGTTAAAAAGAAACAAGTTCTTCCAAGGAGGTCGTTCTCTCTGGAATATCATCCTTTTTTTTTTTTTTTTTTTTAATCTCCTGTCAGCTTTGTTTAACAGTTCTTCTTTGATGCAGCAGTGCCAGATACACATTAGGAAGGCAGGAGGTAGATACAAAGGAGATCCGAACACAGGTGCTCCGTTGCTTGCTGTTGCCATTCAACTGTTAGACAATAATCACCTCACCATCCCTTACCAACAAATTGCTGTACATTAAACATTATTTTCATTAATATTAGGAATTATGCTGTGCCAGAAATACAGAAAATATCTAACCATATATTCATAATCATAGGATACTAGAATCATGACATATCATAGTATTCTAAATGAGATACTATCTAATACTGTACTAAATAAGAGCTAATGATGATGTAGCAGCATGTATTAAATTACAAGTCAAAATGTAAGTGCAATACATCAGATATTTGACCTGTTATTATGTTCAGCAATTTATTGGTAGAAAATGCAACTTCAGTTCCCTGAGTAATACAAAACTCATATATGACATCCACTTCTTTGGAAATGCAACTTATTATTATTATATTATGAGAGACATATCAATCACCTTAATGGCAATTATAATCTTCCAATTCTCAATTAGTATAGAGTCTCTGCCTTCAGAACATGATATGATAATAGCGAGCAGTGGGCATGGCTAGGAAAAATCCCCACCACCTTGCTAAAAATTGCAAATAATGCACCAGGAAATAAAACAAAGTCTGTATATCATAGTCACCTTATATATTCAAGGTCTCCTCCTTGGTCTGCTGATAAACCAGCTTAAAGCCTGAAAACTGTCCCAGAATTTATTACTAAATACCTGCAAGCTTCCTAAAAAAACGTGTTTGTCCTAGAGATAAATGGAAAGGCAGGGTCAAAATCAAAACATTATATATTAGCATTGTTTTTTTCCACATAAATTGGAAACCTGCAGCAGCTGCTCAAGAAAATTACTGTATCTTTTTGTACAAAAATAAGTTTGCTGCTATAAATGCTTTGCAGATGTGGCATGACATATTTCTGATTGGTGCAGTTAGGATATTACAAAAACTGCATAAAAGCCAAAGAGTATAATCAATGGTAATCCCTCTTCCCAAATCTCTCAAGCCCCTGAACCTCAAGGCAGGGTATGAGGAAATGAAGTCCCTCTTTGCAGGAGAAAATAAATTTTGAGACCATCTGAGGAACCTGCACATACACAAGTCCATGGGAACCAATGAGATGCATCCCAGGGTCTTGAGGGAAGTTGGCTGATGCAGTTGCTAAGGCATTCTCCATAATACTTGAAAAGACAAGGCAGTCCAGCAAAGTCCCCAGTGTCTGGGAAAAGGGAAGCATCATCCCCATTTTCATAAAAAGGGTAAAAAGGAAGACCCTGGGAACTACCGACGAGTCAGCCTCTCCTCTCTGCCCAATAAGATTGTGGAAAAGATGATGCATGTCAAGGCATATGGATGACAGGGAGGTGATTAGAAACAGTCAACATGGCTTCACAAAGGGCAAATTTTGTGTATAATACATATGCACTGGCTTTGCAGGTGACACTATGCTGAGTGGTGTGATTGATAGAGAAGTGGGCCCATGAGAACCTCATGAAGTTTAAAAGGCTAAGGGCTGGAACATCCCTCTTATGAAGAAAGATGGAGTCAGTTGAGGTTGTTCAGGCTGAAGAAGAGAAGGCTCCAAGGAGAACTTAATATGTCCTTTTAATATAATAAAGGTGTCTTATAAGAAAGTTTTTTTACCAGGTCCTGTAGCGATAGGACAAGGGGCACTGGTTTTGAGAGTAGATTTAGATCTGATATAAAGAAGAATCTTTTAATGATAAGGGTGGTTGGAGACTGGAAAGGTTGCCAAAAGAAACTGTGGATACCCCTTTCCTGGAAGTGTTCAAGGTAAGGTTGGGTGGGTGGGGCTTTGGGCAACCTGATCTGGTGAAAGATGTTCATGGTGGGGGGATGACTAGATGATCTTTAAGGTCCTTTCCAACCTAAACCATTCTATGATTGCATGAATAACACCCAGGTGCTGTGGAGCTTAGTGTTTTCATCTCATATTCCTTTTCACTCTTGTCAATGGGGTATGTAACCGATTGTGAAATGTGAGCAGAAACGGTTTATGAGTGACAGGATCTGGTAGCAGCTGATGTACGCATGGTGGTTGTAACCAATTCACAGGAGCTAAAGGTTAATTTGTGATAGCAGTAAGAATCCCTAATGGTAATAGTAACATCCTTGCATGTGCATGCAGTATCATTTTGACTGGAGCTGTGAAGATGAAGGGGAAATATTTTAATGCATTATTTGAAGGACTGCTCTAAATGTATACATTGGACAGACATATACATTGTCCTGGGATGCTGTAAAACCTTCAAACTCCTCCCCGAGTCCACAACACATCTGGAAGCACACCTTGTAACACTGCAGCAAAATATATTTTCTTTCAATAACAGATCATGTTTTTATATGGATTTAATGCACAAAGAAAAACATGATTCATTTATACAAAGAATCCCTGTTCTCCACCTTGGGAAATTTTATTCCCTTCAGTTTTGGTTTTCTACAAGATCTTAATGGCATCCAATGTTTTTCACATAAAATTGTATAAAATCTACTTTTGATTTTATTATGTTGAATGAAAATGACATTTTCACTTTAGAAAATTTCAAAGGACAAGTAGCTGTATTATAAAGGCAATTTTATATTTTATGTATTTATTTACTTTCTTTGGTCAAAATGATCTGTTCTGGCATGGGCACAGACAACAGAGCATCCTGCAGGAAAATTGTGTAACTTTTACCTTAGAATAAGAGCCAACAGAGTAAGCTAAAAATCAAACATTCACCACCAAAATCTGCATTGAAATTTTGGCTGAAATCCAGGAAAAATAAGTCCTTGCCACTAGTGCATAGTTTTATATGATATATTGCCATTTCTGAGGAAGATGAAAAAAAAAGAGTTGCATCTGAGAGTATTTTAAATTTTGCAACTAATACTTCATATAACTCTAATGTAAATCTGGACCAATCCATTATAGCTGCATGCATTCATGCATAACTGCAGACCACTTGTCTCACATGGTTTATAAAATAATCAGCATCCATCTTGTTTTCTCTACTCTCTAGTTCTCCACAGGACATTGTCTAACACAAAACGTGTTTTACTGAAGAAGATCTTCATAAATCTAATTGAATATGAAATAAATACATCCATACTTTCCTGATCCCACAGCATTCTTTCCCCTGTGTAATGATGGATATACATTGTTAGTACAGAGTATGGCCATTTATTAAAGACCATTAGTGTTGCCTAAACTCACTCTCTGTGTCTATTACCTAGATAGTACAATATAACATTCACAGTGCAAGTACCTAACTGCCAACTATTGTTCATGGAGAATATCTTTTTTGGGCATGTTAATGATAAATTGCCTAATCAAAGGACAGCCTGCCAAAAAGACACCTTAAACAGCCAGATTTATCACTGTATGGTGATCTAGAGGGAATATAACAAACAGGAGAGTCACAGCATCAGGAAGATTTTGCATTCAAAATGAGCATCCCTTATTTTGGCCCTAGCAAGCTTCAGCATGACTGGGTTATAACATAGGAATGAATAAAGTCATGACTTTTGTATATATTTCTACCAGATTTGTGTTTTGTTAGTGTAAGGATACAGATTATCTTGATGACATCACAGGTTTTGGTGTAACAAAGGTGACCTCATGGTCCTGTAGTAAGAAATGTTCTCAATCATCAGGGCATTTTTGAATGTCCTTGTCATCTTTATAAAGCAGGTAGGTGTATTTGGTTTTGTGCTTTGTCCTGCTGTGGTAAATCACTGATGATTGATTGGAGGAAGCAGCCATAGAAAACTCGAGCCAATAAAACTACTGACTGACAAAGAACAGATCCTCCTTGACCATTGTTTTTGCATGTCGCCACCCTGCCTTTGAAATAGCTGTATACTTCAATATTAACTTCATCAATCAAATGCCATTTTCCTTGAAAAAGGATACCTTGCTAGATACAGTAATTGCAATTTTGAAGAACTTAAAAAATATTGTACTAATGAAAACACTGCATTTACAAGAATATTCTATACCATTACAAGTTCAGAATTCTTCTTTGCAGTGTTAAAAAACAATAAAAACCCCCTGAATACTCAGATTTAGAAAACATACCTTTTACATGTATACATATTATTTTTCATTTAGTTTTGATCAAACATAATGCTATATGAAAGGACATTATAAATGTCTCACTGATGCCTTAAAACAAACGGCATGAAACTTCTATATGAAGCTCGGCCTATTATCATCAATATGAAATTACAATATGTATGCATTGGTTTTGCTGGAACTGACCCAAATTCTGTTTAGTTTACTATCTTGTTTCCAAGAGTAGTTAGTGACACCTGACACAGAAGATGCAAGATACCTAACTACAAGACAGCTGGGTCACCTACCCTTTTTGCCCCAGAAGAGCTCACCTGCTGGCTAGAAGTATTAAAGAATGAGCCTGTATGTATCATGCTGCTTTGTTTTTGGTGTCTCAGATCGTAAGAAAGTGAACAAAAATGATGACATCTTGATATATAGCACACAACCTACTTGTTTTTTTGTTCTCTCTTTTTAAAGATAAAAAGCAAATTCTTGTTTCAGGTTTAAAATATATTGCGCATGTGATGTGGAGAAGCTATCAGAATTTAGTGAACTGTGTGCAGTTTTCCACTCAGAATCCTTTCCTTAGTCCTCTTCACAAGTCTCTTTCAGCTGCAACATCAATCTTCTACTCTCATTAAATAAAAGAAAAAGATTCTTCTTCCAAGGAAGAAACTGTAGAAAAACAACTGCAAAGCTTTTTGAATATTTATATGGTAGGAAGAACAATAGGTTTTTTTCTGGCCATGCCTCAGTTAGAGCATTATTTCTCATAAAGGACTAAAGTTGTAAAGAACATTAAAGAAGAATGTTGGCAATACACAGAAATCTGTCAGTGACCTTTATAACCAACCTTCTCAACAGTACGCAGAGTTTTGCTAAATTAAAAACTATGTCTACAAAACATGTAACCAATATCTGGGAATATTTTGCAGTATAGCATTAAAGCCTTCCCAGTACAGATGCTTTCATCTGTAACCACGCAGAGGGACCTTCTTGACAGGCTTGAGAAGTGGGCCCATGAGAACCTCATGAAGTTCAACAATGCCAGTTGCAAGGTCCTGCAACTGAGTCAGGGTAACCCCAATATCAATATAAACTGGGGGTGAATGGATTGAGAGTGGTCTTATAGAGAAAGACTTGGGGATACTGGTGGATGAAAAATTGGACATGAGCAAGCAATGTGGGCCTGCAGCTCAGAAAGCTAATCATATCCTGGGCGGCATTGAAAGAAACATAGCCAGCAGGTTGAAGAAGGGGATTTTTTCCCCTACCTCCCTTTCATGAGACTCCACCCCGGGTTCTGCAGCTAGGTCTGGGGCTATCAGCACAAGAAGACATGCATCTGTCAAAGCAGGTCCAGAGGAAGGCCATGAAAATGATCAGAGGGCTGCAACACATCTTCTGTGAAGAAAGGCTGACACACCTGACATAGTTCAGCCTCAAGTAGATAAGTCTCCAAGAAGATCTTATTGTAGCCTTTCAGTCCTTAAATGGAGCTTCTAAGTTAGACAGAGAGAGACTTTAGGCTCTAGCCTTTACAAAGGCTTATAGTGACAGGACAGAGAGCAACATAGAAGGAATATATATATATATATATATATATATATATATTTATATTTATATTTATATTTATATTTATATTTATATATATATATATATATATTTATGAGATGTTGATGAGAAAAACAGGTTGACCAGAGAAGTTCATGGATGTCCTATCACTGAAAGTCTTCAAGGTCGGGTCAGATGGAGCTTTAAGCAAGCTTTTCTAGTGAAAGATCTCTCTGCCTATGACAGCAGTGAGACAGCTAGATGATCTTCAAAGGTCCCTTCCAACTCAAACCATTCTATGATCCTACATTTCCATGATTCTACAGTTCTGCTTACGAGTATATACCAAGATGCACATAGCAGCACCTTGTCTTTTAAATATCCACAAGTTATGAAGAGAACAGAGTTATTTTAATGTTTTAGAAGACCACAGTGTAAGTGCTAACCTATCTTTTCACAGGAAGTGAAGAAACAAAATAATATAATTCTTTCAATTTTCGCAGAATGGTCAGTGTTGGAAGAGACCTCTGGAGATCACCTAGTTTAATTCACTGCTAAAGCAGGTTCTCCTAAGAGAACATTGCACAGGATCTCATCCAGGTGGGTCTTTCATGTCTCCAGAGAAGAAGACTCCACAAGCTCTCTGGGCAGCCTGTTCCAGTGCTCTGTCACCGTCAACATAAAGAAGTTTTTCCTTATCTTCAGATGCAACTTCCTTTGTTGCAGGTTGTGCCCATTGCCCCTTGTCCATTCACTGGGCACCACTGAAAAAAAAGCCTTGTCTCATCCTCTTAACACCCACTGTTAAGATGTTGGTATGCATTGATAAGATTGTCCCCTCAGTCTTCTCCAGGCTAAACAGGCCCAGGACTCTCAGCCTTCCATTATAAGGCAGACGGTCCAGTCCCCTCTTCATCTTTCTAGCCCTCTGCTGGCCCCTCTCCCATAGTTTCCTGTCTCCATTGAACTGGGGAGCCCAGAACTGGACACAGCACTCCAGATGTGGCCTCACCAGGGCAGAGTAGAAGGAGAGGATATCCTTCCTTGACCTCTGGCCCCACTTTTAGCTAATGCACCCCAGGATGTCATTAGCCTTCTTCCAGATCTCTCTTCATCCTGTGCTCCTCTTCCATACCCCTTGGAGCTATTTAACTACTTAGCAGGAGCAAGCCACTGCTGCACATTATCTGTGTCAGACCACCCTTTCAGTGAAGAAAGTTTTCCTAATATCCAATCTAAACCTCCCCTTGCATAACTTGAGGCCATTTCCTCTTGTCCTGTCACTAGTTATCTGGGATAAGAGACCTGCCCGCACCTGCCTACAATGTACTTTCAGGTAGCTGTAGAGAGCAGTAAGGTCTCCCCTCAACCTCCTCTTCTCCAGGCTAAACAACCCCAATTCTCTCAGCTGCTTCACCTAAGACTTGTTTTCCAGGGCCTTCACCAGCTTTGTTGTCCTTCTCCAGACATGTTCCAGCACCTCTATGTCCCTCTTGAAGTGAGAGGCCCAAAACTGAACACAGTGTTTGAGATGGGCCTCAGAAGTGCTGGGTGCAAGAGGGATAATCCCTTCCCTAGTCTTGCTGGCCACACTGTTTTGGATACAAGCCAGGATGCTGTTGGCCTTTGTGGCCGCCTAGGCACACTGTTGCCTCATGTTCAGCTGGCCATCAACCAGCACCCCCAGGCCCTTCCCACCAGGCACTTTCCAGCCACTCTGCTCCAGCCTGTATCACTGTGTGGGGCTGTTGTGACCCAAGTGTAGGACCTGGCACTTCTCCTTGTTGAACCTCATACAACTGGCCTGGTCCCATTGATCCAGCTTGTCCAGATCCCTCTGTAGAGCCTTCCTGCACTCAAGCAGATGAACACTTCTGCCGATTTGGTGTCATCTGCAAATTTTCAACTATCCCAGATTTCCTAAGGATATTATGGCAAACAGTCTCAAAAGCCTTGCTGAGGTCAAGGTAGACAATATCTATTGCTCTCCCCTCATCTATCGACCCAGTCGTTCCATTATAGAAGCCTATTTGCATTGGTCAGGCATGATATCTCCTTGGTCAATACATGTTGACTACTCCTGATAACCTTCTTTTCCTACATATTCTTCAAGATGACCTCCAAGATAAGCTGTTCTATCATCTTTCAAGGGATGGAGGCATGGTCTGTGGTTTTCTGAGTCTTCCTTCTTGCCCTTTTTGAAGACTTTTTGATGTTATTTCAGAAATAATTCTAGTTTTTATAAAGGTTCCCAAAAGAGTTCTGAAACATCAAGAGAGCTGTATAAAAGTTGTTGTGGTTTAACCCCAGGTGGCGACCAAGCACTGCACAGCTGTTTGCTCACTCCCCTCACAGTGGGATGGCCGAGAAGATTGGAAGAGTAAAAGTGAGAAAACGCATAGGTTGAGATAAAGACAGTCGAATAGATAAAGCAAAAGCCACACACACAAGCAAAGCAAAGCAAAGCAAGGAATTCATTCACCACTTCCCATGGGCAGGCGGGTGCTCAGCCATCCCCAGGAAAGCCGGCCTCCATCACATGTAATGGTTACTTGGGAAGACAAACGCCATAATGCCAAATGTCCCCCCTTTCCTTATTCTTCCCCCAGTTTATATACTCAGCATGGCATCATGTGGTATGGAATACCTCTTTGGCTAGCTTGCGGTCAGCTGTCCTGGCTGTGTCCCCTTCCAGTTTCTTGTGCCCCTCCAGCCTTTTCACTGGCAGGGCCCAAGGAACTGAAAAGTCCTTGATTTAGTATAAACATCACCCAGCGACAACTAAAAACATCAGTGTGCTGTCAACATTGCTCTCACACCAAATCCAAATCAGAGCACTGTACTAGCTACTAAGAAGAAAATTAAGTCTGTCCCAGATGAAGCCAGGAGAAAGTACACTGTTTAAGCTATATAAGTCTTATACTGTAATAGTATAAGAGGTAAAACTTAGTAAGTGGAATAGCCACATTATACTTTCAAGTTCCTTTTGTCCTCTGATCCAGATATTTCCAAACTGATGTGACAGATACCAAAATGAGTATCAACCATCTGTGCTGTCTTTTCAGGAAAAAAAATTGAGTTTAGACAGAATAATCATATAGTGATTATGCTGGAAGCTGTCATGGTAAAAGAATCTGGATGCAACCATAAAAAAATATTACTGACCAATAAAAAATTCTTTTCTTATAGAATTACCAAAATATTTAATGCATTATATGTTACTCAAAAGAATCTCTGCTGGAAAATGGAAACATACAAAAAATCCCAACCAAACAACAAAAAAAAAAACCCCACCAACACCAAAACACCCCTTGTAATACTGTATATCATGTTTTATTACATGCTGTCTGCTCCTATGCACGTGGACAGCACTGTTTTGTCAGTATGAGAGCATTCTGGTAAAACAGCCCTCTACTGTGGTAGTTTTGTCAGTGTCCATAGGTGCTTTTGTTTAGCAGATCTTAAGAATTTATGAACAACTTCTAAAAATTACACAGTGGCACAGAAAGGCAACGGCACTTATTACTGTATCATTTATTCAGAGGTAATAGCAAATGAAACATTTTCTTCAATAAAAACTGCAGACTTAAAAGTTAGGAAAATATTAATTCAAGAAAGTCTTAAGTGTCACATCTTGGAAAATGGGAGAAAAAATGAAGTAGTGTTCATTAAGAGTTTCTGACACAGAAAGACCTTTAGTAAACTAAACATTTAATGTTCTTTCTTTGAAAATTGAGAGATTTAACAGTATACCATAATGCAACACATTTAAGCATCTCTTTTTGGTCATAATGATTTAAAATCTAGCCATTTCAATGTAAGATTATCTTTTATCAATAAAACCAAATTAGAGGTTTCATAGATTGGAGGATGAAATTAGTGAGTTCACTACACATGGGGGATTTACTGGACATTTGTGTAAAAATCTGCCAGAGGTTACCATGTTACTGCAAACAGTTTATAAATTGAAACAAATATGAAATTAAAACAAAGAAACCCCGAGTCCCCAAACCAGATACACCATGTTCAACAAAGATCTACCGTAATAAATAATCTCATTTAATAAAGCAACAGTAAAGAAATGAAAACTAGTACATATTTTTGAAATAACTCATTGTTTAACTAAAAAAACCACCCGTGGCTTCATTTCTGAAAGGGCAACTTAGGGAAACTGAGGGGTTTCCATTTAAAAAAAAAGTCAGGTAATTGGCTTTCATCTTTTTCTTTCTGCACCTGGGCACTGTTAACAAGATAGGGGACCTCAGCCCAGCAGAATGAATTTAACCTTCAGTAGCCTGATAAGCATTAAAAACTAATTGCTATCAGCTGTCTCATGTTGCTCCCCTCCCCCCCCCCCCCCCCCTTCTTTTGAAATGGTCCTCTATGGCATTATCTATCTTATTAGTATACTAGATGTGTTTGTGAGTGGCCACTTTACAATCTTTAATAATGTCTATGATATACATACATAAAATAATAAAACATAAATATATGTAAAGAAATTAACTGTGTAATGATTTTAGTCTTGCCAATGCTAACACATTTGTATGTAGATCCTTGCCTTCTTCTAGTCCAGAGTAATTGAATTTTCTGGAGGTGCTTTCCAGTTTTAATTTAGGAAGTGTTTTGAAGTTCTCAGGTACACTTTATCCTGATCAACATTTCCCATAAACTAGGGAAATCAATATTTTCAAAAGACTTGAGGATTCCCGATCAGCATTTTGCCGCAATTCATGTATATCTTCACTGCACGCAAAATTACTTTAGCCAGACCATAGAAAACTATTTGTATTCCTTTACCTTCTGTCATATTTTGTGCTTCCATATGTGAAGATAAATGGATGCAGAAGCACAAAGCCTTTTTTTTTCCCCATGGCTTCATTAAATGCAGCATTAACAGATAAAACAATGTATTATAATATTCTATATCTCAAGAGAGGTTGAGGGAAACCACTTGTGCTTTGATCATCTTCCTGTCCTCTTCCATCACAAGCAAATACTATTTAAAATGTCTTTTCAGCTATGCTTCTGGCTGCAGCCCAAGCATCATATATCACTCCTGCTAAAATTAAAAATTAAAAAAACCAACACAACATCATGACTAGACAGTTTCAACTTCCAATTAAAGGAGAGTAAGCCCCTAGAAGTTTTTATCACCAGAATTACAAAAATGAAAATGAAGTAAAGAATATACCAAAGATAAAATTCATGATTCTGTTTTCTTCCCCTTTGGGGGAATTTAGTAATGCCAGAAATTCTATTTATTTTTAGGAGAGAAGAATAAGAAGTTTTCCATTACATTATTGAAAACACTTGAAAATTGAACTGGAAATATAATAATGCCAATAAAACATAAATATAAAGATAGCTCGGGCTAACAATTTTTTTAAAGCATTTATAGCTTTCTTAGAAAATATTCTAGACTCTTAAATTTTCTATTTTTAAGAAAAATGTCAATGCCTAAAAATCAGTTTTCATTTAAAAACTCCCATCTTTTCTAGCCATAAATAAAATATGTCTGTAGTTTCAAAAAATTTCTTCCCTTTTCAACTACTTTTTTCAGCTTTCTAGCTCCTAATCTGCAGCTTTTCTGATGGTTCATATCCACCAGAAATGTTGAAAGTAACAAAAAGAAAGAAAATTTTAAACAACAGCCAGCATGCCTTTTTTTTGTATGTGAAAGACAAAAAATAGGATAGCAGATAAAAATAAAGCATAAAATAATAAATTTTTAAACAGCAGCTCTGCCAATATTTTGTAATAATAGAAACAAAACTTTTTGATAAACTTTTGAGAAAAAATATTTTCTTTTCTATAAATAACAAATTATTCCTAGTTGCCTACATTGCTTCCCATGGTTTAAGAAACTCCTGGCTGCAGGTTTTTGAAAGACCCCAGATCAGCGTATGACCATGAACAAAGTGTCCCAAGCATATTTTCAAGCAGTTGCCTACAGCTAATCCATCTCCTTTGCAATAGCCTTCCTTCTTATTTCCTTGGGGCGGTGGTGGTGGTGCTGTCCTTTTAAAAATTTTTGCTATAACTTAGGATGTGTCTAGTAGCATAGATCTTGCTCCAGATCTCTCTTTTTTGTTGTTGTTTTTGGTTTGGTTTTGTTTTGTTTTGTTTGCCTTTCTCTGATACAGAGGTGTTATAATCAACTAGTAACTACTTACCTCACTCAAGGCATCTTTTTTCCTGAAGACTGATGTGTTTGTGAACCCACAAACCTGAAGTCCCTTAAAGAACACAGAACTGACTTTGACCTTGAGCTCTACATCACTATTCTCAGCAGAAGCATATCATGTACAGAGAAAAAAACAACCAGCTTTTTAAACCATAGATATCTTTTTACATTGATTGATTCTTCAAGTCTAAGGCATATCAAACGCAAACAAAAGGAATAAGTGAGAACCCCAGATAGCATACTTTCTCTTTGTCTGACTTTGGACACTAGTGAGTTTTTACTCGTTATTAGTGAGCTTAGTCAAGACAGATATGCATTACACAGGGTTTATCATCAATAAATCAGTAACATTCAAAGCAGAACAAGGGATACCATTTCTCAAGTTGTGTTACCAACATCATTAGTATCCACAAATTCTACTTTCCTCACCAGCTGTGTTTTCATAGGGGCTGCTAGCACACATGCGTGACTTGCAGCTGGAGGAGACAAGACACTTCCCCACCGGATGGAGGTGGAGAGAAAGTGTAGAGAAATCTTTGACTTTTGCCTCCTTATATTTAACTTCATCTTCTCCCAGAGAGATGTGTCCTGGGGAAATGGTAATCAGGTGATGTCCCAGGTGGGTAGAGTACATTTCCGCTCTGCTCTTCTGTCAGTAACGCAGGTCCTTGCCCCCTGGCTTGTTCAGAAAAGCGGGTCAAATTGTCTGTGTAGCTGACTGCACCTCTACTGGTGAGTATTTATGAAATGTAGATGCTCTTCCCCAAACTTCTGTTCCCAAATAAAAACCACAGAGGGATAAACTGACAGGGATTCAACTTGCTCAGACTCCATTGCTTTTTAACTCCACTGGCTGGAATTCAGAGGTCCTGAATTAACACACGTAGATAAGACTGAGAGGATCACCCTCTCTGTTTTTATCTCCTGTTACTCAGTTTTGTACTAGCTGATAACAATCTGCCCTTATAGCATATACAGCTGTTAGAGGAATATTGCTGTAGGTTAACAGTAACTTTTTAATATCACCTGGATAGTAAGTGAAGAGAGAGACAATGATTTTTAAAGGAACACTCGTTCCTTATTCACTGATACCTTAAACTTAAAGAATTTGGTTTGATACTATAATTTTGGATGTGTAGAAAAAAAGGAATTAGGTAATTTCATCCTATCTTACTGTAACATAAAATTGGCAGGCAAGTTATGTGATTACCCAGGGGCTGTATTTCCTGTAGCTGTGTGAAACCCACACAAGTGCTTTTCTGCATATGAATGAGATAAGGATGGTATTTACTTTGAAACTTTGCCACTTATGTGTTATTTTCAGTTCAAAATCAAACATGCCTTTATGCAGAATCTAACACTGATCATTCATATCTATACTCCTAATACTCTTCACGTAAATTTAATTCCTAAAAATCTAGTAAATAAAACTGATGACCTACTATGGTGTTTGTTTTTGCAGTCTGGTGGTCTCATGCCTCTAATAATTGCCTAGAAATTGCTTCTTCTTTTTGTACGTCCCAGGAAACTGCTTTTTGGACTGTTGTTTTGGGTTGTCTTGCAAGAGCATCTGAAATATAGCATAATAAAAACAATTAATGAACTGCTTTCTGGCTAAAGTTAATGTCTTTTCCTGTTAGAATTCAAAACAGATAAAGGAATCACATTTCAAGATTCCTCTTCCATAGGCAGCATCATATGTTATGTAAAGGGCCTCCTTCATCAAATATATACATGCATATGTAATTATTTATACATATGTATGAACACAAAGTTTGCAATGTTATAGCAAAGTGTTGTAGACACTTCCACATTCTCTATTTAATAATTCTGGTTTTCGTTGTTTAAATGATTTTGAACATAGCCAAAAAATATTTGTATTATGATCAACAACTACTTTTAGAGAAAATGTAGCTCAAGATCATTAAAGGATTTGTCCTGATTTAGGAAAACAGCTAAGAAAGAGTTCTGCTTTGAACTGGCAGTTGAATTCCAAGTACGTAACTCAGACAGTCACTAAATCTCTACCAGAGAAGCAGGCAATGCTATTGATATCTGTAATCAAAATCTGATTTCTCTAGCCTTTTTCTTTTACATATGCCTGCTGTCAAATTTAGCTTATGCAAAGTGTGGAAATACTTAGCAAAGTTTAATTATGTTAAATTCACGAGAATAGTAACTTACAGAAAGGAACTTAGAATGATCATTGCAATCTAAATACAAGAACTGGCTCTGAAGGCAGGATAACAAAAAAGGGAGTATAAATTAGATAGAAGACAGAAGAAAAAAGTATGGCACAGCATCCTAAAACTGTATAACAGAAAATTTGGCAAGTTTGTTAAGGAGAGTGGCAATTCATAGCATCTTTAAAGAAATGAAAAAAATGATTTTTTTCCTGAATGGCATGGCACAAGACAAGGAAAGCATGCAATCAAGCTTCACTTTCCTGAAGCTGGGTTTGCTAATTTTTTGAACGTTCTGCTTATGCTTGTCCTGTAAATACAACCTGCCATAACAGGATATTACATGTGTGCACAACAGTAACACAAAAACAGGATAGGGAGAGAGAGAGAAGCATGAAGGGATATGTAGGATATACGAGCTACTCACCCCTATTAAATTTATTCAAGGGATTCGTGGCAGCTGGAATTCACTAGCAGATAACTAATTTAATAGGATTGAGTTTTCATGCTGTTATATAATAACAAGAATAGCGAGCCTAAGTCTATTGGCTGTGATGACTGCTTTCACCAGATACAGATATAACTTCACTAATACAGCACATCCCTGATAATTCTGGTGTGTATTAACTTTCAGTACATTTAAAGTGGTCTGTATGGTACTCTGTATATGCAAAAGATCCTGAAAGTCAAATTAAAGTAAAGAGCTGGAAACTTCATGGACAGATGTGCTTCACTGTGCTTTTGTGATGCGGAGCTATGGATGCAAATATTGCATCCATATTTGACAACTGTGTAGTAAAGAATATGAATTAAAGGATTGTACTCCTAATTCATTGACCACACCAGAACACAGATTGTGTCCTTACATCACCAGGATTATAACCACTCTCTTTACTCTCTTTTTTTTGGATTAAAATAATGGAAAGTAAAGTGATATTGGTTTTTTGGGGGACATGTTTTGGTGCATTAGATTATGATAATCCATTTGGTCAAAAGGATACAAAAACATGTACCCTGGCTATTTCCCACCAAAGAAAAACTAAGAACATAAAACTGCTGGAACTACATAGTTAAAAGAAGAAAACCAACACACTACCCCCCAAAACAACACTCTTCCCAACCCAAATTTATTTTCACTTTGATAGTTATTTACTTTGCAAATAAATGACTACAGAAAAAAATTCATATGAAGTCTGATCAAATTTAAAAAGTGGGAAGTTTTGGTAAAATATACTAAAACAACATAGGTAAGCAAAGTTTATGAAGAAATCAAAACAGTCAAGGTGTGTAAAGGATGAAGGTGGAAGAAGTGGCATTTGGTGTACTGCAACCTTATAGATTGCCATGATTAGGATACTTTATAAATACAGAGGTGAATAAAATTCTACATGGAACTGAAAAAAAATGGTTTATGAAGGAAGTGGAATGTTAGGAGGTATTGCATTTGAGAATAAAATGACTACATCCTATCATTTAGAGAATGAATGTCTAAATTTTCACATACAGGGGTTTCTTTTTTAATTCAAATTTGTCAGAATAGAATGCTTTTAAAGAAATTGTCAACTTCTTTTGATAAAATAACTGTTTTATTGAATAACTGTTTCACTTTGTTCTTTTTCTTTTGTTAAAAAGACACTTCTTCAGACTTTCTTTTTCTGGAAACTGTCAATTTTTCTACATACTGGCCCTATACATTTGTATGCAGACATAATTTTGCATATAAATGCCATTTTTTCTTGTCTTTTTCTGTCTGCTTTTTTAGTTCTGTGTATTCAGTTATTTAAAGAAGTGATAACGGAGATTTGTAGTTTTCCTTCCTCACTCCTTTGATGCACACACAGAGGCCTTTCTACAATATTTGACTACTCCATACAGGTCCCACTAAGTACTTTTCTAGCCACTTAACTGGTAAAGAACACATTACATCTAGTTGCTATTGGTTAGATTAATTTAATTTCTCCTCAGATTATTCCTTATTCCAAAGATTGTTAAAACATAGATAAACAGAATAGTGGATAGTCTGACTTGTGATGTATTGGCATAGTGTGTAACATAGTTGAACAATAATGGCCAATACGTTTAGAACTCATCAAAATTTACTTAGATTAGAAAGGATAACTATAACTCAATCTTCTGCTCAAGTGTACAGAATCTCTTTCAGACCATCATCTGAGGATTAGTAATAGTGGAGCCATATACTTCTGGATGTTCAGACTCAGTAAATCACATGTGATATGTGGCTTCAAGGCATAAATTACCCAGTCAGATAACAATATTTTTTTTGTACTTTAAAATGGTATTGTATGATATATGGCCTGCTGCCAAGCTGCCTCCCTACACTGGCTACATACTGGAAGCCTTTTGTTTTTCTGATCTCGGGCTACAAGAGCTAGCAGGTGGTCCCTATGGGCGACCGGACTAGCAGGTGGGATCTCTGAAAGATCCCAGGTGTTCCATCCTTGTGAAAGCACCTTGTACCCACAGCGGGCTATGTTTTGTTTGACAGACAGGGTAGTCAACACATGTGGAAACAGTCCAGGACAGGCTTGTCACCTGCCTCATCACATGTTGTTACAATGCCTTTGCTCATGAGAAGAATGAGAACTGATAGTATAAAGTTAAGCTACACCTTTTGGGAAGATCAGCATGAATGGAAGCTTAAACATGGAAAAGAAAATTTTCTGAGGGATCTGTACAGAGCTTATATCCTATTTCACGTTGGATGATCAGCATGAGAGCCCTACCAAACACTGAGCAGATGACTGCCCTCATCATCTGCAAATTGCAACTCTGTCATTCAACTTTCCACTTCTACTTCATCTATGATTAGAAAGGGGACTGTCTTCTGTCAGATTTAATATCCAGCAAGCATAAAATTGTCAGCTCATGGTACACTAGGTGTTTGGTACATGACTGGTAGTAAAGGGGTTTACTTTCATCAGTTCTCAAACAGTGTTACTGTTACTGCCTTGACAAGGAATGAATCTTCATTAAAGGGGAGATAAATTTTTTTGATATATTGCTGTGGTGGATTTTATTTTGGCTGTCTGCCAACCCCCCACCCAACCACTCCCTCATTCCCCCTCATCAACAGGACAAGGGAGAAAACAAGGTGAAAAAACTCTTGGGTTGACAAGATTGAGAAGCGAAGACAAAACAAAAAGCATTTTCCCCTACTCTCACCTTTTCCCAGATTTAGCATCACTGTTGACTTTTCTACTTCCTCCCCACCCAAGCAGCACAGTGGGTATAGGGAATGGGGCTTGCAGTCAGTTCATGATGCTTCATCTCTGCTGCTCCTTCTTAACACTCTTCCTGCTGTAGTGTGGGGTCCTCCCCATGGGCTGCAGTTCTTCAAGAACTGCTCCAGCACGGGTCCTTTCCATGGGGTAAAGCCCTTTAGGAATAGACTGCTCCATTGTGTGTCCTTGATGAGCCTCAGTTCCTGCCCAAAAGCTCGCTTATGCATGGGGTGTCCATGAGCTGTAGCTTCCTTCAGAGTACATCCACCTTCTGCTGGCATAGGATTCTCCATGAGCTTCCTGAGAACCAGCTGCTTCACCATGGGCTTCTCCATGGGCTGCAGGGGTATCTCTGCTCTGGCACCTGGTGCACCTCATCCTCCTTCTTCTTCTCTGGCCTTGGTGTCTGCAGGGCTGTTTCACATTTTTCTCATACCTCTCTCTCACAGCTGCTGCAGAAGCTTTTTTTTAACCTTTATCAAGCAGATTTTCCTAGAGGTGCCAGCAGCTCAGCTGTGCCCTTCGGTGGGTCAGCTGGAGCTGGCTGGAGTGGGCTGTGTCTGGCACAGGCAGCCCCTGGCCTCTTCTTACAGAGGCCAGCCCTGCAGCCCCCTCCTTTGCTACCAGCACCTTGCCACATAAGCTACATTTGCAAACTCATAGTGTGTGACAACAGCTTTCACGGCATAGGCTAATGTCTTGTAAGCTGAACAGCTAGTATTTTGTATCTACCTGAATCATCAGGATCAGTGAAATCATTGGAACCACACATCATAATCTGCATCCATGCATATTCTACCTTTCATGAAGCATCATTTTTTTGTCAGATATTTAGTTACTGAATTAGCAGCATAAATTTGGAATGTATCTCTGGATAACTGAAAGGTGGAGGTCCCTCATCTCAGGCTAGAGGCCTATTGTTAGGATACTGTTTGCCTGCTGCATCCTCTGCAATGTTTGCCAGAGCAGATGGGAGTAGGATGGCAGTGTGACTCTCAAACTCTACCAGTGGCAGCAGCATCAGCTGGAGTTTTCTCAGATGCCTGTGAGAGCTGAGTGTGCCAAATCATGAGAGGTGCTCCTGTAATGTACTTTACTCAAACTTTTGGTATCAGCTTCTGCAACTGGATGTAGTCTGCATGTGAAAAGCAAGAATAAATCACATCATTTTACTACTCTTAGGTTTTTCTGTGCTTGCCCATTGCAAACCAGGCTTTGATCAAGTGCAGGGTAGTTGTCAGGGGGTTTCCCTGCTACTGAGGTAAGTCCAGAATCTTTGCTTATTTGCTTTTAATAACGGTGCATGAAACTAGTGGAATATCTGTTACATGAAAGATGCTGAGACAGACTTAAATGCACAAAGTTTTACTCAGATTAATCAGAATCATTGTTGATGACACCCATCAGTCCTAAGTGTGAAAGTTACTTCTAGGAAAACTAATAAAATAACAAAAAAAACCAAAAGGAAAGTGAAAGGGATGTTTCGCAATGACAAGTCAGGACAAGCACTGATGTAATCTCTTCCCTGTGCATCCCCTCCAGTGTAGCAGGTGGTAAAGCTGAAAGTGATGGGAATGTTGACTTTTACCACACTTTTTTATACTACTGTATGATTTTCATGGGGACATATTCAGTTGGGTTTTTCCTGCTTACAGTGGTACTAGTCTGGATTATAGTATGCTTAATCAGTCACGAGTATTATGTGCTGATTGACTGCTAAGATCTCTTGCATACATACTCCTTACTGCATATGTAAATGACTACTGTGTTGTTATTCACTAAGTTTTGAGTTTCTCTAATATTAACTAAACCCCACAAAAAGAGGATGTAGGAAAAGAGAAAGAACAAAGGGGTGGTTCTCAGATCAGTGACATTTACTCTGCATGAGAACCCCAAAGTGAGAGAATTGAGGTTTACAGGTGCAAGAAAAACAGCATAAGAAAAATGTGGAAGAGGAACTGCACAGGAGTTCTGGAAAACACTCTCACAGCAGCTTAGGTAAAAAGTTATGGACCTGCAGAAGAAAGTCTGGCTGAAGATTTGCAAATGGAAAGGCCCTTACTGCTACACAGGTTAAGGTACTCAAGGTTCTGTGCAGCACTGGAAACATACATGCAGGCCCCGGTGTGGGTGTGGACAGACAAGTCTAGGTCTGAGGAAAAAAGTCCTTTGTAGGACAGGACATTCAGGGCAAAAGTTTGTGGGTGGGAAATGCTAACTGGCAAGTACTGAAAAATTAATAGTAGTAGTAGTAGTAGTAGTAGTAGTAGTACAGAGCTTCTATACTTCAAGGCAAGTAATGACAGACTGGGCAGTGAACTAAGAGAATATTGGGTAGGAACCGATGAAAATGGTATGAGAAAGTGCCCTGATGTTTTAATGATGGGAGACCTAAAAAAAGTCCAACAATCAGTATATACTCTGCTCAGACTGTTTTCATAGGGATAAGGGTGCCTTCTCCTTTCAGAAAACTACTTTGTATATGTGCACCAATAGTTGCAGACTACGTCATTTTTCCTCAACAAATCTTAGTATATTGATCCCTTTAAGTTCTTATCATCACCTGAATAGATGTTTGTTATGATCTTTCTTTATATTAAATTACTCTAGTAGTCCTTCTGGGTCATTTTATGAATCTTTGCATGATCCTTTATTCTTTCTAAACTGTACGAACAAAAGTGTACTTTTACCATTTTTAGTTATATTTAGTACAGATCCTCTAGTCTATATGTGTAAGTGAACTGTGCCACAAATGAGTATCATAGTTGCAGCCTATAGCCTATTGAATGGTAATTTAGAACACTTAAAAGTTTTTTCAGCACACAGCTGCCATTAAAGCACAGCACTGTTATAGATGTATTACGCAAGCAGGTTTTGCTGAGATAAAATATTTTTAATTTCCTCAGGAAGCATACCTTTATAAATTCCTTTCCTGTGGGAATTTCCAGTCTGCAGATCCAGCAGTGCAGTGCATGAAAATGTGCTGCTCTATCTGCCTGAACCCCTACTGACTCCATTGAGACTGTGTTTGGGAGGACAGATTTTTTGGCATGTGCCTTTTTTCAACGTCAAAGGTGAAACGAGGCACAAATAGCACAGACGAAAACCAAGTTTTTTTTTTATGGCATAGCATAGTATGATGGACATCAGGCAATGCAATAAAATACTAAGCTAACTTGTGATGTTCATTCATTTCTCCTGACAGTGAAGATATTTTTATTGTTCTTGACAATTATTTTCTTCAGTTTTGCTTTCACTGCACTGAAACAAGTATGTAGGTCAGCACACAGAAAATGTAGAAGATGCAAAACTTCTCCCGACATGTGGTGAAGCTGGGAAACTGCTATTTGTATTACACTATTCACATAACAAGCTAGAGTTTTAGTGATGGAAGCAAGAAAGGGAAAACCTGATCATCTGTGGTGCGTGTTGGTGTCATTCTTGAAATCACAATAGATTTCTGCAGGGTAAGAAAACAGGTCAAAGGAGATTAATTCCTTAGACATGACTTTGAAGCTTCTTCTGAGCGTCCACAGAGGAGCTCAGATAAGAATAGGCTGTTCTTGTCAGAAGAGAGAAGCAAAAAAAAGACATGAAGTCACATATCTCATTGGTTTCCTGCAGCCACGGAGCCAAAAGTATCTTAATGAGATTTGAAAATTATCATTAATTTCCCTCATTCCTGAATGCTGCAACATCTTTTGTCTTGTTGATCTTGTCTTTACATTTATCCCAATTAGCACAAAATGTTTCATATTTGAGTTTCTAAATCAATGTCAGATCCTTGTAACATATTTCTATGTTCACACATTGGTTTTGATTTATTTTGATATATTAAATACCTTTAGTTAACTTGATAACTTCAAATATTCTTCAGAAAATATTTCAGAGTAAAACTCAATCATTCTGCAAGTGATCAAACAATAAAAATAAAGCTGTAACAGGAAAATACTAAAAATTGCCATACTTTCAAAGTCTCCCAGCACAGTTTGGACGGCAGACTACATGCCACAGCATAAGAAATAACAGGTATGTGTTTTTCTAACCAGGAGCTATAAAGGATGGAGAAAATAAACAAATTCCTATTGCAATACCAATACAGAAAAGAAAAAAGCAGTGTTACTGCAAAATCTGGGAAAGTAAAATATTCACGTTATGAAGTTCAGTCAGAAATATAATCTTGTAAATTTAGACAAAAAAAAAAACCCAAACGTCATGGACTGCAAGAAAACATGGCATGACGTTATGAGAAAGCATACTATTATTATTCACTTACAGTGTCATATTTCTAAGGTTCCAACTTGTTTTATTCAGAATTAATGCAGAGGGGTTAAGGATATCTTTCCCATACTCACAGTCCCACAGGATCTTTCTGTTCAGACAGGTTCAGTAACTTAGCTGATAACATTACTTGTCAGAACGCTAATCTTGAGAACAATCATCTGTGAAAAAGGATTATTTAACATCCTCTTGCCAAATTTTCCCCCTAAAATACAAATATGAAAGAAGATTCTGCTCATCAAGGGAAGAAAATTCCAAACCTAGCATACATTTTGACCATAAGACCTGATCAATGAGTATCGCAGGGTTATTCACAGGATGGCAAACCTGAAGAAAGATTATTTTTATTGTAAAGATAAACTTGGAGGGGTTGATCAGATTCAATTGTATGTGCTGAGGTCTGCTTATGGGTGAAGAGTGTTTGTTAAATTGAGTAGCAATACAGTCTTCCATTACTACTAGGTCAATAGCTCTGATCTTGCTTTGGCTTGTAATGATTGAAAATGTTTTAATAAGAGTGCTGCACAGTAACTTAAGTGAAAAATGCTGATACTGTCAGTCCTGTTCTTTGAAGACAGAAATCTGTGTTAAAGCAAAGCCATCTCCACAATTCATCTTAGCTGTCATCCTTTTTCGTAGTGTCAGCAGTGAAACAGAGGCCTGCATGGACACACGGATTAGTATCTTTGGATCCTGGTTAGTGCAAATTGGTGAGGGAGGCCCACAGCGGTAACTTGGAGATTTATTCATCTCACTGGCAAAACAGTAGCTAGTGCAAAACACTAATGTTCTTTTATGAAAGGGAAGAAGGGAAAATACCACTAATTTACAAGCATATTTTCATGTGTAAATTTTTTGTTTTACTATTAAAGTTCTATGACCGTGGCACCTGGAAACAGATCTGAGAAAACTTTAAGACTTTTCATCACAGAAACTACCAGTGAGTAACCACTCATACATAAGAGGTAATAATCACGTTTGCTAGATGATAGGTTGCTAAAGACAATTTGAGTTGCTGGAATATAATATTAAATAGCATTTGAGATATGTAAGAATCTTTGTTGCTAGTCTCTGATGATTGAAAAAAAGTATGTGTGTACTAACAGTTTTCAATAGCAGGAGCATTTGGTAAAGTGTCAAGATGTCTTTGATACTAGCACTGTTACTTATGTTCAAGATAAAGATGGTGCTTATCCCTTGGTCTTCTGCCTCAGGGAATCATTCTGTCTTAGAATTACTGTTCAATTACAAGACCTTCAGGGTGGAAGCAATGGATTTAGCCTTCTTGCTAACACAGTCAATCTTGCTTCATAACCTTATGGCTTTATATGATTTGTCGGTTCAGAACCAGGGTATCATTAAACATTGTCTCCCTTTGGTGTCTTCTCACTCTAGATTTGCAAAAATGATGCCCTTCAAACTTCTGCAAAGCACTGTTGCCTGAAGTGTTAAAACCTGCATGCCACATAATAAATTATGGCAAATAGTTTTGTCACCTCAAGTCACTAACCCACTGAATTTCATATGCTAAGCAGACTTGCACTGTGCTGGGACTTCGAATAGGAAACTTCCAGAAAAAAGTCTAACAGCACTGTTGTTGACATTCCTCTGAGTCAGAAGTGAACTAGAGGTTTTAGACGCTGTCCTTTGAAGCCACATATAAAATTGACTTGTTACTTATCTATGACCAGGAAGAATTCCTTGGAGCTGTTCACCAAAAAGATAACATCAAATATAGAATGGGAATTTCCCGTCTGCTTAGGTAGGACTGAAGTACCTGACACAATAGTTTCTACTTTGTACTGCACAGTATTCTGCTCTGAACACAATTAAATAGTTGTTTTGTTTCAGTCCAAGGTAACTGGTAATATGTTCCTGCTTTTATAGATAATTAAGAAGAGATAATTACCCGTGTCTCCTTTGCTTAATGAAACACAATAATCATTAGTTGGTGAATAGATTTTAGGTATTTAGAAATGTGGCACTTACAAGAAATAAATTATTTATTGAAGTGGAATATAATGCTGCAGAAAACTCACTCGATGGACTTGACACTCACACAAGGACAGACTTTTCAACAGGAAGAGAACTGAGAAACCAGGCAATAGTGAGAGAAATACAAGTAGTAATAATAGTGTGATACTCAATTTCAGCACACAGAGGTTGCTCGATGTCAGTCCTTTAATCAGAAATTCCATTTCATTTTTGCACTATTACCACAAAGTTAGTCTCTGTTTCAGAAAGGGGTGAGGATGGGGATAATGTCTTCCCTCTTAGCCCTTTCCAGTTATTCAATACAAATACATAGAAAAACAGGTTGCTTTGTGTAATTTTCAAAGACCTTATACTGCATTTCTAACTGTCACTGGCATTACTTGATCTCTGTTAAATGACCTCACCTGTTAGATGGAACAGCTTCTAATGGAACAGCTTCTAAGCCCATCACATGCATTATCAGTTTTTCTGTTTTGCCAAAGATCATGATGTTTTATTTAATATAGTAAACTTACGCAAGTAATTCCTTTAGAAGCAGTTGTCTATCTAGTTAAAGGGCCTCACTACATGGGCTACTGGTCAGATAAAAAAGTCCAGATCCCTATAATCCATTCTCAGCTTGGTATGGGAACCATCTAAGACTGCGGAGAGGGCTTGCTCATGTGTGACTTACAAAAGCTCCACAAAACATTTTAAGAAGAAAACAAAACAAAACAGAAACATAACCAAAGTTCCCTTTCACCTTTTCTTCTCCTGACTATGTCTTGTGCGTATGCTTTTTTATAATTTATTTTAAAAAGTTATCTCATTCCCTTAAGAAAAGAAAGCTTAAATTTTGAACTAGAAGCCTCCCTAACTATTACCTTTACTTCAGGGAGAACACAAAGCTACTGTTGTTCCCCATTTCATAAATGTCAAGCATTTTAATATTTACCTAACTCACCAAAGACTTTGCAAAACCATTTCATTTGGTTCTTTTTTCTCCATTAAGTGATTCACTTAGTAATACAATCTGGTTTTCTAGGCAGAAGAAATGCAGCATGAGTTTACACTAGGTATAAAAGCAGCTAGCATCCTTATTTATCAAATATACATGGAAAACCAAAGAGTATTAACACCAGTGAATAACATTTTTTTTTATCTATAAAAATGAACACAAACAAACAGGTGTTAAAGACCTAAACAAATAATTTTGTATCTCTTTTGGCAAAATGGACTCAAGGGTGGTAGACAATTCTTCATACCACACCAAACTATAATCCAGCAATGTTGTTCTTAAGTTTCTTTTTTAGTGCTGCATAGTGAACTAAGGAGAAATGGAAAAGAAAAAGAAAAAGAAAAAAAAAAAGCAAAAACCCGAAATGAGCAATTAATTCATTGTGTCAGGATATGTATATCCCATGCAGATATTTTTTATTGCAACTTTTTTTGTCCTGCTTGTATTTCTTCTGTTATTTTTTCTTTAGGAACTTTCATTTGTATGATTTTTATTATTATACTACAAATGATTAGTCAACAGAATTCTCTTACAAGATCCATATTTACATTAATATCCATGTAGCAAACTTAATTGAGCAATAGAAGAGCTGTTATTCCATTATTGATCTCTTTGCTGCATCATGAAGCCAGCAATTTAGCACTAAGCTATAAATAGAAAAATACTGTGGATGGAACTGGCTGGTCTTGTGTTTTTAATATTCCCCTCAGGCTAAAGTATGACATAACCTAATTACAGTAGTAGGGATTTCACTGCAGGGAAAACTGTTGTTATTCCATTTGACAATTAAGTAATTATCTTCTCTGCTGGGTTTTTTACTGGATGTTACTAATTAAGTCATTCACAAGAATTTATTTAAAATTTAACAAATAGTGCTACTCTTTATAAAGGTTGGCCTTTAATAATGACAATAATTTTTACAAAACCATTTTTGGGGGAAGTTTTTTAACAGCTACCTGTCAGAGTGCTTACTTAAGCAAAAAGAAGGTATTCTTTCTGACTACATCCCTACTCCTTATTTCAGGTCATGGGCTCAACCTACAGTACCTCCATTCTCCTTGGAGCCATAGTGCTTCTGCTGAGTGCTGGCAGAAGTTCTTAAAAACAGTACCAAAAGTGATGACAGAGCAATGTAAGTGCCAGGGTTAGTGGGGACATAACAGGACTCAAAATTTCATGTTATTGTCCAGGTGTCTCAGAAAAGGGGAAGGGAGGGAGCACAGTGTCTCTCCTTATGGGAGAATATGCAAGCAACCCTGTCCTAACCCTGGTTTAAGAGTTCAAACTATGTATTACATACTCTGTCCTTAGCTTTTCTTCGCCACCCCACCCCCCCACCCCCCGCTTCATTTCAGTTTTCCCTTTTATGCCTATAGGATTTGTATGGTCTTTCCTGATTATATAAGTTGTAAGAAAAGCCAACAATCTGATCATATGAAAAGTTATAGTAAGCCAAATCCCTCAGTGTTCTTCATGAAATTTAGAACGCCCCACTCATGAACTTCATTTTATTTGGACTGCTTATTATGAGTTAATAATTAAAAGCAGTGGATTATGATTTTCATTTAGGTTATCAATGCTGTCCTCACCCATAATGTCCTATTGTCCCCAAGAACTGAGTTACCTGGCAAAGAATATTTTTTAAAAGATTACATCATGTTCAATATTAACAATAACAGAATATGTTATTTGTTTTCCTGTCCTATTATCCTGAAACCCTACTGGCACAAAATTAGGAAGAATCTTTATAAAAACATCAACTATATGTTCACAAAAAAAAAAATCTCATATTTTAACATACATTTAACACACTTTTCTTAATTTTTGTTTTTCCTTAAGAATGTTTTCTTATTTTTAAACTACCTTCTCTGTGACATTGATGAAAACATAAATCATTAAACTCAAAAAATAAACTGCATAGAATTAATGAAAAAAGGAAAAGATCAAAGAGAAACATTGTAATATTTGAAAATTAAGGTGCCTGAAACATATCTGTACCTATTTTCTTAATGTCACAGAGCTAAAGAAAGGAAACGTGATACCCTGAAAGTAAACACTGTGAAGGGTTCTACTAAATTCCTGACACATGTACACAGAAGTTATGCACTTTCTCATGTAATCAAGTTACATATGCACATGGCATATGTGTATATACATATATATACACACATATAAATATATTTGTTGTACAAATATGAAATACTTTAAGCCTTATGAAAAAACTTAATCACAAATTCACACATTAGGCATTTCCCATTATTGTAGCAAAATTTATATTATGGCTTGTAAAGAGTTGTCTAATATTAAGTGTATTTAATGTGAAATGACTATTTCTGGTTTTATTACGGTTTTTCTGTTTAAGTCTAGTCAACACAAATTATACCTGAGTTGAGTCTGCAGTATTTGGAGCACTTGAGCGTACCATTTCTTTAATAGTTACTTTACACTTGTCTTGCTGCTTCGGTGTAAATGTAATTTGAGGGTCTTGTGCTTGTTTCTGGGAAGTGTTGTGACTTGAAAATGAAAATATGCCATGCTGACTTGTTGGTTCTACTTGAAAAAGATGTAGGACTGTCACTGCCAAGAAAGAATAAAATGTTTCATCATCCCCATTAAACTCCAAGAGCTTAGGAAATCTGCTGTTTAAAAAGTTTCAAGTACTTTTTGTTCAGTAACTGTGTACAACTTTGAAGCAAGGATAATACTGGATCCTATTTAAAAAGAAATAATATAGCATTGGAGAATCTTTGTATCAAACCACAGAGGTATTTCTCAGGCACAATAGAATCTTTTAAAATCTCATAATAGCGTGAAAAAAATAAATATACCACCTGTAAAAGTGGTGGAAAGAAATATGTTATGATTCAATGTCTTCTTCCTACAAACTAAAAAGCTTTACCTTCCTCAACTTCTTAAAAGATAGCTTTGAACTGTGTACACAGGAGAGAATCTAGGAAAGTACTAGAAAGAAAGCATCCACTCAAAAGCCTATCAAGTTAAAGCAGACATGCTCATGTCAGACTGCTGCTGCTGCAACCGAATCTGTAGCTAGTGAATCTATTTCTTTCATGTATATGTTATGTTCTTTTACCAAAAATAATGTTAAAGGAACACAAAAACTCTGTGGTCGTCCTTGCTGTTTTGCCTAATTCACTAATGAAGGGAAGTATCATAGCGGCTTCCACTAGGATCACTTTATTGAAGATCTGTCCTTTTTCTGTTAAAATCATAAATAAGTACATGGAGTAGTTTAGTTGAATCTCATTTTTATTCCCACACTAACATGTTTGTGGCTATAAAAATGACACCAATTAACATTAGTAGTAGGGTGGAATACAAATCCTTCACCACAGACCTGGTAGATGGAGCCCTCATTATGCAAGTTAACAGACCCTGGAAAAAAATCCCAAGGTAAAAATCCATTTAACTTTGTGGGAAAATTTAAGTGGTTTTAACCCTTGCATTGAGATCCCAAGTACTCTTTGTTCTTATAAGACGAAAGGAACCTAAACTTGTACCAAATAATAGCTAGAACATGCCTGTTTTTGCTGGAATGGTGAGGTGAGTTTCACAATGGAAAAGTCTAATCATCTCTCATTGCCTTACAGAAGTACTTTTCACATGGAACATGTTGTGGTCATCCAGTGTGAGGACTTGATATTGCCATGGTAACCATCCCATGTGAAACAAATTCAGGCCCCTAATCCATTGTGTACTAACACCTGTAATGTTGCTGCCATTTCAGACATTGCTTGGGGCTGAACCTTAAACTCAAAAGCTGAATGCAGAAGCCTTACCTGCTAAACCAGAAAAGGCAGCTGAGAACAGTAACAAAATATTTGCTCAGTAGTAAATTATTTTATGAATAAGACCAATGGCTCACAAACCATGTCTGTTGCAATCACTCATTCAGCAGAAGTGATTTTTTTGGGTAATAATAGGGGGACAGAAACAGAAGGTAATGAGTCGTTTCAACCTTTCTCCACCATACCATGATACTGTCAGATAGTATTATACCACCAGTGTTTGTATCTCTAGCTTATTCATGAAATTTAGAGAAGTTAAGGAATTTTTTATCTAATCAAATTCTGCTAAATTAAGCTTTATAATATTGATGTCATATGTCATTTATTTAAATAATATTACAAAATAATTCAGAATTCAGTGGAATTGTCTATTTATCTATTTATCTTCCAATATATAACATGGGCAACTGAATTTAGTTACAAACATGCTCAGGAAAACATGTCTTTAAAGAAAGGCTTAATAATAATTGCTTCTAAGGCATCCATTTATTATTCATGTAACATTCTTGTACTGCTAACATAGTAAATTTATGTGATAAAGCGCTTTCTATCAAATGTAAGATGTGTATTATATGTCAAAGGTATGTTAGCACTGTTCTGCTTTATTCTGCAGCAGTAAAGGAGTCTTTAGATAAAAAGATTGTTTCCCACTGTTCCAGTTGCATATATTCATGTGGTCAATTACCCTTTCTTAACAGTATGCAATTTACGCACATGTTCTGTGGCTTCCCAAGCTTATGCTCTAACTGTGGAACATGGGTCAAGGATAGTGTCTAAATCTTTTCATTTCAGCTATGGATGGCTTTGGAATATAACACAAAAGGCTCTGCATACTTATTTCTGACCCACGTATTTCCATGTTTTGAAAAATTAAGTAAAAGTGTTGTTTAAGATATCCCTCCACTCTAAAACATCACATCAGATGTTTAGATCAGAAATATTACCTGCTGCAGTCATCAGAGTAAAGTGAGTAGTAAATAATACAAAAATATATGGTGCTTTACTTGCAAATCCTTTTTTTTTTCTTTTTTTTTTTCTTCTTTTTTTTTATTTATTTAAAAAACCCCACAGTTTTAAGCATGTACTTCTAAAGGTTATACTAAAACATGACAAGAAGATTTTGGCAAGAATTCAGAGGGAATTTTTTTTCTCCTCTGAAGGTTTTCAAAATTTTTCCCTCCATCATTAGCTAGCCAATCTTGCAAGTAAGCCCTAAATAGATTTTAAGAAACTCGTAATTTCTACGTGCTTCATAAGAAGACTCTGATGAAACTAGAGACAAAATCCTCAAAAAATCTAAGCAAACAGTTTATGTAATACATACATGGCCTGTTTTGCCTGTTGTAAGTTTTGCTTTTTTTTTTTTTCTTATCTTAATTCTTCTGTAGGAACTGCTGAAGATATATGACATAGGATCTTTTAAATGATCTGATACAAAAAGAAAACTTTAAAAAATATGCATATATTGTATATAGTTCTAAGCAGAAAGAATGTTGAAAAAAAAAACTCCTAAGCAAACAGATCTCCTTAGATAAAATGAATGATAAATACGTGTTACTTTGGTTCAGGAGAAGATGATCACAAGTCATTCACTGATGCTGTCTAGAAGCAAATTTAGAACAAAATAGAAGCCTTGTTTCTTGACAAATAGTGAAAATAGACAGTGGAATACTCTGTCAAAGAATCCGGTAGAAGATAGCAATGCTTTGACCAAAAAAAAAAAAAAAAAAAATGAACAGTATAGTCACATTGATCTTATTGAGATATAATAGCGTTGCTGCCATCATAAAAACTACAGCTTGAAAGTCATAGAATCATAAAATCATAGAATCATTTGGCTTGGAAAAGATCTTTGAGATCATCACGTTCAACCATTACCCCAGGACTGCCACCACTAAACCATATCCGTAAGTACTGCATCTACGTGCTTTTTAAATACCTCCAGGGACAGTGATTACACCACCCCCCTGGGAAGCCTGTTCCAATGCTTGACCACCCTTTCAGTGAAGAAAGTTTTCCTAATATCCAATCTAAACCTCCCCTTGCATAACTTGAAGGTCGTTTCCTCTTGTCCTGTCACTAGTTATCTGGGATAAGAGACCTACCCCCACCTGCCTACAATGTACTTTCAGGTAGCTGTAGAGAGCAGTAAGGTCTCCCCTCAACCTCCTCTTCTCCAGGCTAAACAACCCCAATTCTCTCAGCTGCTTCACCTAAGACTTGTTTTCCAGGGCCTTCACCAGCTTCATTGCCTTTCTGCAGACATGTTCCAGCACCTCTATGTCCCTTTTGAAGTGAGAGGCCCAAAACTGAACACAGTGTTTGAGATGGGCCTCAGAAGTGCTGAGTACAAGAGGGATAATCCCTTCCCTAGTCTTGCTGGCCACACTGTTTTGGATATAAGCCAGTCTGGCTGCCCCCCATGGGGAAGGAGCAGGAGCTGAGAGGGAATGCAAGGCAGGTGGGATGATGCCTTCTTCTTACAAAGGGCCAGGGCCCTAAGGCAGCAACTGCAGGGTCAGGAGCTAGCCAACAAACAGTGGCCAGGGCCAGCCTCGGTGCAGTGACAGCTTAGTAAGTCTACTGGGGCAAAGCATGTCCAAGGCCAAGCTGGCAAGCTAGATGCGTGGGTCCGGGTTGGGTCATGATTGAGGTGGTATGAGCTTGGGCATGAACAGGGCTGCTGAGCAGCTGCAGCATGACTCAGGCAAAGCAGCAGGGACCACCTCTGCTGAAAAGCAGCTACCCATGGAAGGAGGGCAGCCCAGGCTTCTGGCTTCTCCAAATCCTGTTGGATGAGTGGACCTCCAACTCATCCAACTAAACCCCTTAAATTATCCCACTGAGTCCCTTAACTCAACCCAATGAAGTCACAGAGGAGTGAAAAGGACTCAGTGTGTCAACACCTCCTCTAAAAATTGAGATAGTCCTTTTTCTTTTTAACAAGCTGATGGGGTTGCATACTTTTTTCATCAAGCATGTGACCTTTCTTTTCCATAAAGGTATCATTACAGCTGAACACATTTGAGTTCAGGGGATTTACTGTAATATTCCTTACAGTGCATATTAAAACTATAATTTATAATCAAAATAAATTAATAATATTTAATTAGAAAACAACTGTCAAATCTCACATTAGAAAAAAGGGAAAAAGTTGATAATAGATGATTAAGTTTGTGCTATGTGAAGAGAGAAGGACTTCTTAAGCCCTTTGGGACAGTTAGAAGAGCTTAGACAATATTTATAAAGGTTGGAATTTTAGGAGACCAGCCTTTCTGAAACAAGCATATTTTTACATTAACTACATAAAAATAATAACAAAGGTGCAGTTTCATTCTTTTCTATGAAATCTAACCAATAGTATAAATTATTCATATAATATAGCTGCATATACGCAAGAAATTCTGAATATGAGATTTGTACATCACAACCCTGTGTTCAAAAAGCTTTTCTAGTGAACTAGAAAAACATCTCAAACAACCTTCACAGAAATGTGTCAAAGAAGTTAAGTAGAACTGTCCTTTTCAGGAAAATCTTGTTTCTGAGTGAGGATTTCCAATACAGGTGCAATGTGACTCTCAGGTTAAACTCTTATCTGCTTTACAGTTTCTGCTTTAATGACATATTATGCATATGATACATATCGTAGTGCAAGAAATTACATTCAGGCTAAAATGATAATAACTATTAACTTTCACTTTAAAAATTAACTAATTTAAATGAATTTTATTACTTTCTTTTAAGAAATACTAATGCTACTAATATCTCTATTCTTGTTTCACTTACATCACATTTACATTGAATTTACAAACCTTTTTTCTGATAAAAAATTACAAAAATTGGCTTTTTCTCCACATTGAAATGCATCTGATGTTCAAACATACACCCTCCACCAGCTATGTTATGCCAGACACTGCCTGTTATACTACTTTATAACTTGAGTATCACTGTCTATTCAACTTGTATGCTATATACTTGTTAACACGGTAGAGGAAAAATAAAATGGTGTTTATAGATTTCTTGTGATTACTGAAGTAATCACCTCACAAGTGTCAACCTCACTTCACTGTTAAGTTACAAGGGATCACTGGGGATCGCTTGTGTGTATTGCTTCAATGTTACATATAATCATTACCAAGTTGTGCTTCTAGGGATTCTCTAGATCCCAAATATCAAAACTTGGAGTTAAATCAGATGACTGGAGTAAGCTTCAGAATAACAATTTGAAAATAGCACAATAAAGAAATGGAAGCTAAAATTCTCACTGACTTTAAGAATAACCACATAATACGTGGTTTGAATTCTGTATTACAAAGGATCAGCCTGGTGGCTGAGATTCTGTTACTAATTTCTTTACTGGTGCTAGAACAAATTCAAAGAAGGCTGTCTGGAAATAAAAAGGATTTGTGAAAGAAAGAAGTGAAAAAGGAGAAGCTAATGTATTATTTTTCAAGTTAGAACATGCTGGGGTGCAAAATAATGTAAGGAAAAACTGGTTTTTTCTTCTAGAGATGGACATCAAGAATATAGCAAGCTAATGAAAATATTGTATTTCTTATGAACTGGACTTATATACATAGTTTGTGATATTTCTTATTTAGAGACATTCACAGACAAGGGATGCCTCTTGAAAGATTAATTTCATACAAGTGTAGATGTTGGTGTAGTGTTAAAACAAATTAAAAAATCTCAAAAAATGGTTTTAAAACCCAGTTAAGATGTTTTGGATTTTCTTACATGTTTTCTGTGCCAAAGTTCGATATATCAGGAAACATAAATACATTTCATAAAAATAGAGGATGAAAAGGTGACATGAGAGGATAAAACTGTAGAGAGCAACAGTAAAATACTAACTCTGAAAGAAACTAGATGAAAATGTGATACAGTGGCAGGACTGTATACTGCACTTATTTTACAGCTAGGAATCTAGGACTTCTTGATGGGCAGTGCTTACAGAATATTAAGATCTTTTCTGCTTCTCTCACTGCCCCATTGCTAAGTAGGCTGTGGTGCCCAAGAAGTTGGGAGGGGACTCAGTTGGGACCACTGACCCTGACTGACCAAAGGGATATCCCAGGCTATATGATGTCATGCTTAGCAGTAAAATTAAGGGAAGAAGATGGAAGGAGACTGACATTTGGAGCTATGACATTTGTTTTCCCAAGTAACTGTTAACACATGACTGAGCCCTGCTTTCCTGGAGATGGTTGAACACTTGCTTGCCGATGGGAATCAGTGAATCGATTTCTTGTTGCGCTTTATTTGCACACATGGCTTTTCCTTTACCTGTTCAAGTATCTCCAGCCATGTTTTCCTCCCTTTTGCCCTTCTGATTGTCTTCTCCATCCCACTGTGAGGAAGTGAGTGAGTGGCTGTGTGGGGCTCAGCTGCTGGCTGGGGTTAATCAACATTATTATAACATTTTTATTGGGTTTTAATTCTTGCTTTTTGTTATCTCTGATCTAGTTCTGCTAGAGCTCTCTTGGATACATCCTGAATAAAGGTCGAAAGCTTGGTTTTAGTCAGTGTACTTTGCATCCTTTCAAGGGAAAATGTTTTTTGTCTGTTCATAATTATAGTATTTGATGACACCAGGCTGTGTGGTGCTGCTGACATGCCTAAGTGATGGGATGCCATTCAGGGGGACCTGGACAAGCTCAAGAAGTGGGCCCATGTGAACCTCATGAGGCTCAACAAGGCCAAGCACAAGGTTCTGCACCTAGATTGCAGCAACCCCCAGTATCAGTACAAGGTGGAGGGTGAATGGATTGAAAGCATCCCTGCGGAAAAGGACTTGTCAGCACCGGTGGATGAAAAACTGGACATAAGCCAGGAACATGCGCTCACAGGCCAGAAAGCCAACTGTATCCTGGGCTGCATCAAAAGAAGCATGGCTGACAGGTCATTACTCCAGTCTTGTGAGACCCCACCTGGAGTACTGCATCCATCTCTGGAGTCCCCAGCACAAGAAAGACATGGACTTGTTGGAATGAGTCCAGCGGAGGACCACAAAAATGACCTGAGGAGTGGAACACCTCTTCTATGAGGAAAAGCTGAGAGGGTTAGGGTTGTTTAGCTTGGAGAAGAGAAGGCTCTGGGGAGACCTTATTGCAGTCTTTCAGTACTTAAAGGGGGCTTCTAAGAAAGGTGGGGCCAGACTTCTTAGTAGGGCTTATAGTGATAGGACAAGAGCTAATGGTTTTAAACCGAAAGAGGGTAGATTTGGATGAGATATAACGAAGATATTTTTTTTACAATGAGGGTGGTGAAACACTGGAACAGGTTGCCCAGAAGGTTGGTAGATGGCCCATTCCTGGAAACATAAAGATCAGGTTGGATGGGGCTTTGAACAACCTGATTTGGTTGACTATGTCCCTGCTCATTGTAGGAATGGTTGGACTAGAAGACTTTTAAAGGTCGCTTCAAACCCGTACTATTCTATGATTCCATTCTACAATACTGATCCTATGATATCAGAACAGAACAAACTATTCAATGAAACTTATGCAAGGCTGCAATCTAGAGGTGTTTTCCTGCCGTATTTAAAGAATCCATGTAATTTTGGGGTTAACCGAACAAAACCGCAATGGTTAAATATTAGTTTTATATAAGTACAAATAAGTTAAGGAGAAGCCAAGACTGCAAGTGTTCTGTGCACAGGAATCTGGTTTTAGTTGTCTTTGTTGCTAGTGTGTTTCTAAAAATTCCTGGGAAGGCATGTCTTGTGCCTTTTACTTTTTTTTTTCTTTTTAAGTTACCTCCCCGCCCCCCCCCCCCCCCCCCCCCCCCCCCGGCTATAGCCGTGGAAAAATATAGATGAGCCCATCTTCCTCTAATAAATGTCATGTGTCTATAATACAACCAAATCTCCAACCTAATGTTTGGGAAGCTATTTCCATGTATGAGTTGAAAGGCATGAATGTAGGAATTAAATATATACCATTTCAATATTTACCCCCATGCCTCTTCAATGATTAAATCTTTCACTCCCTGTGACTGCAATTTTCTTAAAGCATTGTAACATTTCAACATGGTGGAGCTCTTTCACTTCAAAATCCTTAAAATTATTTAATATTTGCTTTAGTATTAAGAAAAAAAAGGTGTTTCTTTAAAATAAAAATCAATCAAGTACCTTCTGTTGGGGTTGGAAACTAATTTTGATAAATCATGGAACATTTGTCACACAATAATAGGAAAAGTAATTACACTTTTCTGTAATTCATTCAATTAACAGTATAAATTATATCCATTAAGGTCCATAAGGAGACTTTCACTCTGATCTGATACAGTTTATATAATTGTGTCACCTTTATTTACCTTTTGTGCTTCCAATCTATATTTATATTTGAAGAAGATACTGCTGTAGATTTGTAAAAAATAGTTAAGCAAACATTAAGGCATGAAATATTTCTGACTGGTATTGAGCAATAACCTAATAAGTCAAGGTCAGGCATGACAAAAGTCAGTGGCACTATATGATTATCTTTATTATTGATATACTAATACAAAAGCAACCCTGACCTTAGATATCTCTCTGCAAACCAAAAGACACTTTGCAAAATATGGATTGAAGTTTAGATGTCATGCTGATGCAAGACTAAAGATACCAAGTGGCTTACGTATACTGAAAACTTTGCTAAAAGAAACAGACTCCAGTGAAGTCACAGTGACAGGTGCTGCTGTAGTCTATTATTGAAAAATGACCTGTTATGACAGGAGGAACTAGTTACACCTTTTTTAAAACTATTTAGGGTATAATTTTAATACTGATTCCTAGAGTTGTTACTGTAAACTGCCCCCAAGTCTATTGCTACAGATGTCAGCTACCCTTTACAAATTACTCATATTTGTCATTCCATTTCTTTGTGAAAAAAATTCATTGCCATTCCTTTCTGTTGAGACTGTAAGTTTTTAAAGTTCTGATAAAGAAGCACCTCATTTGAAATGAACGCACTCTGTGAATATAGGAGAAAAGCCTGGGGTGGGGTATATGTGTGTGTGTGCGCCTTTCTCAAAACCAAACTAGTCTCTTTGTCAAAACAGAAAATATTTACCTGTAAAAATGTCCTTTCCCTGATATGTAAAGCCCTCAAAAACCATGGAGTTTATCTCACTTTGATTTTAAACACACAAATTCTTCAACAGCCTCAAAACTAGAAGATAATAAAATCAAACATATATTTTCAAATGGCATCTTATCCTTCTTACATTTTTGCTTTTCAAAGATAGACGTAACTTTCAGTCCTGTAATTGCTACTAGTTTCAGTGTGGCACTGTCTCTGGTGCACCTAATGATGTATGGAAGCAACCTAGATTCAGTGGCTTCCTCTGCTGCAAATACCATACTATCTTATGAAAGCAAATGAGGAACACATTTTCTCTTGATGCCAAGGACTGCCAAACTCCAGATCCAGGGTGGAGTCTGGGGAAACATTTACAGACTATGAGGGTTGTTCCACACAAGTCCCAATCCTGGTGATTCCTAGAGAGGCTAAGGGCTAGCCCTAACAGAGAGTCCCAGCCTTATTTGCATGACACCCTTAATCTTTTTCAGTTTAAAATATGTGCATTTTAAAACTGAACAGTAGTACCTTCCTTTATCTGCAACGTCTACTTATGACCATGTATTTTGACATGGTTGTATGGTGCTTCACACAACAGGATTCCTAATTGGTTTCAGTGGGGATATAGAGATGTGGTGCAGTAATACAGCACAGAAATACACAAGCTATCAAGAAATATCTGCCTTCCCATAGCCCCACATGCTTAGTCTTCTATATGGGTGCAAGTCAGTACACTGCTTCTGGGCCTGCTACCAAATTAACAAGATCTAAATAAAGGCAGAAGCTATTAGCCTGGGCTGGGAGCCAAATTATCAGGGCCACATTTCCAGCTTGAATAATGGGCAGAGATCAGCTACTTCAGTATTTGGTGGCCCAGAACTTCAGAAAATTCTGCAGTGAATGAAGCAGACATGTCCTGAACATTTCCATAACAGATGTGCTAAAAACATTACATAATCATGTAAGCTTAAAAATGTACTTACTACTGATAACCCCATGATAACACTTGCCCCTCGATATTGTCATTTCATTGTTTCAATTCATTTCTGGGAAGCAAATCAGTACCTTTATGAAAATGATTAGATTTTCCTTTTTCTCTGAAGGTTAGTCTGTCTGCTTCTCTGTGGAGTACAAGTTTTCTGGTATGACTTGGAAAAAGCTAAGTATAGCACCAAACCCTGTATCATCGTTAATGTAATATTTTTAAATGCACATTTCTTTCTATTTACATGTTTTCCAGTGAGACAGAATTCTGTTCAGAAGTTAAAGCTATCTTAAAATCAATATTTGTTTAAATGTTCTTCTACCACTTATTGTGGGATCTTCTTTTGCCAAAGAATTTATTTGTCCTGCTATGTAAGAATTCATGGAAACCTATTTTAAACTATTTAAACTGTTTGGCTAATATTAGCATATTTTGATTTGGTTTGGTTTGGTTTGTCTTGTTTTGTTTTGTTTTGTCAGGGAACTTTAAGCCTCAAATGACTTAACATACTGCTTGGTTCTTTCTCCCACTTTCATGTAAACCACGTAATGCTCAAATCTTTTTATTCAATTTCAAAACAAGGAATGAAAGAGAAACCCTGGTATTCTGAAGAGAATGAAACCCAGAATGACCAGATGGATTTGATTCTTTAAAGTATTTTCATTATTTAATTGATTTTTTCCTTTTTGCATGAATTTGCAAGCTCTCTTCTCTACACATGTTTTTCATAATGAACTCGATTATATAGTTCAGTTATAAGAAACGGAGGAACTGTTACAACAGGAAAGCTTACAACAAATAGAACAGAAGACTATCAGAGGTTTACTGAAAACTGAAGCTTGTTTCCTTTCTACTGTCTGTGAAAGTATTTAAAAGCATGGCGAAAAATGTACAGTAAATTTGAACAGAATTTCTTTTACAGTGACCTTGCATCAGTACAACTTATTTTTTTCCAGTGGTATTTTTTTCTACCTATTTACTAGCATGATATCAAGAATGTTGCTTTAGCTTTTGGTTTTCATTATGTAAGATGAAGTTGCATCCTCTGAAGATTAGTATTAATAAAAATTGCCTAATTCAGCACAGTAGGAACAGAAATTTCTGTTATAAATAGAACTGTGTGCTGTTTGGTAATGTTTCTAGCAAAAATTGGTGACTGACTAATTGCCATGCTTGTATCCATTTTTACCCTTATTCTTTTATGTAAGTGAAACTAGCACCAAAGGATAGACTATTTTGAATGTCTCAGGCCTCAAAGATCAAGTCCAATCAATGTTTCCACGAGTTACTCAAAGACCACCCTTCAAAGTGTGAAACAGTATCTCAAAACAGAATTTCAGTTTTCCAGACAGTTATAATTTTTAGGTTTCCTGCAAATAGCAATAGCTGAAGCAAACTAGACATAATTTCTTCTATTTCACTATTTAGGAGACTGCTTCTAATTTGTAACACAAACATCCTATATTAAGTTGAAAGGATTTTGTTTCCTCAGTCCCAAACTTGTACAAGATCTTTCTTCTGTTTTGACGTTTATAAAAGTTTTGCTATAGCTTCTCCAATGGAAGAATTCCAGCCTTCTACCCCTCTTTCACCTCCCTTGGTGTACTAAAGTGTTGCTATGGTCAGTAAGTACACACAAATGTTGCTGGGTGCTTGGAGCTGACTAAACAGAATATTGACTTTTTTTTCCCCTCCAGCTACAACATACTGGATAGGGGTGAACATTTATAATGAATCAGCTGATGGAAAAAAAACTTTTCATACCTGCAAATTTCACAGACAAGTCTGATTAGAAAAACATTTTTGCCAGATTTTACATGATTGTGTTTTTCTATATGAGAACAGTGTTCCTGTTTCTAAGTGGTTAAAATGGATGCCATAAAGCTTAAGATAATTCAGTGTTGTTTTTTTATAAATTAAGCCCTTTGACTGACTAAAATAAAAGTTCCCAAACAGGTCGATAAGTAAGGAATACATCACACTCAGAAGCTGTTAAATAATTCATGAAATTAAGTTTAGAGCAAAAACTAGATCTTATTTTTAAAGATCCTGGTGGATTACTAGCAGACAGGTTGGCGTAGCTGTATAGATTCTCCATGAATGAGCAGTACCACAAAGCCAAAGTTTTTAGTAATTTAACCTGACCTCTTCCCCTCGAGAACACAATGTTAAGAGCAAAAAGACAGCAGTGGTGTATAAACAGATCCACATGGTTTAATCTGTTTAGTCATAAAAAATATGTGAACAGCAAGTCAAAATGAACAGTTTCCAACAAATAGGTTCAATTTTATAAGTAATCTTTCCAATTCATAATGTTACAGAAAAAATATGTTGACATTAATTGACTAACAATAAATTACGTGATGGGTAGACAGAAGAGCTTAAATTCAAAGAAACTGTATATATCTGTATTTCTGTTAGATCAAAGATTAGCATAAAAACTAACCAAGGTTCTGTGCATGTCCTTCTGCCTTGCAGTTCAGATTCAGATTCAGTGCCTCATCATTTTGATATCAGTGAGAATTTACTTTTCCAGTTATTCTATCCTAGTTAAGTTTCTTTCATACTCTGTCTGAAAATTCAGGAAGAATCTGGTCTTCCTTGGCAAGGTAAAATCTCATTACTTTGATATAGCCAGGAAGAATTTCTTTACGTAGTAATGGAGCAGGTAGTGTAAAAGAATAATGGAAACAGCTGAATCCTCCTCTCTTTCTCTTCAACATCTGCAGAAGTCATTTAAAGTGACATAATTCAAAATGAACACTGCCAAAAATGTATTTTCTAACAAAGCTGGATTTTGTATAGTTATGTAAATACTGTGGCGTTTCACAAGATATATTGCATTGGTCAGCAACTATTTCAGATGATATACGAATAAAAGTGCACACTAGCTGAACTAATTTTGCTTTCTCATTTCAAAGACATTACACATATATGTATGCATACAGTGTTGCATAACATCATTTGTTTTTTGCCTTTACATGCCTAGTAGTTACCAGATGGTTTTGCCCTGTGTGTATGGAGAAAGAAAAAGTATTCATTTGCCTTAAGCTCTTCAAAAATACTAAAAAATATTACATGAAACAAGACCAATGCTGTTATAAATACTAGGGACAGGTCTTAGATTTCTTTCACAGTACACAAGGTTGTAGGATGCTTGTAATATGGGCTGTGACAGCCACCACTGTATCACAGCCACCACTGTATCAATGTTTTAATGATATCTTCAACTGTGATCTCACATATAGCACTATAAAACCCAGAAGCCCACATAAAAGAAGTGAGAAATGTTAGCTCTCTACATGTAGCTAAGCCTCTCATGAAAAAATAGTTCTATACTGCATGTTAATCCAGTCCTGAGGGGAACACATGCTCTGCATATTCCAGACTCTACGTATTTGAATGTTATTCCATGCCATAATACTGTACCCAAAACCCCATGGCAAAAACATTGTCTATGCTTCATTGAGGTTCTACAGTCAATCAGGCTCTACACTAGGGTGGTCCAGGGTCTCAGGGTATTCCATGAATGCAAGACAATCTTGTATCCTGAAAGCAAGGCCAAGTTTTCACTATGTTTCACTATGTTCACTAAGGCCCACAACATGAGTACTAACTTATATATATATATATATAAAAAATAAAATTGGGACAAAAAGATATAAAAGCTACTCAAAAGGATAATAAAGCAAAATAAAGTGGATTGTAGCATCTCTTTCAAACTCGAGAATCAAATAATGTTTTGCTAGCTTCTTGATTGTTTTTAAGTTCTTCCAGGAAGATTTAAAAAAAAAAAAAAAAAAAAAAAAAAGAACCATCCAAAAAGTGTATACCACTTGCAGTACCTCAAGTTACTTATGCTCTTGACCACTGATACTCTTCAAAAGCTGTCCCAAACTCCATTCCTCTGGTACACTAAAACACAGCCATGGACCACTGAGATGTCCATAGGCTTGACCTTATCTACAAAATCCCCCAAACTGCTGAGGTTAAAGCTAGAATGCTATTAGACTAAAATTATGGGGCAGAACGTAGTAAAGGTAATGACAAATCTATTATTGTGTTTAATTTTCAGAATCCTGTGGTCACTGATGGCTACAAGATTTCTTGATTATAACCTCTGCTGAATCAGCTGGCAAGTGTAACACGGAAGTGCAGATCATTGTTAAGTAACAAGCCTCATGGAAGATGACAAAGGTGATAAGTCACTAATTCTTAATGCCTTCTTTGAAGAAACATGGGGGGGGGGGGGGGGGGGGGGGGCGGGGAAGACAATAAAAAGACCCCCAAAACAAAACCCCAGGGAAAAAGAGTTGCTCTTAAATGGATTGACCAACCTCTCACTAATTACTCCCCTTCAGACCCTCTTTTCTTTCTATCTCATTTGTCAATGTTAGTCTTTTACTTGTATCTAAGCTTTCATACAGTATTTTTAAGCTCTTAGAGAGCTCTACCAATCTGCATCATGCACCTGTTCCTTAAGCAAAGATAAAGAGGTCTTGTAACAGACCTGTTAGTCCTGCTAATTAGTCTACAGCCAATAGTTTTGACACTCTTACTCCTGCAGCAGAGAGTTTTAAAAGATGTCATCAGGTCTTTCTCCTGCATTCTAACTTACTCTGCATTTTTATGCCCACTGGCCCAAACCAAAGTAAAGCACCTATATTGTTCTTTGAACATTTTTGAATCACTGAGGAAGCAAGATGAAAGGTGAGTACATCTACATGCAGACTGCTGTACTGTAGAGCTAGGGCATATGACTTACCTTCATGAGAAAAATATCCTGGACAGACTGGTGAAATTTGAACTCTGAAAAAAGAGAGTAAAGAATCTGTGGAATCCAGTGAGGCAGTAATTTTCTTTACCTTTCATACCTTTTAATTAGACTGAGAAAATCTTTAAAGGTATATTTACAGGGTGGCAGTGATGTGATAAAACCAGCATAATCCCAGATATTGTGCAATGCATGCCCATACTTGTAAATAAAAGCTGCAACCTATATTCAATCCAATTACTTAGGCATCTGTGTCATCATTTCATCAGAGTCAATGTGAGTGGTTTTGCCCAAGACAGTTTAAACTGTTCAAATCAGATTGCCTGTGAGAATGCACAAAACCACAAAAAATAAATCAGGAGATGGTTGTGAACTTATGTAGTTCCAATGAAGTCAGAATCATGCTGAGTTATACTTGTCAAAGTTTTTGTTTTACACTTTGATTTTGAGAAAGGAAAAACTAATATAAATAGTGTGAAAACTAGTGGCAAGAATAGTAAGAGGACAGAGTAGAGGGATACAAGTTACAACAAAAATATCTTTGTGGGTTTGCATTCCTATGTACGTTTTCATCCTTGAACTAATTTTCATAAATAAATACAACTGGCTATGTAGTTTATTCGGAAGCATATATTGGGGAAGGATTTCAGGGGACATGAAGCAGAATCCAGAAAGCTTTGTATGCAGGCAGAGGGAAAAAGAGGACAGCACTATTGAATAAATCACGTTGTCTTAATAATGCCCTTTCTGTAACTCCATCTTTCAATACACATGCTAAACACAAGGGCTGCACTCTAACTCCCATACCAAAAATTATATGAACAGGGTATTGTCATGATTTAACCCTGGACGGCAAACAAGCCCCATGCAGCTGCTTGCTCACTCCCCCTCACCCAGAGGGATGGGGAGGAGAATCAGAAAGGGATGTAAAACTCAAGGGTTGAGATAAGAAAAAATTAACGGATAAAGCAAAAGCCACACACACAAGCAAAGCAAAGCAAGGAATTCATTCACCATTTCCCATGGGCAGGCGGGTGCTCAGCCATCCCCAGGAAAGCCGGGTTCCATCATGCGTAACGGTTACATGGGAAGACAAAACGCCATAATGCCAGATATCCCCCCCCCCCCCCCCTTCCTCCTTCTTCCCTCAGTTTATATACTCAGCATGACATCCCATGGTATGCATACCTCTTTGGCTAGCTTGGGTCAGCTGTCCTAGCCCTGTCCCCTCCCACTTTTCCATGCCCCTCCAGCCTTCTTGCTGGCAGGGCATGATAAACTGAAAAGTCCCTGACTTGGTATAAACATCACCCAACAACAAAAACCATCTGTGTGCTATCAACATTGTTCTCAGATAAGAGCCAAAACACAGCACTGTACTAACTACTAAGAAGAAAACTAACTCTATCCCAGCTGAAACCAGGACCAGGATTCATCTTAATAAGCATAATAATTTTGTAAAACTTTAAACATGTCTTTAAAGTTCTTTGTAGCTTTTGAAGCTCTGTCAATACAAGTATACCAGGAAGAATTAGCAGGTTAATTTGCAGTTCATGGGATAAGTTTCAGAGGAAAAGCAGGAAAGATACTATGACAGCTATCTTTTTCCTAAACCTCTTTGTGAATGCACAGCATTTATTGGTCAGTGTTTCTAAATTCTACTCTCTATGGCAAAGTTATTATTGGCTTCTAGAATCAAAAATTATGTATGGCCAGTCAGATAATATCTCCTCCTCAAAGAAGCATCATTTAAGGAAGCTCAAGAAATTAAAGTTCTTCTCACTAGAGTGTACCATCTTACCAGATTTCTATGTTTCAGTGTATTAAACACATATGATGAGAGCTGATTTTTGTGGCTTGAAAACAAATCTGAAAGAAAAAAAAAAACATATTTCTGCAAAACTTTGCAGAAGTCTACCAGGTAGACGCAACCGGCGAGATGTGAGTAACAACTGACTGTTACTGATCTTGCTCTTCTGTCGTTTCTTTTTTTGTCTCATTAGTATTGGTAGTGCTCGGTACAGCACCCGCAGTGAGCCGCGGTCATCCCGAGGCAATCCAGTAACAGCTCAGGAACCGGTTAGACCTACTTACACCATCACCTCACCTTGCTTTGCCTCGCTGAGTTAAAAAGACGTGCTTACGGAACTTAATTCTACGTTATTAAGGGTGGCAGCATCAGTGCTTTCGTCAACATTGCTCCACTTGCCTAGTGCAAATGTTGGAGTGATGATTAAGGTGCTGCTAACCGATACCTGATGAAGGTGAATGGCAAGGATGCTGATCAGGCCAGCGTATGTCTTACTTTCTGATACATACTCTCTCACAGACGTCTCACCGTCACTGCTTAAGTATTTACCAAATGAGCGCAAAATGACAATTAAATTAAATTAATTAAGTACATTTAACAAAAAAAAAAAGTTTCTTTTTATTCATGACTTCATCTATAAAACTATGATTTAAGATTAAATATGAATACTTGCTGGTATACTTTCACAATACTGATATGTAAGATTAGGACATGAAATGAATTACAAGACCTGGATTCAGTTTCTGAAGGTTGACTAGTTTCACTTATATCAAAAGGACCAAAACACAGACTTTGAAAACCCTAAATGTGCCTGAAAACAGGTCTTTTCAGCAAACTTGAAAATCCTAGAAAGAATCCTAGAAGATAGTCATTGCAGGACTGTGGGGGTTTTTGGCCAAGGATACATTAAGAATTCACATAATCTTCCAGGTGACAGTTTCTGTGCTAACCAAAATGGTAATTCATGCTTATACATAGAGTAATATGTATCAGTGTTAGTTGTAAAACCTCAATGAATATGACTTAAACATCTACAATAACAGTCCAGAGCTATAAGTGATAAAATATGGCCCAATTATATTAATACTAAATACTGTTAGTACTGCTCTCTGTGATATTTTTGATCCCAAAAGGCTTACAGCAAAATCTTCCATTAGTCAAGGGTTGATATAAACGAAAAAAAAATCATCCAGTCACCTTGTTCAGCCATCTCTGGCTTTCATATAAAGCCAAGCAACCTCTGCTGCTTCTACATCCTATCCTATTCCATTTGAATCCAGTTAAGAGTTTCACTGATTTTTCTCTTTTCACTCCTTTGTTGCCTACACTCGTCACATATGTGTGCAGGTATTTCAGTCATTTTTCTGTCCTCAGTGAAATGTCAATCTAGTAAAAAATACCAATAAGGAGAAAAAACTGTCTTTCCAGCTCCACCTCCTTAATGCAGCTCATAACTTCATATGTTATTGTCATACTAAACCTGCCTAATTACTTCTTTCTTAGGATAAAAAAAAAGTCTACCTTAGTTTGTCTTGACATGATAATCTACAATACCTCTCTCAAAACAACTTTTTGGAATGGCACATGATATGCAAGGTATGGCTAAAACATGGATGTGTACAATGGCATTATGATATTATCCATTTTACTGCCTGAACCCTGAATAAAACTTCTTGAATTATTCTGAAGATCACCTTAACACAGAGTAATTTCTCTGTCCTGAGCTATTTAATCTTTATATATTCAAATGGAAGTATGGTGGTGATAGTTGTGTTGTTATAATGACGACAAAAATGTCATATCTATTACAGTGCTTTTCAGCCTTCACTCATTTTTTCCATGCCCTGCTGTTACATAGATGCACTCCCCTAATCACATAGATCTGCTTTATTTTTAAGTGGTTTTCAGCCTCCATCTTCCTTCTATTGGTATGACTTCTATCTTCCCTTTCATTTCTATATTAGCTCTTAGACTTTAGTCATACTGATACTTTCTTTTTTTTTTTTTTTTTTTTTTTAGAACTAGATTATTTTATTCCTTTATTATAACATATAATGGTTTATAGTATACTTGATTCTTTTCTCCAATCTAGAGACAGAAAGTTTTCGTTTTGTTTCTAGCCTTTTATTATACTACTACTTCCCTGTACACAACAGTTTCCAAGCACTTAATTCAATCTTCTGCCAGGTTCTATGAACCCTGCAGTCAGTTAAATAAACTATGTTCTTTTACTAGCTCTTTAAATCTCCATCACTAGTGTCTCCATAATAACTTTCCAGAGGTACACAGTCAAGGTTAATATTTCATCACATCTTCTGTGTCGAGAGACATTTACTGCCCCTGTTCCTTTCAACCCCACAGTGTTTCCTCAAAAAAAAAAAAAAAAAAAAAAATCACTGACTTTTACCATAGTTTTCAAGAAGAAAGGATAAAAAAATGCACCGATGATGTTACACTTAAAGTATTCACTCTACTACCCTTAATTAGTTGGCCCTCTCTGATATCTTGAGACTGACTCATGGACATTTTGCTCAAATGAGATCTGGCACCAAACAAAGTGATGACTGGGAAGCTGTGTGCCGAAGATGATGAAAAGCAAACAGTCTTTAACACTTCCACTTGGAGGGTCTCCTTTCTCACCACATGACATTGTCCCTAGGCAAAGCTAACTAGCAAGCAGAGGAAAAAGGTAAAAAACCTATTCATCAAGAAAAAAGGATTCATCTGTTTCTCCTCAAAGGCAAATCCTGTTTGCTGACAAGATTTGTTCTTATCTATGTTTTCTGTCTCCTCTGAAATATAATTTATCAGTTAAACTGAAAAGTTCTGAAAGACAACAATCTGCAGTGATGCTACAGCTTATTTCCACTAATATTCTTTTAAACTAAAAATTAACAGGTTCTTGCAAGATTACTTCTGGTCTGCATAATTCAGAGTTCTCACAAAAATATTCTATAATACTCAAAATCACAGTAGGTCCCCAAGCAGGCTGTTTGTAGGGTTTTATGAGCACATGACCAAGTTCAGAAGCATTAGCCACACTACTGACCTCAGGAACACAGAAAAATATTTAAAACAGGGAAAAACTGGGCCTGGGTATGCCAGTAGATTAGTTTCCTTAAAAGTAGTTATTATGTAGTTTTGTCTGTTTTCTGCCACTGATTAGGTAATAGATATCTGTCTCTCATAAATGAACATTTCTGCAGGGTGGTTTTGACCAAAGGTTACATTTAGTCTTCTCAGAAGGTCAGTCACTTGAAGCAAGAAGGATTAGGCTGATACACCCTGAAGTCTTGAGATCCTTTCTGCTATGATCTTTCATCAACCTTTTGGCGTAAGCCTGAGAGCCTGCAGTCCTATTCTACTTGGTGAAGAGATAATACAACTCTCTTTAGTGCCTCTGGTTCTGTGCCTTTGTACTTACATATGGCAGTAATGAAATAAAATAAAGTAAAATAAAATAGAATAGAAAAGAAAAGAGAAAAGAAAAGAAAAAAGAAAAGAAAAGAAAAGAAAAGAAAAGAAAAGAAAAGAAAAGAAAAGAAAAGTAAAAAAGAAAGGAAAAGAAAAGAAAAGAAAAAAGAAAAGAAAAGAAAAGAAAGGAAAAGAAAAGAAAAGAAAACAAAGAAAAGGAAAGAGAAAAGAAAAGAGAAAAGGAAAGAAAAAGGAGAGGAGAGGAGAGGAGAGGAGAGGAGAGGAGAGGAGAGACAAGGGAACAGGCATACAAATATTTGAAATTTAAGCAACTTGAGGAAAGCTATATTAGAAATGTTAACTCTTATGTGACCAAAATAAAGTCCAGGATAACATTTATCAGTAATAGCAAAAATTTGAATAGCAAAAAAAATGAATGGTCAGGGAAAGATCAGATTTAGAGACAAAGTCCAGTTAATCTTGTTCTTAATTTCACTAAGTATAGTAATTTACTAAGATATTACTTATTGACCAAACTTTCCCAAATTGACAGTTATTCCTCACTTCTGTTTATGGACCCAAGTGTTACCAGTCTTAGCTGGACTCGTATAAACTATGTTACCACCTAGAGAATATGAAACTACCATTTCACTTCCCATGTTAAACATCAAGGAGTCAAACTGTCCTTTACGTTTTCATCAGTTAACATAAATTACTGTTAATAAAATGTGTTGGTTAAATTTCTAAATTAAAAATGTCTTTAAGAATTATTACTACAAGAAGGGGCTTTGTGATGCTTGAGATAATTTATCATAGAAATACTTTCAAGTGCTGGCTGCTTGCAAGACTTTTTTGGATGTAAAAGTAAGTAACTGACTGAGCTCAAGCACTGAAGTCCTTCAGTTGCAATTACAATCAAATAGACATTTGAACATATGTAGTTTTAGGTACAACATTGCATAATTTTTCAACTAGCACAGTGAAAAATGCTTCAACATATAAAACCAGATCGAATATAAAATAAACAATATATCCAAGTTGGATTTTTACTATTTAAATTATTATTAATATTCAATGAATCCTTATCCTACTATAACTAAAATAGTAAAATCACCCAAAGAAGTATTTGGAATCTAAATATTCAAATGAATGCACATATGCAACACAGCATCTACAAAATTAATGTCTATTAATTTTGTACATGTATAAGAATAACGTACATTAAGCTTACAGTGTCCAGTGTTTTGTTTTGTAATTCAAGGCTCTGAAGAACAGCCTTCTCATGAGTGCTATGTGACTTTGGAAGCCATAGTAGTTAATTTAATGTTTTCAGATCCTAACAAGGAAACAAAACCAACCTTTTTTTCTCAGCTCCTCCCCCCATCCCCCCAGTAAATACTAGAGTATTATGATAAGGTATTTAACATGGTAAGGAATTTTAGATGACAGTTTACACAGTCCATCAGTTAGAAGGAGCTTGGGGATGCCTGGCTCTGTTGGCTGTAGCTATTTAGTAATGGAAATAGACATTTCAGTTTTATTCTTGAGATTTGATTTATAATCAAAATGAGTTTTCATTTCACATAAGAGGATTGCTTTTTTGTTTGAATGATTTTTAGAGAATCGTCATTAAAGCACCATACACAAGCTAGCATGCCTTTTTGGTGCAGAGTTTTGTTCTAAACACATGTAATCAAGTAAATCTAAACTTTAGGATTAAATAAGATGTGTTCACAATAAGTAGAGCCAACTAGTCATTTTCACATGGCTTATAGTAAATTTGTTATAAAACAGAGGATCAAAAATAACTAAGTAAATAAGAGTTAAAATATCATATATGGAAACATGGAAAGTATAAATTTATAAGCAGTATGGACTTCCTGTTATGCTCAATTCATACATACCACAGAAAAACTAGTCAAGACATTTGTCTCTTTCTAATACACTTACACCTGTATGCAGTTAACTCACCAAAATTTCTATGCACCTTATGAAATGTGGCATCTATTAGGCAAAGGGTATGGTACAATCTAAGTAGAAAGATGTTTTAGTCATGACAGAGAATGAAGAGCAGAGAAATACGTGTCAGTTTTGCCTTTGGATTATTTTATTTGAACATAATTAGTGTCTTCTGTATAAAATTTTAGAATCCAAGAAAAAAACTTTCAGGGAAACAGTTTTATCTTTTGCTGAATGATCTAAGTTGCTCCATCTTTGTCAAAACAAACCTTTTGCATTGCTCTGATATTTATCTAACACTGCAAAACCGTTAACCAATGACAACTTTCTACCACACTGACATTATCTTTTAAATAGTACCAAAGCACAAACCCACTCTTTTTAATTTTGTGATAGATTTTCTGTCATGGATCCAGGTTTCCGCTTATGTAATTTGTTACTTATATATAAGCTGTACCAATGACTTAGTTATGGCACTATTTCACTGTTATGTGCTGGCTATACCTTTCATTTAGAGATATCTTAGTGATGGAATAGGATGTTCATTATAAAAGAACACTTTGATCAAATGCTTTTATCACTGACAAGTTGAAAAAAGGAAGTTTTCAGAGGAAAGTGACAAAAAGAACAAGAACGGAAAAATATTCTAAATAGGGGGTGATGGGGCAAAGGCAGACAGAAAAGGAAGACATTTCAGTCTGTTCGTTGTTACAGTCATAATACGTGGTTTTGACTAGAGAAAACTATAAAGGTAATCACGCAGTCTTAGTCAGGTTATTCAAAGAAAACAGCCATGGCTATAAATTGCCATTTAGCCTGAAAATGGGATACTGAACTTCCTATGAAATTTATTGCTGGAGGATCAGATATGGTCCTTTCCCTATTTTTCTGCCCCTTGAAATAAAGTATCAAGATATGCTTATGTCTTGAGCCAGTTAAAAGTCATAATGTTTTATGCACTGGTTTCCACAAAGAGTCTGAGCAAGAAGTCTTTGATAGGAGTAGAGGAGAGAAAACTTAACAATGTCTGGACCCTTGGCATAACCACAGCCCCTGATAGTCTTTAGGCCTTTTTGGAAGCCTGAGCAATTTAACTGGTATCACAATGAATTCATACACTTGCAAAACATGCTTCTAAAACTGGTATGCTAATGGTTGCACCCTTCACATTTCTGTTTTCTACCTTTCTAGTTGAAAGTAATGGATATAGGAACACATGCTGACTTTGAAACTCACACGGACCCAGACTGTCTCACAGCCATAATTATCAGCTGGGAAGAAGAACATGAACACACAGATTTACCCCTCTTTGTTTATGCTCCCTTCATTGTGAAGGTGGCACTAATGAGCTTTAGATGTTTTCTGTCATGTCTTTCTCCCTTACTACTTCCCTCTGTCCCTCTCTTTAACATATTATAAAGAAATTATGTATCTGATTATAGCAACTAAATTCATGACTGTTGGTATCACCAAAAGTAGTAGTGTGTAATTTATATAGATTATTAGTAACCACTGAAGCTGTTAAGAAAAGATATCATTAATTTCCTAATACCATGTCATACAGTGAAGGTGTTGTAAAATGTAAATAATTGGAAGATCTTTGCAAATTAAATCTTCTTCATATGTTTTAGAATCTGTGTACATGTTCAAGGGTCCTGACACATACTCATTTTCTGGGGTCTGACATTTGAATGTATTAATTTTTGTGATATTAAAAATAGCATAATATCCACAGAAGAACAAGGATGAGAGATAAAAGCAGAGTGAGATGCCTTAATTAATGTTAGGCTAACCTTGGGAAAAGTAAGAAATGTCAGTTTTCTTCGTGCTCCACAGAGACGAGACTGAGTTTAGTCTGCAGATCCAGAGACAAGCAATTATGATTTGTTTCTTAGGAACAGGGAAATTTATTAAAAAATGGGTGTTCTTCCATTAACATCTGTGAAGCATAAGCTGATACTGGATTTCACTGGCACTCATAGTAATAAAAGTCCTGATCCTGAATCTATATAAATCGATAGTGGGATTGATTCAAGCACTACCTGTCAGCTTGCATCATTGTAAAAGTTATGCAAGTTGCCTCTTTCTCTCCAAAGGAAGATTTCTAACTCATAAGACACAAACGCTGATTAGGTGACCATGTGATATGCTACCAATACTATATTTTTATTTGTGTGTAGAGATTCCTTTTAATATCAGCAAACTTTATTTTGCTTGCTTACATTTCCTTTCTTAAATACTCCTTTCTTTGTGTGACAATGACTAGACAAAAAAAAAAAAAAAAAAAAAAAAATAAAATGTGATAACAATTCCTTTAAGATAGTTGGAATTGGATCACATTTGACCAGGCTACTCTTCTGCTTGTATACATGGTTTTAGTACGGCAATCTTATTTTAATTACTTGTGTGCAAAACACCTTTGACTGGACTGGACTATTGAGCCTTTATAAGGAAGTTATTATTTAGCTAATTTTATCACCATAGTTGGAACATGATCTTATATATAAAACTGAAGAAGATGCACATCAGATCTTGACTGTTGATGGCTCAAAATTTTCATAACAGACTTTGTACAGATCTTTTTCATATTCTTTCTACAGATGCTGTAGCAATTTTCATTATCTGTATTTTACATTGCAGATGCACCAGGCCACTATTGTTTTGCACAGTGTAAAACAGAGGCATGCTAGTAAGTAGAATAGAAAAGGTAACAGTAGGATAGGAATGTTGGTGGCTTCAGTGGTCAAAAATTTCTTAGTAACAGGTAGGTATACGTCCATTCCTAGACAACAGCTGATGCTTTAATCTTGCTGCTGTTCAGGTATTTTCAATTCTGTACTGCTAGAATAATAAATGTTATTCAAGTGATGTTTTGAAGCCATATGTCAAGGCACTTTCTGAAATCTGTAATTCATATCCATTCCCATCCCTAGTGTTTACCACTGTATATGGGATCTTACAACTATGGTGACAGAATCACCATGTGAAACCGAGGAACTATTTACTGCTTAGTAATTATTATTTCTTAGAAGTTTTAACAGATTCTTTCTGAAGTTCTCTATAAATAATCTGTAAGACACCAAATAGAATGTTATAAGCTAAGTTGCCTTTTAGTGTGCAATAAAATTGCTATTAGTAGCTAGCAAAATTAATGTATGATATCTTGTCATGGTTTAACCCCAGCTGGCAACCAAGCCCCATGCATCCACTCACTCACTCATCCTACAGGGGGATGGTGAAGACAATCAGAAGAGTAAAAGTGAGAAAACTCATGGGTTGAGATAAAGACAGTTTAGTAAGTAAAGCAAAAGCCACGCACACAAGCAAAGCAAAACAAGGAATTCATTCATCACTTCCAATGGGCAGGCAGGTGCTCAGCCATCCCCAGGAAAGCCGGGCTCCATCACGCGTAATGGTTACTTGGGAAGACTATTGCCATGATGCCGAATGTCCCCCCCCTCCCTTCTTCTTCCCCCAGTTTATATACTCAGCATGACATCCCATGGTATGGAATACCTCTTTGACTGGGGTGGGTCACCTGTCCTGACTGTGTCCCCTCCCAGTTTCCCGTGCCCCTCCAGCCTTCTCGCTGGCAGGGCATGAGAAGCTGAAAAGTCCTTGATTTAGTATAAACATCACTCAGCAACAACTGAAAACATCCATGTGCTATCAACATTGTTCTCACACCAAATCCAAATCACAGCACTGCACCAGCTACTAAGAAGAAAATTAAGTCTGTCCCCGCTGAAACCAGGAGATAACCTAATATGCTACATGTAATTAGTGTTGATCTTAAGTGTTTAAACCATCACTAACTGCTAAAATGCTGTAGTTATAACCAACTATTAATCTATAAAACTTCTGCTGGCAAGGAAATGATTGTAATCTCCACTGGAACCTGCCAGACACGGTGACTGAAAAAAATCGGCAGACTACCCCATCATTAGAGAGGTTAATTTTATTTCTGGGAAAAGTGAAAGAGTCTCAAAGCTGAAATGAGGTTTAACTGTCGCCATGCTCTGGCAAGAGTTTGAGTAAAGTTGGCCAGGTGAGGCAAGCAGAGTATAACCATGACTATCAGCTTCTACACAGAGGCAGATCCAAAATGTTTTGGTTAAAATAGATGCTAAACGCTTTACTATCTGGACTTGCTTAGAAATGATGCTTTTGAGATTAAGTTAGATATTGCGTAGGGGAGGTGTACCAGCCCTGTTGTACTGCTTTAGACAAGGAACTTGGAAAATTCTAAAGCTATAAATATTCTACATGGGCTGTGTAAAAATCCAAAGAAAAATAGAGAGGTAGGGTAGGTCTTAATGAAGCTTGAAGATTGATTGATATTCTGGCTTTCTGAAGAGGTACCAAACTAGGACAAACACTAAAAAGGAAAAAGTAAATAAATGAGTATTTATGTACACAAACAAACAAAAGCAGAGAAAATACTTTTCACTGAGAACAACCTTTTCTCATCAGTTATAAATTAATTCAGTGATGTACACAATGCAGCTACAGTCACAATAAGGAAGCAAGGAAGCTTTGTTTGGATCTTTGTTTCTTTGATCCTGTCTATCTTAGCAATGAAATACAACCAGCTACTTTCTGTTCCTTTCACTCCCAATGACTAAGTGGGGATGTGGCAAGACTATGAAGAACTCTAGCCTGTAGTAGTGTGTCACCCCAAAAATGGTTAATTTAAATTACAGTTGCAATACCCTTCTTAGAAAATAAAACTTAAGTTTCATAACCTATTTCCAAATTCTAAGCATTAAACTGACGACAAGCTGATGAACTTTTGTTTGCAAATCAACCAACATGATCAAAAAATGTGAAGATATAATGACTACAATATATTGCTGCCATTCATCACCTATGCTGAATCTGAATTCAGCCTTACCTGAATAACTACCGTACAGGACCTGGTTTGCATGCCTTTTTCACAATCATAACTCTCACTTTATCAACCAGCAATGATATATGGATGATCTACCAACAATAAGAAAAGGTTTGGGTATTTTTTTTTCTTGGGGTTCTTCTGATATTTTTTTATCAATTATTTTGTGACTAGTTACATGATTCCACAACAATTCAAATGTTATATTGTGGAGATATTCTAATTTCTGCAATTTCTCACTGAAAAAATACAAATCCTTTTCTAAATAGCATCAACAAATAACCCATGGAAGCTTTCAATGCAGCTTGTATGGGCCTGCTTCTGCTAGCTGGTCCACATGCAGAAAATGACAAGGCCATTATTTTAAGCAAGCTACCCAGCAAGAACAAAAAAACCCAAAAGAATTAAAAAAAATAATCGGCTGGTGTTCCTTTGTATAGGAAAGTCCTAGGACAGTAATTCTGTCCACTCCTGTTCATCACACGCTGATGGTCACAACGTAATATGCATAAGAAGGAGGCAAAACATGAATTTAGTTGCAGGAGAGGCAGGCACATTATGCTCTATTTGTCCAAATTCATGGAGGGATAACTCCAAGCTAATGCTGAAACGTCACGCCTTAAAAAAGACTATTCACAACATTTATTTTAAGTGTGTTAATGAGGATCTCAGGAATCTAAGTTAAGAATGAAAGCTCCTTTGAAAATCACTGGAGGAGTATTGAAGTACAATTAGTTCAGAATGCTTTAGTTAACTGCCTCTGGTTTATAATGCAAATTACTTTTATTTTGCTAAATTTTGTTTTACTTGAGCAAATTATTAAGAAGTACCTTTAAGAACAAAACCTAAAATTATAGATATTATGTACCATTTATTTCCAGGGCATAAAATATGCAATTATGTATATATATGAGTTATATATTTACATGTAAGGTATATACAAGTATATGCATTTTATATACACAGTTACATATACATACACAGACACACACACATATATATAAAATATTTCATAAAATATTTTGAAACCTAGAAAAGAATTTGTCGATGTGAAATTTAGAAGCTGTCTTGATTTAATCCTGGCTGGAAATGAAGCACCACACAGCTGCTTGCTCAGTCCCCCCTCACCCCGAGGGATGGGGAGGAGGGCTGGAAAGGAATGTAAAAGGAGTGTTGAGAAACAATATGATAATTGAAATAGAATTAAAATGAAAGAACAATAATAATAATGATGACAATAACAGCTACAATGGAGAGGGGAAGGGAAAGAATAACATCCAGAAGGAAAGGAAGAAAGAAACACGTGGTGCACAATGCAACTACTTACTGCCCGCCCCCGCCAACATCCCAGTTTATATACCCAGCATGACATCCCATGGTATGGAATGCCTCTTTGGCTTATTTGGGTCAGCTGTCCCGGCTGTGTCCCCTCCCAATTCCTTGTGCCTCTCCAGCATTTTTGCTACAAGGCCTGAGGAACTGAAAAGTCCTTGACTTAGTATAAACATTACCCAGCAACAACCAAAATCATCAGTGCGTTATCAACATTGTTCTCACACCAAATCCAAACCACAGCACTGTTCTAGCTCCTAAGAAGATAATCAACTCCATCCCAGCTGAAACCAGGACAAAAATACAGGCAATAACTATTTTCATAATATGTTCTTTTCACCACAGTCAATGTAACTGGAACAAGAGTGACGTTGAAGCTCAGTCATTATAGGACAGCTTAACTCAGAGAACTCCCTGCTTTAATATTTTTTTAATTTTTTTAGTATTATTGTGGTGACACATGGTCTTTGATTTCATTAGGGTGATGTTACATAAACACAGTTAAAAAATACCCAACAGAAGAGGTGATCATCATCCTTATCCTTTAGAGCCTGTAGATGTATTTGATCTGTTGCACACCCACTGTTTTTCAGGCACCACATAAGAAATTTTCTTCACATTACACTCTCTGTGTAATGTGTGTAAATACCTCTGGATCACCTAGTTTTTCTGAATGAGACTTTCAAAGTTAGTGTACTAAGTATTCTAGTCCAGTAAAGATACACATATTTACTAATTCTGATTACTCAGAATTATTATTAAAAGCTCCATTGACTGATCACAGAAAATCAGCAGAACTGGGACTATGGACTGCAAGTTTATGAGTAGCTGCAGTACAGCCGTTTAACCCAGTGATGCATAGTCCTTGTAAAGAACTCTAAACAGAAGAATGCATTAACTTACAAAGTAAAACATAATCTTCATTTTGGTGTATGTAAGTTCTTCAATGTACTATGATACAGATACCTGAAAGTAAAATGCTTACACAACTAATTTTCTTCTGATTTCATAGTCTTGCTAGTGCTCAACAGTAATATAATATAATACAGATATTCAAAGTAATTTTACACTGCGTTCTATCATGCATGGTAAATTAAAATATTCCATTAACTAAACAAATTTGTGGTGCCATAAATCAAAGCACACTAAGTAAATCACAGTTAGTGAAAACAGAATTGTAATTACATCATAGTGATTAAACAGAGACTAGAAATAGTAAGATCTATCATATTTAATGGTCAGAGTGTGATTATGAAACATGCAATTTTGGGGTTATGGTTTTTTTTAAGCTTTATTTTCTTTTTCTGAATTCACATGTAGTGGTTTTTCATAATTTTCATGCTACTTCAAAGCATTACCAAAATTACAGAAGACCTTCTTAAGGCTGTATTTTGGAAGATTTATCACAAAGCTGGTTATTGTGCAACGTTAAAAACAGATAACAGTGTAATAGAATGATATTCATGTCATGGAAATGAGACTGTTATTAAACAAATGATGTTTACATTGAGTGTATTCTCCCCGTACTCCAATCAGGACCTACTTTGTGTTCTATAAAACAAACATAAATCAATAGGCAGATGAGAGAACACACCATATAATAAGTGTATGATAAAACTCAATATCCCATGTGGTATTTTTGTATTTGTTTAAATTCACGGAGATGACAGCCTGTTGCACTCGACTGAGCAGCATACTGATATGACTTGCAGAACCATTTTAGGGCATTGTACAGATGTCTCTATTGAGGGTGTGTTAAATACGGAGAGCTCATCCAAATGAACCATACAAGTTGAACATTGTAGTTAAATTACCCAACAGTATTGTTATTCATCAAAGTATTTTTAGTTTAATCTAAATTAGGATATTTAAATGTGCCATCAGGCTAAATGTAAGAGTCCTTGCTCTAATTTTTTACTGTTTTCTTCTGTTCAAAAATCTTCTCTTAGACAGGACTGAGGAATACTAGAGGGTTGAGGTACACCTATTGCAACATAAAAATCTGAATTGTGACATTTTGACATATTAATTTAAAATGTCCAATGCTTTGGTTCTCAGACTTGCTTAAATGGAACAGACAGGAAATTTGCTTGCTTGGCAGGTTGGCTTCAGTCAGTCTTAGGAGTTGTATATTAAAACTGGTTTGAAGTGTTCAGAAAGACATTACATGTAAGGTTTCCGTTGTCCAATTTAAATCTACTTCAGATAAGCATTTTTTCATAATCTTAATTTTTAGATACTTTTAAGTTGCTACAAGCTTTTACAATATTAGCCATAGCCATCTGCATTCAATAGTTAGATGTGTGTTTCAGGACCTTCCTGAAAAATTTCAGAGCTGCGTCTCCTCATTATTTTCTGTATCTCCTTCATATGATATTTCCTCATATGTGTACCCTGCTAGCACAGCTGGAAAATGTCCAATCTTTCTTTGTTTAAAAGCTGTTTTCACTAGCTGAGAATTGTTCCACACTTTAATTATTAAAATTAAACTATTCATTGTCAGGTACTAGCCTTACAGAAAATTGTATTTAGTTAATAAAATCTTGCCATTTTTTAGAGCATGGTTAAGGGAAGCAACCTTGTATTTTCTACACTATTGCTACCATTTAGTGAATAAATTTAAATATCATCAGGATTAAGACCTGAAGTTTGTCATATGGGGAGAAAGTCGCCTTTCAGTAGCTCCCGTCTGTGAAAAATCTGTTGACATTTGTAAATTATAAGACCCTGGATATTGTGTTTACAAATACCTATTAGAAATTTGTCATGGCTGCACAGCTGAATTCCTAAAAGAAAAAAATATATACCGGGAACACACATTACCAACTTTCATATCCAATGTGTGAACACCATTTCTGCTAGGTGACTCAGTATTCTTCTCTGTAAGACAGTAAATAAGTAGAAGTTCCCCTCTCTGAGGTTCTAATTTTGCCAGCCAGGCACACAGACACGTAAATTGCTCTCCTAAGAAATTTCTAAAGGCTTTTGCCTGTCTTAATAGCCACATGAGGAAAAAGAGGAAGCCACCTGGCTGGAATACAGAAGGGTGATGATCTGGCCTTGACATGGCTGGGCCAAAAGGAGCTGGAACTCTATGAGCAAGGGAGTAGGAGGACACATTTTATGAAGAAAACCTGGTGAACATAGGAACAGGGGTCTAGCTAACAACACAAATTCACAGAATCACAAATTGCTGAAGCTGGAAGGCACCTCTAGAGATCATACAGGAATTATATAATCTTTGTATGACCTTTATAATAATATACAATTTTCATATAATCCTTTATAATCTTCCTGGCCCTTTGTTGGATGCCCACATCTGTTTTGTACTGGGGAGGCCAGACTTGGACACAGCACTCAGATGTGTCTTAACAGTGCTGAGACAAGCGCAAGGATCACTCCTTTGACCTGCTGGGAACACTGCCTAATGCAGCCCAGGAAGTTGTTGGCCTTATTTGACACGAGGATGTCTTTCTGCCTAATGGTCAACTTGGTGTACACCAGGACCCCTCCTCATACTTTTCTGCTAATCTTCCTTTCAGACACTTTCCAATCTGTACTGATGTAGGGCTTATTCCTCCTCACATACAGGAAAAAGACTGCAACAGAAACAGTGACTCACAAATGTCAGCATTTTTCTATCTTCAGAAAACAGCTGCAAAACTTACTGACAATCATCTACATATGACTACTGACAAAGATTATGCTAATCCAGCACCTCTAACAGCATTAGCTATTTTTTAACATGAGAAAGAGGTAATTTTTCCTTGAAGTGTACAATAATTAAAAATCTTATAATTTCTATTTATCAAATCTGAACTTTGGTTCATGCTTCAGTTGAAATGTACAAGCTTGAAACCATAAGTGATTTACTAGCATGAAAAGGTGCAAACATAACACTTACAGTTTTTATGTAATTACTCTGTCATGAGGTGAGTTGAAAGTTAAGCCTCATCAGTTCCTCTGCTCCCTCATTTTCTAGTCTGCTCTCTTCTCACATTCAACAGTGTGGTTTTGCCCTGGCAGCCTCTTCAATCTTCAGAGTTTTTATTCCCAAGAAACTTGGAATTAAAAGGAAAATTACAGGGAAAGTTGTTAACCATTTTCAGATACAGAGTCTGCATGATTTAGACAAAGTGGCTAGATAGTGTAATCCTCAAACTGCAAAAGGGGGTCACAAAGCATAAAAGCTTATGGCATCCTTTACTACCATGATCCAGACTGTTTCATACACTCATTTTCCATACAATATTTAAAAAACAAACAAACAAACAAAAATAAATCACTGAGTGATAAATTGTGAATAACTTTTACAGTCAGTGTTCATAGGAAGGTTTTCTAAGGTTTTTGCAAATGGGTCTTGCAATTACCAACAGTGACAGAGTTGCTACAGAAAAGCTAGTGTATCATCCTTTATAACTATTACCAGATCCATTAGTAATCCATTACCCAGCTTCTAGCAGATACCAGTTTTGGAACAAGCATGATTAGAATAAATCTACGGTGAAAATTAGTAAAGTAAACAAAGAAACCTCAAGAAAGAAATTTTATTTCTACAGCCTTCTTCAGATCTTTCTAGAAAGCAACGCAGACTGCTGTATTTGGTCTATGTGTCAAGGTTTTGGTAGTGTGGTGGGAGCTGTAGGGGTGGCCTTGGTGAGAAGGGACCAGGAGCTGCCTCTGTGTTGGACAGGGCTTGTTACAGCCAGATTCAAAGGGGACCCACCACTGGCCAAAGCTGAGCCCATCAGCAATGTTTGTGGCACCTCTATGATAACACATTTACTAAAGTGTAAAAATTACTGCACAGCGGTTATGAGAGAGAGGAGTGAGAAAAATATGGGAGAAACAGCCTTCAGACATCAGGATCTATTAAAAAAGCAGAAGGACCAGGTGTTCCAGGTTCTGGAGCAGAGGTTCCCCTTCAGCCCATGGAGAAGACCATGGTGAAATTAGCTGTCCAGAGGAGGACAAGCTGGAGCAAATATCCACACTGCAGCCCACGGAGGACCGTACACCACAGAAGGTGGATGTGCATTGAAGGAAGCTGGATACTGTGGAGTATGCATGGAAGGTAGTAGGCTTCTAGCAAGAGCTGCAGCCCTTGAAGAGAAGCCCATGCAGGAGCAGATGTTTCTGGCAGGAACGGGGCCCCAGGAGGTGTCCACACTGGAGCAGTCTGTTCCTGAAGGTCTGTACACTCTGGAAAGGACCCATGATGGGGCAGTTCTTGAAGAACTACAACCTGTGGGAAGGATGCACATTGGAATATTTTCTGAAGGATGTTATCCTGAGGGAGGGACCCCACACTGGAGCAGGGAATAGCATGAGGAAGGAGCAGCAGTAACAAAATGCTATGGACAGACCCCAACCCCTATTCCCCAGTACCCCTGTGCTGCTTAGAGAGGGGAAAGGGGGCAGAGAAATTAGGAGTGAAGTTGAGCCTGCGAGAAAGAGGGAGTGGAGGGAAGGTTGTTTTAGTTCTGTCTTTACTTCTTGCTATCTTCCTGTATTTTTAATTGGCAATAATTTAAATTAATTTATCTCAAGCAGAGTCTGTTTGGCCTGTGGTGGTAACTAATGAACAATCTCCCAGTCCTTATCTAGAACCATGAGGTTTTTCATCTTACTTTATTCCCTCATCCTCCTGAGAAAGGGGAATGAGAGAGTGGCTTTGTGGGCACCTGGCAGCCAGCCAACATTAAATGACAAGAGGTGATGTTTAAATAACACAGCTCAGCTGCATGTAATAGAAATGCCCACTGACAAAACTCATGCCTCTAAACATCATCTCCACTGCCTTTGGTACTATTTTCACATAGTCTTCTTATATAAACAAAATTTCCCCCCACTGAGTGCTCAGTGTGTATACATCAATCATATATCACAACTCATGGCTACCAATAATAGCCCTTTTGGAATTAAACCTTGCTTGGATTATTCAGCCAATGCTGGTGATGGTGGAGCAGGAATTTAAAAAGACAGAACTTTATTTTCTTCAACCAAACTGACTCTGTTGTATTAGCAGTTTTTCACAAGCAATATAGTGTGGTCCCTAGTGGTTTTCTATCTTAAAGAAAAACAAGAAACAAACAAACAAACAAACAAACCCACAAAAAAATCCAACAAACAAACCCCAAACCCAAACGAAAACCAAAACCAAAATCCCTTTAAAATCCCATATAAATGAAAAAGAAAAGACTGTGATTTCAACTTTCTTATAATACTATCATATTTCAACTTGAAATTACTGCATTTCATGGTCTTCCGGTTGCACAGACAATCTATTTATGCTTACAAGCAGTTTTATAGGAAACCACTTTAAAAATACAAATAAGAGGGACATTTTTCAAAACTTTGCTATGGTGTAAACTTGAGTGCAGCTGAAATAGCTACATAGATTAGGTTGGCTAAAAGCACATAATAGGTTGGAGTAAAGGTATATGAGCTGGACAAAAAGTTTCTCTTAACATGCAAACACAGGTTAGTACTTAAGCCTGTGTTGGTTATGCAAAGTAAACAGTTGGGAAGTGTTTATGATTACAACCCCTTGGAGAAATCTGAGAAACATATCTCTTTGTCACAAATCAGACTGAGTGGCAGTTAGATTGCCAAATAAGGAAACTGCATATTTATTTTTGTTCTCTTTGGGAACTAAACACTTTTGCTATTTATTAGTATGAGTCCATTAAGTAATATATCTAACATTTATAATGAATTTCTTTCATTAACAGAAAAAATCCCACAAAGTTCCACAAACTGTGTCTGATGGGTACACTTCTCCTGCTCATCAAACTAACTGAACTGTGGTCCAGGCAGATGCTCAGCAAGTAAGTCTAAGAGAAATTAATCTTATTGTGTGAGGCTGTCATGAGAACACAGTACCAAAGGAAAAAAAAGAAAAAACAAACCAACCAAACAACAACAACAAAAAACCCCAAAGCCAAAACTTTGGCTGGAGACTGGGCTGATAAGAAGCCAAAAATGCATGATCACACCAGAAAATCTGACTACATATCAACCACTTTGTGCTATAAATATCTGCAGCCATCAGGGGCCATTGAGTACTCCCTCAGCAGCAGCTGGCTGTGTAGTGGTGGATGTCCCCTTGATTAGGGACATCCCTTAAGATTACCCCTTAACACTAAGAGATCCCTTACCTGACACCAGACAGGTTTGGGAAGTGACATTTTTCACATGCATGTAACATTTAAAATACGTATAGTAAGCTTACATGATAATCCTTGCATATGACTAAGAGTAGTAAAAGTAGGGTATTGACTGCCAGCCCATGTGTACTTATTAAATGTTTTACATACCTACATTTACTAATCAGAACTTAGTTAACTAACTACAAGCTCAGATGTGCCCAAATGGTCTCTGACTTTTCTCTGACACAGCATGAGCTAAAAGATCAGCTGTTGTAACTACACCCATGACTTCTACAGCAGCAATGTAGAAAATATAGTGGACCCCCCTGGTTCCCAAGACTAGCTCAAGTTTAGACCTAATTTGAAACGGAAATCTGTATTTTGGCATGTGCTATGTTGATGCTTATGCAATTCTGAGAAATTGCATATTAAATTATTTCAGAGGGTTGTGAAGGCAAGCCACTAGCGACATCAAAAAAGAAATTGGTTTGCAGATCATGCTATCTGATCTTCAATTGAAAACAATGTTCCTACACAGAAAGCAGAGATGAAAGCTTGTTCTCTGATGAAATTGGAAATGGAATCCCTTTTACCTAATCAGGTGAATTTTTAAATAATAGACAGTCCTTCATTTCTTATGTGGAATTGTTTTTAGATATAATTTTATAGTTAGGTTATATATTTGCACTTACTGTGCCCCTCACTTCAGGAGGGACATAGAGGTGCTGGAACATGTCTGGGGAAGGACAACAAAGTTGGTGAAGGACCTGGATAATGAGTCTTATGAGGAGCAGCTGAGAGAATTGAGGTTGTTTAGCCTGGAGAAGAGGAGGCTGAGGGGAGACCTTACTGCTTTCTACAGCTACCTGAAAGGAGGCTGTAGACAGGTGGGGGTAGGTCTCTTCTCCCACGTAAGTAGTGACAGGACAAAAGGAAAAAGCCTCAAGTTATACCATGGAAGGTTTAGATTGGATATTAGGAAAACTTTCTTCACTGAAAGGGTGGTCAGGCATTGGAACAGGCTGCCCAGGGAGGTGGTAGTATCACCATCCCTGGAGGTATTTAAAAAATGTGCATATGGCATTCTTAGCGATGTGGTTAATTGATAGACTTGGCAGTACTGGATTAATGGTTGAACTTTATGATCTCAGAGGCCTTTTCCACCTAAATGATTGATTCCGTCATTATGGAAATGACCACTGAAAAAAACCCTGAACCATATTTTAAAATTTTCTATCCATGCTGACCATTGCCAGATGTTTGAATTAGACTATTATTCTTAATTCAATACCTGTAATTTTTATGATTGTCAGCTACAGAAATGCTAAGAATATTATCCAAAGAAAGACAAGCTTCTGGGCTTTGTCATGAAAAATCTTGCCACAACTTTAATTAATCTAAATTTCCAGAAAATATATGTATGCTATATATATTAGAGAGAACCAGTTCCCTCCCTCTCCCGTTCCCCTCCCCCCTCCCCGCCCCTTCCCCTCCCCCTTCCCCTCCCCCCTCCCCTCCCCCCTCCCCCTCCTCCTCCTCCTCCCCTCCCTTTCCCTCCCCTCCCCTTCCCTTCCCTTCCTTTCCCTTCCCTTCCCTTCCCTTCCCTTCCCTGTCCTCTTCTCAGATGCTACTATAAAGCAATATAATTAGATAATAGCTTTCAGTTTCAAGCTTTATGAAAAAAAAATATTTAAAAGGCTATTTCCCTTTTTCCTTGTACTTCTCTGCAATTGGTAGGCAAAATATATGAACAAAGGCCAACCAAAACTCCAGATGCAGTAATTTGTTCAATAAAGAACACTATTGTAACTGTTGATTTACAGTTGGAAGTCTTCTAGATTAGTGGCTAGGAAGGATTACTTATAGATGAAATATACTCACCCTCAAAAGCATTACTGAATGTTTAGAGAAACATTTTGCACAATTAAGACCACTGAACAGCAGTGAAACCTGCATGTATCTGCCATGGGCTAGAAGTTCAACCACCCCCAGAAAAATGTTGAGGCTTCATATTATCTTACTTTTAACTAATAAAAATCTGTTCATTAAAATTGGTCCTTCAGTTCAAACTGATGAAGCAAAATAAAATAATTTATTAAACAGTCAAAAAAAACCCCCAACCACCAGAAAAAACACCATCACCAACAGAGGTGTATGCCAGGCAAACATTTTCTCTGAATTGGAAACAATAGTAACCAAACAGCAGTAAGAGTGATCTCCCAGAGCCTCAGGAATGTCACAACTTAATTCAGCTAAGGCAGTCTGAGGCTGATTATGTTGCTGTTTTGGATACTGTAAGCTTTGGACTCAATATGGGTAATAGTTAAGATGTTGCATGAAGATAGTGTGACTAGATATTCTTAGGTGAATGGGAGTCCCCATCTGTCTGTCTGAAGTAGCTTTAATTGCACTGCATGCCATTGAAACAGTAGAAGAAATTACTGAAACAGCAATGTATTCTTTCAATGCTTAAGGGGAGGAGATTGATGATAAGAAACCACTGCACCACTGAAAGGAGAATTGGAAGACTTTAAATACCACATGAACACAAAATTAGAGAAAAACTGAGTAACTCTTTATCCACAACACTCTGATGGGAAATCATGGTAAAATACTAGTAAGGATAAATAGCTGTTCAAGGGAGAGCAGAAAAAATGACTTGTCATTAAATATCTTAAAGGCTTTGAGTTGACTGAGAGCCCACATGTACATGGAAAGGTATGTAAATTCAGGAAGAAAAAGGACTGTGACATTCTGAAAACTCAAATATTCCAACGGCATCCTACAAAAACTTAAAATGTTTATATTTTTCTTGAGAAACTGTTATGCATCATGCAAATACACCAAAAGTTCATCTTCCTTGGCACTAAACTCAGGCACAAGAACTTTCTAAAACAGCTCATTGATGTTCAAGTATGTACTGTCCAATATTTCCAAAGGCTGATGGACAAAAATAAAATTAAGAACAAGATATTTCACAGATTAACTAGGTGATCTTGAGGCAAACAATAAAATCTGGAAAATCTTGGAAAATTTTTATCTTCTTAACAGTTGAATATTGTGCCCTGTTATGGGTGTATAACACACATACATCAATATAATTATATATAACAATCACCACTGCCAGCATTGTCTCCAGGCAATCAACATAATAGATTTTACAGTTAACAACAGCACTACAGTCAGCTGTGACTGTGGGAAGCAGACTCAAGATAAGTCTGTTTGCAAAAGTCTACATAATGTCCTTGGAGAGTGTCTGAGTTCAGCAGATTTTCTTTGCAGCAGACAGGTATCAACATTTTGCAACACCTTACTGGTGCTTTAAAAAACACCAGGAAAAAACCCAAGGCCTAACCACAGACTCAAAGAAAGCCTACTTAGTTTCATCAAGTCAAATAAAGGATGAAGTGTTCCCAATTCATCTGGAGGGGTGGGGAATGCCAGTGATAGTTCTTTCTGAACCTTAGCCAGCACATTAATTGGCCACAAATGGCTCCATTTTCTGTAGTGGCTTCATCCTCTGTATTGGTATAATTAGGTTAGGACGGCCTGATTTAGCTCCTCAATCAGGAGGAGCCTCAGTTAGTTTTTTATTAAGGATTCCAGTGGTAAACCAGTGAGGTACACAGAGAAAGGTCCTCCAGCTTGTTAACGTTGTTAAACTGTCACTGGGGGGAAAAAAAACAACCCCCCAAAACTTTACCATAACAACAAATCCAAAGGAGTTCAACAGTAATTCACTCATTCTGAGGTGCTTGTAAGTATCACTTACAGAGAAGAACTCTTCAATGGACTTCATTTGTTCTTTTTGTGCCTAGGTGCCTTTATAAATACACTGCTAAGTATGGTATGACCTGGTAGATGATTTGAAGAGTGCAATTATTGCTATTTAGCCAATAGAAAATGCAGTTAGCATGCAGGAAAGGGGAACCTTAAAGATCAGAACCTTGTAAATAGCTGCCCTTTATCAAGGGGGCACTGTACAGACCAAGATTGATACATCTTCGTAACTGAAGTCCAGCTGGAGATATTCTGCTCCTGAAAAAAAAGGAGAATGTAAAGAAGTTACTGTTTTTCAAGGACAATATTCTTACACTAAACTAAAATAAAATATTTTTACATAAGAATTTACATCAAAGTTGCCTATATATCAGCATATATGATCAGAACAAACTTTTTCTTTTTTTTTGCAAGGAAGCCAAATTGGACTAATTCTATCAATTCAATAGCGCTTTTTGAGGCAAAATTATCCAAAATCACATAGCAAAAATATATGTTTTATCATCATTAAAACAGTGTGAAAAACATAAATTAAATTATGTGCAAAGCTGCTCTTAGAATAAACTAACAGATATCAGCTAAGTGGAGGAACTAAAAAAGAAAAGAGGTTATGAAAATTAGGGGGTTTTGGGATGGTGCAATTAAAAGACATTGAACAAACAATGAAACACCAAAAATATATATTTAAAAATATAGTCATAAAATAATTTAGAAATTAAAATGAATAGAAAGCAAAATGATTTCTTGAAGGATGTGATGAAAGGATGAAAGCCTTGTCATATATGATTCCAGTGTAGGTGATTAAATTCAAGTAGTGCAAATCATTGCCCATCAGAGATGTTTCCTTCCTAGGAAATTAAAACAGGTCTTTTCCATTCTTAACCTCTCTGGCTTTAACATAAGACACTAACTGGATATTTTTAGGTTATGTGATAAAAACCTTGTTTCCCCACAGGAGCAGAGAGGAGCAGAGAGGAACAATAACATATCTGATAATACCAGTACCCCCATGAAGGACCCCAGAGGCACAATGCAGGGGCGGTGGGGGTGGTGTGTCCATGCCCCAGCCAGAACCCCCAGTGCCCACCTGGGCCCTCCACAGGGTGTCCCAGGGAGCCTGTGTCCTGGGGGACGCCCAGCACCATAAGTTCATTGTGATTCTCTGGGTCTCATCACAAGCTGAGGAGCTGCTGCCCAGGTTGCAGGACACTTCATGGGTGCAGGGAGTGACACAAGGCTTATTGTGGGTTGTGCAGGGGAAGAACAAGAGGCAGGGCAGGTGGGGATCAGGGTGTTTGAGGAGAAGCAAGCATGGGAAAACAGAGGGGAAAGGGGATACAAGGATCTGGAGAGGTGTGAGCAGGGCCTGGCCAGTGGGCTCATGGGACCATGCCCTGCTCCTGATCAGCACGGTCTGCTGTGTCTTCTCTCTGATCTCCATTTCTGTTTCCCAGGCAAGGGGCCCTGTCCCATGTGGCTGCAGGAGGGGACTGTGGATCAGGGTCCATGTGTTCTTGGCAGCCAGCGGAGCCAGCACTGGTATGTGATCACCAGTGAATGTGCATCCCGACCAGCCTGGGAGTGGCGGGAGCCGCCCAAGACTGGGCTCTGGGTGCCTCTGAGGGTGAAGCACCCAGAGGGGTTGGCTCCCAAAGGGAGCAGGCATCCAAGCCCAGCACTGGAGGGACTGTGGGGATTGGGATCAACTGAGAGACTTGCTGGTGTGTGTTTTGGTGGAGTGATGGTGATGCATGTGTGTGCATGCATGTGTGTGAGAAAGACAGGAGGATCCAGGGGAAATTACTGGACAGACTGCTCCTCTAAGTTCAGCTGCCAGTGGATTCATATTCCTGCATGCGTGCGTGTATCCGTCTGTTCAAGGAGCTCTGTACCAGTGGCAAAGATGGGGTTCTAACTCCTATCTGTGTTCTGTGAGAGTGCTGTGGTTTCTGCCTGTGTGGATCTGTGTGACCTGCTGTGTCTTCTGTGCATCTATGTATATTGTATGTATGTGTGTATGCATTACTGGGACTACATGTGCAGCCTCATCAACTTTCCCCCTCAACTTGGTGTGGCTGGAGGCATGGAGCTGTAGCAGCCTTTTCACTTCAGGCTGTCAAATTTGGCAAGTGCTAAAAGAAATTTAGGTACCAAACAGATCTTCAAAATTTCTCAGATAAAGATAAGAATTTTGTAGCTTTGTTAGGCCACACTTTCACACTTAAAATGGATAATGATGATGTTTAATCGTTAATAGAAAAACAATTGCAAAAGCTTGTGAAGCAGCAAAATAAAACTATTATCTTCCTATACAATCTTGAAGGCATTAAATATCAAGGTGTGGTAATATATGAAAACAAAACAAGTAAGATGACTGATAACATCTTCCCAGGAACTCCAAGGGAAAATGAAGTACTGTCACACTCTTTCTGCCTCCCGTCTCACCCGTCTGTCTTATTCTCATAGCCACTTTCTTCTCCACAGCCCATGTCTACTTTAGTTTATCTTACATAAAATACAGCTTTGACCTTCCCAAGCACACAGTGACAATTTGAAAAATGGATCAATTTTGTCTAAATGAAGTATCTGATCACAAAATCCTTAGTAAAGCAAAACTCCAATTGAAGCCAATGAGTTAAAGGAGTGGAATGACTACTGAAATCAATGGAACCTTGTTTTGGGGTGGGTTATGGAGCTACAGTTAGATTTTCCCCACCTAGTCGGCTAACAACCTACCTTTTTCAGATTTCAAAATGATTGACTCCTGTCAACAATAATGCTTCTGCAATGGCATATTCAGGAGCAACCAGCACTGTAGCAGAAATTGAAATAAGAATAAAAAAAAAAGAATGGCTTGGAAGAATTCAGAAAATTTTATTGGTGAGTAAATTGTTAGCTTGTAACTCTCATGATAAAGCAGTGACATTTCCTGGGTATTATTCAATGTAATGCAAATTACGTAAAATGACCATTCTTTTTCTTGATTGTAATATTGGTGACTATCACCAGAGAGCAAAGCAAATGTAAAGATTTGTGCCCTTTTCCTTCCCCACATTATATCAGTACTTCTTTAAATTGATTTACTCCTACAGAATGGTTCAGAAATATAGCAGCAATCTCTAAGATGTTTTCACTGCTATGTACCATTTAATCTGTTAGTGCTAGACAGGAGTGTTTCAATTTGAAAGGTGTTTAACGGGGGGGGGGGGGGGGGGGGGGGGGGGGATGCGCAGGGAGGAGAATATCAGGGTTGCAGGATTTGCCAAGATGAAAATCCAGTTTTCTTGTTTTAAGAGTGGCAGGGCCAGACACAAAAGCAACTTAAAGGAACAGCTGAAGCCTTGTTTCTCTTCGCGTAACAGGATTTTAATTTCAGGAAGAATTTGCTCTGTGATTGAGTGGCAATTACATTCAATAAGATCTGTTGGGCTTGATTTAAAAAAAAAAAAAAAGACTTAATTAATTATACAACTGATGGTTCTGTCAAATTGGCAAGTAAGTTCATTGATCTTAAAGTTAAGCTGAAAACAAATGAAGAATTGATGAAATAATACACATACTACAATGGAAAGGCCATTGGAGATCGGTAATTGTGACAAGACAGCAGATACTGTAAAGAAGGGAAAGGGTTCTTGATGCTCACAGTGAGAAGAATGCTGTATAAAAAGAAAAAGACACTTTCAGACACCAACATTTTACTGCAGTCAGAGGAAGTCAGCCTCACCTCTGGTCCTAATAATACAATGGAATGGATCCTTCTGGAAACTATGTCAAGGCATATGGATGACAGGGAGGTGATTACAGACAGCCACATGGTTTCAAATAGGACAGCTTGTGCCTGACTAATCTGCTGGCCTTCTACAGTGGAGTGACTGTGTTGGTGGATAAGGAAAGAGCAACTGATGTCATCTGTCTTGACTTCTGCAAGGCCTTTGACATGGTGTCATCCTTGTCTTTAGATTGGTAAGATACAGGTTTGATGGATGGATTGTTAGATGAATAAGGAATTGCCTGAATAGACACATTGGAAGAGTTGCATTCAAGAGCTCAGTGTCCAAGTAGAGATCAGTAAAACGTGATGTCTCTCAGGGGAACACTGTAATGGGATCAGTACAATTCAATGTCTTTATTATTGACATAGAGACTGGGATTGAGTACACCCTCAGCAGCTTTGCAGATGGCATCAAGCTGCATGGTGCAGTTGATACACATGAGTGAAGGGAATACGTGCAGAGGGACCTTGACAAGCTTGAGGAGCAAACCCATGTGAACAGCATGAAGTTCAACAAGGCCCAGTACAAGGTCTTGCAGCTGAGTCAGGAAAATCCCCAATATGAATATAGACTGGGGGATGAATAGATTGAGAGCAGCCCTGCAGGAAAGGACTTGGGGATACTGGTGGATGAAAAACTGAACACAAGCCAGGAACATGCATTTGGAGCTCAGAAAGCCAGTCATATCCTGGGCCACACAAAAAGAAGCATGGCCAGCAGATTGAGGGAGGTAATTCTGCCCTTCCACTCTGCTCTCATGAGACCCCACCTGGACTACTGCATCCAGGTCTGGGGTCCCCAGTACAAGAAAGACACGGACCTGTCAGAGCAGGTCCATAGGAGGGCCACAAAAATGATCAGAGGATTGGAACACCTCTCCTGTGCAGAAAAGTTGTGAGAGTTTAAACTGTTCAACCTGAAGAAGAGAAGGCTCTGGGGAGACCTTACTGCAGCCTTTCTATATGTAAAGAGGGCTTCTAAAGAAGGATGGAGAGAGGCCAGGACCTGCAGTGACAGGACAAGTGGCAACATTTTTAAACTAAAAGGTGGTAGATTTCTATTGGACCTGAGGATGAAAATTTGTTATGATAAGAGTAGTGAAACACTGGAGCATGTTGCCCAGGAGTAGGATGCCCCAGTACTGGAAACGTTCAAGGTCAGGTTGGACGGTGCTTTCAGCAAGCTGATCTAGTGAAAGATGTCCCTAGATGATCTTTAAAGACTCCTTCCAATCCAAACCATTCTATAATCCTATGATTATACAATACTATGATTCTATGTTATACAAAGCATATTGAAATTTACATACTTTCTTAACCATTATACAAAAGGCAAAACAAAACAATGAAATCAAAGTGTTTCATCCTGTTTACTGCACTAATATGGTAGCTGATATTATTGAAGTAAAGCAAGACCACTGCCTACTCCTTAAACTGTTGAATTCTGCCTGGAAAGAAGCCTTCCCCCAAACAAGACTAGTGCTGAGGAGCCATTTATTTGCCTAAATTGAGTTGATTTTGACCATTTTTAGGGTTTTTGTAGTGAGTCTTGTAATGTTAGATCTAGTTTCTCCTACTGGTCAAGATTGTGAAACACATTGACTGGAATGTGCCAGAAGTAAAACTTCAAAAGAATTACAATGTGAATTTTTCATCTACTAGTGCATGTATTATCAAAATCTTAAGTGCATTGGACTATTTGCCGTATAACGTGATTTATAGACACAGTGCTACATAGTTACAAAAATAATACAATTATCATAGTATCACAGGACAATTCAGGCTGGCAGGGACCTGGAGAAGTCTCCAGCCCCAGCCCTGCAGAAAGCAGGCTTAGTGGTGGGCTGAGATGGGGTGGCTCAGGCTTAACCCAGTCAAGGCATGAAACTCCTCAGGTCAGAGATGACCCAGCCTCTCTGGGCCCTGGTGCCACCTCTAGGCATGGGGAAATGCCTTCTTCCATGTTTCAACTTGTGCCACTGCCTCTTGCCCTCCCACCATGTACCCCTGTGAAAAGCCCAGCTGTATCTTCCCCATCCCCTCCCATACCCTCCTGTTGGTGCAGGGAATGCCCCTGAAGCCATCCCTTGTCCTGGTTGAACCAGCCCTGGTCCCACAGTCTCTCCTTGCAGGACAAGAGCTCCAACCCCACCTTCTCAGTGACCTCCCTTGAAATCACCCCAGACTGCCAATGTTTGTATGTATTACATATACAGTGTATCTTCTATATATTCTAGATGTCTCCCAAATTCTTCAGGCTTTCTTGAGTGAAACAAGCTATACCTTAAGCCAAATTATCTTTTGTGGCAGGAAGAAAACTCAAGCAGACCTTTAGTTTTTAAGCCTATTGAAGGTAAGACTATGGTTGCAAACGTGCCCAGAACAGATAACATACTACCCAAGACGAGCAATAACTACCTCTGCAAAGGTTTACTTAGGCCCTGCTCTAGGTGGTTCATAGTGCTCTGCTTGGTACTGTTTAAAATTATATTAAAGTCTAAAGGAAAATTCTGTAACATGCAGAAGAAAGGCCTAAGATAGAAGTAAGACTTCATAAGAATTCATTCTACACAGGGCTAGAAGCAAAATGGCTTCACTGGTCAAAATTTTTTGGAATTTAGTTTAACTAAATATTAATTACCTATATAATAGCCTAACTAAATAATAACTATATAATAGTCTAACTAAATTAGTCTCTTTTGGACTCATATTTAGAAACTCTTTTTTAAAAATTAAATGTAGCTTATATTCCAAAAGGTTTGGATGAAACATCTAGAGTTTGCACTTGGGTGGAAGTGGCTTTAAGCCCATGGCAGGGGGGTTGGAACTAGATATCTTTAAGGTCCCTTCCTTAAGAACCTTCTATGGTTCTGTGATTCCATGATTTCAAACTCCATTTTTGTAATGAAAGTTGTTTGAACAAGTGTTTGCAACCTTAATGTGCATGTCCTAGTTTTCAGATTTTGTAAATATGTACGCTAACTTCTGTGACTTTGTGTCTTACGTAAATGTATTTTAAATGTAATATTATATATATCACAAAACAATCACAGTTAGGATTTAATTTAAGCACAGTATCAGTAAAAGGTCTGATAGAAGGTCAAACTGTCTCTGACAGCAATTTCAAGGCTTTTTTTCTCTCCCACAGAAAGACTACAATTCAAGATCCTTGGACAGGAAAACACTTCAGTACATCTTTAAGCATGTAAATATTTCCAGTGACTTCAAGATGAATGTTTTCTCCCTCAAAGACAGACAGGGACTTAAGTGACTTTACTGGTTCAGCATCTAAACAGAGCCACTTAAAGTTCTTCTATCAGATGCTAAAAGCCACAAAATTTTCTTATTTGCAAAATATTATCTCAATTACTGTGGGCAGAATCTGGTTAAGAATAGATGGTATGTCTCCAAATCACAGAATCATGGTGTGGTGAGGGTTGGAAGGTATCTCTGGAGATCACCTAGTTCAATGCTGCCTTCTTTCATAAGAATACTAAATAGCAGTGTAGCACAATTGAGGTATTTACTGCAAGTAAACCAAGCCTGCACTAGTATTATTAATTTCTAACTTTTAGTCAGAAAAAGACTCAGTGAGGTACTCTTAAACATTATAAACACATTATATTTAGCAACCTAGAAATGTTAAGGGAAATTAATTTTGTTATATGTTAACAAGAATTATACATTATATAATATATTTTTTTCTTAAATTATATTGGGAGGATCTCTAACCATGGTTTCATGGACCACAGACAAAATAGCCTTTCTTGTATTTTTAAAATGGATTTATTTTATTAAATGAATTTCGAAGTAGCTGTCCCTCTTCCTTCTGTCTCCTCTTGATCTTTGAGGAATAATTTATATGCAGGTGACCACATTATGTTTAACTATAGAGAATCTTGTACAGTACCTCTTGAATTATGTGATACATGTTTATGATTTTCAATAAATCATTCATATTCTATCCATTCACCCAGAAAATTCTATGCTATTTTGCTACAAAAGGAATAGGTGGAGGAGGAGAAACTGCCTTTTATATTTTAATTTTGGGGGAGAAAGAAAGGCTTTTAGCAAAAATTTGCAAGTGTTTAGAAGTAAAGTGAATGGGCACAAGAAATCATAAATAAGTCACTCTGTTTCCTCTGGATCCCTTCATTTCCTTTGCATTGAGTGAGATTTACAAATGTCAATACAAAGAAGCAGCATATGAGGTGATTATTGTTTTGATTCCCTTGGACGGAAAAGTTGGTTTTCTACTTTCCAGTGTATATCAGACATTCTGAGTGTGTGTCAGCCTCAAAGAGAAATGGCTCTGCATTGAGATTCTTAAATTACAAAGAATGTGTGCTCAAATGTGTACCTATGTAACTTCAAGCTAATTACTGTGGAGACTAAACTGATGTATTAATAGACTTTATGAAGGGATTGTTGAAGCAAAAAATTGATTATTCCTGGTTTACAGGACAGAAACTTGTTCCGAATGTGGGAAGCAGTTTAGTAGAAGAAACAGATCAGTAAAGGAGAGGAATAGAAGATAATATAGTGCACAAATTGAGAAAAAGAAGCTGAAAATAAGATAAAGAAAAAAGTGTGTTGTAAGACCTTGAGGATAAAATTGTCGTTTTGAAGCTGATACACTTCTGTATACATACTCAAATGACAACATTCATCTACTTACCTAATTAGAAATGTTGGAAGGAGAGAAGATGAAAAGAGTAACAGCAAAGCTAAAAAAGATATGTTTCAGTTACTCAGGAAATAATTTTAAACTTCTCAGTACAAAGCCCTTAGCATGAAAATACATGTTCATTTGTGCATCTCCTTTTGTGGGTCCAGCTCCCAGTGAAAAATATATACAAACAAAATGTATGACACTTACGGTGGTCACATGAATTATTTGTATCCATCTGTGTTCTCGGTAGGCAACTTTTTTCCATCATTCTTTTCCCAGGAAATAAAAAAAAACAACAAACAAACAAAACCCCAAACAAACAAATAAATAGATATTAAAAGACCAAAAACCCCCAAACAAAAGAAAACTCTTGCTTTTTTATATGATCCCGTGCCAAGACGTGAGAGAAACTGGTAATAATGCTGTTCTTAGAGGCTTACGAGTTCAGTGAAGGGGATCCATACTGTGAGATGTGAACATGAAGTTAAATTTTTGGAAATATTTTTTAAATATAAGTTCCTTAGAACAGAGTTGGAAAGCCTTTAAACCAGAGTTATGTAGGAAAGTTTCTTTGTTTATTGAATATGGACTTAACTATGCTTTTTTTTTTAGCATCTAGTGTGTAGCAGCTGAAAACTGTCGTGAAAACAAAGAGCAAACAAAAAAAACTTAATGAGTTTCACTAAAATGTGTGCATGAGCCTTTACACAGAACCAATTTTAAAAGTAGAGCACAATGTATTTATTTCCTGCGTTTGTTACCAGTCCACACTGATGGGAAGAGCCTGAGGCTTTGCAGGAACATGTGTTTCCAGTGTAGATCCATGCAGCCCTATCGCAAATTCATTAAGCCACCTTCAAACAAAAGTCCTAGCTGAGACAGGTGTTAGCACAGTGGGTACTGAGGAAAAGAGAGGGAGTGTTGGATCCTGTAAAAGACAAATACTTTACAACTCAAATTATAAGTAGACTACTACAGACCTCACTACATGTGAGCAAGGCTGATGCCAGCCATTGATTTAATGCTTGCACACACCAACCCTCACTAATTCAAAGAAGCAAGGTCATTTGAATTCACTTTGTCTGTTTTTTCTATTAAAGCAGTAAGTGCTCCAAGGAAGTCTGAAAAAAGTGTGAAGTATTATGGTTACATTTTAGCCTCTCTGCAACAACTCGAGGGCAGATTTCCTAATAAAAGAGATGTTACACACAAGTCCTTTGACTTATGAAGCCACAATATAATACAAAATCGATTACGTAAGGATTTGTACATAATACACTAGTCGTGGAGACAGATTAGTTCATTTATGCTTTTTGTAAGCTAAACTGTTGGTCTTCAGAAATAAAGATCCTTCTCTTTGTCATACTGTTAGGTATTTTCTTAAAAGTATCTGTGGATAAATCTGATTTTCAAAAAAGAAGAAAACAATAGTGCTGGCAGGACTCAGGTTTCACTGTGCTTCCCTGTCCAGAACTTCTCTATTCTTATTAAAGTCCCTATCTTCCCACACAGATATGAGATGGAATTGATATGTGGACTCTATATACAGCTAAAGTATTACCTGGGAATTTGAGTAGAACTAAATGGAGGAAAACTTTTAAAAGAATTGAAATGCATGCTGAAGCCAAAATCTCTATTTTCCTACTTTATGGCATAAAATCATCAACAAGGGAAGAAGCAACACACCATAAGTTTGGGTTTAAAAATTGTGATACAAACCTAAAAGGCAACATTATAAGGATTAATCATGCACTGGTAGGAAGATGGAATGCATGACATAAAACCACTTTTTAATCTCTAAAATATCTATGATACATGTTCTGATGCCCAAATGCGTGTACTTGTGCTGTATTATGCCCCCAAATGGGTAGATTCATCTGGGCCTGTATCCACGTGATGATCAGAGAAGGCTGCAAAACGGATTTATTTTTGGAATCCAGACAGAATTTTAACATTGAATTATTAAAAGGCTAAAAGGGAAAGACTAATTCAATAATCTTCTTTCCCTCTTGCCTCCTTATCTAGGATTTTACCTTCCGAAAACATACAAAGAAAGCTAGTAAGGATCTTAAAAAGGAGCAAAGGTATTTCAAGTGAATTTTTACAGTATTTCTTGGGCCAGATCCTGCTCTTTACAGAAATTTATTACCCAGGAATCCACAGATAAACAGAAATCCAGTTCATTGCTTGGTTGTATCTGGTTAACAGGAACTGGACCATGAAACAAGGAATGTAAAGCTACCTTCAAAGACAGCAGTACATAAGTGCACGAACACTGATAACATGTCATAATTTGGAATCAGTGCCACAAATACAGTCAACATTCCTCTTCCTCCAGACTTAAAAGTGTAATGGTTCATGTTGTTCCTAGACGCGTGTCATTTGGTTTTAACCTGTGTTTGCAAACCTATAATGTATCTTTTTTTTTTTTTTTTTAGACTGTAGATAAGGTAAAGTTCTGAGGGTTTTTGTTTGTTTTTTGGTTTGGGTTGGGTTTTTTGTGTAGTTTTTTGTTTGTTTGGTTTTTTTGCTTAGGTTTATTTTGTTTTGGTTTGGTTTCGGTAGAGTGTGGGTAAGACCAGCTAGGAGCTGTCTCAGAGAATTTTCATCTTGTTGTAAAGAAGAATTTTCATCTCCCCTGCAGAGAAAGTAGAAGGATGTTATCTGAAATATTAAAGGAGTGGAGAAAAGACACATACAATGGAAATAAAACAACAACCCTTGCCTCCACAACAATATAGACTAATACTAGAGTAATATAGAGTTCAAACAGACCATCAGTCTAGCTCAGGAACTTGCTTATTTTGGCTGGCAACAGAACACTAACAAGTTTTTTTCTAGCTCCATATTTCTATTATCTGAATATGAAAACCATATCCCTATAGGAAGGGATCTGATTCCCTTTTGTAGAATCTTTTTTATTATTCAAGTTGGAAAATTCAAGTTTTATATGTTGAGTGTGGCAGATTGTAATACTCAGACTGCTTCTGATATATTAAAGAAGACCAGGAATCTATTGTAGCAAATTCAATATCAAATTACCAACAATTTCAGCAATTTTAAAACCAAACAGAATAGACCTCTGTGACATTATCTGGAGATAATATACATCTGATATTAATCTACAGCATGTTTCTAGAAAAGGCTTTACATAGTATATCTTTTGTCTACCACTAACTTTTTAGTTACTGTCTTGCAGAGCCTGACTGCCCTTATGTTTCTGCAGTCTAACACACTTAGGCTTCAGCCTTGACAGGATACCAGTACAGTGTAAATAGTTGAATATAAGAATGATAAATGGTGGAAGCCAAAATATGTCAGTGAAAAATGTCATACCAGTTTATCCTTTTTTTCGTGTGTTATTTTCCATTAAAAAAAATACAGGCAACACTTTTCCTCATCATTTCAAGCCACATATTTGAGAGTTCAATACAAACCACATACAGATCAAATACAATTAGGAAATGTACTGTCCAGTTAGCCTATGAACCACAGTCAGACTACAGAATATAAATCCTTTCTTTCTTGAAAAATTAGAACAGATAGAATAGCATAGAACATTTCTATAAGGATTGTTTCCTACCTTGTGTTTATGTAGTTGACTATGCTTGAGTGTACATCTATTCTCCTTCAACCCTGAAATCACTCAGCATTTTCCAGTGTACTTATTTTACACCATCCTTTCAAATTTCATCATACTTAAGGTATTTTTCTGCTTAGTGATACCTGCACATTTAGGAATTTTATTCTTTACCATTCATCTTGCTGATGAAATACCAAGTATTATTAGACACATGGAAGACCAAATTTCCTTTTTGACATCAAACCATCAATTATAGTTTTCCTGTATTTTTTTAATATATTTCCTGTTTTTTAATGTTTTACAGTTGTTTCATGGAGGCCATATTTTTCTTTCTTGCTTATAAAACGTATGACACAGTGTCAGAATATAACAGTAAAAACATCTGACACACTTCTGTTTAGCCTAGAAGGGCTGGCAATTCATCACAGTCTTAATTCAGTTTATTCCACCATGTTTGCTTTTAAGTAATTCTCAGTTGCTATGATGCATTTCCTGTTGTCTTCTAATTATTTAAAACTAGTTCAAAATTTTGCTTCAACTCTTTTCTAGAAACAGAAATTAGGCAGAATAGACTGTAATACTAGTGCTGTCCTTTGCGTAAAAGCAGCTACTGTTTGCTCCAAGATTACTTCAGCTAATTCTTTAAGAAATTTATGAAGGAGTTCCTAAACCCGGTCAACATGAATATTTCTCCAACTACTCTAGGAACTATTCACCATCACTACTGGTAGCACTAGCATAAGCTTCCTGATTATAGTTAAAAGTTTTAACTTATAGATAATAGTGTCATCATTAGTAGTACCAAGACACAGGATTTGAACCTTGTCAACTACACACGTATCAAGTCTTCTGTTAGATGTTATCTGAATTTGCCTTGTCTTAAACTGCATGGAGTTCTTTTTTAACTTGTTCAGAGATGTTATCTGAATTTGCCTTGTCTTAAACTGCATGGAGTTCTTTTTTAACTTGTTCAGCTGTAACAACTGTCTAACGGCTATGCGACTACTTTATACTTGTATGATGTTACACTTTCTGTTATTCATTAGGATTCCATTAGCTATAAATATGCATAGCAAAAATGGGATTTAATCATATTAAAAACAGCACAGAAGAATCCTTGAGTACAGAGCAATAATCCCTCACCCCCAAAGCCAATATTGTCCTGCAAGTGAAAAATGCTGATGACTCACTGTAACGCCTCCTTGCTTCAAACCACTGTCATTTACATAAGGACCACATAGGCAGTAAAAGAGTAATTACAGGTCATGCTACACTCACTAGAAGTATGTGTTAGCAGTTGTAACTATTCTTATTGACACTTCTGTAATAGATGTGTTTTTTTTTTTTTTCCTGTAAGCATCACATCTCGGAAAACAGTAACACTTTGATTAGATTGCTATGATTTCATTTTGGTTAACAAAAAAAATCTGGTTTCATGTAGTAAGTGTGTTTCTTAGGACCATAAACTGAAAAAGTTGCAGTCCAACAAACCAGTAGAGAATGCAGGTTACAATATTTATTTTAAAATTGTTGAGAACTGAATACTTGTGGTATTTTTGTGAGCAGATTTCTGCAAAAGCCCTTTTTTGAGCATTAGGATATGGTAATCAAAGACCAAGAATGCTGGTAAAGTATATGCGTTTATATGCTCCCTCATTGATCAACATATTAAAACCTTCCCAGTTTTCTGTTTCGATGAATATATTTATAGAATAATTTCTTATTAGTAAGATTAATAATAGATATTTTATATGTTGGCATTTCTGATTTTATCCTTACATGCTAATGCCTTTGGTTGATAGAACTGTGCAGGAGGTATCACTATGCTGACAGAAGCATATTTTGGACAGCAGAAATGGATTGATATCTCTCCATAAATAACTGATAGGTCATATGAAGAATAAAGAATAGGTTAGGAAAGGCTGTGATCTATTTAAGAAACCTTGTTTATATCCTCAGATTTTAGATTTCTCTGTTTTAAGTGTTAATGTTAAATTTTACAAAGAGGGTACTTTGTCAGCAGTAACTGGTAAAGAGTTAATAATCTTCTAGAGTAACTTGTAACCCAACTTGAAGATAAGTTTCCTCCTTTCATCTGTACTTTGTAACCCCAACACAGTAAAGAGAGAAAATACTTCTGCATCAGTACATTCTGTCACTCAGTGTTTATAAATGCTATTTCTTACTGGTTACTTAATGTTAAGACTGGCAACACGCCACTTACAAGGTGGAAAGAACCACAGCAATGAGACCAAGTATTCCAATTATCCCTTTCATCTCGATAAAAGTCCTATTAAATACAGCATCTGATTCTCATTTCATAGACTTCCACTGATTCTGTCAGAAATGTGCATTATTTGTAACAGTGTTCTGGAAAGATCTATTAAAAAAAAAAGGATATTTTTTTCCACTTTATGGCAAAGCAGTTCTTACAAATTGTGTGCTAGTGACTTAGACAATGTAATTACAGACTCCCTTCCCCCAGTGCCTTTGCTTCTTTGTTACACTTAATATTTTAAATAAAGGCTTTTTTTCATGGTTTTATTTAACTCCTGTGGAATGTTATTGTGCTCATACAAATAAATAGTAACATAATTATCCAGAGCTTTGGAAAAAAAAAAAAAAAAAAAGCAACCAAAAAAAAAAGATTGGAAAAAAGAGAAAAGAATAAAAAGGATAGAGATAAGAATGCTATCTTTTAACTAGCAAGTCCCGGATCACAAAAATGTGAATAGTTAATATCCTGAAATATCCTTTAAATATATATTTTTATTCCCACAAGTTTGTGAATAAATATGCTGGTTCCTTTGAATACTGATATAGGCCTTACAGAGTCCGCTTTAATTTACAGGCATGATTAGGATTATGGAAGGCAAATATTTGCTTGATGTTACTTTCTTAAACAGTCCCATTAGTTTTAAAGGAGAGTGTTGTATGTAATAAAATTAATAATTGTATCTGCAGATTAGAGCATATTTTTCTTTTGTAATATAAGAACAGACTTTTTGTAATGTTTTAATTTCTACAATATCTGTTCATCCATAATGTAGAATGGAAAGCACACATTGTGCTCAGAGGTGCTTTAACACAATGCGTTCAATGCTGGGTGTACTGAAAATGTCTTGTGTGTGCATATGCGTGTGTGTGTAAATACCACATCTAATACTTTGTCTGCAGTAACTTTAAATCTCAATTGACTATGGCCCAAATACAGACATAATACTCCACTGCTACTGTGGACAGCTACAAAGATATGGCAGAGTTTAAAGTTTCTCTTCCTGGTATCGGTGGTCTGTGCCCATTTGATTGTTTTAGTCGCATAGAGATATGACATAGAGAAAAGAGTTCCAGAAAGAGGAAGAAGGTGGTTTGGTCCATTTCAGTCTTGTGAGTGCAATCTGGGTTTTATTTCTGCTGTTCAGTTTAGACCCTTTCTTTCTCAGTGAGTATTTTATTCTCACTGTGCTAAAAGTATTTATTTGTTTCATTTTTGTTTATTTATTACCTTGTCATGTAAATGGCATCAATTCTACATTGGCTATATATTTAAAAACTTGGCCTTTTGAAATATCTTTTCTGTTGAGTGATAATATGGTAGAAGAAACTCATGCCTATGTGAATAAACATACATGCACATACACGCACAGGTAAGCTACTTCAGGTTCAATGATCCGCACTGAAGATAAATTTGTAAAAGTCTTGAGTTTTCAACAGTAACAACTAAGACTCTTGCATAGACCTTTTCTGTTGCTCTCAAGCTGCAGAGTTGTGCAAAAAAGATGTGAAATCTCATACCTTTAAATACAGTCACATAGATAACCCGAGCCAGTATGAGTGTCTAGTTTTCCCATCTGCACATTTTCTCAAAGTTAAAGTACTGTACATCATGCGTAGACTTCAGCAGCACAGTGAGATCCTCTTACACAGCTTTTGAGGGTACAAAGGAACAGTAATAAATTAAATTTTCATAGGTTACCAGTATCATATGTGTCTGTCACTTACAGAAATGAAATTTGCAAGAAATCTAATCTAGAAATAATTAGCAAAACAACAGCTTCTATAGAATATCAACATCTGTAATCTACTACATGTTTCCACTGGGAATAATGAGTTAAGCATTTCTTCAGTTTCATCAAAAACCCTGTCAGCACACCTTTCAGTAAAGACTTAATATGCTAAGAACTACAGTGATATGACTAGCACCAGTCCCTCTGGCGCTACCTTTAATAATTATTATATTTCTTTGGTGTTGCAACTTCCGTCAGCCCAGAATATTATTTTCCTTTATCTTTGTTTCTTGACTACATACATGAAGTGTCTTGCTTCAACTGGCAACACAAAAAAACCCATGCACCCACAGAGATGAAAATGAGCTACTTTTTTCTTTGGGATAGAGTATTGTTATAGCATACTAATTTGGTTTCCCCTGCCAGTGCCTTGAAAGCACAAGAAAGTATGTTCGTACCTTCTGTAATAAAATCCTACACACATATACCTTTAAACATAAAGTACACTGATTAATATATTTTTTGTTTGAAGAATGTTGCACTCCATGCAAATATATATATATACATATGTGCGCTCTGCAATAGGCATCACTTCATAGAGGCTCTGTAAGTAAAAATTAGATTTTGAGGTAAATTAGGCAAAGTATTCACAGTGGCAAGTTTACCTTTTGTTTTGGGTAAATGAGAAACTTAAAGACAATTAGCAGTGAAAGATCATTATCTTACCTAAAGAATGATTAACCTGACAGTCCTATCTTTTAGGACCATACATCATATTTAAAATTAAATGTTTTGTCCAGCACCTATAAGCAATCAATTAATGTAAATTATCTACAATACATTAATAGTGAAAACTTTCCAAGGGAACATACTTACTCAGGTTATTTTCCCAGAAGAAATGAATTATTTTGTGCTTATATGAAATAAAAAATCCAGAAAAGTAAGAGATAAATAAAGATTAAAAGCAATAGAAACCTTCTAGAAAATGGTCATCTTCCAAATGAAAAGTTCTTTATTATTCATATTATTACACGGATTTACCAATATTCTCTTGGTGTTTTTTATGGCATCTGATTGTCTCACAGTCATTACTGGATTCAAACTTTTTAGTCATACTTTGTGGTAAAGAATCACCACTTCTGTTTCACAAAAGGAAAACCAAAAACTCATCATATTAACCAGACCTCCTAGATGTTCAAAATTATCTTCTTTGAGTTTTTACTCAAACAGTTTTAACATTTTTTTCCAGTGGCTAGCCCACATGAAATATTTAAACACAAAAAGCTTTTTAAGTTTGGAAATAGAATCTCCCAATTATTAAGAGATGTACATACAGTGCTTCTTGTTTAAAATTTCTTCTTGATGGAAAATAAAGACTTTACTGGAAAAAAGGATAGGAAAAATTTAAATAATAGAACTTCTGAACTGGTCAATCACTATCACTCTATTTAATTTACAGTTTACAGATGATTTTATTACTTTGGTATGTATTCATATTTCTATGTGATTAATTATAAACATAATATTTATGGGTTTAAATTTTTCCTCAGCATCTAAGAATCTTTATCATGTTAATCTATTACAGCAGTTGTATTTTATTCATATCAAGAAATATTCATGTCTTAAGAAAAATCCCTGCAAATGTAAATTTGCTATATTCAGATTACAAGTAATAGTTGTTAGTCAACTTTGATCAAGAATTAGCAGCTGCTATTAAACTGCCTCATGGAACGGTTGAGGAGATGTTCTCTGTTGTTATTTTAGTTAAAAACATCTGCAATTTATGGACGACATTGTCTGCTTGAAAATAAAACCCAGCTGTCTGGAATATGAGAATATTTATAACGTGTTATTAATAATGAACCTAACACCAAACAAGCAGAGCATGATGGCAAAGTACTGATGGTAGGCTGCAGGTTGTAACAAGTACTTAGGGCACCTGGCTATGTGTCCTGGTTTCAGCTGGGATAGAGGTAATTTTCTTCTTAGGAGCTAGCGCAGTGCTGTGTTTTGGCTTTGACATGAGCTCTTTCAGTTCCTCAGGCCTTGCTAGTGAAAATGCTGGAGGGGCACAAGGAACTGGGAGGGGATACAGCCAGGACAGCTGATTTGAACTAGCCAAAGGGGTATTCCATACCATGGGGTGGCATGCATGGTATTTAAACTGAAGGGCTGGCTGGGGAGGGCAGGTCATTGCTCAGGAACTGGCTGGGCAGCATCGGCCAGCGGGCACTGAGCAGTTGCACTGTGCACCACGTGTTCCTTTCTTCCTTTCCCTCTGGATTTTATTCTTTCCCTCCCCCTTTTCATTATAACTGTTATTGTCATCATTGTTATTATTCTTTCATTTTTATCCTATTTCAATTATTAAATTGTTCTTATCTCAACCCTCAAGTGTTACATTCCTTTCCAACTCTCCTCCCCATCCCTCAGGGTGAAGGGCAGTGAGCAGCTGCATGGTGCTTAATAACCAGCCAGGGTTAAACCACAACACTATGAGCACAAAGGTTTAGACTTTCATCTGTGCTCTGGAATCCTACTGGAAGTTGCTTACCCACACAGAAATATATATGTATCCTCTTATTCAGGCTAGAAAGACAAAAGCAACTAGATGTGATAGTAGTCACATCATGATCTGAGTGCTGCTTGCTACAGAGACATACGTCTTAAGTAGAATAGCTCAAGTACTCCCTGAGATGATCATGCCTTATTCTTTGCATGAAAAACACAGATATTTTTACAGGTTTTTACTTCCACCCTAAGGCCTTATACAGCTACCACACAGAAAGAAGTGGTTGTAGTTGTTTCCCTGTTGTCTGTAATCACTTTTATTTCAAGGGACACTGGGTTGGACTTTGTATCAAAAAGAAACCAAACTGATGATGATATATAATTGAACACAATTTAATTGCTACAATCAAAATTCCTGGATAAATGACTACTGCACAGTGTATACGTCTATTAAAAACTAGTGGCATTTGGAGGGGAAAAAAAAAGCTTATAATAACTGGAGACATTTTAAAATAGTTTTGAAATCAGTAAAAATGAACTTTATTTTATCATCATGCTGAGGAAGATTTTATTGAAACATAAGCCTGTTTTCTGATACAATGATTAAAGATAGATAGCAGTAAACCTTTGAATTTCAAACCCTTTATTATACAACATTCAGATGCACATTTTTTCCCTTGAGAAATTATACATTCATTTGTGGTTCAATTTAAGTTATATTTCCTTTTTTTTGGTGATGATACTGGGAGAAAAAGAAGGGGGAAAAATCACAGTAAAATATTCCCTTTATAAAAGTTAAGTGAAATAAGTCTGTTGAAAAAGAATAAAAAATGGTGAAATGGTGTCAGTTTCTGAGGAAGCACATTGATGGATTTTTTATACAAAAGCCTTCCTACTTCTGTCACAAGAATTGCACAGACATTTCACACTAATCAGTACTGGAGTATTGATCTAAATGATAATATGACCTCCCATCACTGAGAGGGAGGATATTATGGAACCTGTATTTCAGTAAACACGTGACTTCTTTTGTGGTTTTTTCTTATGCTGTCCTAAAGCATGAAGTCAGGTACTATTATGTGTAACCCTTGTGTTCTATACTCTTACTATTTAATAAGAAGAGGTTTCTCTAAAAGCAAAAGTCACACAATGCAACCTAAATATGCCATCAAGAAACTGTGCCCCAGAGAAGATCTTCAAGTATAATCAAGCTCTTTGTACCAGACATTGAAGCTTCCTACTAACATTCTTGTGCAGAAAAAGGAAGTTAACAGTTCATGCTCCTTTACATACTACAGTGTTCTTCTAATGTTAACTGTTCTGTAAATTAAAACATTTTAAAAACAATTTCCATAATGGATTTATTTGTCAAGCATTTTTGTCAACATTGGTTGACTCATGATCCATATGATGCACAGCTCCCATAAATAATCCAAGTTAGGCCCCTAGCTCACTGTAATTGCACTGAAAATTGACTCTGCTGTGGCTGTATATGCTATTACATTCATAATAAAGCAACTCGCAACCATTTTATTCTAGGCAGAGCCCTTGGTGGGGTGGGGTGGGGCGTGGGGAAGAAAAAGCATGTGGAAACAGACACACTCAAACAGGGACTGAATAATTTACCAGAGGCTACAGAAGGAAAAGGACAGAATAATGAATAGAATGGATGTCTGACAACTCCCACTACCTCCCACTAACCACTACAACATGATGCTTGACACTTTTGAGGGATGAGACAGTGCAAACTATCTTAGTGAGAAATAAAACTAACTGGGATACTATTCCTTCACCCCCTATTATTTAATTAAAAAATTGTTTATTCATAATGCACTGAAACCAGGAGACAAATATTTAATGAAAAGCATTCTTAAAATACACTGAAAACTCTTTCAGGTATTGTAAAGCTCCCTTGTTTGTTAAGTTTCCTGAAAGTCTTACCCTGAACAATTGAGATCTCATGCTTAGGGGGTTAATTTTATAAGTGTACAACAACTTTTAGTAACATTATAAGGAATTACCTAATGTAATAGAATAATATACAGCGAAGTCTTGAAGTCTTCAGAAAAACTGAATGCTCTTTAGTTTATTTAGTATTGAGGAAAAAGGCACAGAAATAAATTCAGGCAGGGAAAAAGAGAAAAAGCAAAGAAAGATAGATGCATGAGAAGGAAACTGAGACTTTAAGCGAAGGAAGTAAAAAAAAAAAAAAAGAAAAGCAAAGACACTGAAAGACAACATGATCAAAGAAGATGTGTGAGAACCGATATATAAGATAACAGGAAGAAAAAGGAATGTGATATGAAAGATAACTTGAAAACAAGGTTAAGGTTATTTAGTATGCGGTCATAAACTTTTCAACTTGCTGCTGCTAAATTGCATGATACAAATTGGCTTTACACCATGTCTACAGAATTGCTTAATAATACTTGCATAACACAAATAATGTTTGCATATAGCCACAGTAAAGGACATTTCTCAGTCCCATACTACTAAGACTTTTCAGTCAGCAACTTATTTAGAAACTGGCATCAAAGTGGTTTGGTTGTATTCTAGTTAGATAACTTGATTATTGAATAAAAGATCATAAAAATTTCCACTGAAAAGAAGGAACATTGAGTAAATACAAATAAATTTTCTTTGAAAGGTGACCCTAAGTTTTGGAGGAGAGGCAAACTATATATTTCATAGGATAATTCTACAGCAAAACAGCTTTATGAGTAAAAGAAGTAAATCAGAAATCTCCATTGAGAAGTTACACAATACTGCCATGACTACTTAAGACAGCACTATTTCATTCCTTTACTTCCTTTCTTCCAATATATCTTTATGTAACTTGTTAGTAACCTACATTTACAGATCTTTCTCTCTCCTAGCAAAGCCAGAGGCAAAACAGCAGGAGTTAAAGCTTCCCTTGAGAGCACAGTCCAATAAAAACCATTACAGACAGGTAGAACTCAGACCTTGTGAACTTTTTGCCACTTAGCAGTACTATGCATCATTTCTTCACCTTTCAGATGCTGAGTTCTCTGGTTTTATTAGATTCAGTTAATGGGTGTGCCCATCTTAAAACAATAGAACTCTAAGAACTCACTGAAATTTCCTAGACAACATCTGCAATACCTTGAATACAGACTGGCACCAGATTTCTTTGTTTTCATTAAGTTTTACTAACAATGAATTTGAAACAACCCCCAGACTGTTGTTACAAGAGACAATTAACAACAACAAAGAAAAGGAAAGAAAAAAAGATTGCCTCCAGTACTTCCTAAGAACTTAGCCTGAATCCAGATCAACAAAGTTATGCTGCCTGTCATTCCTATCTGCCAGTGCTAAACAGTTTTAACCACATTTGGAAGCAATAAGCATAAGACAGGAACATCTGTCCAAGCTGCCCTTAAAACCTGTCTGAGTTTTAGCAGTTCCTCTACTGCTAAATCATTTTTCATCTTGACTCTGCTTCCTCTGCTACTAAATACTTTTTCATCTTGATTCTGCTTTCCAGGAAAGCAGCCCTGGAACAGGATCTAACAAGTACTTCCTTGTCATCTCTGAGACATAGCTTGTTGATGAAAATGGTCTATAGCCTCTTTTTTTCTCCCATCTTCCTTCCCACACAGTCTTTCAAATTACCCTAGGAAAAAGCTAAAGGAAGCTGAGTGGGCGCAGTGCTATCTGAAGAAGACTTGAACCCTAAACCCTAAAAGAGGCTTAACAGGACTAAGTTTCCATTGCAACTTGGATGATTCTGCACTAGAATAAAATAATTCCTGTAAGGATGTCTAGAATTTAATATCAAAGCTACTGTTATTCCTTTACATATTGCATTATGGCTAAACCACTTGCTCTGGAGGGGTGATGTCAAAGAAAACTCACCAACTTTGTTGTTTGGAAGTTCCCATTTCTTTCATGAGTTTGTCTTGAAAGGAAAGAACCTTTATAGATAAAGAGATATAGATATAGATAAAGATAAACATCACTGATACTGTAAGCAAGGACAAAAGTACGGCATATATAAATGTTATATTGTAAATTAATTTGAAATTTGGAAAGCTAAATTATCCACAGTATAGGTGTAAAATTGAACTTAAACAGAGCAAAACATAGGCTTAAATCATAGGCACATCCAAATATCTTTAAATTTTCGCTTTTTAAATTTCGCACATTTGTCTACTTACAAGTATATTTTTCTTTATATCTATTAGATTGGATCTAGCCTACAAAATACTGAAAGGCAGGTCAGATTAAGCTATACAAAAACCTTTTTAATCTGCAGAAAGAACATAGAGACAAAAACATTAGATATGACATGTGTTCTCAGTATTTCTTCTTATTGATCAGTATTCCAGTCTCCTGTATTTGGAAGTGTTTGAAAATACATCAAATCAAAAGACAAGAACCACAGAACAAAATATTGACTGTCAAGGAGATGTGAACAAAGAAGTAGATTTAGTTGCATAACAGTTTCCGTATTATGGATACCAGAGGCTGGTTTAGATGTGGCTTAACCAGGCTTCCATGGGCAGCAGACAGCACAGGCAAAAAACCTTTTCCTGTAACAGTAAGAAGTCCATGAAAGAAATCCTGAAATAACATTATTAATTCTGAGGACTTCATAAAGCAGAAGAAAGGTATTTTTCTTAAATCCCAAACTACCATTGATTCTTGCTGATGACAAATGCAGGCAGCAGAAACAAAGGCTTATGTCTGCATTGCACTCTTATCCATAATTTAGTTCCTGAATATGAGAGCACCAGAAGTCCTCCCCACTTGTCCAGTGACATCAAATGAGAGTCTGAAGTACTGAGTAGCTTACAAAATCAGGCTACTAAATGTCTTCACGGGTTAAGCTAACAGTCAAAGCAACATGCTGAGGGTAAAATGCGTTTCTTTATTGTGAGGCCTCACTATGCCCTCAGTCTCAGTTTTAGTTTAATTCATGGGCAAATTATCTGCATTTACTAAATGTGTAATAAATGTCTCAAGAAGAGATGGTGTCAGTCTTCTAAGAGCCCAGGCACGACTGTTTCCATAGATGTAATTTACTTCCTGATGTCGTGAGACAGATATCAAGGAACCTATTTTGGTAGGAAGCTTATGGGTGAGAATTTGAGAACACAGCTGTTGCTGCTTCTGGCCCAGCTGCCCAGTCTTGCATATACTCCTATGAACCACAGGAGGCTCACAAGTGTAGGTTTTACAGCCAATTATCCACAGACAGATTGTTGGTGTTTTTGCAGCTACCAGGCAGTGAGTACACATATAGGGATACAACAAAGGTTATCGTTATTACTGGTATGAGAATCTGAGCAGAATTTGCCTGCTATTTACTTTGTGCACAAGTACACTTCCTCCCTAGACTCACACAAAACATACAGAGCTCAGACAGACTCTGACCTCTACAATACATAGCTTCCTCCTGGATCTTTCCCAAAACATTACTGTTTAGACATTGACCACAAAGAAGACTGAAAGCCCAAAGTTATATTGCACAGATCCAACTAACAAGAAGAGAATAATACTCTGTGTTAAAGCCACTTGTAATCACACAAAATATTTTCTTTTTCTGTTTCCATCTGATACTTGTTCTTAGGAACAAAGAGAGTGTTACTATCTTTAGGACATCAATGTCATAGCTGCTGACAGAGGGTCACCTGATTTACAGTTTATGTGAAATCTTGGTAAATGGCAGGATTTACAGAGATGACAAAACTGCACTAACTCACTCTGCAGCGATGATGTTCCTTCATGTCTAGACTGGAACATCATTACTATAGAGGAGTAATAAAGATACTTGAGTCACAACATGATTGAAAATCAAAATACTAAATATGTTGATTAAATAAACTCCTTTAGAAAAACATTAACATGTTTGAACTCTACAGTGATAGGTCAGGAAAACCTATTGATGCACTTGATTTGCAATTTGTCTTCATTTCAAATGTAACTTAATTACCATCAGTAATATCCTCAGAAAGAATTAATCAGGAAATGTGGGAATGTAGATGTCAATCCTACTGTAACTTTTTGTTTAGAGAACCTAGAAGTGGTGCTTTTATTTCTCTGATATTTTCATAGTCTCAGTCCTGACATATTCAGAATCTTGCTTGTTATAGTTTGTGTTACTAGACAATAGCAGCAACAGGAGAAAAGTGTATGAAATCAGACTCACACTCAGATATCGATTAGTGTCTTAGTTATCCATCAAGGATTTAGCATGCTGACTGATGGAATATGAGATACAATTGCTTGATATTGATTGTAATAGGCTTTGCATCAACTTGTAATACCAGAGGGATGTGGGGTTTTGGTCAGAATAGTAAGTTATGCATTGTCTGAACAGTATGATGTCTTCCTCAGTTACTGATGAGGGTTTTAAAAACATATGTTTGTAATACAATTTTAAAATAATGTAGTAATTTTACTGTATGTATACAAGTGTTTATTGGGTGATATTCCATTCTTTTCTGTATATGTTTATTAGTATCAGACTACATGCATTTTGTTTAACATATTTACTAATAATTTTATGTACCTAAGGTTACAGCTTTATGAGCGTGTGTACATAGATGCATCATGTATATAGTATGCTTACACATGCATGATTTTATGTGCTGTACATTATAGTCACATTGTAATTCAATAATAAATACACCCATTTTCAGTCCTGTTTATTATTTATATGCACACCAGTAAATAATTGGGAAAAAAAACAAACAAGAAAATGCAGACTGATCAGTTGATCTCCCTGTCAGACAAGTACAACAAAGAACATGAAATGCAGATGTATATGAATTAAAAAGGAAGAAACAAAAAAGTTAAATAAATGTATGGCCCAAACCTTTAATCCTCTTTCCCATCCAGGCTATATTTCACCATTGTTCAAAGTGAGCATTAAACTATTTCCTCAGAGAAGAAACCTTGCATGTGTGTTGCAGTTAATGATTTAAGACAGGGGCCCTCAAACTATGGCCTGCAGGCTGGATACACCCCCCCAGGGTCTTCAATCCACCCCCGGTATTTACAGAACCCCCTGCCCCGCCCCCGCCCCCGACCCCGCCCCCCCCACCCCCGCTGGGGGTTGGGGGGGTAAACCAAGCAGCCGCAGATGGCTGCCTGCCACTTCATCCCCATGCCGGTCCCCTGTTTAAAAAGTTTGACGACCCCTGATTTAAGATCTATGAAAAGTAAGTGATCTAAGTTACACCAACTATAACAGTTCCATATCCTTCTGTTTTTAAAGTTTATAAAATTTTTTAAGAAATTTTAAAAAAGTTTGCACTCATTCTACATGTCCTCCAGTTAGTTCCAATACCTAATTTCAAAAAACCTTACAGAACATGCTCTGCATTTCTGTGAAATATATTTTGTAGCATGCCAACAACTCTTGGACAGGATTTATGTCAGCCACACAATTTCATCAAGTAGAGCTGGAAGCAAGAGTATTTGTGCTGACATAAATACCACAAAGATTTTATTACGATCTGGCTCAAGGAAGTGTGTTTCCAAATTTATTTTAAGCTTTAAATGTAAATATTATTTAAAAGTAAAGTTAAAGACACAAGATTAATTTCAAATATATGCATGTACCTATGCACAGATTTGTCTGTATGCATTTTATTAGGAAAGTTTGTGCAGAGAATTTGTAAGTCTATATTGAAGTTATAATACTGACTCACAGTTTGTCTGCAGATAATCTATGGTGTCCATACTACACAGACATCCCTCATCTGTAGAAATCTTACCTTCCTTATGCAATGTTGTGAAGTTGATTAAGCACTTGTGACCTTCTGATAGGCGTAAGCATTGTTAAGAGATAAATATTTATAGCTGTGAAGTACACACTTTTTCTCTAACAGAATAATATCAGAATTAAGTTAATAATGTAACAGTAAAAGTATATTTATTGGAATTCTGTTCCAGTGGATTTAAAATGAAACAGGTTTTCTACAATTGGATATGAAATATATTTCAGAGCAGTTAGTCCATAGTGAACAGCATAAGAAAGGTTACATATATTAAGACCTGAAAAATAAATAACATGTGCAACAGGCACCCCCTGAGGCATGAACCTCTTTTTAATGAATGTGAGTGGGAAAGATACCCTGTAGATCACTTTTTCCTGTAATTTTCAGCTTCTGTATTTTACACTGTGCAACGCATTTGTAACCAGTCAGAACTGCTGTTTGAGACAAAAATAGGCCAGGTATGCTGCTGGTCTATGCTAATGTAGCAAAGTTTATGTTCATATGATATGAAGAAAGTGAAGAAAGCCTTCAAGATACTCTGAAACGTAACTTATATTGACTGAAATGTAACTTACGTTGATGAAAATGTAACTAGCAAGTCAGTAAACTCTTCATGAGGAGAACAAAATGGAGAGAAGTGATTTAAAAAGAAACACCTGTATGACTCTGAAACGAAGAATTGGGTATACCAACCGTAACAGTCACATTTGCCTTAACATCGCTGCCAGCAGTAGCATATCTGTCTAACTGCATGTGGCCAAATATCCAAACCAAACTGTACAATCACACAGAGGTTAGTGAAGCAAGTGAAATACTCTGCCTCCTTCTTTGATTATGAACATCATTATATTTTCTTTTTGAAAGACCTCACATGTGTCTGCAGGATTTTGATTGCTAATACTTCTTTTTTTTCCCCAACTGCTACTCAAAACATTAAGATGAACATCCTTTTTAAAGCACATAGTTTAATCAAAACTAGGTGTAAAGTTTCTTAGTAAATTATAACCTAATTTGTCAGATTATTTTTTTTAACTACTCCCAATTAAAGTGCTTTTTTAAGATCCTTTTCTAGGAACTTACCAGATATATGTTCCAAATCACTCTACTGATCCTACCTCTCACAGATGGCATGGGCACAAGAATAAAACATCAAAGGTCTGTAGTCTAAAGCTATCTAGCGACATATTCCTAGCCAAACCAGGCCACACTCTTGCAGTTTAGGTGAAAGGGAGATACTTCCATTATGTCAGAGATATTTAAAAAGTGTGTGATTCAACCAAGTGAACTACTGTCTTCGAAACAGACAGAAACTGTAAGTTTACAGGGGTTGCAGAACATGATCCTGTAGCTGTTGAGTCTGCGTGTTCTTGGATTCAAAAGCTTATTTTGAACTGATCCAGTGAGAGCAATGTGGAGAAAGAACAAAGGGACAATTTACCTGATCAGCACATATAAGAGACTACTTTTTAACACAGTTCAAAGTGGGAAGACTTGTCTTGCAAATACAGGTTATTTCTGTAATAGCTGCTCTTGAGCTCTGGTTGACAAAGGATTCTACATTTTGGTTGCTTAGAAATTAGTTTAGCAAATCTTTAAACAAGAATTACATCACCAGCTTTTTCCAAACTCTGTATACATCCACTGGCTTTACTGTCTTTTTCCTCAGGGGAAAGAAGAGCTATTTCCTCTTTTGTGATAGGTAACTAGACCTTTCGCCCTCTCTAAAAACATTGATAGATTTCTTACATCTGTCCTTTAGCTTTATTCAACTACTTTTAGTGCTATGTCACTGTCCTTCCTTGATTTTCTCCTAGAACTCAGTTAATAAAAATCATAAGAAATGAAAGCCTGTCTTGTTTAGAAGGTGGCCTCTCTACCACTGAGCAGAGTCTGATTGTAAGACTGCTACCTGATTCTACCTCATTCTTTTTAAAAGCATGTACTAGTTGCAATTTATCTTCTGAAAGAAAGCTGTTCCTCTTTGGACAAATCATACATTATTGAGTTCAAGAGAAAGAAAAAGACAAACTGCATTACAAAATGATTTGCAACTTTTATCGAAAACATTCTTAGATTTATGTTTCCAGAATAAGCAACTTTTTAGAGGCTGGGGAGTAGACTTCAGGTGAGAACTATCTTTTCACACACTTGTGCATATATTTTCTAAATAATTTCTAAATTAAAATGAAAGGTACTTTTTCTTCTGTTGTGTTGTTTTAAAAAAAACCCTGTACATCAATTTCTAGCTCTATCTTTTTTTCCTTTCAAGAATAGAGAAGAAGATAAGAAATATGCACCAGTAAAACAACTTTAAAACTGTAGTTTAAGAAAAATGTGGTTTGTTTTGGTTTCAGTTATACATTTATTTGTATGCATTTTGTTGAAAAATTCTAAGTGAAGTTGGAAAGAAAATTGCTGAATTTAAAAATTTTCTACAAAGTAATGAAATTTATAGTCTGCATATAAAGAGTTTAGATATATAGCAAAAAAATTGTAAGTGGATGGTAAATTGGGGAAGGAATAGAATGTACACTTCCTGCCTAACACTCATGAGACAGAAAGGAAGGTAAAATATTCCAGCGGTCTTCTGAAAAGCTAAGCTAACAGAGGCCTGCAGGCTTTGTGGTTGTTAAAAATGCATTGGCATTCCTCACAAGACTAAGAAAGATTAGATCTGCTAGATCTGGAAAAGACTCCATTTAGTTAATTGCATTCTGTTCACAGAAGTTACTCCTGCAGTCTCACGTTTTGTATGTTTTGTAGTTATATTTTGAGTTGGGATTTTTTTGGTGTGTTCTTCCCCCCCCCCCCCCCCCCCCCCCGGCTTATAAATCATTCCATTTTCCATAGAAAGTACCTCATGGACTAAGACTTGTTGGTAAGCTATCCAACTAAGCATATTATAGAAATTTAATGTATTTCTCTTTAAATGTGTAATGAATGGGGTATCAGCCAAGCAGAAAGACAGACAATAAGTAAGGTCATCCAATTAGGCCATAATTTTATTAACTCATCTGGGAATTTCACATCAATAAATCATACAGGCCAGATAGTTATTTCTCTGTTAATAATTTCACCTGAGAGCTACCTTTGTCAAGACGCTACTGCCATGCTACTCTTACAAAAGTTAAAGTCATGGAGACAGATTTACTCCCTCTGCAGTGTCTTTGTTTCTGAATTCTCCTCATTGGCTTTTGTTTTCTCTTTTCATTAAGGATGTGTTTTCCCCCAAGCCTACTAGGAAAGAAAATCAGTCAGGAAAACAGATAAGTTCTGCCCACAGTTCAGCTTCTGCAGTGAATACCTATCACTGACTAATAACTGAACCCCACCCAGTCCTTCCAAACTATCAGAGGAAAGATTCCCTTGCAGCCTCCAGTAAGTCTACTGGCAAAGCTGGGTCATGCTCTGATGTCAGTAATTAATCAGCAAGGCTGATTCTCTGGGCTAGGAGTTTGTCTTAGCTCCTCCAAGGGCTTCAAAGATAGGTAATGAACTCGAACCCTGGCAGTTAACCTCTTCATCTGTTGTCCTGTCTGTCTCGCGCCTCATTCTTGCTAATATGAAGAGATTCAGAGAGGAGCTTGAAAGGTCAGACGTTTTTATCTTTTCTTATCAGAGGAAGTTTCATAAATATACTACATTCAATATGATTGTCCTCCATATAATTATAATGGATTTACAACTAAAAGCATAAGTTCATCTTCCTGGAATCACAAATACTTAATATATTTCATAGCATGACCCACACCAATAAGAAAAGAAAAAAGAGATCTGGTTCTTGGCTTTCTATTATGTTGACTTTTAATTACTAATTGTGTATCTATGTGGACTTCACAGCAGCCAGCATTTATAAAGTTTGGCAGATTTTTAAACTGTCCAGTAGGAAAGGGCTGGTTTATATACCTTTCTTTCCAGTAAACCACTAGTAAAGTGATGTCCTTTTAAAACTATATTTTGAAAAGAAAGCAAAAAGGCTATTTTCTGTATAAGTGAATGAACAATTCAACCTTTTCAGGCTAAAGAAAAAAACCTCTAAGTACTGTTGGAGTTCAGATGTACACATATAAATTTAAGTGTATGTAAGGTACACATATAGTAGAGCAGCAGATACAAGAGTGAATGGATGGAGGTACAGTCAGGAACAGCTCTAGATTTAAGCAGCAGCTAAGGGAAGCTTTTCCATATTACCATTCAAGGGATGGATGATCCAAGTCCTTTCTCTCTGAACCAGAAAGATCTGCTTTGCTCTTTGCACTGCCACTAAAATACTGTTAGCCTCTGCACATCATGTGAGAACTGGAGAAGAAACCATCCAGTAAGTATTCAGACCCAAGTCCATGATGATGTAAGATCATCAGGGCATAGGTTCAGATTGAATTGGAGCATTTACTGCCAGATTTCCCCAAAACGGCATCTATCATATTTCTGTAACTATCTAATATAAAAAACAGTGATGCGATGACAGGGCAGCTACTTACTAAACCAGTATGTTCAAGTACCCAGACTCCTGGCATTATTCCTTTGAGTGCACATTTCGTATTACATAATACAGCTAGTTTCCCAAGGAAATGAGTTATGTGTATTCAAAATATTTGTCTGTCTTTCTGTTTGCCCATGTCTTATGACAATTTTCTAGTGTACTGTATAATTTCAGTCATATATGATGAAGGAATGCAAAGTTAAAAAAATGTCAGGTTCCTACACACTTCACAAAAAGTGAGGTATCCGGGTTTGATTCTGTTAACATCTCCCTGCGTGAAAAGGCTGAAGTACAAGTTTAGACTTTACTAGACATAAAAGAATCCACAAAGCAACTCATGACAGTTGCTCATGAGAATATGATAGCAAGTAACAATAACAAAATTTATTCTGCTCCTCCAACAACTAACTTTTTTTGCTTTTTACAAAAAATAATTGCTCCCTTGTGTGTTGCTTAATCTCTAATTTGTAGACTTGATTAGATAAGAGTCTTCTATCATGCATAAAAATTGTGTATTAGTGTTGCTGGAAAAATCCTATAGTTCTTAAGTGAATAATGACACTCTTGCTTACCATTTATATTACAATACAGATTCCTTGCAAATATGAAATGTTATTTAACAAGATCTCTTTTTGCTGGTTGCACGCATATGATTATCTAAGGAAGTCCATCTTGGTCATTCAATTATTTTTTCTGAGAATAAATACATTTTGCATTACTGTAGGACTCCCAAATGTTTCAGCAAAGATAGCACTAGGTATTTGTCATTTCAGAAAAAAAATCATAAATATTCACTCTTGACATTTTCATTCTTTCACTTTTCTTATATCATAAAGGACAGGTCATCATAAAATAATTGAGGATTGTAGTAAAAAATATATTAATGATGTTGTAAATTTTAGCCATATTAACAAACACTGCTCTTGTTATAGGCAGTTGAATAAGACTAGTATAAAAGGAGAGCAGAATAAGGGTCTGTTGTGGTTTAATCCTGGCCAGCAACCAAGCCCCATGCAGCTGCTTGCTCATTCCCCCCCAACCAGAGGGATGGGGAGGAGGATTGGAAAGGAATGTAAAACTCAAGGGTTGAGATAAGAACAATTTAATAGGTAAAGCAAAAGCCACACACGCAAGCAAAGCAAAGCAAGGAATTCATTCACCACTTCCAATGGGCAGGCAGGTGCTCAGCCATCCCCAGGAAAGCCGGGCTCCATCATGCGTAATGGTTACTTGGGAAGACAAAATGCCATAATGCCAGATGTCCCCACTTCCTTCTTCTTCCCCCAGTTTATATACTCAGCATGATGTCCCATGGTATGGAATACCTCTTTGTCTAGCTTGGGTCTCCTGTCCTGGCTGTGTCCCCTCCCAGTTTCCTGTGCCCCCCAGCCCTCTGGCTGGCAGGGCCCAAGGAACTGAAAAGTCGTTGATTTAGTATAAACATCACCCAGCGACAACTGAAAACATCAGGGTGCTGTCAACATTGTTCTCACATCAGAGCCAAAACAGAGCACTGTACTAGCTACTAAGAAGAAAATTAACTCTGTCCCAGCTGAAACCAGGACAGGGTCCTAATAGCCTAATAAAACAAAACAATGGAAAATCAAAGCACATTAGTGTTGTAAGTGAAAGTCAGTTATGGAAGTACTCATGTTCTTTGTAATCACCCATACTAAAAGAATTCAGGACTAAGACAGTAGTAGTAGACTTTTTCCTTCTAAGTTAATGGTATGTAAATATCTTAATTTTTACAATATATTTTATGTATACAGTACATGTAGCCTCTTATTTATGCTTCATGAAGATTTATAAAAGAGATTTGAAAAGAATCCCTTGGAATTTGGAGTTTGATGTCTTTACGTTCCTCTAAAACCAGCGGGTACTGAATGCTACCAGATTTACTAGAAGTTTACAGAACTGAGAGGCTGTCCTCTTTTTCAGAACACTTCTGGACCAAAAGATTACAGACTAAGATAATATGACAGAGAACAGTTCTTTCACAATTTCACACTGAGACTTTTGTGGAATTTCACAAAAGGAAGTTATGTTTCAGTTAGAAAAAAAATGTCACTCAGACTTCTTATATCAATTGCATTTTATTGTATGTTTTTGCTTTAGAAAAAATTGCTGATATATTTGAAAAATGAAATATTTCCATTAAACAGTTTGTAATATTTATGAAGACATCTTCTAAATTACATAATTTTAAATGAAACATATTAATTAATAGAAAAAAGAAATATAAAATTTTAGGATGAGAAATCATTCTTGTAAAAATTCCTTCACTTTTTATAAACCTTTTTCTGGAGGTAAGCTAATGATGTGCATCATCTCTGGAATTCTCCTTTTGTCCAATCATATGAAAATTAGAGAGATGAAGAAGTTAATACAGTGTTCATCAACTTTACATCATCCATATTATCATCACAGTTCACTTTTATTTCTATTTAGGTCGTGTTCATATCTCAGTTAAAACTGCTTCAAAGAGAACAGAGTTAGTCTACCTCCATTTTTTTTTCAAGCAACAAAACAAAAAAAAAAAACAAAAAGGGAGGGAGATTGAAGGGGGCTAAAGTAAAAAAAGGTATTTTCTTTTTATATTCATTTGATTATGTGTCAGGGTTTTTATCAGTGTCTTTGTTTTTTCAAGGTTTCTCTTTTGGTATTTCAGAAAGAGTTCATTGTCTGTGGATAAGATGCTCATGTATAAACTAATTATAATTATAGCTGTGCTATTTCCAAGGGCATACTTTACATCATTTAGGGAAGTGTTATAAGAATTCTGTCTCAAGAGTAGAACACACTTGGGTTTCTGTCATATAGAAGCAAAAAGGAATTCTTACAGTTTTCTGAAACTCAGCAAATATTTTTTTTTTTTCTGATAGTGTAATTTATACAAAATTTGGTTTGCTAGAAACAAAGAAAGAAATGAACAAAATATTAAGGTCACAGTTCTATTAATTGTTTATGATTAATTTAACATGTGTGAGTGCACTCTATGCAAGCCAGATTTTTCTCTCGTTTAGGCCATTATTATCTTAATGAACCTCATTGATCTGAATAGAATTACTACAGAATTGTAGTTATGCAACAGCACATGACTTGCCCCATTGTTGTCAATGACGTTACAATAACCACTTAAAATATCATTTGTACTAGTCTTGCATGGGGCAACCCCCCCAGTGTTGAATTAAAATCTTACAAAATACTTTCACACCTGTAAGACTCTTTCCTTTTTATGTTCCCTTTATTCATATGACTTTGATTTTTTGAAAATGTAGCTTAGGGAAAGCCAGGTTTCAACTCAATTGGACATCTGCATGATGCTTTCTCAAGGGTATCATTATTCTATCATGTGGCAAAACCTTACCTTCTTTTCTAAAAATATTCAAGTACCAGAAAATGGCAAAGCACACTCAGGTGGCTTAGTGCAGAAGTTCCTTATTTCATATCAGATCTCACATCTTTTCCTGTGATAATTTTCTTGACCTCTATGATTTTGTCCTACCTTAGTCAGCAGTGCACATCTTTGTACTGCAAAAATGAATTCAGCCAATTTCTTTTTATGTTTGCAATATTTTTTCAAGATTATGAAGCAGATTGTCCTAAACATTGTCACACAGCATGTGCAGGACAGCTGGGAAATCGGGCCCAGCCAATACGGGTTTATGGAAGGCAGGTCCTGCTTGACAAACCTGATCTCCTCCTATGACAAGGTGACCCACCTAGTGAATAAGTGAAAGTCTGTGGATGTTGGCTACCTGGACTGTAGCAAAGCCTTTGACACTGCCTCCCACAGCATCCTCCTTGGGAAACTACATTGGGTTAAAAAGCTGGCTGACTGGCCAAGCCCAGTGAGGGGTGGTGAGTGGAGTTACATCCAGCTGGTGACCAGTACTCCCCAGGACTCAGTACTGGGGCCAGTCCTGTTTACTATCTTTGTCAACAATCTGTATGAGGAGATTGAGTGCACCCTCAGTCAGTTTGCAGATAACACTGAGTTGGTGGGAGTGTTGATCTAGTTGAAGGTAGGAAGGCTTCGCAGAGGGATCTGGAAGCTGGATCAATGGATCAAGACCAATTGCATGAGGTTCAACAAGACATGCCAGGTCCTGCAGCTGGGTCACACCAGCCCCACACAGCGCTACAGGCTGGGGCAGAGCGGCTGGAAAGGGCCTGGTGGGAAAGGGCCTGGGGGTGCTGGTCGGCAGCCGGCTGGGCATGAGCCAGCAGGGTGCCCAGGTGGCCAAGGAGGCCAGCAGCACCCTGGCTTGTGTCAGAAGCAGTGTGGCCAGCAGGGCAAGGGAAGGGACTGTCCCCCTGCACTCGGCACTGGTGAGGCCGCACCTCGAACCCTGTGTTCAGGTTTGGGCCCCTCACTGCAGGAGGGACGTAGAGGGGCTGGAGCGTGTCCAGAGAAGGGCAGCAGCGCTGGGGAAGACTTTAGAGAACAAGTCTTCTGAGGAGCAGCTGAGGGAATTAGGGTTTTTTAGCCTGGAGAAAAAGAAGATTCAGGGGGGATCTTACCACTCTCTACAACTACCTGAAAGAAGGTTGTAGACAGGTCTTCTATCCCACATAAGTAGAGACAAGACAAGAGGAAACGGCCTTAAGTTATGCCAGGGGAGGTATAGATTGTATATTAGGAAATCTTTCTTCACTGAAGGTGGTCAATCATTGGGACAGGCTGCCCAGAGAGATAGTGGAATCACCATCTCTGGAAGTGCTTAAAAAATACAAAATTGTGGGGCTTAGTGACATAGTGTAGTGATGGCAGTCCTGGGTTGACGGTTGGACTTGATGATCTTGGAGGTCTTTTCCAACCTAATGACTTTGTGATTCTAAGGTTGTGTCTTGAAACAAAGAACGTCTTTTTTATTTTTTTCATTATTTTTTTAAAATGAGCAATAATTGAGTCTAACCTCAGTATAACCTTTCTGTTCAACAGCCAAAGGTATGAAATAAATGTATTAAAAAGGAAGTAAAGAGCAAATCTTTTCATAAACAGGTATTTTTTATATACATTGTATTTTTTTCTTCATTTAGCAGTCCACTGACATATTTCTAGCTATAGGGTTTTGAACCCTTTACCCTCTCCAGTTGTTCTAATTATATCTATTAGATGTGCTGCATGTTTAATTGGATTTTAATGGGATGGTAACTCATTGTTTAGAAGCAAGTTTAACAGAAGTGTAATTTATTGTTGAGAAAGTAAGGGTTGCCAGATCCACTTACTAAATATGTGCTAGAACTGCTTTTAAAACCCATGTCCTGAATGGCATTGATGTTCAGCTGGTAAATACATCTAAATGAGAGGACAGGTTTGTGAGAGCTGGTATTCAAGTGTTCAATAGATCCTGAATATGAAAAATTCCTTTTTTCTCTAAAAAAAAAAAAAGTGTGTAATTTTCACATGAATTATGCATGACACACAGTTTTCAAAGTACCTTTATGCCAGAAAACACACATTCTGAAAAAGACTATCAGTCGCTGAGAAAGGTATCTTATGAAATGTGTTTAAACTTAGTTGACCAAAGAAAAAAGAGCCCTCCTAAATATAAATGATTGATGGACAGAACTTTTAATTGGTAGCAAAGAGGCAATCAGCTATGCAGTCATCATTATGTATAGCATAACAACTAGGCATAATGTTTCTAAGATACCAATTAGAATGAGAATGCACCATTAACAAAACGTCACAGGGGCTGAAAAATCTATAAGCAGAATGTGCAGCCACAAGACACACCATACCCACCCCTCAAAAAACCCATACAAAATAACGAAAACACAAAGAGAATAAAAAGAATGAAACAGGAGAGAAAGATGGCTACAAACCTGAAGACCAGACTTGCATAACAAATCAGGAAAGATCTAAGCATGTAGTGGAAGTGTCCTAAATCTTAGACCAAACCCTACCCATCAGGTGATCTGCATTCAAGAAAACACAGCTCCAAATGCATTTGGAATCCTCTGATTGATGAAGCTGTTAAACAGACAATGTAAGTAACGAAGGTTCTCTTCAGTACCTAAAGGGAAAATGTAAGAAATATATTCAAATGATTCCAAACTGAATTAATATTTTGCTCATTTTACATTCAAGGAAATGAGAATTTATTTTTTTTTTTTTAAATAGTTCCATTTTTATAGGAAGAAAAATTTAACATGGCTTGGAATTGAGTGATTGATGCTAGGTATTTATAGGAAAAGCAAAGCAAATTAAATTCTCTTTGTGTATAAACATTTAGTGTTGAAGATCATTCACTTTCAGAATAAGTACCTTCATCTTATTTTGAAGAATGCCCCTGTTGTCAAAATACAATATTTTCTGGAATATCCAGTGTCTTCTTTTTTTCTGTTTACATTGGGACAAGGAAGAGTACATAGTTGTTTTACCTGTGGTGTAGCCTGACTGCAGAGGTAATTGTGCTGCTCAGCATGGTGACTTTTCCAGTGCAATAAGGCAAACTGGTCCAAAGAAAAAACATTGCCTCACTTTAAAGTCCCCTCTAGTCTAATTACTATGTCATTTGAGAATATTTGATTGGGATCTGATCCTAGCTCATGGGTACTCTTGGTGGAGACAAGACATTCTTATGTTAGGTCCTAAGCCAAGAGATAAATTTTTTCTAGAAATGTTTCCAAACTTTCAAAATCTGAAATTAACAAATATAGAAGTGAAAGAAAGCACATTAGTAGTGAGTGATACAAATAAAAAAAATAATCTGGTGTTTGTATTTTGCTTCTAAAATACAGTGGGTTTAGAATTTCTTGGGAAACTGAACACTTTGATTATTTTGACTTTGATTTGGACCAAAATCTAATATCAGAAGAACAGCATTTTCAGTGAACCAAGTGAAAAAGAGGTCTACAGAAATTATGGATTAAATTTCTTGCGCAAGATATATGTATGCATAACCATATTTGGCTGCAATTGTCAAAAGTACTTAAGGGCACTGCAAAAGGGATTTCTGAAAGCAGACTTGAACATGTCATTTTATTATTTTGGAGGGAAAAAATATATTCTGTATAGCTTTAGGAATGTAGGAGAACACAGATGTGGTAAAATCTTTGCCATCAGTCTATCATGCCAAGTCTGTGTTTTGGTCAGATAAATAAAATATAAGCAGGGCCTGTCAATCCCACTTCAATCATGGTTTTGCTTATATTAGCGTTTTTATTAGCATTGAGAGCTTCCCAGTTTTTCACATCTATATTTATAGGGCCATCATTTCTTTTGGAAAATACATCTGGACTGTTGCAAGCATTAAAAAATTTGTACTATTTATACTTTCCTTGAAATACCATCAAACTTTGGTTATTAGCTGTTGGTGGCATATAAACAGTGATTTTTAAATTGTCATTTTATATGAGATTACATCTACTTGTTCATTCTTATGATTACTTTTCACTAGCCTAAGGGTTAAAGTAGGATATTTTTTCAGCATGATTCACAATTAGGCTTACAATTAATCTTGTGCTTTATTATAACACTGAAATGCTGTGTTGAAGAGATACCTTGCATTCATGAAAACTCTTCTTGGCAACTTTCTACTCATCTTTTAATATGCTTAGTGTGAAATGCGTATTCTGTATCTCTTTTCCTGTAACAAGTTTTGTTTGTCCCTCTCAAATAACACCTCTATACTTCTTTCAGTGTAAATTACTAGCATTTATGAAGCTGAAACTGCTTCACTCTTTCTTTGGATTTGAAAACAGATGTCTTATGTGCCCCTTAATAACAAGAGGGTCTAGAAATCACTGTTGGAGATTGCAGAACAGTTTTTCTTTCTTCTTACAAGTCTTTTTGACAAGAATTTGAGACTAAGATTATGTACTAGCTGGCGCTTAAAATGTGTTCCTTCTTGTCTGAGACAACACTTGCAAAGAAACCTCAACTACTGCATTTAGATTAGTAATACTAACTACAGTTGCAAACATCTTAAATGTGAATTAAGGCCAAAAATAAGAATGTAGTCTTGGACAGTGACTACATACTATTAGCAACATCAGAAATACAGATATTTTTTTCTGAAAGACATTTACAGCATATTTCTTTTCAATAATATGCTCGAGGAATTTCTGGAGAGACAGAAAGTTGTCTTTTTTCCACTGACTGTGTTGGCTGAAATTCATTTCATTGGCACAAAGCTGACATTTTTAGTCATTACATGGATCAAGAGAACACAACCTGGCAACAACAAAATTTACTCTTCAGTCTCCACGTATTGCTTGGATTAAAGGCTGTAGCCTTCAGTGCCATCTGGAAGGGATGTGAAGACTATATTCCCTGCTCTCAAACTGCATATTAAATCACAAATGTAAATTCTAGTCCTGACCTTTTGTAAGTGAGCTCAGCTGTATATACTTTAGACACCAAGGCCAGATTACTCTATTCCTAACTTTGGGTTGTGTAATAAAGTCTTTTTTTTTATTATTATTTGTTTGTTTGTTTGTTTGTTTCAGAGCAGTTGAGGGCCAACATTTACTTACCCTGAATGAATCAAGCTCTTAATATCCTGACAACTGACCACATGATATCATTGTTTTCCATTGCTTTCTTAAAACTGTTATATCAATTGCTTTTAGAATCATAGAATGGTTTGGGTTGGAAAGGATCTTCAAGATCATCTAGTTCCAACCCTCCTTGCCATGGGCAGACACATCTTAACCCAGTTCCTAAAAGCCCCATCCAACCTGGGTTTGAACACTTGAAGGGATGGGGTATCGACAGGTTCTCTGGGCAGCCTGTTCCACTGCCTCACCATCCTCATATTAAAGAATTTCTTCCTTATATCTAATTGAAACCTATCCTTTCTCAGTTCAAAGCCGTTATCCCTTGTCCTGTCAATACATGCCCTTCTAAAAAGTCCCTCTCCAGCTTTCTTGTAGGCCCCCTTTAGGTACTGGAAGGATGCTATAGGATCTCCGTGGACCCTTCTTCAGGCTCAACAACCCCAACTCTCTCAGCCTGTCTTCACAGAAGAGGTACTCCAGCCCTCTGATCATCTTTGTGGCCCTTCTTTGGACTTGCTCCAACAGATTCATGTCCGTATATTGGGGGCCCCAGACCTGAATGCAGCACTCCAAGTGGGTTCCAGTGAGAGTGAAGTAGAGGGGAAGAATCACCTCCCTCAACCTGCTGGCCATGCTTCTTTTGATGAAGCCCAGAATTCAGCAGGCTGTCTGGGCCAGTATTTCAAATAAGAGTTCTGAGCATGAAGATATTAACCTTCATAAATATATGCAAAGAGGTTTGTTTCAAATGGTTTAATAGACTATATTTTTCAAGAAGTTTTTCAGAGATAACTAAATGGAAAAACAGTGCAACAAAAAAATTAATCACACACACACACAGCCCCCACAAAAAAAAACAACAACCAAAACCCAACAGCTACACACACAACCAAAAGTGAAATAAAAAGGAAAAAAAAAAAAGGTCTCATCAAGACACCAGAAACAGAGAAAATACTCCCAAATGCCAACAATGTGCAAAAATTATTAGATTGGAAAAAGGAGAAAAAGGAAAAAAAGAAGGTGAAATGTATCAGTTGGAAGTTATTTTGCTCTTGTCTCATTACAACTTACATATAAAAAGATTTTTGAAGAAAATGCCTTCAGAGAATTTTCTGTTATGAAGTGATATTTTTGTTTTTTCCTCACTATCATTAAATGGAGCACAGTAACTAACTTTCCTAATGCCAAAAGCTGAACTTGCAAAGTTTAGATTGAATATATAATATATTCTCAATAAGGAATGTGTGCTTTGTTAATTTTGTAGAAAGGAAGGAAAGAAACTGCAGACATTAAAACAGGGAAATTGTGAACATTTATATAATACTGCATTCCTCTGATTTCATTACTTAATGTAGCAGAGGTCTCTCGTTCAATTTCTCAAGTATCAAAAATCCATACCAGCAACTCTGCACAAACATGCATCACCTGAGGAGAGCAGACATGTGTTTGTAACAGCTTATCAATTAGCTATGGATCACAATAGAAAGTTATACCGCATAACTCCCACATTAAGAATTATGCAGAAATTATGTGATATAACTTTCTTTTTATTTCTATCAGAAGACAGAACACTAGGCAGTTTTAAACTGTGTACCAAATTCAGAGTGTAGAATATGTTAAGGTAGAACATACATTACAAACTAAAGAAATGCAAAAGTTTATTTTGTACCAACATTATTTTCTGACTGCTTTGGGAAGCAGCCTGATGTCATTTTATACTGCTCTAATGGCAAGTAGGATTTGACTATATGGGTATGTTATTAGAAGTTTACATTTTCTTCATATGTATGAATGAACCACCAGAATATTAACAAAACAAAGACCCACAAATGTTTCCTTTTTCATTGGCAGGCAATGTCTGTGCTAAAGGCCAAGAAGCATGTTCTTTTAGGGAGCTGAAGTGAGAAATGTATAATTTTGTTTGCATATTTAAACAAAGATGGTTGTTCCTAACCAAAGAAAGTAGAAAGGTCATTCCAAAGACAAAAACCTGAACTTTCTAGAAATGTGATATCTTTTTTTTTTTTTTTTTCAAAAAATAAATCTTAAAAAAAACCCCAAAAAACCAAACCACACAACAACCAAAAAAACCCCAAACCAAAGCAATGGTTTCAGTCAGCATTCCACAGTCTGAAAAGAGAAGACGTTGGAAAGATACACTGCAAAGAACCTGAGAAGTGATGCAGCTTGTCGCCATTTAAGAAAGTGGGGGAAAGGTAAAAAAATATTTTTTTCTTTTTAAATACTGTACTTTTGTGCCTCAGAGATGAATCATCTCTGGCTGAGATAATTAAGCTGTTACCAGAGAGAGGTTGAACAGAACAAGACAGCAGCAATTCTCCTGAGCCCTCTTCAATTCACTGGTGCAATTCTAATAAATGGTTTCACAACCCCCCAGGTAGGCCACTCCTACATATGGATTTTACAGTCATCTTGTCACAGGGCTAACCTGAGCCTGTGCTCCACTTTGAAGAAAGCAATATACACGTAGGGGTGAACTTATACCACCAGGTGCCTTTTCCCTGATCATCTTCTCATAAATAGCTTTTGAATCACATTCTAAATTGAGATGTTAACTTCATTTTGCCAAGCTCATTGTATTAATGTGGTATTCAGAGCAAAGTCTTGCCTCTCAGGAGTTGTCTTAATGCAGAGAATAAACAAAAATATCTCACTTTGGAAAATACCTACTATGGAAAGTGGGAGGGAAAATGATCCCCTTTTGCGCATCCACTTTACTCACTTGGTTATGTTGTGCATGAGATAAGAAGAGGCAAAGCTCAGTCTGTTTCTTCTCCCTTTCTTCAGCCCATAACTTGCTTAATCTCTAGCTGGAAATTACTCCTGCATGGACCTTGCTTTTCCCATTAGGTAGGGCTCAATAGTAGGTGTAGTTGCCTCAGTCTTTCAGATTAATGAAGTAGACAGAGTTTATCTCTCTGGAAGGATATTTGAAAATACAGAACTGGACCATGAAGTAGATATTCAATTACTTGGAGTGTGACTTTTAAATGCCCACATCTATATTTCCATAGACCTGTGGACTGCCATCATCTGAAACAGAGATGGCTTTACCTCAGGTATACATTATTGCATCATGTACACGTGGTAAATAACTTTTGCAAAATTTCTTCAGTGTGAAATATTAATTCTGTGAGCTTTGAAAAGCTGTGACCAAAAGAAGGGAGAAGGCAGAGTATTTGCCTTATGAAACAAAGCAAACAAAGACAATTGATAATGCAAGTGTAGCACAGCAGCAACTACAAAAATCCCCCAAACCCTTCACTTAAATCTAACATGCTGCAAGAAGTGAGAAAGCTGTTTTGGAGAAATTTCATTACCACTCCTGGCCGATTGCACAAGTGTCCCAAATTTCAAATTATAGACCTCTGAGCATTTTAATAATCTGCTTCAATATTGCCCCGCTATACAGCACACTTACTACAGAATCTCTAGGCAAGTACATATGAGAGCTATTTTATAATAATTTACTTCTGTGAATGTATGTGATTTTCATTAAAAAAAACCTGCAGACACTAACGGCCTTGAAAGAGACAAAAGATTTTACAGTACTGTGTATACAAATGCCTTGAAACAGTCATATATATGTTTCTTTCAAAGAATTATTCTTTTCCTTCGGAAGATCTCTGTTGCTTTATAATCATGGTTTCGAACACATTTCTAATATAGATGTTTTGGGGTTGCTTCTTTAGGGGTTTGTTTCTTTTGGTTTTGGTGGGGTTATTTTGTTTGAGTTTGGTGTTGGTTTGATGGGGATTTTTTGTTCATTTTGTTTGGTTTGTTTTGTTTGTTTGTCTGTTTTTTTGTGGGAATGGGAGAAATATTAATGGATGTTAATGCCAAAATCCAGATTTTAATTATGTGTAGGCAATTTCAGAGACCAAAATATTGGCAAGACTTGGAAAATGAATAGTGGGAGCATAACTGTTCCACAGAACACCTGAAACGTATATTAAGGAAGGGTTATTGCCTTGTGCCCATTGCACCAAACTCTGAGCAGTGCAAAAGGTAGTTTTTTCCTCTTGACAAGTTTAGACTTCAATTCCTCTGTTCCCCTAAGTTCTGGGAAGAAAGAGTATGTGTGACAGATCTCAATCATCATTTGCAAAATAAATATATGATGCTCTTTGAATAAGGATATCGTCCTAAATGTAGTTCTCCATTACCACCGTTTACAGAGTCAGTTTTCAGAAACATTCAACAATCACAAATTAAACACTCCAAAGGAATGCATCCCAGGTTTTACCTTGAGTTTAGTAAAGACTGAGGTTAAAATTTGGGATCAGAGACAATGAAGGGATCAATGAATACAGTATGAAACCCCAGTAGCCTAGACTTGATCAATAATATTTATATGATGTACCTTATCATCTTATGTGCCTCAGTTAAAAGGGACTTCCAGAAACTAGGGACATGTTCAGGGTGAAAGAGGCAGATAAAATTTGATTCCCAGTTCCTTATTTTTTTGAAGAAAGTTTAGTGGGAGGGAAACCCCCACAAAATTAATTGAAATTTGTTTTCATAGAGAAAAAAGAAAAAAAAACAAAACCCAAAACCCCAACGAAAACCTCCAAAAACTTTCTTACTTATATAAAAAATCTGTCTTTGAAAATTTACAGCTGAGGTGTCTGATTTGGTGAATTTCTGTGTACAGAGATTCAAAATTTACATTAAGTATGATTCATATGCCTTTCCTTCCCAGCAAATCAATAAAATATCCAAACAAAGCTTGAGGCTCTTTGAATATTTTGAAGCTTCTTTTTTAATTGTAGCAGCTACACTCATCTGTTACAACATTCTACCTCCAAATTATTTGTCTTAGGGGAAAAAGAAAGAAATAAGGGGGGGGGGGGGGGAATAAAATAAGGAAAGAAAGAAGAAAATTAAAAAAAAAAGCAAAGAAGGAAAGAATGAAAGAAAGAAAATTAAAATCTTGGTTCTGCAGCAACAAATTATGTACTCTTCATTGTTTTCACCTAGCTCCCTGGTGCTCAAGTACCTGCTTATATACCAGACAGAGCATAAAATTATTACATTTTTTGTCATTTAATTGGGCAAAGCCACAACAGCTGTCACTTTTTGTGTGAATCAAAATTCTGCCTCAAAACTTGGATCAGAGCATTGGCACCTTCATAGTAGTAGTAGTATCATCATCATACCTTTTTTTTTTTTTTTTTTTTTTTTTTTTATCTACTTGGCTTCCTTCTCAACACCAGTGCATTTTCCTTTTATTGGATCTGCCACAGAAACTTGTCTGGCTATTGATTCTGTAGAGTATGCCAGTTCAGTGTTGCAAGGTCACTCATAATAACATCTAGATTGTTTTCTTTGCTTCCTCCTCCTTTTCTTCCCCCAATCCCTTCTCCGTTGTCTAAGAAAGGCAACCATTCTGAAAAACAGTCATGCTGACATACTGTGAACTAGAATTTTACCAGTAATAAAATGACCTGTGATCATTGAGGGAGAAAATGTGGAAAGAGAAACCTACTCTGCAGAGGTAGCTTTTATTGCAAATTAGACACTTTGAAAAGAGAAACACTGAATGGTAAAATCTTTCAGAAATAAAAGATGCCCAAATGGACTAGGTCTATAGTAAAATAAAAACTAAAACAGACAGTGTTTTACAGCATCAAGGGCCTAAAATTTTCTCCTTTGGGGATTTTGTGATGTCAGTGGCTTGTACCCCTCTTTCAGCTACTGACAGGGATGACATTTGCAGCTTCATGCCCTCTAGTCACATTCACACCTACACGACAAAGTCAGGCTTTATACTTTTCTTCATTTCCTCTTCACAGTCTACAGTAACATCACCATAGATCTGCAAAGAAGGAGAAGGGATGTTTTGTTCCTTTTGCCTCCAGTTATTTCTTGGGTTGGCAAGACAGCACACTGCAGACATGCTTAATCCCAGCAGAACCAGCTGGCACTTTTCCCGTTACCTTATTTCTATTTTAAGTATTAGAAAAGAAATTCCTGTGGTCTCCAGAATCTCAGTACAGCGCATAGTGGAAACACTGTCAGGAAGGTATGCATTACCAATAATCTAATGGCTCCCAGAGCAAAGAGAAAGTGATCTCCAGGTGCTTTATGTCCAGGCTGTCAAACCCATGACCGGCAGAAATCTATGTGCTAGTGCAGCAAATGACTTCTGGGGTAATGTATATGGAGGCAATACTGCCTAGCAACTTCCCTGCCCAATCCATAACTCAAGGCTTTGCCACAAGAGCAAGGTGAGCAAGTTGCCATCAAAAGGTGCAAGTAATTGGTTCCTGTGGTGAAAAGAGGTAATTGTGTTTCTTCTGGAACAGACACACTGGTTGTGCTCTACGTATTTGTAGGGATTTCTCTACATTAACTATCCACTTTGACATATCATTTGTTATGCTATAAAAATATGGGGTGGGGAAGACCCCTCAAAGCTCCACTTAGGGTATAAGAACTCAATTACTACTTTTCCTCCTTCAGTACACCTTTCATTCACCACAACCTCTGTGGTAAAGTTGTGCTTGGGGAGTAGGTTTCAGCTAATCCAGTTCACAGAAACAACCTCTCCTTCTGCTTCATAAAGTGCTAAATGGATTGGAGTGCACTGAAGCAAAGGTGCATACAAATATTGTGTTGGAAGTGCCTTGTTAAGAAGTGCCATTATAACCATAATGAAACTGATGATAAAATGTAAGTGTTATTTGGAAAAACAGATCTGTGCTTCTAAACGTTGTGTTTACTTTCCTATATTGCATTTGCTTAGCAACAGATACATGTGTTCTGACTGGTCAGTTAAGTGATTGAACCACCTGCCCAGACCACTGAGTCAGCTAGCCAGGCAACAGGTATGGTGCAGAGACAGGAGAGCAAAAAGTGTTGACTAAACACAAGATCTATAGCAGAGTCCAGCAGGCAGCTGCACTCCCTTTTCTTAGGCATATCTGGATATCCAGACCCTTGCATGCTGAGGGCTGTGATCACACCAATTCGGTCATGTGATAATACAGGAGCAACTAAAGTGAAGCATATTTTTCTGGCTAAGATTTATCTCCTACATAGCAGTAAATTTTATTAACTACTCAACACTGAATTCCATAAACATACAGACACCAGATAGCTAATCAAAATCCATATAGAACTAAACCTTGAAATTCATTACAGAGAAAATGTGGATCCATGTTTCTGGTACAATTTTGGCTTCTTTATTTTATTCTCCAAGCCAAGGATTATATATGAGAAGTGTTAGTCCTTTGTACCCAAAATCACCATCAAGTGGGCTTCCATCAAGTGTCATTTCCATAAGAAATCTTTATAAAGTTGAGAAAAGTAAAATGTATGCAATGGACGCAAGAAATGTGGATTCTTATTTAAATTTTAGATTTTACCAAATCATAGCAAAACAACCCAGTCAATAGGAAATCAGTGACAAGGGTGCTTAGCATAGTGTAAGGAAAGCTTGTTTTAGCCCCAGATGCAATCAATCATCCTGGAATAGTTGTGGTAACAAGGAAGAATCATTACCTGCCAGCTCAGAATTAGTTTTTACTTTTCAAAACAAATCTTTTTGCTCCCATAATTGGCTTAACTGAGAAGCCAAGATGATAAAAAATTCCTTAACTGGTCACTTCTTTCCCTGTACATCTTCCACTTTTGTAACTAACAACTAAAATCTTGCTCTTACCTTGGCAATACTACATACTCACAATGTAGTAATTCTTCTCATAAAAGTACTTAGAACTACATATTCTCTCAAGCTATTCAAATGAGATCTGCAATGTCAGAACGAAACGTAAGTACAGACTGCACACATTCAAGTAGTTGAAAGCATACAGAACAGATTTACTTCCCCACCATCAACTTATTTTTTAAGTGGTCATGCAAAATACAGATTAAACTTTCATATTGAACATCATGCTATATAGGCTATTATGAAGAGGACAATCAAATTCCATAACCTACCTTCTCTGACACAGATATGTAGAAATTAATGTTGCTGTTCATTGAGTTGTTTAGCTTACTTTTTCACTGTGCAAAAACAGGACTAAAGATCAGCCTCTGTGAAACAGCATTAGCTCATTGATCATCAGACTGAACTGATGTGCAGAGCTGTGTGGATATTTTAAACTAATTATTTATTTATTAAGTGATCTGGAAAGTTTCCTAGACAGAAAGATTAAGGTTTTAATGCAGTTGAAGGTTCAGGTAGTTTTCTGTATTTACATGTTCATTAAAGATATATTCATCGGTTAGCTTCCACAGAATTACAACATTTGATGAAAAACAGTTCCAAAATTCAGAGTAAAATAAGAATATTAGACATGAAATACGTTAAAACAGTAAAATGGGAATCTACATTATTGGAATGTTTTGTTTTGGAGTCACTTTGGCTCAGATAATATCATTGTGAGATACACCACTTTACTGCATAAGCAGTAAAATACAAGAATTTTAAATGAAGGCAAAAAGATGCCCTGTGTCTAGTTGCATGTCATTCAAAGATCCCATTTTAAACTGGTTGAAATAATTTACTCACTTTCAGATTCTCTTTGCCTCCTGAGATATGAAGAATGCTTGATTTCATGCTCTTATCTCTGTTTCATTTTTTTACCATCACATTTTTCTGAAGCAATGTGCTTCAGTTCAGTGTCCTACTGGACAGTGTACATTGTCACATAGGTGTTTTTTAAACATAGGACTGGAAATATTAAACATGTTAGCAATGAAGAAATCTTATTTTCTGGCAGAGAAGCTGAGGTTCTAAATCCTTGTGTAAAATGTTTATTCTGTGGAAGTTTTTTTAGCTGGATTATTAACTATATGAAGCTTTAGAAAAATCATGTCTTACTATGGTAAAGCTATTATTGATATCAGTGGAAATACTGCCTGATGATTACAGAATTTGGACTACTGTTTACAACATACTCAAAATTCACCATAGGTCTGTCTTGCAAATGATTCTCATGCCTTCTTTTGCCAGTAGCTGAATAGCTGGTATTCACAACAATGGAGTATCGTATGATTCTAAGTACTCTTGAAGGTTAAACTAAAGGTCATAATTTTATAATATACATTTCATTGGATGTAAGTAAGCAGCATAAAATAGCTGCCTGCTTTCTTGGTTATTACCTTTATAAATTTACTCAAGTTATGAAAAGTTAATTGTGTCAAAATGATGGTTAAATTTTGCTTCACTTATAAAGCATTGAAGTCACATGCTGTGCAAAATAAGTCTTCCATGTTTTTGGAACAAACTAAAAACTTAAATGTTTTTGTTTTAGCTTTTTCTTGAGTTTTGTTTGTTTTTGGTTGTTTTTTTTTATTATTTTCCATATGAGTTTTACAGTCTGCAAACTCATGAAACATCATGAATAACAAAAAATCTGATTTGCTTTTGTCATTCAGGAATTTTTCCTAACATAGAAACATGAAGATTAAAATATTTTTTACTATATCACACACTCATTAATCCAATTTTACATTTATCTTAATGCATTTATTTCAATTTTAAAATTATAAATGTTAATTATGAATCCATTTAAAAGTAAAAGGTAATTAATTCTTATCATCTTATAAATAAAGATGTTTTTAAACTAAATACCTTATTAATTTAAAACCCATTACAAGTATGATTATGGCAATTATTAAGGTAATCATGGAGAATATATAAAACTGTAAACTGAAAGCTTTAATGTTCATTAAAACTATGCAAGTAGGAAAAAAGAGGGTCTAAGTTCAAATGCATTTTCACGTATACTTAAAAATGTCAGTGTGGTGGTTTGATCCTGGCTGGATGCCAGGAACCCACCAAAGACACCCTATCACTCCCCTCCTCAACTGGACAGGGAAAAGAACGTATAATCAAAAGCTCATGGGTTGAGACAAGGGCAGAGACATCACTCAGCAGTTACTGTCACAGGCGAAATAGACTTTACTTGGGGAAAATTGTTTTAATATATTACCATTCAAATCAGAGTAGGATAATCAGAACTAACATCAAAACTTAAAAGAATCCAAACAAACAAACAAACACAATCCTCCCACTCCTCCCTTCTTCCCAGGCTTAACATTATTCATGATTTCTCTGCCTCTTCCTCAGGTGATGTAGAGGGATGGGGAGTGGGAGTTGTGGTCAGTTCATCACACATTGTCTCTCCTGCTCCTTCCTCCTTGCAGTCTTCCCCTGCTCCAGCATGGGATCCCTCCCATGGGAGACAGTTTTCCATGAGCTCATCCAATGTGAGTCCTTCCTACAGGCTGCAGTTCTTCCTGAACTGCTCCAGTGTGGGTCACTCCACAGGGTGCAGCCCTTCAGGAACATACTGCTCCAGCAGGGGTCTCCCAAAGGGTTACCAGTCCTGCAAGCAAACCTGCTCCAGCATGGACTTCTCTCCATCAGTCCACAGGTCCTGCCAGGAGCCTGATCTGGCATGGGTTTCTCCATGTGTGTGGAGATCTGCTGCACCATGGACCTCCATGGGCTGTAGGGGGTCAGCCTGCCTCACCATGGTCTTCACCACGGGCTGCAGGGGAATCTCTGCTCTGGTGCCTGGAGCACCTCCTGCCCTTCCTCCTGCACTGACCTGGGTCTCTGCAGAGTTCTACTCTCACATGTTCTCACTCCTCTCTTTCATGCAATTTCTTGTGCAGATTTGTTTTCTTCCCTTCTTTTCTCTATTATCACAGTGGTGCTACCACTGTTGTTGCTCGGCCCAACCTTGACTAGTATCAGGTCTGTCTTCGAGCCAGCTGGCATTGGCTCCATTGAACATATGGGAGGCTTCTAGAAGCTTCTTACAAGAGCCACACCTGCAGCCCTCCTGCTACCAAAACCTTGCCATGCAAGTCTAACACTGCCAGTTCAGTTGATTTTTCTTGAAGTGAAATATTGAGAACACAAGGTAGGGAAAGCAACAGTGGAAGAAAGATATGAAGGAAAAAATGTGTACTATATTGTACAGGAAGTGAAAAACAAATATCATATGAATTGATGTTAAGGATTTGTAATAGCTTTTAGTTAGCTTTTAACAGCTGTGACAATATCCAAAACAGAGAGTCATTAAAAAAAAGATTGCAATTTCAAAAGAGAAAGTTTTGATTACGCAGACCATTTGTTTGTCAGAGAAGGAATATTCCACATGGCACTTCCTTTGTGATTTTGCCTATATCAGTTTTAAATACTTTTAATGATAGAACATTAACAACTTCTTTTGTTCACTATTTCACAGGTCAAGCAGAAAATTCTCTCATCTTCCTGTATGTAGTGTAATCTTACTACTCTTTGATTATGGTCATATTTTAAAAATACACAATGACAACAATTGTTAAAAATCAATGTAGTATATGAGCAGCTGTATGGAAAAGGACAGACAAGAGGATTTGTGAACCTCAGTGCTCTATTCTGTAAAGAAAACTTGTACTAGTCAAGAACAGAATCTAGGTTAAAAAAGACAAGTTTAAGAGAGTAAATAAATAACTTTTATTAACACAGATTAAAAGAATATTCTTTAGCGGTTTTACCCTTGATCCCATGAAAACATTGTGGTGATGGCTTTTCTACTGACCTTTTCCTTTTATTTTATTTGACCACAAAGTAAGTGGGGAGGAGCTGAAATCAGGTATTAGTTTTAAAATATCTTTACTTGAAGATAAAAAATACTCCCCCTACAAATAAAAAAATCCTGCAAAAGTTGTTTAGATACCTAATGATACGTAATGATATGGACTTCAGCATTTCACATTAAGATATTATTTGAAAACTATTTTGTCAAGGACAGTCTTTAACTGCCTTTACATTCTTAAATGCTGAATGCTTCATAATCACAAGAGAAACACAGGTTTCTAATGCTTTTTGGGAATAGGTATCAGAACAGGAAAAGTTCTTTCTCCCAGCTCTTCATCAAAATTCTGAACACAAGCAGCACATAGCCAGTCATAATTTTTCTACAGATTATTTAAACATAGAATAATTCTTATACTAAATATAATTCCAAAGCATATGCATACCATGTAATACAGAATTTAGAAAACTGTGGAACCTTTAGCACAGGTTATGTGCTTCTTTCCCCATAGTACTGTCTATAATAATCAAAATTCCACCTTTGTGCAAGTGGATCCTTCTCACAGTTCAAGTTTCAATCACCTCTTTTCTGTGAACAAAAATTGCTGTCTGCTGATGTCACATTATATGTACGAGTCTTGGCCATGGAGGGAAAAGCCTTCCCACTGAGTCCCAAGGATCCCCTTGCTTTCCAAACTTCTCCCCAGACAAAAGTCTAGATGCAACTTGAGCCAATCAGTTCTAGTTCACAGTACTAGCTCTAGTTCACGCTACTGGACACACTAGGTCAATGATTTAGGCCTAAAGGACAGCCACTCATCAGAGTTAACATCTGCCTGTCGGAACCATCTCAAGGACTTTCACTGAAACAGTTTCACAAAGCTGAAAAAACCCTAGATGATTTATTAAGGCAACAGATAAAACAAATTCAAAATTGCTGTTGATAAATGCGCTTCCTTCAAAAATTGAGCTTGAGTTAAGAGTTCAGCATTTTTCTTAACAATAATTTCCTGGGTACCATCTAAAGGTGTTGAAGGTGCAAGTCTTACCAAAGAGGCATCCCTTCCTGGGGAGAAGGCAGGCCCATTGACCCATTCAATGGTTGGAGTTCCTGTCCTCAAAATAAAGGATTCTAAATGCCAGATTTATACTGATGGCAAGGTGGGACTAAGTCAATTACTGTGTGCTGACTGGCCCTTAGAAAGGATTGTCATGTCTGGAAGGTCAGTGAGGCCATAGTTCAGTGTAGAGCAGGTGATTCAGTGCAGATTTATAGGGGTCTTCCTGGCTTTTACTAAATCAACACCAGGCCCATACCTCACCCCAGGCATTACCTGCTTTGTGAGATAAGCACAGTTCTGAAGTCAAGCCCCCTCCTGCCCCTAACCACCCCTCCCCCCCCCACCCCCCCCCACCTGCTGCTTCCTGTTGGCTTTCCTTAGCTTCTGTAATTTGCACCAGCAACTCTGGTGTTCGACAGTTGATAACAATCCAAGTGATCTAATCAGAGACATCAAGATTGGAGGCAGCTTGAGCTGCAGTGATCACACACTGGTGTAGTTTGCAGCCCTGAAGGAAATGGGACAAGCAAAGAGTAAAGTCAGAACCCTGAATTTTAGGAAACCAAAATTCCAGATGTTCAAGGAGTTAGTCAATAGGACCCCTTGGGAAACTGCCCTCAGGGATGAGGAAGCAGAACAGAGCTGGCAGATCTTTAATGACATTTTCCATAGAGCACAAGATGTCTTAATCCCTAGGTGTAAGAAAACAGTAAAGGAGGTCAAGAGACCAGCATGGATGAGTCAAGACTTGCTGGTCAAAATAAAGGGCAAGCAGGAGATGCACAGGCAGTGGAAACATGAACAGGTATCCTGGGAAAAGTATATGCATGCTGTTTGGTTGTGTAGTGATGATGTCAGGAACGCCAAGGCACAGCTGGAGCTGAACTTTTCAAGGGGTTCAAAGAAGAATAAGGGCTTCTGTAGGTGTGTCAGCCAGAAAAGAAAGTTAAAATAAAGTGTCATGCTGCTGCTGAAGACTGGACAATGGGTAACAACAGATGTGGAGAAGGCTGAGGTGTTAAACAAGTTTTTTGCTTCTGTCTTCACTAGCAGTCTCTCTTACCACATGTTTTAAGTGGATGGACCTCAAGGCACAGACTGGGAGAGCAAATTCCCTCCCACTGTAAGAGAAGATACGGTTTGTGACAACCTAAGGAACCTGAACATATATAAGTCTATGGCCCCAAAGAGATACATCCGAGTCCAGAGGGAACTGACTGATGAAGTTCTCAAGCCATGAAAACTTGAAAAGTCATGGCAGTCAGGTTAAGACCCTGGTGACTGCAAAAAGGGAAACATTGTATCTATTTTTTAAAAAACGATAGGAAGGAGGACGCTGTAAACTACCGACCTGTCAGCCTCACCTCTGTGCCTGGGAAGATCATTGAACAGACCTTCCTAGTAACTATGCTAGGGCACGTGGAGGACAGGGAGGTGATTCAAGGCAACCAGCATGGCTTCACTGAGGGCAAGTCCTGCTTAACCAACCTCTAGTGGCCTTCTATGATGGAGTGATTACATCAGTGGACAAGGGAAGATCTACTGGATGTAATTTGTCTGGACTTCTGTAAGGTCTTTGACACGGTCCCCCAAAGCATCCTTCTCTCTAAACTGGAGAGAGATGGGTTTGGTGGATGAACTGTTTGTGGATAAGGAATTGGCTGGATGGTCACACCCAGAGAGTAGCGGTCAACCTCTCAATGTCCAGATGGAGACTAGTGACTGGTGGTGTCCCTCAGGGGTCCGTATTGGGGTCAGTACTGTATTAGTATCTTCATCACTAACATAGAAGGATCAAGTGAATCTCAGCAAATTTGAAGGTGACACCAAACTGAGTGGTGCAGCTGACATACCTGTCAGACAGGATGCTGTTCAGAGGCACCTGGATAAATGTGAGAATTGGGCCCATGTGAAACTCATGAAGCTCAATAAGCATAAATGCAAGGTCCTGCACTTGGGTCTGAGCAACCTTCAGTATCAATATGGGCTGGGTGATGAAGGGATTGAAAGCAGCCTTGGGAAGAAAGACTCAGGGTTACTGGTGGATGAAAAACTGGACATGAGCTGGCAATGTGCTCTTGCAGCCCAGAAAGCCAGCTGTGTTCTGGGCAGCATCAAAAGAAGCCTAAGTGGTGTTACTTTCCAGGGCAGCAATAGTTACCTTATCCTGCTCTTCTGGTTTTATTCCTCACATTGCTGATAATAGGAGTTTTTTGAGATGCCCCCACCCACCCCACCCCACCCCTGGCTTCTGTGGCTGTGGTTTTGAAATGACCTGTAATTAATTATCAGTGAATCCTTTATGGTTAAGTTTTCAAAATGAGACCATATTTTCAAAGTCTTTGCTACTGTCTTCCATTTAAGCTATATATTGTAGAATCATAGGATGGTTTAGTTTGGAAGGGATCTTCAAAGATCATCTGGTCTAACCCCCCTGCCATACACAGGGGCATCTTTCACTAGACTGGGTCACTGAAAGCCCTGTTGAGCCTGACCTTGAACATGTCCATGGGCATCCATAGCTTCTCTGGCCACTTGTTCCAATGGCTCACCACCCTTACTGTAAAAAACTTCCATCCTAAGTTCTGATTTAAATCTTTCAGTTTAAAACTGTTACCCCTCATCCTGTCACTTCAGACCCTGGTGAAGAGTCTCTTTGTGTCTATTTTATAAGCCCCTTTTAAATATTGAAAGGCTGCAACAAGGTCTCCCCAGAGCCTTCTCTTCTTCAGGTTGAACAGTTTAAACTCTCACAACTTTTCTGCACAGGAGAGGTGTTCCAATCCTCTGATCATTTTTGTGGCCCTCCTATGGACCTGCTCTGACAGGTCCGTGTCTTTCTTGTACTGGGGACCCCAGACCTGGATGCAGTAGTCCAGGTGGGGTCTCATGAGAGCAGAGTGGAAGGGCAGAATTACCTCCCTCAATCTGCTGGCCATGCTTCTTTTTGTGTGGCCCAGGATATGACTGGCTTTCTGAGCTCCAAGTGCATGTTCCTGGCTTGTCCAGTTTTTCATGCACTAGTATCCCTAGGTCCTTCTCTGCAGGGCTGCACTTAGTCTCTATTTGTATTGGGTGCCACCCCAACCCAGCTGTAAGACCTTGTACTTGGCCTTGTTGAACTTCATAAGGTTCTCATGGGCCCACTCCTCAAGTCTGTAATATCAATAATATTGCTATAATGTCATTTCAAGCTCTCATTCAGCTAACGTGCTCATAACAAGTCAGTAACAAGCCTGACAATACCTATGGCCATCTGCTAGCAATAACAACACAACTGTTACGGTGCCACTGAGTACAAAAATGTTTACACAGTTATGCTAGATTTACCTAAGACTGGGTTCAAAAAAACGTGCTAGTGAAGTCTGTGTCATGATGCTTTTACTTTAATGGTTGCAACAGGTCTGTATGTCGTTTCTAACTCCTGATTCAAACATTGCCATTCTTTTAGGGTGCATGTGACACCAAGCATTCTCACAATTCAGGGTAAGCAAATTAATATCCTACATTAATTAATGTCTTACAGCTGGTGTTTATAACAGGAGCTTCATATTTTTCATATAAGATTGAATGAAATAGGTGAGCAGTTCCCAAACTGAGAAATTTTTTCAGCTCCTTTTCTGCATACCGTGGAAACATCCTTCAGAGATGTGTAGACTAAGATGAGGAAGAGACGGATTACTAAGCAATCCGAACTAACATTAAAAAAAAAAAAGAGAAATGTCATGAGAAAGCACTGTCAAAGAAACAGTGCTAAGGCTGTTAGCAAGATCAGTCTCAGAAAGCAAAAGTAAGTTTAAAATTTAACACAGCAAGGTTAGAGGAGGAATTCAGAAAAGATACCACCACCAGAATGGCACAAACTAATAGTTTGAGTGGGCAGGGCAAAACTGGTAGTGTCACAGAAGACAAATACTATCTCAGTCAGCCAGATAGATATTGTCTCAGCTCATGGCAAGGTGTCTCAGAGAGCTATACTCTCCAGAATATGTACAGTATTAGGGAACTTAAGCCAGATCTATTTAAAAACTATGATTAATGTTTGGCCTAATAAAGGCCTAATGCAATCAACTGCTGTTGGGTAGGAGACTGTATGACATTTATATCCAAAGATATTAAAACAGCCAATAGAGACAATACAGAAGAAGGGAAAACTGCAAGCAATGTGGTTAGCAAAGTTCAGGGCAGTAAAATTAAATGTTGGCAGACAGTGCATTCTGTCTCTGGTATTAGAAGGCCTTTGTTATTCTTACAGCCTGCTGCTGGAATATGGAGAGATCTTGGGTAAGGCTTTTATTCTCAATGAGCAGTATACTCCTCGTTCAAAGGCAAGGATAAAGTTAAACATCTTTCTCAGATGCAATGGACATAGCTGCCTTCTAAAAACTAAGCATAGAGAAATGATCGATGAGGCAAACAGCCAGGTATAGTGACATTTTCTCCCTTTTGATCAGTTTTAAATGCTCCCTTTCTAACCATGCACAGCTGGCTGATTAGCAGGTGATTTGAAATTCAGTTTTGACAGATATATGCAGCTATGTGGGGGCACTAAACCAGACCTAGCATTTTTTCAAACACTAGTTGTTTTTACCTTAGAATGCAAATCAAATAATTTTTGGAAAAAGTGATTTTAGCAGTATAGTTAAAGAACATTTTACTTTTTATAATATACAGTCTTTTACAAAAAAGAACAAGGTAGCTCATTATTCTAGAAAGAAGGGATATCCAAGAGACAAGAGCTCATTTAAATGACAGTTTTTAGTCTTCATGCTGCATTTTTTCCCCTTTCCAACACAATCTATTCATCTTCAGTGGTCATAAACTGTAGACGAGACAGCCAGAGACTGTAAAAGATAATACATTCTATGTATTATATGCATATAATACATTATCTATGATAAGTCAAAAATATGCATAATTGTGTTTAACAGCTTTATTTTGCTGGCACATGGGAGATGGATGAAGAAGGTGGGTGTGAAATACAGGATGGCCTGAAATAGTTTATTTCAGAGATCATCATACTAATGACTTCTGTCTTTATTGGTTGTAATGCAGCCTTCAGTGTATTTTTTTGAAAACCAGCAGTTATAGTGTGAAAATTCATTAACAAACCATTTAAAGTGCAGAGCACGCTGTATGTGTCCATGCACTATGCTTTGTTACATTAATCATTTTGGTACCATTACCAAATATGGAAAAACAAAACTAACAACACAAACAAACAGACACACACACCCCCCCAAAACAAAACCCCCAGAAATACAATCAAGCCAAGTTATACTGGATTGCAACTGTAACCTTCCACCATTATGAGAACTTAAGAGCTTTAAACTTTAGAAGAGACAGATTTTGTTAGAGTGTTAATGCAAGTTACTACTTAAGCTGCTTCAGAAGTGATGTATGATAATCATTTTACCATTTTGTTTCCCTCTCAACAGTTTGAGCCTTCTTTAGCTGAAAGTTTCATGCTGGAGTTTTAGCTCTCTATTACAAGTTGTCTTACAGCAGCACTGTTTTAGTTTTCTCAGGCAACTTTAGTACCAACAACCACAAGAATATCATCTATATTCATTGTTTAATTGCAAGTTGTTCTAGGGGTGTTTTGTCCAAAATCCATGTAAAAAACCAAGAGAAATGTTTGTAGTAATTTAAATAACATTAGGATCATGTCATAAGAAAGCTCTAGGCTTAAACATCAGAAATTCCTCCTTGCTATTGTGGTTATCAGTAACAGCTCTTAAATCTGAACAGTCGACATTGTTTGCCATTATACAGCTAAACTCTACTACTTACAGCTAAATTCAACCCTATGTATTATGCTTTGGGCGTACAAACTGGCAAATACAGAAGAAGATGTTTAGCTGACACATGAACTAAGTATCTGAGGTATTTTGGTATATTTGTGTCTTTTTCTAGACAACTATCACAAAATGAAAAGGCATCATGAATATAACTTGTGCTAATAAGAGTACTGCAAGGCTGCACGAGTAGCTGTGATCATTTTAGCTTATATTGAAAGAGCTGTGAAATGGAAAAAAAATATCTGTCCTATACGTAAAAAAACCCCTATCATTAGGCAATGATTTTCTAACATTGCCAATACTTTCTACATGCACAGGATGTTCAGCTACTGCCAGACTTGCTCAACAAACTTATAAAAGTGTAAGATAAGATAAATCTGTCGAATTTGTAACACCCCTAAGTGTAAGCTTACTGAAAGCTGCATTCAAAGAACACTCATTTGAATTTGTTCTAGTAAAAGAAAATCAAACTTCTGGCAAATAGCAGGAAATAAGTTTTCAGTGTATCTCCCCGAATTGGCACTGCCTGTTTGTTTTTTTAATTTCTCTTTTGGGTTCCGCCCCCCCCCCCCCCCCCCCCCCAAGGATATATTAATGATATTCCACATGTGAAAATGGAAGAAGAAAATAATTCAGACATTATTTTAGTTTTGTCTAGGTATCCTTATACAGGACTAACAACATCATTATAAAAGGATCTGAATTTTAAAAGCAGTACAATAAAGAAGAGGGTGGAAAAAAAACCCCAAATGAACAAAACCCCTAAACAACCACTTTCTGTTTGGGTAAGTATGGTTTTTTGCTGTTAAGAATAAGAGCCCACAGGCTTTGTATTGGCCTGATAGTATAGGGTCTTGGGTTGTGGCTAGACTGACCATTGCCTCTGTCTTGTTTTACCTTGTTCTAATAGGAAGATGGCAACTTGTCACCCCACCCTTGCTCCCCTGTCCTTCCTGAGAAAATCTGGATTGTCAGACTTAGGATCTGGAGAGCCATTGGAAAGGTAAGCCAAACACAAAGTGAAGGGGTAGAAAGTCTGAAGTATTAGTATGAAAATGTTAACTGATTTTTATGGTTTACTGAGATAATTTTTGATTATTTTGTGCTGTTGAAACATCAATATGACTAACAGTATACTGTTGTTCCATGTATACAGTTTGTTCCCTTTTGTCCAAACAAGGATCTCAGTGTAAGAATTGAACTTCACTATCATAGGGAAAAAAAAGTATAAATAAATACAATGTTCAAACCAATCATTTGTATTAGCAACCCACACTGATCCTTGGTTTAGTAGTACTCATGAAAATATGGTTTTCTATGTCTAATTCATCAGCTCATGCATCAACTTTAAAATTATTTAGTCTTCTACTAGAGCACTATCATTTCATGGACTTTGCAGCATTCCTGCTTCCCTTTGCAGAGTTGCGTTAAATCGTGGTATTATCTAATCCAAAATTTAGAAGTTCAGCTGGTCTTTTCGTCTCTTATTTGAATCATGTACTGAACAGAAGAATAACAGGAAAAAAAAACCCAGTAGTTTATTTGTTATCTTCTAAGTCTTTGGTCTGCAATCACAGAACTAGAAGAAGAAACAAAATTGACTCAGCCGAGCAATTTGGCTTGGTACTACCAAGCTGCTACTGCTACTTCTGCTTGACTCTTAGTGATAGTAGAACTAGCTAATTTGTAGTGGGTAATTAGGCAATGTGTACGAGTCACAACAGCTTGTAAGGACAACTACAGAATATACATCACTTCTTGAGAAAGAAAACAACCTGCAGGTGGGTTGGGCAGAAAAATTAGAGACTAATCGTGCATAAATGAAAAGCCATCCTGAAAATGCTGTTCATTTTGTAGACCAGAGGAAAAAAATGTGTGTACAGTTAAAATTGGAGACCAATACTTTCCATTAAGTATATGTAACAGAGAAGTCTGGATTTCCCAGTCACAGAGAAGTTTCCATCTGTTACTCCTTGGTAACTGCAGATTATTAACACTCTCAGCTGAGCACTGATGATTGCTGATAACCGGAATGTGTTGTTAACCTGACTGTGGGTTGCACCAGTGTTTGGAGCTAATGTGTTCTCAAAATGGCACAGTATGAACACAGCAGGTACAAAGTAAAAGCAATAATAAAGACATTGAACAGGCCTTAAGTGCTATTGTTACTGTGGTTTACTTTATATCTTTCCTTCAGAAAGTGTATTTCTTCAATATCCTTTGTTAGAAAGTATTGATAGCTATATTAGCCTCATATTTTCTCTCCTGGCAGCAGAATACAAAACCAAAAAAAAAAAAAAAAACCAACCCAGAAATTCAGTCAACTCAAAAAATGTGCAGCAAAAGGTTTTCTTATTACAGACCAGGGACCTGCATGCAATGACTCAAATAAGCATCACAGATTTGGTGACTATATCTTTTAATTCACCTGGCTTCCAGTGCCAAACGTGTCCAGTATAACAGCACAAGGAAGGAAGGGAAAGTATCTGTGTTACATTTAAAAACAGAATTTTAAGCATACAAGATAAAATACTAATGACAACCCTAATGAAAACTTCTGACAAACCCCTTTCATAACTAGTAGTTTGTTCTGCCCCTGCTTATTCCTGCACTTTCTGGACCACATGACAGCTATCAGATTGCCACAGTGTTTGCAATAGAGTCATAGCTATTAATTGATGATTGTTTAGTATATCACAAGACATATGCTTTTAATGTCACTAGTAAAAAGCCTTAGGTTTTGTACTAGCAGTGCAGGGTCTCAGGACCTGGCTAAGCTGGCTTTGGCCCCTCTCTTGTTTTAGTTTGCCTTAACAAAGATATGGTGGCCATTGTCAAACACATTGGAGTTGCAGCTCTGTAAGTGCTGTATCTGGAAAAGAACTGAGTCTCCCAAGGAGGCCCAGCGTGACCAGCAACTCCTTTTACATGCTCAAATGTGGGAGGAGGTGATTGTACACCTTCCAGGCTCAGCTGGGAAACAACAAGAAGGAAACAGGATGTGACATGGAACTCCAAAGAAACAAATTTCAGTCTATCTGGGACTGAGAGGAGCACCCAGAATATACACCGTAGTTCACCCAATGAAGATCTCAAGAGTTTTGACCCTATCCCTCCTCCCCTGTTTTTTCATAGTAAATGTGAACTGCTAGCCTTAGGACTGGGAGAGTTGTTGGAAAGGTGAGCCCGACACCAGAGTCAAGAGGTAGAAAGTATGATGTTTCTGTATGACAATGATAACTGTGTTATTTATGAGATCTTTCTGGTTTACTGAGATAATTTTGGATACTATTGTGCTGTTGAAGCACTGATGTGGGTAACAGCATAGTCTTGGTTCTATGTATACTGTTGCCTTTTGCCCATGACAAGGTTTTGAGTGTAACATTAAATTCCTATGTCCTGTCTCTAAATGTCACACAAAACATACTCCCAGGCATAATTACATTGGTAGTTGAATATGAGGTGCTCAGAATGACTAACCACATTTGTAAACCACTTAACCAATTTGGCTCAAAAGTTGACACAGAAATGAAGTTGTTCTTGGGCAAAAGGTTGGAAGACAGTAGTGAACCAAATTGAGCATCCATATATAAGCTTACTACACCAGGAAAAAAATAAATCTGCCAAATATTAAAAGAATCTCAAGCATATGTTAAAAATAGAAAATAACTCCTTACCTGGGCTTACAATGAAAAAAAAAACCCACAAAAACAAACCACCACCCCCCCACCCCACCCCCCACCCCCCGCCCCAGACAACCCTCAACCTTATTTTAGTGCATAATCAATAGAATTTTACAAGTTTTACAGGTATTTATATGCATCTGCTGTCAGGGAAGTACATAGGTACAGACACACTGTGTATGTAATTGAGCATGATAATTTCCTTGTTTTAAGGAGACAGATGCTTCTGCTATTTCTATAAATGGATAAATTTTTCTCAGCTGATATTAATATAGGAAAACCTTTTTCTTATCCTCCCTCCCCTACTTTCTTACATTTAAATTATTCAATTTTTTTATCAAATACATTCTTATCTTTGGTATTGGAACCTATATTTTAATAACATTAAATTAGTTCATAGAATAGCTCTGGGTTTTGGATATATTCTTTTTTTAATTATTATTACTCCTACTACTTCAAAGGAGCTGCATAAATAAACAGATGTAGAACTCAGAGGAGCATGCATGTAAAACTATGTAAGCCCTTTTTTTTGAAAAAGTAAGTCTTGAACATCTAAAGTAATCTTACCAAAATGAAGAGATTCTTCTTTAGCATTTATTAAATCCCATGAGAGTGATGTATTCTTACAGTTCTATAAATACCTGAAGGGAACTCTGATCACTTAGTTCAAGCTTTTCAATTCTATCTTTTTATATATTTCTGTCTCCTTTGGAAGTTGAAGATATAAAAGATATAAAAGGTTTATTTAACCCTATTCTAACCATTCTAACCTAACTATAGCAAAGTAGATTATTTACCAGTATGAGCAGTAAAAAGATAGAACTGAATTTTCTACTTGTTGATACAATGAAAAGTGGTTTCAAATAAACTCTCAAAGTTCTGGTCATAAAAATGCATTTGAAAGGAAACATCAAAAATAGGAGACATTATAAAAAGCCTATAGGTGAAAAAGAAAACATTTTACCATCTTATTCCATACCCCTACTCCAAGTTTCCCTAGCCCTGCAAAACATATTGCTGTTTGTAAGCCCAAGTCCCCTAAATCTCATTAGTTTCCATTATAAGTGTGTACTTCAGTTATTTATGAATAACTTCAACACCAAAACATTTGACCTTGATGAGGAGAGTAATTTTACTTTCAGCTTGAACAATAACCACTCATGTCTGTGCAATTAAAGCAGAGTGTTTCAGTTCAACGTTTCTAACACAAGAGAACACTAAATGTATCTCTTTCATTAGGGATCAAAATTAAACTATAACAATAAAGAGGAAAGCAATCTCATCAGTGCTGTTGCAATATCAGCTGTGTTATCACAGTCGCACACAGCATACAGAGCCTATAGCAGGTAGCTCTACAGTGCTGGGTAAAAGCAGAATAGGTGAGAAACAGCACCTGAGCAGTAGTTGGTTTTGCACTTCTTAGGCTCACTGCTACACTCTATTTGACCTCATTCGGAAAGATTTCACATTTGTTTTTGTTTGCTGTGTTTTGTGTTGTTAAGTTTCAATAAGCACCTGACAGTTCATCATTGCTATCTATATGATCAGCACCTTGCGTACAGCTTGAAAAAACAGGTATTCTTGCTATTTAGTTTTCTTTCACATGACACCCCATTATACACATTTACATCCCCTTTTTTTACACATATAGTGAAAATAACTGGTCTGTCTTAACAAACATATTCTGCATATTGGTGTTTTGAGTAACCTTGAGGTCAACCCCATAATGTGGATTCTCTTCCACTTTCTCTGCTAGCCAAACCCCTGTAGAAAACCCCGAAAGAGTTAACTTTAAAGTTACATGTCTTGTCACCTTCTACCATTTTCAGAAACATATCCAGTACTTTAAAGAAAATCCGTCATTAAAAAATTAATTTGGAAAAAAAAATCTTTTAATTTCAACACAACTACTTCCCATTTACTATGATATTTAATACCAGATATCTATTCAGGGGAGTTTAGCTTAAAAACCAGAACCTATGCTCCATAGACGTAAAAATGCAATCCCCTGGAGCCTACCAGACAAGCATCTATCTTACAAAATTTTAGGTCCATACAAGAGTAATAATGCCCATATTAACGTGTTTTTTGTGAAAAACAGAGCCTTGGCCCATGACTGCCTCGAGGAGCATGCTCAAGTGTGTTGCACATAATGAGGGAGTATAGAATGTGTTCCTGAATGTCACTCAGGGACTTCCTTAAAAATATGACAGTATCCTGACAATGGGCTAATATTAATCAGACGTTAAATCAGCTTATTTCTCACTTGTCCTCTCTTTTTACTTTCAAGAGTGTACCACTTCCTCTTGCCTCTTAGACACTTGAGGGTTTATAGAAACTCAGGTATGTGAGCCTTTAGTCCAGTCAGACTTCATTTCACAAGTCACAAACTTCATTTCACAAGTATGATCTGACTTTTGTTGGTAGAAAGTGTAAAACTTTAAGAAAGCAAAATTTCTGCATATTAGGTTTTTTTTACAAAAAAAGTTGTATCATTATAAAGAAAAAATTATTTCCCTTAAACCCTACTTGTGTGTTTTAATTTATGAACAATGAATTTCAATAGAAGTTACAAAGTAAATTGAGCCTATATGTAGAAACCAGTATTTGAGTAGTTTGTATTGTTCTTTAACTGGGTGTTATTTGAATTAGCTTACTTTATGTGTAATAGCAAAAAAGACCAGAAAGCTATGAAGGATTAATGTACCAGAATCAGAAATATCAACTGTAAAGCTGAGACCTTTCATTTCCCTTCTTGGAACATGCAGTTTATTCTGAAATGGAAGGACTTTTGCAAAATGAAAAGTGACTTGCTGAAGTATGAAATAATGTCTGATGTTTGAAAGTGTTCTTCTGAAAGGAAGTAAACCTACTAGTAAATGATTATGCAAGATAAGTCATTATGGATAAAGAGAAGTTTTTATAATCCAGATTTAAAACACACAACTTTTTGATGGTTACTGAAAGTATAGATTATTTCATGACTAGATTCTTCCTTGAAAATTAATTTCCCCTCCAGTATTCAGAACCACATTTTAGGATTCACATTAGGAAAAGATCTTTTTAATCACTTTTCTGCCAGATCTTGGAACTCCAGATTAGCTTAAAAATCTGTAGAGTTACTGGTGGAGCCAAGCACAAGGCAAGGCTTTAAGAACAAGTATATTGGGATGTTCAGCAATGTACACACAAGGTCTTTATTATGTTTTAGACAGGTTTTAGATGTCTTAAAAAGTTTTGAAATTCTTGAAATAATAATTTTTCTGCTTCTTATTGGTAAGACCTCTTTATAAAAGAAGCAGACTTATGAAAAGTCTAGCTGCTTTTCTCTTCTTTTTTTTTTTTAATTCAAAAGTCTACACCTGCAGAAACTGCATTTAACTCCTTAGATTAGATTAAATAAAAAGTACTGTAGAGTACTATGTTTTGCTTTGCCTACACAGTCATTTCTGTGTTGTTATGCAAACTAACAAAGATCAAATGTTTCCTCTCAGCAACACTTGCAGTCTGTAAATTAAAGACATTAAATTCTCAGGAGTACTTTTAATAACGCTTTGATTATTCTATTTCATCCTATACTTTAGTTTTCAAGGTTGTGCAGAAACAGAAAATGACCCAATAAATGAGAATTTAGGTCTATCAAGTTTGTACTTGGTGGATCCCTAAGATTTAGTGTGCCTAAAATTACAAAATTAAATACAGATAAGAATTAAATAAAATTAAAGCTAAGATACTGAAATATCAGATAACTGAGAAATTAATGGATTCAATATACATTTCCAGCACTACATAGCTTGAAAGGTTACCAAGCTATTTCCAGGTCCATGTCCTATGTTTTTGAATTAACAGGAGCACGTAAGAATTTGGACAGTTAAACTGCTTTTAAGGAAGGAATATGTAATGTTTTTTCTTCTTTTGTTATATTTTTTTTTTAAGATCAAAATTTAAAATTACATTTTTTAAAAATTTGTCAAATTCATTTCTGGTTTCAAAATTGTCAGAGCTATAATTACTGTAGCAGAAACAGCAAGGTAGGGCTTTGCCCTAATTCACAACAATCTTTCACAAGAGTCGTCATAAATCAGGATGAACCGGTTTTAGACTTTGTCATCTTGAGAGAAAACTGCACCTTATCTCATGCAGAATTTGATCTTGCAAATGTCAAACCTAAAAAGATCCAAGTAACTTGTTTCAATGGAATGTTTTGGAAATCTTTTATATGATGGAGCAAGTTTCTAATTCTGAAATGTTAAAACTGCATTTTTAAAGATATTACACTCGACACCTGTGACGCATCATGTATTAGAAGCTGAACTGCAAAGACAGAAGGATCCAAACCAGAAAGTAGTTAGCCAGTATTAAATCTCAGTCAAAGTCTATCCAAAGCTAATGGATCTTGCCAACCTTCTAGAAAACCCACAGTATTTTTACCCATGTGATGTTTAGGGAAGGTAGAGAGAAGTCTGGCTTACGAGAAGTTTAGGTATGTAAGTTTCTGAAACACTCATGACACCTTCTGTATAACTCCTTTACCCCTTTACGGGGAAGTATTTGGAAGTAAATTTTTCTAGGGATTAGAATGGTACATTTGTTCAACATTCTCCCTGTTGTCTGAGGTGAGAACTTCATGCCTAAAATGAACTGTAACCTACCCAAGACTTCTAAGTCTTACAGTGTTCTGGAGCTGGTCACAGCACACTGTCCCAGTTTCAGCTGGGGTAGAGTTAACTTTCTTCTTAGTAGCTGGTACAGTGCTGGGTTTTGGATTTAGCATGAGAATAATGTTGATAACGCACTGATGTTTCAGTTGTTGCTAAGTAGATCTTACTCTATAAGTCAAGGACTTTTCCATTTCCCATGCTCTGAAAATAGGAGGGTTCACAAGAAGCCAGGAGGAAGCATAGGCAGGACAGCTGACCCAAACTAGCCAAATTCCATACCACAGAACCTGATGCTCAGTGTATAAACTGTGGGGAGCTGGCCAGAGTGGGGCAGCAATCACTGCCTGGGGACTGACTGGGTGATCAGCAAATCTATTGTGCATCACTTGTTTTTATTTTTTTTTTTCCCCTTAGGTTTAATTCCTCTCTTTCCCCTTTTCACTACAATTGTTGTTGTTATTGTATTATTCTTACTTTAATTATATTTTGCTTTATTTCAATTATTAAGTTGTTCTTATCTCAACGCACAATTTTTAACTTTTCCAATTCTCCTTCCCATCCCACCTGGGGGGGGAGGGGCAGAGTAAGTGAGCAGCTGCGTGGCACTTAGTTGCTGGCTGGGGTTAAACTGTGAGAATATATATAACACATGTTAATAACAAATGTCATTCAAACATCATACTGTTCTCCAGTACATTTTTAGATGGCTGGAAAAGGAAATTATTTTTTCTCCCTTTTATCTCAGACCTCTCACGGTTAAAGTACATTAGAGGTAGACTTCTGTGCCCACCTGTAACCAGATAAAGTAAATCTCACTCCTGTATATATACACTGTGCTTGCCTTAGAGAATCTCAGATATTTTACAAGCAGTAGCACAATTTCAAAGAAAAACTTGGAGCACATCTCTGATCAGCTAAGGCTGCAATGATTCATTAAAATATTCTATGTGCTCACTGTGGGAGGCCCCCTCACTGGGCTTCTAATCAACTTAGCTGATTTTACTCTTGTTCTGATGGTTGCCAGTGTGAGAACTGAATACCCTGAATTTGTGTTCAATAGCACCAATTGGAAACTCATTAAATCTTTTTCATCTTTTTCAACTTTAACATTTCTAGAGACATTAACTCACTATGAATAGATTAATTTTTACATAGGTAACTATAATTTATAGAGGTGGACAATCATCTTAGTAGTGAAGTGTTATACTGTCTGTGTTACCTATTGCAGTAAAGAATTTATCCATGTATCTTGGGTTTTTTTTGGCTGAAAAAAAAGAAAAAAGTATAGGTATTTATTTTCAGGATGTTTTCAAGTGGACTAATACAGTTATAAGACTCATATAGTTGTATATGAAGCACCTTGACAGCTCAAATTTGGTCATTTTGGAACTTAAGTCCTTTAAGGATTGCTACTATATGGCCACACAGAAAACAAACCTTCCCAGCTGCTGACTTTTAACATTATACTTTTTATTATTATTATATTTTATTTATTTATTAGTATTAAGGAGGGAATTCTTCATTCCTAGTGCCTATGAGGCCATGAGTGCCTGCCCAAACAATGTCATCCGATGCTAGTCTTGAGCTCCATGAGAGCCCTGCTCTGCCTAGCTGTGGGCCCCACCAACCTCAGCTTATCCTAGTCCTCATGGAGGTGTTCAATGACCCAGGCTCCCCTCTAGTCTGCCTTACTTCTTCACTGGGTGCAATGGAATGGGCCCTGGTTGGCCACCTCCCATCCTGCCACCTCCCCTCCCAGGGAGCTCCCTCTGTTCCCAGCCCTGGCACCATGATGGATTTCTAGGTTTATTACCCTTTATTACCATTACTAACAACATTTTCTGTTTCCTAAGAGCTTTCCCTGTGAAGTCCTAGAGCTGGTGTTTTGGTTTTGGTTTTCATTTGGTTGGGGTTTTTTACATTTCTTTTCTGTAATATCTCCAATGAATATTTCTATGATAGTATTAAATGCTATGCCAATACTGACAAAAGATTTGTAAAGATTATATTCCTTCACAGAATATCTTAAATGCAAACTGTGTGAACAAGGTATGCTAACTTAAGCTGAGCAGCATGTATAGTGCATACATAAGTATGGTATAATACAACAGCTGGATAAACAGCTAATATTTTGCTTACATGTCCAATCTGATAGTCAACAGAATATCACATTGGAAGAAGTACAAAGTTTTTTCACTCCAAAATAGACTGGAAGCTCATACAAAAAAGCAAACTATACTTTTTTCAGTTCTCAAAAGGTAAAACAAACAATAGGCAAGCACCCAACCAGAAGCACCAAACCCTTAAGTTTCTTGTGTGTTAGAGCTAGAAATACGAGATTTTGTCATTGGTATTCACCTTAATTTCAAATAAATTTCGGTAGATTGATGTGGCATGAGGTAGAAGGAAGGGTCTTAAAGAAAAAATAAATGCCTGGTAAAAACTTAAAATATTAAAATCACATATGTACTAGGGAACAACTACATATCACATAGATTAGGAAGAGGAGGGGAGGGACAAAACCGGAGTATATTTTTAGGTCATGAAAGACCTGTTGGAAAGTTTTTTCTTTACAATTCAAACTTACCAGAGAAGCAAGCTGGCCTTCATAAATTAAATTAGTAAGGTACTGAATCCATTTAATTCTGATTTAAACTGATAGAAGGGAAAACAACCAAACAATTTCTCCCCTCTACCTCCCATCCCAAAATAACAATGACAAAGAGGAGAAGTAAATATAGTAAAAAGGACACACTGAAAGAACAGACAATATTGCTGAAATTGAAATACATATCAAATAACTGGGTCCTACTTCAATGTCCATTAACACGACTTCAGATGATGTCAAATGCTGCAATAAATTATTTCAGTAGTGCTGGGGTAGTTAACAGGGATGGAATATCGGTTTCCTGTGTTCTGTCTGAGCATTTTCTTATTGCAGTAGTCTCTGTTTCTCTACAGCCAAATGGGAGTTAACACAGAATTTAGGATGCAAGGTATTAATTCCCCTACTTTGTTTCCTGGAATTTGTTTCCTGTCCCAGTGCTGCAGACTTTTACCTAAGAATAACTCTGAAAGAAAAAAGATTCACTCACAAGGTAGAAGGAACAGTAGTCACATCTGATTGCAGTATGATTCCTTGTGTTTGTGGCTCATTTGTTGTTCAAATACATAGGCAGTACACACATAGTACATACATAGACAGTTCCTGTGTGAAATATGAAAGCCAAATCTCTAATTCAGGTACAGATTTTAAAGCAATTTGGAAAATGGCCTTCCTGCATGCCCCTTTAAGTTTAATGCTGTCCAATTTGACCAAACACTTCCCGTTCCTCCCATATGTGACTGAGAAATTCCCAGGCTGTTTAGATTTTGGAAAGCTATTTAAAAGTTTGTGTTGATACTGAGAGGGACTTCTCTGATGTATAAAATGTAAAGAAACAGTGTAAGACAGCACTAAAAGGAGGAGACAGTATGAAGAAATGTCTTATATTCATCCTAATTTTGAAACAATTGTTTATAATACAACAGAGTTACACAAGCATCCAGGTAATCATGATTTACAATAAAAGGTGTAACTGGCAAATATTATGAATAAAAAAAACATAAGAAATCTCTCTAATCAGAATTTATTGATTTCTGAATTTTTGAATAAATATTAATTCTGCTAAAATCAACATAGAGCTCTAATTTCCCATTATACTTCATAATCTAAATAAACAAAATACTGCTGCCAAGTCTGCCTGTATAAATTCTCAACAGTTTAATGCGTTTTCGTTATTGGTACTGATGAAAGTAAGGGAAGTAAGATTTTTTCACCCAGAAAAGGCATGTAGATGAAGTCCATATCAAATTACTCTCAGAGAAACTAGTATTTTAAAGGTTTATTTGTTATAGTTTAATTATTCTTGAAAATGCACAATTAATGTCTATAAAGAATTCAAAGGAAAATATTTTAGGGAAAGAAATACAGATTCAAGAAACTAACATTTGTATATAAACACAACTACAACCTGGTTGTATTTATTGTTTTGGTCCAAGAGGTGATTATTTGAATGAATTGTAGAAACTGAGGGCAAATTCAGAAAGGAAATACAAAATAAATTGAAGATAAAATGTTACAGACTACATGCAAACATAAGGAAGAAAAATGAAGTGGATTGAATATATTTTTATAAAGGTGAATTTTTAGACATGTGTCCCTTTTGATGGGCTGTTTTAAATTATTTTAATGTAAAAATATCAAGCAAAATGAAATACAGAGTTTGTCTATAAGGAACTGGATCTGAACACCCAATGCTCTACCACTTTTTTATCTGGTGCAAGGTATGTCATGAGTGTGTTTGTGCTCAATGTTATTCAGGCAAATTTTGGTATGCAAATTTTGGTAAGCTGTTTCAAAGCAACTTTTTTGGTACCTGGATTTGCTTTGTATTTCCTGGACATTTTCAGCAGAACTATTCCCTAATCTGACACAAAATCACAAATCGGTTTTCTCCTGCTTCTTCTGAAACTGTATATACCAGCAATAGACGTAAAGAGTAAATCCAGAAAATGGTCAGCTCTTTTAACAGTAGCAGTAGACAGGTTTAGTCCTTGTCCATACATAAACATTTGTGAAATGGGATATATGGAAGTCTGCCTTATTACAGGTAAACTATCTTTTTCCCTACCTCTATATAAACGTAACCTCCCATTCCATCCATACCTACCCTATGGCAGACCTATTGTCTACTAGTGAAAAAATCACCATAATATAATGGACGCTAACAGCCCTGTCCAGTGAAAGATGAATTACTCATTTAGATTTCCTGTTAATTTCAATGAGAACGTTGTCAGATATCACCACTATATCTACAAATCCACTTCACATTGTACCTAAACAAACCAGATAATTCATATTTTAGAACACGTTTATGCAGATATACAGTATATTTTTTAAAAACCTATGCAGTTAAGTTTTCAAATCCTTTAAGCACCAAGGAAAATAGGATAGTTCATCATAATTTTGTTCTTGAAGCAGAGATTGCAGTCCACAATGACAACATGATGAAGAGGCACATTATATCTTTAATAAGAAGTCTAGGTTCTTAAGTGGCAGAAACATTTCTACAAAATGTCACTATTGTCTCTTTCAATATGTTTTGATGAATTATATCTATTTCTGAAGACAGCTCACTATGTGAAGCTGTATTTAAAATCCATCTTATTATTCCATACTATTATTCTTAAAAAACTATGTCCACCATTTAGTAGGTGCCAAAATACCTGATTAGTGTTCAAGATCGAAACCACTACATGATAAAGAAGGATCAGATTTTTTTATACATACATTTCCTTCAAAGAACCCCACACTGAATACATTATGCTATTGACCAGATCTGTTCATGGTGGAAAGTGTTTCTTATTTTCAGCAAGAGATCAGAATTACACGGGATTATTAAGAGGATTATATTTCATGATTTACTATCCTTAGATGTTTACAGTGACAATAAACAATTATGCATAACACATTGAACTATTGAAAATGTGATGATAAAACCAATCCATCATTAGAAACATGCATTTTGTCTTTAAGCATTAGTTTTCACTAATTAAGCCTAAGTTTTCACTGATTTTCTACCATTTATTCATAGCATGTTACCGATTAATTCATAGCATATCAGTGCCAGAGATTAACATTAGTATCTATTGTTCAAATAAATCTATAAATTGATGGATTTCATCCTTGAAGGTTGGTTTTTTTTCCAGAATGCAAACTACTACTCCACACTCATTTCAGTAATATTGAACCATATCTTTTAAAAAGGCAAGACTTTTATTACAAACAATTTAGCCTTGCATACTTCCCAGTTCTTTGTGTCTTAGTAGTGATGGAAGAAATGTGACTCAAAACAGAATTCTTTGGGTTCCTTCTTTCATTTTGGGTTACAACTAGATTTGATAGTAGATTTTCAAAACCAGGAGGAGATTGATTTTTTTTCCATAGGCACAAATTAAATCTAATTAGTGAGAAAATTTGTCTTAACCTCACTCCAGATCTGAAAAAGTACCTTATCAGCTTCAAGAGTTTTCTTACAAAACACTGAACTGTTATATGTAAGAGAAATTACTAGCATGGCTTACAATGTAAGACAGACAGAACACAAGGAATAAATCACAAAGATTGTAAATATAAAAGGATGGAGCAATTTGCCATATTGGACATGTCTTCTGGACAAATAAACTGATTTATAGCCTTTTGGAGGATTATGAAAATTTATTCATTTAGTTTAGCAAGTTCTAGATTTTTTGATGAACAAATTGAGAATTTTCTAGGGCACTTGTTACACTAAGTAGAATAGTCATCATTTCTTTCAGGGATAAGCACATGAAATCTAAGGTGAGTAAGCTGAGTTAGCTGCCACTTACACATTTCTCCACAGACTGTTAGGGAGTGGTGAAGTCTGTTGGATGACTTCTCTGACTTTCAAGTAACTGCAGTACAGCTGAGGTCGGTGTTCATGGGGCAAAAGGTTCTTCTAAGCTTAAATGCTACAATAAATCACATACGGATAGGCATAGTAAACCAGATCTGTGGTTCATTGAATCCATTATCTTGTCTTAGTGGCCTGCAATAGTGGTTTCACGAGGAGGAGAAGCAAGATACACCATTTATTTCTCAGAAGTGTAGGTTGTAAAAGCTGGCTTTTACTCTTTCTTCTCAAAAGCATTCTTCCTGTCATTTAGAGGGACTGAATAAAGTGCCTGGCACATGGACAAGATCTGTAAAATCTCATTGGGCTTTATTCCTACTTTGCAATTAAGTTGTAATTAACCTGCTTTCAGTCAAATGCTGATATTGAGCTGAGCTCTTCACAGCTGATAATACCTTATGATATTTTTTTTTTAAAAAAACCTATTAATAGAACTTTGGAATGAATAAGAAGAGAAGATGTTACGGTTGAAAGAAGAGGTTTGAAATTAAACTTCTGGGTTTGAATGCTCTGAAGGCTTATTACATAACTTTAGGCAAAACACTCTGTTTTTCTGAAATAAACTGAATCTGAAATTTACTTTAAGTCAAATTCCCATATGACTTAGCTTTTTAACAAATGTAGAACTCCTGGAGGTATGCATTTTAACGATAGAAAGTACTGTCCTCATTGCACAACCAATACAGCCATGAGAAGAAATGTGGATTCTTCTGTAATGAACAGATTTCCTACCCTAGTTTCAATTTGATACCTTTAGTACCAAAGGAGGTAGGGGAGACAGAAACAGAGCCTGACTTCCAAAACCCAGACAGCATTTGAAAGGCTGAAAGCAATTAGGAAGTCAAATAAACTGGAATAAAATCAATCTGAGAGCCATTGTGAGGCTCCAAGCTGGCCTTTTACATGGTTATTTCTTAGAGTATAACTGCATCTCAAGTTTTTCTATTCCATAACATAATATAATTTTCTGACAACAGAAAGTGAACGTTGTGCTTTGCAATTGCACAAGGAACAGTCTTGAAGAAATACTTATAGCAGAAGAGCTTATAGATTTCCTGCAGTTTTTTTCCTTGAGCACCATATGCCTTTTCTATCTCCACTGTAGCTTTATCGGTAAATTAGAAAGAAGGAAACACAGACTAGGCAGAGCATTTGTTGGACTGATGCCTTTCCATGGACTAACTTTGTAAGACTGGTGATCATACAATTGTGCCTCCTATTTAATTCAGAATATTTAGGGCAATAGCTATAACTGTGAGAAACTGGTAATTTGGTGCTGCTCCAGCATGTCATCCTGGCGTTGAGAAACCTTATGTGTTAATGGTATGTGGTGGTAGCAACATGCTTTGCAGTCTTTTCTATCACATTCTATCAAGAAAAAAAAAAAAAAAAAAAAAAAAAAGAAGCCTATTTCCATGTGTGTGGCTTTCAACATCTTGTCCAGACCTCTTAGTTTTATTTCTGTGCAGATCACTGCTGAGTGGTTTTCAACACTTTGAAACTTGGTGCGTAATTGCAACTATTACCAGTTTTTCTTATCTTGTGTCACATATTATTTTCACTGTTGAAATGCAGCCTTTTGGACTGGAGCTAGATAATTCATAATTTAACACCAAACAGGGAAAAATATTTACCACAGGAGTTTATTTTTTGTTTTTGTTTGGTTTACTTGTTGTCTTTTGTTGTTGGGTTATTTTGTTTGTTTGTTTGTTTGTTTTTGTTGAATTTCATAATTCTCTAATGCTTTCTACAAAACAGCTGATGGGACCATGAGTCATACATGTTGGAGGAAGTAACTCAGGCACCTGGTTTCCCAATTGTCACTGGCCCAATAATATATTCTTTCCTGATTAACATATTAGTAAAGTATTCATCCACTTCCAATTCCATTTTAGGTAAGAGGGTATTTAGTTACCCTTGGAACCCATTTATTGCCAGACATTAAATTTACCCACCAGAATTCTTCAATTCTTAATAAAACCATCAGGTCTTCCTTAAGGTGACCTCCTGAGTTATATTTAGATGGAAAGATTGTGATAACATTTTATTTTGCCATTATTACTTTCTCTCTCTCTCTCTTTTTTTTTTTTTTTTTTTTAACATGTGAAAAATACAAGAGTATTTTTTGCTTAAATTGTGTCCCGGTTCCTATTCAGTTTTACATGATGGATTTAAACTCTGGTGTCCCTTGATGTCTTGGAGAAATGGTAGGCTGGAACATACATGTCTTAACAGAAGGAATGGGAAGACAGAAGTTGAATCATGTATTGTACAAGGTAGTAGTAATTTCTTCAGAGTGACAAATAAATCATTAAACTTAATGGTGCTTTATAGCCAACAAGTTGTCTATAAAGATAGCTAATGTTTATATACCCCTAAATCATGAGGGTATAATGCTCAGGACTCATGCCAAGCACTAATACCAAGGTAAATATACAACACTCTTAAAAATCTCAACTCTCTCAAGCTGCTTTCCAGACATAATCAAAGTGGTTGCCTTATAATACAATAATTTCTGTGACATTATTCTGTTTCTGTCACTTCCTTCTGATGACTGAGACACATAGGTTAGATAAGGTTTTAAAACCTATTACAAAAGGAAAGAAACAATATAAATATATTAAAAAAACACTAGTGTTTTCCCTTTTCCTAATTCTGTATGACTTACAAAGAATATGGGCAAATTTAACTTGTTAACTTTGAAACTTAAAGGGGTTTCTTGGTAAACTGGAAACACATAGATGAATGTATTTAGAGCCTCTCTGTTGGAAGTTAGTACCAAAGCTCTGACTGCGTTCAAAAGTACATGGTCAGGTGTTGTGGAGGGCTTCTCTACATAGGTGTATGTGGGAAAGCGAAAGAGTGGGCAACTGATAAGGAACTCCAGTGAAATGTAACACAGGTCAAATCATGCTAGTTGTTTCTTTTTAATAGAAAGTTGAAAAAGAACAACTACAGACTATAAGAAGAGGTTCAGCTACTTACTTTTCCCCTGCACTGTGCAGTACAAATGGATGCAGAGGACAAGGATTAAAAAACACCAGTGTTTGATCTGGAGTTTTGTTTGCCTTCTTTCCCTCTTGGACAAAATTGACTTGAATAACCAATCTTAGACAATAAACAATTAAAAATCTGAAACACTAATGGTTTAGAAGATGATTCAGGTAAGGTTTACATGTTCCACTCAGTTCTTTCCAAACATCACCCTTAAAAAGAGTTTAGGGGTATTAATCGGTTTTGGAGACTTCATAGGTCGTTCAGTTGTAAAAATTCAGGACGTTAGCCTTTAGGCAATAATTTCTGGGGAGAGAAAGAGGGAGTATCCGCCACATCTACTGTAATGAATATTCAAAATTTCTCAAAACAGTTACCCATATGTAACATTCCTGTTGTAATTCTAACATCCTATAGTTAATTGATAATTCATATTTAGATTGGAGAGCTACTGTTCTTTTGCAATGGCCTTACAAAAGTTCGTGCAATGGACTCAAGTTCTTACTCATCTACTATCTTTGTTCCTCTAAGAAATGGTGGTGGCAGGCCATTGCTTTGCACTGCTTTGATGGACTCATGATAAGCTGCTCAGAAGCAGTTTTGATGGGGTGATGGAGGAGGAAGCTTTTCACAGACTCTCCATTTAAATAAGACTAATTTCTAAAAATTAAATAGATTCTCTGTGATATTGAAAGTAAATTATTAGACACATGTTTTCTGGTCTAGTGTTGCAGAATGAAGCCAAGATTTACACACACACACAGAGACACACACAGACAGACATACCCCTCCCCCCCCCCCCCGCGCCCCCCCCCCCCCCCTTCTCTGGACTAGAGTGAAAAGAAAGCTAAATTGCAGCTTGGGAGTTATTGGACAGAAAGTTGTTTACAATTTAATGTCGCTTACTCTAATGCAACCCCTTCTCTTGCCTCCATATATGAATTCCCTTCCCTTCCCTTCCCTTCCCTTCCCTTCCCTTCCCTTCCCTTCCCTTCCCTTCCCTTCCCTTCCCTTCCCTTCCCTTCCCTTCCCTTCCCTTCCCTTCCCTTCCCTTCCCTTCCCTTCCCTTCCCTTCCCTTCCCTTCCCTTCCCTTCCCTTCCCTTCCCTTCCCTTGGGAAAACAAAGAAACTAACAAACAAACAATTAAAGAAACAAAGAAACAGCAAAAAGAAAAGGAAAAATGAAAGAAACCTTAGAATTTAGATATTTTATTTTATTTTGAATTTTAAAAAAGGAAATGTACATGAAGAAACTTTTTTTCCTTGCAGAATTCCTTTGCATTAGATAGAACTTAATTCAGATTCGGAAGCAAATTCAAATTGTAAACAAAGTCACAGCTTCCCACTAAACTGATACTTAGGTGTAACAGTTCTTCATTCCATCTTAACAAAGTCATACAAATAATATAAACCAAAACATAATTCTCAAAAATACTTTTCTAAGGCCCATGCTAAATTTCCAGTTTTTCAGCTTGGTCTGGGTACAGAAGAGTCAATTCCTCTCCCGAGATGAATTAAGTTCTAGGAACAGATGCCAGAGCTACAACCAAACTACATGTCTGTTGAAATTACAAAACCCACACAAATGTAAGAAAAATGGTTTTATTTCCTTATATATTTTTAAAAAGAATGATATTAAAATAACTGCTGTTTATAAAAATGGTTAAAGGTGTTCTTTTTTTTATTCCTGAACTCTACTACCTTGTAGCACAGATGGGATGAAAATAGACATAGAGAAACGTTCACAAGCACTAATGGCAGTCAAAATGTTAATGATTTCTGCCTCTGACTTAGCTGTTGTAGCTTCAGATGTAGGATTTATTGCTTAATAGTTTCCTATTAAGTACTTGGACAAAAAAAACCCAAAGCAATAATAATTCTAATACTATGACATATGTAATTCAATATTACTTACATGCTTCCTTTAATAAAAACTACTGTAATAGTAGTTACATGAGGTTGTAGTCAGCTTGTAAACATGCAAAACAATGATGGAATTGTGGCTGTGACTATGGATGCTTTTAAGTTTTGAAAAATCTTCCAGGCACTTTGTACCAGTTTTGGCTGGGACAGAGTTAATTTTCTTTATAGTTAGTCATATGGGGTTATGTTTCGATTTCTGACCAAAACACTATTGATAATGACCCATGTTTCAGCTATTGCTGAGCAGGGTTTACACAGAGTCAAGGCCTTTTCTACTCCTTTCATCACCCCACCAGCAAGTAGCTGGGGTGCAGATGATGCTGGCAGAAGACACAGCCTGGACATCTGGCCCCAGCTGACCAAAGGGATATTCCATACCGTATGATGTTGTGCTCAGCAATAATTGCTGAGGGAAGAGAGAGGAAAAGGGGGCATTCAGAGTTACAGCGTTTTTCTTCCCAGGTAACCATCACAAATGATGAAGCCCATCTTTACCAAGGATGGCTATACACCTTCCCATGATGAGAAGCAGTGAATGTGTTCCTTACTCTGCTTTGCTTGAGGACACAGCTTTTGTTTTACCTATTAAATTGTCTCTATCTTAACCCATGAGGTTTTGTGCTTTTACCCTTCTTCCCCAACCCATGAGAGAATGAGGGAGTTCATATGTGGAGTTTAGCTGCCTACTGGGGTTAACCCACAATAAACTTCTGATATCAGTAGGTCATGCAGTTGAAATAAACAGATTCTGTACTTCAGGATTCTTTCACCCTTGAAGACAGCATTAAACCACAATTCTGGTGTGAACCTAAGATGCAGATGAAACAGTGGTCTGTAAAGGTACAACCTCAGGAAATTCTAGTAAGCACAAAATCTCTGGTGATGTTACCAAGCAGATTCTGCAAACAGTTCTTTTGTATTTTTCATTGAAGAAGTTAATTTTTTTTGAATTTACATGAAATTAGGACCTGTCTGCTAATATTCCTTTCCTTGTTACTAGTTCAGTAAAATAAACTATTTGTACTTGTAATGTATCTGCTAATTATGTAAAGTCTATACCATACGTGATATGTAAAGGTTTGTGTATTTGAGTTTTCACATCTTTGAAACATTGCTTCTTCTCAAAACCATGTCTATGAGAGGGTTGAGTAAACAGCCTGGCTCTACTGATGTAACTGAAAACATAGGGCTTACTCTGGGTAATGTTTGGAGAGATTTCTCAAAGTAATATTATGAATTAGCCACCCAGCTCCTACTGGGTAGTCACAGAGATTTGGGAGTCTGAAATCCATCTGTTATCTTTCTGTAAAATTGTCCCCTTTTTAGTGTAGTTATAATTGAAATGTGGTTAATTAACAGATCAAAACAGAGGATGGGGTCAAAATTCATAAGAAGTTGGCATATAAATTTGTAACTGTTGCAATAAAATTCAGAATTGTAAGTTCTGTGAACAATATAAAATTAAGTGTAACTGTCTAGAACTATCAGTCTATTAACTTTTAAAATTCTGCCACGGTGGCACTGAAATATCCAAATCAACTGTACTTTGTCTATCATCTCTATTGTTTTTAAGTTTTACTCAACACCATAGCACAAAACCTTACCAAAACTGAGGTAGAGCAAATGTCTTGGATAATACTTAACTTACGGGCTGAAATGAAATAATAGCAAAGATTTAAAATAATGTGTGTTGTGCATCAGTGCAGAAAAGAGATTTCTGCAGTTAAAATAAAAAGACTTCCTACAAGAAAACAGGGAGGAAAGGGTGAGTCAAGGAATTGCTCAGATAACAAAGGTAAAAAGTCTGCTTTCCTACCTGCAAGGCAAGCTAGCAATAGCTCATTTCCCCATAAAGCAAGAAGGAAGTCTACCCAGTGTTAACAGAGTGGCTGACATAATAAATGTGCTGCTCACTAGCTGCATGACCCAGCCTTGAAGAGTTCTACCAGTGTTCTAGGGAAAGAGTCTCAAAGCAGCTGGAAAACAGCCTTGTTTAAGTAGTATATGTAAACTAGACTTTCATGTTATACATAATTTAATCTTCCTAATACATACTTCCCAATTTTGGCAGACCAGATTTTTCTTAATATGTTTTATTTTTATTTACTATCATCTGTCCCTAATATTGACAGTCTCTTAGACAATATAGTAAAGTGAATTGAAATGAAACTGAAAATGTTTTGCTTTCTATCCAGATACAGCAAAATCACTATGCATAAATATTAATACATACACACAAACACCCTGCACCCCACCCCACCTCCCCCATACACATATGTAAGCACTTACAGATGGGCTTGAAAAATGACCATAAACCAAGACCTGAACATTGTTTCTAGTCAAGTTGCTAAGAACCAGTGTCAGCTTTGGGGAATAAATATATCTCTGGGAAACTGGATTATCTTGGGCAAGAAAGCAGCACCTTGTGGCTGCTCGAAATTTCTGAAGTGTTTCAATAAAGAGGCCATGCTTTATATGTGTACTGAAAACAGACAGAGAAATCCTTACATAAAGACCAGAATCAAATGTACTGAAACTGAGAGATTAATTTAAAGCAAGAATATGCAGGCCTGGTCCTCCTAGAAGTGAAGAGAATACATTTTGGCTATTTTAACCAGAGAACACTACCTTCTGCAAGGATAATTAAATTCCACCTGAGATTGTATCAAAATTCTTCTTTACACATTTGTTTTCTGCAATGATCACCATATGTTTCCTTTTTTTTTTTTTTTTTTTTTTTTTTTTTTTTTCTTCCAAAAAACAACAGAGAGAACAGGGGAAGAAAGACCAGAAACAGTCTTGCTTTTATATAAACTGACAAAAAGGTGATTTATTTCCTCATTAGTTTTGACAATGATCTATTTGTTTATTTTCATGGCTAACTGGGGGCAGGTTGTTGCATGTCTATGGCTGATGGCCATCACAAATCCTCAGTAGGACTAGTTCCCTACATCATTTTGAGATCACCAGCTATTCGTAAGGTCATGAATGTTAGTGTCTTTGATATCAAAGCTGCACTTGAATTTCAGTCAGTAATTCTCTTAAAAAACTTTGATAACTGCTAGCAAAATCCTTTCTGTACAGCACACAAATAGAGCTGAGGAAACCTAGACCACAGTAGGAAAAGACAATGCAAGTTGCAGGTTCAGTATGCACTGGTTCAACTCAGCCAGAACACTGGAAACACAGTGTTTCTCCTATGCCTTAGGTGATGATTATCAGATTTATAAAAGGAATCACATCCTGTATTTTCACTTTGAGAAGCTTCGTAGCTGGGTATTTAGCCACAAAGTGCTAGGGGATTGAGCTCCTGTGTTTGACTAAAGTTAATGAAACTGCTACAAGTGGTTGATACTGTGCTTGACCGCATTCACAGAACTAGGATCTTGTGAAATAAACCGTTTAACAAACTGATACTATGCCTGCTGAATTGCACGATATCATTGTTGTTTTTCTCACATGTATCAACATCTTGTTTTCTGTGATAGTCTATGGCATTGATCTGATCCTGGTGAAGGTAGCAGACAAAACCATTAGCATAATGTGCTGCAACAAGCACACAACCAATTGTCCAAAAAGTCACAAATCCCAGGTGACAGGAACATAAAGAACTACTTGTGGGGTCATGCACGATTGCTTTTTATATAACCAGGAAATGTCATAATATAATTTTTGTAAAGCAGAGTATCCCAGAAGAGATATGACACTGCTAGTCTTCTCCAGCTATGAGTTTTTCACAGTTCTGTAGAAATCATGGGAAAAGGTACGATTTTCTTCCAGATTAACTACAAAAAAGGTTTCCTTCCTCATACCTGCAAAGTGAAGAGTATTTTTTTTGAAGAAAACATCTACTGGTTTTTAACTGATAGTAGCAAATATATTTTAAAATATATTGACAACACTAATTAAGAAATAGGCAATTTATATTGTAAAGCAATGTTTTGAACTGTGAGAAGAGTCAACAATAAGTTTCTTAATTGAGATGCTGACATGGGAAGGTAAATGCCAGTTATGTAACGGATCTATTTTTATGCATGCTGCAAAAAGCATGGAAAGCTTTCTGGTGTAGAAAGTCATTCTCATCTCCCAACAGCTTCCACATACAAGAAACTATTTTCTCTATATCCAGAACTGACAAGACCATACTTGTATTCAAAATGTGCTACTCTCTATAGATCATGACCGTTATTACTAACGGCTAGAGATGGTGAGTTCTTGCATTCTGAAGGCTGTAGAAATCCTCTTACAATATTAAATAAACTAGATAATCCTCTCAAGTAAATTAATTCCATTAATTTTTAGCCTTACATGACCTGTTGATTGCTAACCATTCCAAGATTTTATATTAACCTGTGTCAGGAGTGATCATTGTATATGTCAGAGACAGAGTATGAATAGGTATATATTTGTGCAGTTTCTCCTACTGGAATATATTTTAAAAGTATTTCATGGGAAATATTTGTGTTTGGACTTTGGACTGTCAAACACAAAATGCCAGGAAGAAGATGCCTTGATGATCATCACTTCACCTTTTCTCTCTTCTTTTAAAAGACCCAGAATAGAAATGAGCTTGAAATGGAGCAGGTTTAGATGAATTGTTATAGAAGGATGTCTGGACCAGAAACTACCATATCTGGTAAATGTTTAACTAGGCTTTGTTAGAATCATAGAATCATAGAAATATTTAGGTTGGAAAAGACATTAAAGATAATTGAGTCCAACCATAAATCTAATACTGCCAAGCCCACCATTAAACCATGTCCATAAGCACTACATCTGCATGTCTCTTAAATACCTCGAGAGATGGGGACTCAAGCACCTCCCTGAGCAGCCTGTTCCAATGCTTAACAAAACTTTTGGTGAAGAACTTGTTCCTAATATCCAATCTAAACCTCCCCTGGCGCAGCTTGAGGCCATTTCCTCTTGTCTGATCACTTCCTACTTGGGAGAGGAGACCCACACCCACTCGCTATAACCTCCTTTCAGGCAGCCATGGGGAATGATAAGGTCTCCCCTGAGCCTCCTTTTCTCCAGACTGAACAACCCCAGTTCCCTTAGCTACTCCTCACAAGCCTTGTTCTCTAGACCCTTCCCCAGCTCCGCTGCCCTTCTCTGGACACGCTCCAGCACCTCAACGTCCCTCCTACATTGAGGGGCCCAAAACTGAACACAGTATTCGAGGTGCTGAACACAGTATTCAAGGTGCAAGCTTAAGGACTGAGGAGGAGTACTGAGGTAACAAAGGATATTGAGAGTTGCTGGATACAGTATGGAAGAAGTTGGTATCTGGTAGCAGTTTTACCAGCAGAAATCCTCAGTTACAAAAGGAAGACTGCCAGTCATGAACAAATCATACATTAGAGATCAAGTCAACTTTTCAGGTACTAAGTCCTTCTAGAAAACATGTCTCAGAAAACTGCTTTCTGTTTTTTGGGAACATGGCAACACGAAGCTAATATTTGCCTATATATTGCTCGTTAGACTTACTGCCAAACACTGTAAAAGCCCAGACTAGCTCTCTATGAATGTCAGGTTAAGTTGAAGGCAAATAGACTCATATGAACTAAATAAAATGGAATTAAATAAAAAGTCTGATGAGACTAAGAAGTTCTACTGAAGGTGAGGAAATATTTATAGTTGAAGGAACACCTTCTAGTGGAAAGTTCAAAAAAAAAGTTTTCTCTGTTAGGTTTTAACATGATAGTGTTGTTCCATTTTCTTAAGCATTATTTATTATAAATAAAAGAAGTAGAAGACTTATGCTTTAAGAGCCATCTACAATTCTCATTGTCTTCTGTGACTTCAGGATCCAGCTGAGTCTTTTATTTTTTTGTTATGCAGGCTTCTTGACAAACCAGAACAGAGGAAACAAGGACTACAGTCTACACAGTCCACAGCCAAGCCTTTCTCAACAATTAAGATAACTGGCTCAAGTTCTTCCACTACCAAGTCTTTATTATTTTCCTTTCAAATTTCTATGCTTTAACTATTTACTTTTTTTATTGTTGCTTTCTTTTTATTAGGAACCTGGCTGAGCCAGCAACACTCCTGTGCAACATTAATACAGAACAGCAGGTAGATAAGCAGCTGTTCACTGTGCTTGGAACAGGTTTATACCTATAAAATTTTGCTGTACTTCACAATGTGATCTGGTTCCATACCCACATTGCTCCAACAGTGGTGGTCCAGTGAGGAAAAACAGATTTGCACTCCACAGAGTGCAGAGGTGGTATTACAATGTTGATTCTGGTGGGTTTTTTTTTTCTTTTCAGTTAATAGCTCTGCAACTTTACTAAGCTGCTTTGTAGTGCATAAACTATGTATTTCAATCTTATACACAAAACAAAAGGGTATGGAAATTCTTGACAAACACCTGCAACACTGGTACTGATGAAAATACACTTGAAGAGGAAGTAATGTATTATAGGAGGATGTAGTAGAAAAATAAGTACGAGATTCTTTGGTGACAGAGCCTGTTGTGTTCATGCTCCTCAGGGCCCTGATGTGAAGGGATGACCTTTAGATCTGCTGCCCAGCAGTTCACCATGTCTCATGAAGAAACAGGAAAGGAAAGCAAAGAGCTTTGATTTTTTGTTGGAAGGAACTTCCTGGACCAGTGCAACCCAGAACACATATATGATAACTCCTCTATGTCTTGTGGGCAGGAGGTGGGCAGTAACATGTCTGTCACTGTTGACCAACCAAATAGCTGCTGTTTACTGGGGAAATATTTCACACCCTTTCAGACGTATAACTGCATGGCTGAATTCCTAATTAGTAATCCAACTTAATCCTTTATTTTTCTGTATCTGTAATTTCTCATCAACATACTTATCCTCAGTATGCCAGTTGCCATAACAACTCTTTATTTTGATCTTTTCCATCATTGTTTTCATAGTAAAAGCTTTCAGTTTAAAGCTAGGTTGCATCCTTCCAGGATTGCTCAGAAGATGTTACTTCTTTGCTCAGGAGAATAATGACCTCTTCTGTGTGGCCACAGGTGAAGGTGGTAATTTGGCACAAGCTTATTACAAAATAACTGAAGAAATAGACACATGTCCTTGAAAGCAAATAAAATACAGCATCCCTTTAAAAGATACTTCAGAATGCATGATCTGAATCAGATTTGGAGCCTCTATAGGAAAATAAATTAACCATCAAAACTTTTGCGAAGTATTAGGGTAATTTCTTCAAGCGCTTGACTTGGAATGTGTATACTGGAGTTTACTGTCTTTATTAAAAAAGGTGTTTAGTACAAGCACAGGCTATAGAGGCTGAAAAAGGCTTTACTAAGCAAAGACCAGTGGGTCACACCCCCATTAAGTAAGAGAGTTGTAAGTCCTTCGTGGCTTAGTGAACTGAATAAACTAGTTTTATAGGCTGAAATCATGCAAGACACATAAAACCAGTCTGTCTAACAGCCCCACAAACTTCAGCATAAGCAAGGCCAGAATCATGTCTGTCTCTTTGGAGCACTACAGTGTAAATAGTTTTGGCACAATCTGTCCTCTCTTCCTTTGCTTAAATGAGCAATTGTCTTTAAGTAGTGACTAATTATTACCCTATAGAGTCATTGTTGCAAAAATACTTTTATTTTTGAGTAATCACTAACAGATGTCCATTTATTGAAATTGTCTTGGGACAATGTAACAGTTAAGGGATGAGTAGGAATATTAGTACAAACAAAAATAATTAAAGTAACATAAACAAATGGAACAGGTCCTTTAGCTTTATTTGTAAGAGAATAAGGGGCTGTTATTGGCAACGTAGTAAAAGCCACAAAAACTTAACAATCAAGTGGCGATGTTTTTATCTGTGTTGTGTGGGTGGAAGTGCTTGTTATTTGTGTATTTGCATTTTAACTGGCCCAGAGAGAGAAAGGGGGAGAGAGAGAAACAGGCTTTATTTAATTCAAACGAATATACATTTTGTTTTTCAGTTAGATCTTGTTTTCCAGTTCAGTACTGCAGTTGTAGACCTATTGCTGTGGGGGAAACAAACAAACAAAAAAACCCCCAAACAAACAAAAAAAACCTACCAAAAAACCAAAGAAACCAAACCAAACAAACAAAAACCAAAACAAACAAAACCCTCACAATTAAGCAGGAAAATAGTGAAGCAAAGAAAAATCACTCAACAGCAAGTTTATTATTGTTAAGTAGGTATTCTTTATTAGCAGCACTGGATGCACAGGGGGTAGCTTGACCTAACATGCATAGTTTCCTTCTCTCAGGTAACTCTTTTTATGCAGTATATGTACGTATTCAACAAATTTTCTGGAAAATACATACATATTCATGAGATTACCCAATATTAATTATGCTATTTTCCCTCCTCCTCACACATGCCCAGTTGTCCAGAGCGGGGGTCTTTGCTGATCTCAAGGGCCAGCAAATCTGCCCATTCTTCTGTTCAGTTGGCTAGAGTTCTCCTTTGTAGTCCACACATATGGTCTTAAACCAAGTTATCTAGGCCTCTTACTCTTTCTTGGCCTGGAATTGCTGGCTTTGGGCTGTTTTTCCTTCATCCTCCAGGACTACCTCTCTGTTACAACTTGAATTTATTGCTTACAAGTATATAAAGATCAGTTGCAAACAATTAAGGTATAAAAAAAGTCAACTGTTAAGAGATCATATTATTTACAGAATTTAGCAGCCCCTTTTCATCTAGTCAGAAAACAAATGCTACATTCATCTAACCATTTTTCTTACTTTACATGCTACAGTAATTCTCTCAGATTAAAAAGTAGGGTTTGGGTTTTTTTGATGATGATGTATTTTACTCAGCATAATAACATAAATACGAGTAAAAAGCTCCATAGGGGAACTGCAAGGCAAATCAGAATTTATGTCAAACAATCATTTAATCTTGCATCTGCTAAATCCTGCATTATTGCTCTAATGCAGAAAAAGGAAGGAAATGGAATATGGTTTGCCAAGTATAACCAATCTTTTCCTGTATAAAATTAAGTTCTAATTGAATATATAGGAAGTAAAAAAAAAAAAAAAAAAAAAAAAAAAAGAAAAAAAAGAAAAAGAAAAGGCTTGAAATTCAAAAGATTTTTGAACAGCTCTTGTGAAAGTAAAAGTAAGGGTACTTATCTGTGTGCTCAAGTAAGCTTTTGGATTTCTGGTTAGAGGCATAATTTTAGAATTCTTCCAATAAGACGTAACTGTGAATGACAAAACCAGGTATTTCTAGTCTACATTAATAATAAAATCTTCAAGTCATATTGTTACCAAAAACAATAACCAGGAAAACTCTTAAAATAACAGTTTAGAAAGCTGACTCTGGTTTATTGCAACGCTGAGTGCATGGAGGATCTTTCCTCTTAACATACACAGCAAATTACTCAAGGGTACACATTATATACAGTAGAGTACTTGCATATTGACAGTACATTGCTCATTCATTTTCATTCATGTACCTGACTGGTTACAAGTTTCTTCCTTCTAATGCAAATTAGTGCGCATCCTCAGATAGTGCTACTGAAGTTTTTTACCAACTTCACATGCTGCCCAAGCCGGGGTCTGCCCTTTTTCAGGGTTGGGGGTGCTATTTGAGCTGGAGGTCACCATCTCCCATTACCACAATAACCTTTCTCCTGCTTTCAACCAATTTCCTGTGAGTTGCAACATCTTACCAGCTTGTCTCCTTTTGCACCAGAACTCATCACTTGGAGGCTGGAGGCTTCTTTCTACATAATTTAGATAGTGGTGTTCTTCCTTTCCAAAGGTTTACTTCCTTGATTAGAAGTTCTTCCATTCATCAGTTTTGATGACTTGAGAGGGTGATTTGGCTTGACCTAAATATTGTGCATATACTTGCTTATCATATAGTTAAATACTAAATCAGAGGTCAGTAATTCAGGAGTTTGGGCAACAGTATCTCCTTTGTTGTTACATTTTCTAATTCCTTCCTGTACCAGAACTTAGGAGATACAAACTGAAAGTTCATTGGAATTAAAACTAAAGAGTTAGACAATTTTAGTATGCCTTGAAACTGATATATTAAAAAATATGTTAAATAATTATTTTTATGTTAAAATATTTCCCTTTTTACATCTCCATTTCTACTGTTCCATGAAGGACTTATCAATAGCTATAGTACTTTGATCACCCTTATTTTTTATTTTTCAACCAGTTTCAGCAGCAAATAGGTGGTACATCTCATCTCTGATTTTGAAGCTCTGTACAATTTAAATATTGTATGTTAATGATGTCCTTATATTTACATATAACTTACTTTCATATAGACAAGAAGGAACACCTTCATCAAGAAATTAATGACAAGCTTGTTGTAGGTCTTTCTTGTTTAGGAACAAATAAAGCTCTTGTTTTTTCTTCTAGTGGTAAATCATATAACCAAGGCAGCTGTGCAGCTGGTCTTGAGAGGCCTAGTACTGCCATAGGAACATTGTTTGTATGTGCAGTCCTCCTGTCACATCTGTCAGACTGCCTTGAATATTTAGAGATTAATGTATCATTATCAAAGGGAGAATCATGGACCCTTCCTGCACCATGCCTTCCCACTCCTGTGCTCTGCTAGCTATTATTTTCATTTGGAAAAAAAGTGTTTAAAAATGTTTTCTCATTCAAATCTCAGCTATGTATCTTCTGAAGAAAATGATATGTTTAGATGTTTGTTTTATTGTGTTGCATATGCAAGGTTCAGAAGCAGTTTAATTTACATAACTGTTGTCAGTTTACAGTACTTGAGATGTTTTTACAACAGCATCAAGGATTCATAGCACTAGTGCTTTTCAGTTTTATAATATCTTACACCCAGTACTTTCAAACTAAATGTATATGAGTATGGAAAAGTATTTTAATTAGCTATGGGGACACATAAGTTTGAAATGAACTAGAACTGCCTCTTACATGCATTTATATATATATATATATATATACACATATATATATATTTATATAGTTTATTCACAAATCTTGTTCCTATGGAAAACTGAGATGGACTATATTCACAAATCTTGTTCCTATGGAAAACTGAGATGGACTACTATTCTGTGCTGCTTTTTTTCCTGTAGATCAACTACAACTTTCAGTGGATTGGATTAATTGGTCAGTACCTAAAAAGTCAATTATTTTTCAACATCTTAATGTACTCCAATATTATTTTTTTTGTAAACGTAGCAATTTACACTACTTTTGTTATAATAATTGGAATATAGAACAAAAATAGGACATAAATAAAAATCCTGTCACTTTGCATTTCCAATTTGTTTACCAAATCCTGCTATCACACCCCAGTTCTGCAAACACTTAACTGTGTGCTTACCATAAAAAAAATATATATATATATACTTATGAGATACTTGGACTTTAGGTTTGCCTTTTCTCCATTGTAACATAAACACAGGCACGTTAACAAATGAAACTTCAATTTGGCAAACATTAAAGCATAAGCATCAGAAACCAGGCAGGTATCATGTTTAACTTTCAGAAATAAAGAAAAATTGAAGCATGGTACAGTAAATACTCTACTGGTAATACCTGGTAACAGGGATTACTCGAGGGAACTGAGTAAACATAATTCACTGGAATCAGATGTGCCTGGATCAGAAGGGGAAAATGACATGCCAGGGAACAAATGGAAATTCATCCATATTTTATTCCAGGGGAAAAGCATTGTTGCAATTTCTCTTGCAGTATATTTAGGTCAGATGAAGGAGAAGGTGATTTGATATCAATGAACCATTTACAGAACCACAGAATAGTTAAGGTTGGAAAGGGCCACATGAGATCATCTGGCCCAAACAACCTGCTCAAGCAGAGCCACCTAAAGCAGGTTGCACAGGTCAGTGACCAGACAGCTTTTGAGCATCTCTAAGGATGAATACTCCACAGTCTCTCTGGGCAGTCTGTACCAATGCTAGGTCACTTTCATAGTGAAAAAAGTGTTTTGTGATGTTCAGAGGCAACCTCCTGTGTTTCAGTTTGTACCTATTTCCTCTTGTCCTGTCACAAGACACAACTGAAACCAGTCTGGCTTGATTGTTTTTATACCCTCCTTTCAGATATTTGTACACTGATAAGGTCTGCCCTGGGGCTTCTCTCTTCCAGGCTGAACATCAGCTCTCTCAGCCTTTCCTGATAGGAGAGGTGCTCCAATCCCTTCAATATCTTCATGGAAATTCACTGGACTCTCTCCAGTATGTTCATGTCTTGTACTGAGGAGCACAGAACTTGACACAGCACTCCAGGGGTGGCTTCATCAGTTCTAACTAAAAGGGAAGAATCACCCCTCTTGACCTGATGGCACTGCTTTGCTTAATACATCGTAGGCTACCATTAACATTGACTAACCTGATCTCCTTCTATGATGAGGTGACATGCTTAGCAGATACAGGAAAGGCTGTGGATGTTTTTTAGCTGGACTTCAATAGAGCCTTTGCCACCATCTCTCAGTATTCCTCTGAAGAAGCTCATGACTTTAGACAGTTGTACTCTTAACTGGGTAAAAAGCTCACTGGATGGGTGGGCTCAAAGAATTTTTGTGGATGGAATTAAATCCAATTGGCAGCCGGCCACCAGTGATGCTCCCCAGGGGTCAGTATTAGGGACAGTTCTGTTTAATATTTTTTTCTGATGATCTAAATGAGAGGATTGAATGCATCATGCTATGGGGGGACTGTTGATCTGCTTGAGGGTAGGAATGCTGTGCAGAGGGATCTGGACAGGCTGGACTGATGGTTTGAAGCCAGTTGCATGAGGTTCAACAAGGAGAAGTGCCGAGTCCTGCATCTGGGTCACAACAACCTCAGGCAAAGATACAGGCTGGGGAAGAGTGGCTGGAACGCTGCCTGGTGGTAAAGGCCCTTGGGGTGCTGCTTGATGACAGCTGGACATGAGCTAGCAGTGTGCCCAGGTGGCCAAGAAGGCCAACAGCATCCTGGCTTGTATGCAAAACAGAGTGGCCAGCAGGACCAGGGAAGGGATTGTCCCCCTGTACTGGGCACTAGTGAGGCCGCACCTTGAATACCGTGTTCAGTTTTGGGCCCCTCAATGTAGGAGGGACGTTGAGGTGCTGGAGCGTGTCCAGAGAAGGGCAGCGGAGCTGGGGAAGGGTCTAGAGAACAAGGCTTGTGAGGAGTAGCTAAGGGAACTGGGGTTGTTCAGTCTGGAGAAAAGGAGGCTCAGGGGAGACCTTATCATTCCCCATGGCTGCCTGAAAGGAGGTTATAGCGAGTGGGTGTGGGTCTCCTCTCCCAAGTAGGAAGTGATCAGACAAGAGGAAATGGCCTCAAGCTGCGCCAGGGGAGGTTTAGATTGGATATTAGGAACAAGTTCTTCACCAAAAGTTTTGTTAAGCATTGGAACAGGCTGCTCAGGGAGGTGCTTGAGTCCCCATCTCTCGAGGTATTTAAGAGACATGCAGATGTAGTGCTTATGGACATGGTTTAATGGTGGGCTTGGCAGTATTAGATTTATGGTTGGACTCAATTATCTTTAATGTCTTTTCCAACCTAAATATTTCTATGATTCTATGAACATTCTTTGCTTAAAGGGCATATCGCTGACTCATGTTCAACTTTTTGTCCACCACGACCCCTAGGTCCTTTTCTGTCAGACTACATTCCAGCTGGGTGCTTCCCACATATATTGGCACATATGTTTATTCCTCCCCTAGTGCAGGACTTTGCATTTCCTCTTTTTGAGCATCATGAGGTTTCTGACAGACCTTTTCTCCAGACTGTCAAGGTCCCTTGGGACAGTAACACAAACACTTACTTTATCAACCTTCCCATTTCATATGATCTGCAAACTTGCTGAGGGTGTACTGTTCCCTATCGTTGAAATCTTTTATAAATATGTTAAACAGGACTGGACCTAGCACTGATCCCTGGGGAACACTACAAGTTATTAGCCTCCAGCTAGACTTTGTGCTGCTGATCAACACCCAGTGAATGCCCTCGCCATTCACTCAGTTCTTAATCCACCACAATGTCTGCTCATCCAGCCCATACTCTATGTATCAAGATCTTATGAGAGACAGTGTCAAAGGCCTTACTGAGGTCCAGGTAGAATATCCACTGCTCTTCCCTTATCTATCAGTCATCTAATCATAGAAGTTGATCAGGTTGTTCAGGCATTAATTCCCCTTGGTGAATCCATGCTGACTACTCCTGTCCTGATGTTTATTTTGTCCTTCACGTGCCTGGAAATGGTTTCCAGGGTTAACTGCTCCATCTCCTTTCCACAGATCAAGGTGAATCCTGTAGTTTCCTGGGTCTTCTTTCTTGCTTTCCTTGAAGATATGAGTGACATTTTCTCTCCTCCAGTCTTGTTTAGCTTCCCCCAATAACCATGACTGTTCAAAGATAATTGAGAATGGTCTCATGATAACATCAGCCAGCTCCCTCAGAACTCCTGGGTGCATACTGTCACGTGTGTCCAGTTTGCTTAAGTGTTCTCTGATTTGATCCTCTTCCACCAAGGGTACATCTTCCTTGCTCCAGACATTCTCCCTGGTCTCTGGAACATGTGGTCCCTGAAGGTCAGGCTGGCTAATAAAGAATGAGGCAAACAAGGTATTCCGCCACTCAGCTTTTTCCGTGTCCTGTGTAACTGTATTTCTCATCTTACTCAACAGAAGGCCTACATTTTCCCTAGTCTTCCTTTTGTTAACTATGTACTTATAGAAGCCCTTCTTGCTGTCATTGACATCTCACACCAGATGCAATTTCATTTGGACAGACCACAGACCTCCAGTTTCAGTCTTCCAGTGGAGGAAGGCTGGCAATAAACATGACCATGTTAAGCAGAGGCCACTGAGAAGGTGAGGCTGCAGCCCTTGCCCGGTGAGGAAAAGCTGTGGTATGGGGGCTGGCTCAGCCATGATAAGGGATTGTTTTGGATCACCTAACAGCATCTCCAGCACTGATGGTTTGACATGGAGGAGGTACAGCCAGGCTCTTCACAGTAGTGCATGGTGGAAGGGTGAGAGGCAGTGTCACAAGCCAAAACACAAGAAGCTCAGGCTAGAGATGAGAAACCTTTTTGCCACAGAGACAGCCCAGCCATGGAGCTGAGACCAAGACAAGTTGAGCTGGTAATGGGGGGTTTCACACTCCAGCTGGGCGAAGCCCTCAGCAGCCTGTTCTGACCCAGGCTGAGCCTGCTTTAACCGTGGTATAAGACTGGAGACCTCACCAGATCTCCCTGCCAGCCTTAATTATCTTACAGTCAAATAGAATGATATTCTTTTAGCTACAAACTGATAAGAATAAGGATCCCAAGTCTATTGAGATGGCTGTTCAGTAATGAATTGATGAATCATTAGTGTCTCATACAAGAAAACCATCAAAGACCATAACCCCAGACTCCTTAGCTCAAATTGTTTGGCAGTTATACATGTACAAAAGCACTAATAAAGTATTCTTTGCCTTGGAAAACGTAATTCTTGCCAACCATAAGATTTTTTTCTGTCAGGTAAGTAAACATATCCTCAATTGCTTTGCTGAATTAATGACTTTTAACAGTCAAGTCAAATCTATCTACTTCATCATTCTGCCAATTCTGTATATCTTATGAATGAATACGTGCAAAAAAATCCCACAAAACAAAACAAAAACATTCAAAATTAGCTAAAATAAATATCAGCAAAGTACTCACTTTTACATACAGCTTTTATGCTTTACAGTCAGGAGTCAGAAGGACATTTATCTCATCACAGACATAAAACACATATATAAGTTAAATGACTACTGCATATCAGTGCCAGTGTATTAGAAGTGAACATATTTTCCTTTATAAAGTTTTGTTTGTCTTTTCAAATTTATGCAAATGTTTTTGTTCTCTTTCTCAAACAGGATCCTTTGAGAACTCATTGGTGATCGGTGGTTTCCATGTAACCATCATCTTTGAAAAGGTCTGTTCTTATTTTTTCACTTTGTAGGAACTGGGAAAAAAATCAGTTAAGAGAGTTTGGCAACAGTAAGAGATAGAGGAAAATAATCTTTCTGAATATTTGTGTTTCATACAGTCATTCAAAAAGGTCACGTTTGTAAATGAGAATTCTAGCCAGATAAATGAAGCATATGATTAATGATAAGACTTACTGAGGGAAATCCTGCTGTTAACAGATGTGTCCACTTGGATGATGTGGTGAGGGAAAGCAAAGGAAGTGGTTCCAGACACTTCTCTGGCAATAAAGCCATCTTGCTGATGCAGGTTGGCTAGACTAGGAGGTACGTTGCTGAGCAAAAAACACAGCACAAGCTGGCAGAGATCCTGCTGTGTTATGCAGGATCAGGGCGCTGATTCCTTTACCCTTTCCCTTTTGAAATCACTTGACCTAATTACACAGCAGAGACCATAAATTTGTCTTTTTTTTTAACAGTTCTTGCAAGGAGAGTAAGAATGCTCAGCCACATGAAGTAAATCTCTTAGCAAAGAGGCTAGAAACAGGGTATACTGGGTCTATAGATAGAAGCTTTCTTCTATGGGATATCAACTATCTGCTTTAGTATCAAGAAGTGGGTTTAGGTGACAACTTGACTAACCTGTATGTACTAAGACTATTTTTAGAATATACATGTAGGAAGAAAATAGGTTCAGAACTACTGTTAATAAAGGTACTGAAAGTGCATAACAATATTGCTTTTACAGGAAGAATAAAAATAATTTGATTAAGACTGAGAAATAAAGTGCAGGAAGAACATGATTCCATTTGATAGATATTGATTTCATTAAGATTTGCTAACTATGGGTAACTGGGTGGGTGTTGTGATTAATATGTGAGTAACAAGGGCATGTGTTAAAGATGTAATTTAATGAATAGAAGAAAATTGAATTTTAATGGCGAGAAGAAACAGAATAGAATTAGGAAAACCTCTTGCAGTTTTCTCTTTCAATTTAACCCTGGTATCATGGATGTAAAGGTGAAGTTTAAAATTACGTAAATAGAATTTTCAGTAACTTGACTGAAGTAAATTGGGTCAGTCTTTCCTGCCTTCCCCCCCCCCTCCCGCCAGGCACTCTATACTGTAGTATCTGTGTAAAGACTAGATGCAGGGTAAAGGATCAGAAAAGAAGATGATTACTTTTAATACAGACTATTACTAAAATATTTTTTTTGTGAAAAATGTTGTGCTTAGGTATAATGGTTTAACCTGTATGACTTGTCATAAAATAGCCTGCCTTGCAATCACGAAGATTTCACAGAAGTTCAATCTGGCAGAATTTTCCCATATGGTTTTAAGACACAGAAACTGTAATGTAGGAGAAACTGGGGCGAGGGTGGTGGTGGTGATGGGAATGGAGAACAACTGAACCCCCCTCCCCCCAAAAAAAACCCAAAAACCAACAACAAAACCAAAAAAAAAAAAAAAAAAACAAAACCCAAAAAAAAACAAAACAAAACCCAAAAACAAACAAACCAAAACAAACCCAAAAACAGTACCAAGAAAAATCTGCTCTCTGCAGATCTTAGTGTTCTCGTTCTGTTTTTCAGGATTGCTAACGTTCACCATGAGCAACAACCTAACCCTCCTGCAGGTAGGAAACAAAAATAGCCAATTTCAATGATGGAACACATGAATCACTACTTCAGCGGTGATGTATGGATATAGCTATGAAATCTAGATGTAATGCAATTTAGGCATGCAGTGGCGGTATGTGTATCTTTACAGCTGTTACATGTTGCATCAGTCAGTGATAATTAGAAGTCATTGTTTCTGTAAGGCACTTGAATCTACACATAGAATATATGTGTATCCCCTATAAATCTGAAAATAAATATGTCCCTAAACTTACTCAGATAATTTGTTTGCTAGTACAATATGCTTTTATATAATTGTCACACATATATATATATATGCTTATATATAATTTATATAATTTTAATTCTTAAAAACTTAATTTGGGAAAAGGTAAATGTAAATAAAACAGCCTATATGAATCTTTTTAAAATGTAAAATCAATTTTTATATAATCACCACTACCTGCACTACACCATTCTCCTGCACTATATCTTCATTTCTCAGATATACCTTTTACTTGTTCTTCATGTCCATAGCTTGTCAACACTACAGATTCCTATGAAAAGGCAGGTTCATATCCATGTTGTATAGCTAACACAGGCTTCAAAAAAACATCCTGAAGATCCTGTATGGCTTACAGGGATCCTAGTTTTAACCATTAGAATATAATTATTTAATTATCCACAACTAGTGGGAATAGCTATGCAGTTATTTTTGAAGTGGGATATACAGCCCAGATTCATTTTTGTTTTAAATTACATTCTGAGGAGTTGAGACTAGTTTTCAGTTCTTATATATCTTAATGTACTGTTAACCCTTTCTCATTAATTTCTCAAATTCAAGCAATGATCTACGGGCAACTCTGAACTAATATAATTTGTTGGAGTTCTTTCACATAAAAATGGCCTTAGTATTTCTGGCATCCTGCAATCGATATAGTTAAAGCTGAGGGTGGCAGTCATCACCAATATAAGGACATTTGTCATAGTGAACAAAGTAAATTTTATTTTCCTAGTGTCCTAACAGTTTTTTTTTTAAAGAATCATGTATATTGTAGATGTTAAAGTGCATGAATAGCTGTTCTTCAGCTCCTCCTAGAACTCCAGAAGTTGAGGCTTATTCTGTGCCTCATTAAGGAAGACTTATTTTTCAGTTTTGCATAAAAATTCTTAATTCAATATCTGATATTGAGATATTAAAAAAAATACAATAGCCTGTTTACAAACATACACACTTAAACAATGGTAGTACAGGGTTAACATTTTGAAAATGCCTCAGTGATTGTAAAAGCCCTGGTCTCATTTTCTGTGCAACCTTTCTAGAAGAAAAGAATAATGAATTTATGAAAAAAAAAAAAAAAAATCCTATTTAGAGCTCTATTACATAACAAGAACAAAGTGAATTGCAAGAAGTCTTTCCAATATGTAAAGTACAGTTACAAAGTATACCATGCTGCCCAAACCTAACAAGATGAGCAAGCTGTACCTCCACAGTACAAATACATCTAGATACTCAGAAAATTGTGATTTTCTAAGAATAAGAGTGTATTGGGTCTGGCTGAGCCCCACGGCAGCCCTCACAGCACCGTGCTTGTATTTGTAGCTGGAAAGGTGGTGGTAACACCCAGTGCTTTGGCTAGTGCTGAGCAGCGCTCACACAGCACCAAGGCTGCCTCTCCAACCTTCCCCCAACACACACCAGTGGGCTGGGGGTGGGCAAGGTCTTGGGAGGGGACATAGGCAGGACAGCTGAGCCCAAGTGGCCCGTGGGATATTCCATACCACATGCCGTCTGCTCAGGTATGAAAGCTAAGGGAAAGGAGGAGGAAGGTGGGGGGGCATTTGTTATTTACAAAGTTTGTCTTCTGGAACAACCGCTATGCGTACCAAAGACCTGCTTCCCAGGAAGTGGCTGAACATCACCTGGTGATGGGAAATAAGAGGATAACATCTTATGGGTTTCTTCATTTTTTCACGCATGGCTTTTGCTATTGCTTCATTAAACTGCCTTTATCTTCACTGATTTTTTTTCCCATCTTATTTTCTCGCCCATGTTCTGCTGAGAAAGGTATGATAGAGAGACTTGGTGGGCACCTAGCATCCAGCCAAGGTCAACTCACCACAAAGAGAGAGAAAGATCCTTTTTACAGTCTATTTATTTATATATAACTATTTCCTGGTACTTCACGTCTTTCATGTTTTTGAGAACTTTCAAGTTATACAATTCATTCCTTCTGGCCACAGAAGTGAAGTTGACAGTGAAGGTTCAATTAATTCCTAATACAGAAACTTCTCCAAAATAATGGATTAGACAGATTACATTAAATGAGTATTACACAACTGGTCCAGGCTTTTTTCACACTGCTGGATTCACAGTAAATTCCAGTGCTAAACTAAAGGGTTTTAATCTGAAAACCTGAAATTTGCTGTAGTTTTTCTTTCTCTTGGCATTTTGAAGATGTCGTACCATAATCATCATTAACAGCAACTATGATGTATGTTGCAGGGAATTAAATAAGATAAAGATCAGTTGATACCTCTCTCTACCCCGACTTAAATGTACTACTGCGTATTTTCTTCTGAAGTCACCACATCGCACTGACTAGTTACTGTATCACTTGACTTCAAGATTACAGATATAAAACTAAGCAGTCTTCTCAGCAGTAAAACACAACACACAGAAAAATCAAACCAATTAATTCCAAACAGGAGATACAGTGCAAGATCCCTTAGCATTTGACACTTGTATATTACTGAATCGGCTTTTCAGATAAGCTGATAATTTTTGTACAAGAGAAGCAGGGATTTTCCTTTCAAAATCTTTACCAGAAAATCCCTTCTGATAGAGATATTTATAATATCTTTCCCATCAAGGATTTGGTAGTTCCTATCTGCTGAATAATGTTGTAGTTCATATTTACACAACAACGTTTTGTGTGTGCAGTGGGGTGGGGGTAGTGTGTGTAGTGATTACTATTTCTTTCTAAATATATTAACACACATTTTGATAATGGCTGTATTGCACTGTGTCGTACAGTGTACTATATCAGATGAATATAACATTTTCTTGTTTTCTGTTTCAAAGTGGTGTTTTAGCCCTGCCACTTAATAGGAAAATAAAGAAAATAAAGAAAGAAAATTAATGAGTGAGTATAGTAGTGGGCAGGAAATCTACAGTAGGTACTCGGCTTTGTTACTGCCCATGCAATCTTCTCACATTGCCTCTTCTCTTTCCCTCTTTTTTGCTACCATTTCTTGTTCCTGTATTTTGACTGTAAACTCTTTGGAGTACAGTGTTACTCACTCTCTGTCGTAGTGTAGCATCAATCTTTGGAAGCTGATGCACTGCTGTTTTCCTAAAAAGCAAGTTACAGAGCTGTAATAAATATTACTACTGGAAATATGTTTTTTACCTGTTCCTATACTATTGAATTTCAGTACACATACCAGTGCAAGCCTTTCAATGGCTTGCTATTCCTTCAAAACTACTAAACAAATAAGATTTTCTGATGTTTCTTTCTATAAGAAAATTTGGTTCAAAATAGTTCCCTGTGTTTTTCTTCTATAGTGAGAAATGGGACTTTTGATCACTACTGTTAATATTCTTATAATATTAGACACTCATGAAATGTACTACTTCCACTCCAAGTCTTAATGTTTCTCATACAGGCCACAGGACTCATTTCCGGAGAGAGGGAAGGGAAGAGAGGGAAAGTCACCACTACAAGTTAAGAAAAGGTAAGTCCAGACAGCTAGTTTGTCTGAGTTCCTGTGACCTTCTTTTGAACAGTCTTTTCTTCTTCATGCATTATTTGGTCAAGGAGCAAATTTACCTTGTAAATAAGCACCCATTTGTTCATTCTTTGCTGTTGAAATTTTCTATTCATATTCTTCACTAAATAGAACACAGAAGCAAACAAGGTAACTTTAATATAATTCCATTGTCAATACAAGATGCAGCAAGCAGCAGAGCTACATCTCTAGACTTTTTAACTACACCACTTTCTTTATCCCCTTAGCTATTACACAAACATATACTGTTCTGAAAGAAATGCTTTTCCAAACTCCAGTTCTATTAAACTCTACACATTTCTACACAGCTTCACCAGAACACAACTGAGCTCCTTATGAAAGTATGGATAATAATTTATCTCTCTTTTTGTAAGCTAAAAATTATATAAGAATTTCAAAGCAACTATCATTAAAAGAGAAATAACATCTGACTAAATTTGTATGAATAAATTATGGCACAGTGTCAAATGACAGGCAGATGATTCAAGACAGTTTTAGTCCTATAGGTTATTTCATACTTAGCTCTCTTTTGTTACATCTTTTGATATGTAGCCCTCAGGGCAAGATCTAAAGTTCTGCTTTTGTTAGAGGCTATACTAACTCAGATCATAAAAGCATAAATTAAGAAATTTACTATGGCTCAACAGGTAACAGAGACGCTATTTTTAATTGTTCACATGTCTGTATATATGTGTCCTCAGTCTGTAGCATTGCAAGTACTTAACCACAGACTTGACGTTATAAACATAGAGCTAAAAACATTCTATGAGGGTATCAACCCAGAGCTAAAAATCTTACATTTCTTTAGAAAGCTATCAACTTAGTAGGAATGTTGAAGAAAATTCAACAGGTTATTAAACAGATATATTTGAAGTACTACTAAATAATTTGGTCAGGTAGAGAAAATATGTGTATGACAGATTTAATGCATAATATCTGATCAACAAATCTTACAGTCAGAAAGACTTTTTTTTTTTTTAATAGTAATACATTAGAATGGCTCAAAAAAGAAGTATTAGTGTATCAAACTGAAATATAATTACTGACTTTGTAGAACAATGCACTTATATGCAACTTGCAAAAGATTATGTGCTTTTAGCTTCAAGGAAGCCTCTCCATCAAGATTTGCAGCAGCCAGACTGAAGCTGAGAAAAGACAAGTAAAGAACTGGGGGAAAAATACACAATGAAAAAAAAAATAGCAAAATGCACTCATCAGAAAAGTTACTTATAGACCACATTACAAGATCTTTGAGTAAGAAAAATTATGTAGTAAAACTGACATAGTTCTCCCTTGTGTCTGGAAGACTGACTCATTCTCTATCTGTAAGATGATTTAATTATATATGGTAATATTTTGAATCACAGCCTTGAATAATATTCAACAGCACACTTTTTGAAAAATCATATTTACAAATAAGGAAAGCCATCATTCAGGGTAAATTCATTCAGCCTCCTGTATTAAGCTGATTTACATAAGCATTGTGGAGAGGAGAATTACCCCCTGGCATTAAACCCAGTCTCCACAGATGGTCTTTTTGATTTCTTAATCAGATTTTCTGTATCCTTAGACAATATCTTAATTTTTTATGCCCTCATATTAATATATATATATATATATATATATATTTCATATATATATATATATGAAAATTATATTTTCTATTATCCTTAAGAAGGCAGGAATAGCTATTTATATGTTTTTCAAAATGCTGTGAAAGTATGTTAAACATAGTTCACCAGGACAGAAGAGAGTTACATTTATTAAAAACACAATGTTCTGCATGTTTTTCATTACTGCATTTTCTGCATAATTTCTAGATCAAATGTCCTCTGGAATTGCTTCCATATTCCAAAAGCTTTATTTTGTGACATTTCCAAAGTATTTGGATTACTCTGGTGAAATCTGCATTTTTAATGCAAAACTGTTTCACATAATAAAGCTTTCTGAGTGCATGACTGAACAGCAGAAAATCTACAGGTTTTGTTTCCACAACTCACATCTTCTAAGATAGTCAGATACTTTAATGAAGAAGCACTGTAGTTTTTTTCTAGCCTATGATATTTCAGACAAACACCACTGCTACACCACATTTTTGCCTTTGTGGCAAGAAAAGACGCAAGACACAGGCTACCTTTCATTCTCACTGCCTAGCCATGATACCATTCCTTCTCTTTATGGCAATTGAAGGGCATTTAGCTATTTGATTTTTATAGAACTATTAACATATCCTTTTAACAGTCAGTTAGTATTTGATTATAGTAGCTTGGTTCCTTCACCTGTACTCTGTGGGATTTCCAGCAGATCTAACAGTAAAGACAACATTTACATTCTTTCAGATATTTTTCATGTGATTAATTTATGCATGCAAAGAATCACGCAGGAAGGATAGAGCATGACTATTTCATTTAGAAACAAGTAAAGGAACCTATGTGTCTGGTAGCTTGTAGAAAAAATAATAAAAATGACTCAGTAGCCATAACTACACTATACGCAACTGTTTATAATGCTGATATCAAACTGTCGAACAGCTGCCAATATTACGTACTCCGAAATGCAGGCATGTATCTGCCAGTTATTGCATGCTCCAAACAGACTTTTCTTTTCAGTTACTGAAGTTTTAAGAAGCATCTTGAAAGTCAGGATGGTGGATGGTAAAATGTCTATGATTAAGTATAAAATACTATCTGAAAAATATTATGCAGGATACCCCTTTATCTCTCCAGTCTCTCCACTGCTGATAGTTCTAAAATGAGATTATTGCACCTAGCAACATGGATTATTTGAGCATTAATGGCTATATTATTCTATCAAAATAAGTGTCTGTGTTAGTGTATGTGTGTATGTGTGCATTACAATCTGACTTATCTGTTAGACAAAGATTCCAAAATTGAACCAGAAAGCCAAAACTGAAACAGGAATTGAGAAGACTATATCTATCTAAGCTTTATAGAACTAAAGTAAAAGATACACATCAGTTAATTCCTTGGGTCACTGTAGATACCAATAACGTTAGGTGCATATCATCATTGCTGATGATACAAAACTGGGAGGAGTGGCTGGTACACCAGCAGGCTGCGCTGCCATTTAGCGAGACCTGGACAGGCTGAAGAGTTGGGCACAGTGGAATCCAATGAAGTTCAACAAAGGCAAGTGTAGGGTCCTGCAGCTGGGAAGGAACAACCTCATGCAACAGCACAGGCTGGGGCTGACCTACTGGATAGCAGCTCTTGGGGGAAGGACCTGGGATTCTTAGTGGACAGCAAGCTGCCCATGACCCAGAAGCGTGCCTTGATGTCCAAGAAGGCCAGTGGCATCCTGGGGTGTGTTAGAAGCATGGCCAGAGGTTGAAGGAGGTGATCATCCCCCCCACTCTGGCCTGGTGAGGCCACATCTAGAGTGCTGTGTCCCATTGTGGGCTCCCCAGTTCAAGAAAGACAGGGAACTGCTGGAGAGGGTCCAGCAGAGGGCTACAAAGATAATGAGGGGACTGGAGCATTTCCCTTGTGAGGAAAGGCTGAGAGACCTGGGCCTGTTCAGCCTAGAGAAGAGTGAAGGAGGAATCTTAGTAATGCATACCAGTATCTTTGGAAGGGGTGGGGTGCCAAGAGACTGGGGCCAGGCTCTTTTCAGTGGTGCCCAGTGACACGACAAGGGGCGACAGACACAAACTGCAACACAGAAAGTTCCTGCTGAATATGACAAAAAACTTTTTTACCTTCAGGGTGACAGAGCACTGGGACAGGCTTCCCAGAGAGGTTGTGGAGTCTCCTTCTCTGGAAACACTCAAAACCTACCTGGATGTGATCCTGCCCTACGTGAACCTGCTTTAGCAGGGGGTTGGACTGGATGACCTCCAAGGTCCCTTCCAACCCCAACCATTCTGTGTGTTTCTGTGTTATGCCACATTACAGTTGACCTTTAGCATACAGGCCAACCAAGCAGAAGCCACAGCTGCTACTGCATTTCCTTTTATGCATGGATGAAAGTGAGGAATCTCTGGTCATTTTTCCAACAATGTCAGTAAATCTCAGGCAAACATTTTAGAAAAAAAAATCCCTATGCTACTTAAGAAGGAAGAAAACAATGTTCTATCATTGATGTTTACAGTCATTTTTTATTAGTAAAAATAATACCAACAGCACAGCAATAACAGAAACAATAAAAAAATAATATAAGCTTTGCCTTCCAAGACATACATGTACCACAAGCTACTTGTATATCCTGAAGGAGCAGGAAGTGTGATTTTATTTTTATACAGTACAAAATAACTGGAGCTAATATAAGAGTTTAAGGAGAAACTGCATGCAATACAAAACTGGTAGACACAAAAGCATAAGCTAGAGACATTTAGACTTCTACTTGGATTTGTTACTTGCTTAAATGGTGTTTTGGCTGTTCACAAACCTGAATGTGTTTTTCAACATATGCATGTTGATGTCAGATCACTTGTATCTTTTATTTCATACTTCTTCTAAAATCACAATTAACGCAATCAGAAACCTTGCTTGTTCTTCAGGCTGGTATTTTCATGCCTAGTGAATATAAGATATCACTTCACGGAAGAGTGGCTCTGCTGGTTGCAATGAACTTTTGCTGTTCTATTGACACAAGGCTGAAATGAATCAACTGAACTAAGTGAGAAACCCATATGCAGTACTTGGTGTATCTTGTAAACATGGATCCATTTGGGACAGAATTGCTCTGTCAACTAAAGGTCTTGCAGAAAGCCAGTTCCTTATTTACCTCAAAGTTTGCCTGCATGCTTTATTTTTTCTCTCTGTCACACCATTTTCTTTGGTGATTCTGATGGCTTAATTTTGCAGTTTATCATTGTTAGGTTTTGGTTTGATTTACCCTATGGGAATTCATATGCCAAGTGTACTGTTGTTGATATCTAAAAATTCAAACCCTGCAGAAATGTCTTACGTTTCTTTAATAGTTGGCATACAGATTTTTCTTTTTTTTTTTTTTTTTACATGCACAGTTTGTGTCAGCACACACGAGTTTTTCATTGTTAAACACAGCAAACTTACAGCTTTTGAAAAGCCTAATCATAAACACTTAAAAAGAGGAATAGTAATCTCTACTAAAATCCGTAGACTAAGATTTATACAAGGATATAGATTTATTATCCTACTTATTGTATCCTCTATCAAATTGCATAGGACTTTTATATTGTTGTTCCTTGAGGTTATACAAGTCTGTTGGCTTTGAAGATATATTTTACGATATTTTCCTCTGTCATTATGCAAAAAGACATGCCCTTTTTTGCCTAAATAAAACACCAGGATATTGCACTCTTTAATTTAATAGCCTGCAAATGCATTTGTTAAGTGTTTAGTGTCCTAATCCTGCACCCACAAGATAATAAACCAATTAATTATTTAAGTACTGAATCATTTGAGATGCTTGCAAGAACTATTTCTGTCATATGGCTAAATGATTGTACCTACATGTGAGGCAGCACCTGTCATGCTTTCAATTTTCAGCCATCCTACAAATTCTATTGAGAAAATAAAGAGAAAGTGAATCACCCAATACCTTGGATGTTACTGATTGTACATAGTGAACATACACAGTTCTAGAATTTTATCTCAGCACAAAATAACTGGAGCTAATATAAATCCGGTATAAATTTGGAATTTTATCTCATCATAAGGAGGTATATGGCAACAGTTTAATATAAGCAAAAGGAAAAAACCCAGAATGCCAACTTCATCATCAAGATGTCAGTTGTGATGCATTCTATTTTTTTCTTTACAGGCCAGCACAGTTAGTATACTCAAATGGAATGACCGTGATTGAAGTCAATCAAGAATATTTGATGCCGTTTTTGTAGGCATTGCAAAAAAATCAGTACCTACCTGTAAGTAATGCTGCTGTAAGCTTGGGGAGACTAGCAAAAGCCTTGAAGACTTTTGTTATAACCATGAAATTAATAAAAAAAAAAACCAACAACCGGAAACCAACCAAAAAACTAAGGAATTGATGAAATGTTAAACCAGTATAATTTCATCTTTTAAAAAGAAATTACTTTCCCCCACATCAGCATCTCTAATTTTGATGTACAGAATTAAATTACGTGAAGATCCTAATATCATGTCAGTTCAAGAGAGCTGTAGCTTTTGATAGAGCTGAAAGTCTAATACAGGGATTTATTCACATTTCTCATACTAATGTAGAACAGTATATAATCATTAAGCCCAAATACTTCAGTGCCAGACATCATTCTGATTCTCTATGTTTCTTGATGCAGTAAGTACAACACAACCAATGGGTCAATCTTAGGTGAACCTAGATCACTTTTCAGAGGTTATGGATCTGAGCAGTGGAGACACAGGAGGGGGTGTAGATGAGTATGTACATAGGCTCGTAAGCAAAGGGGCCTGGCCTGGCAATGGAGACACTATGGCTACAAACAGTGCTCTGGTACTCTGTTAAAGAATTATAGGTCAGGGCTGGAAAAAGTAAAGTTCAGACAGACATGAAAAGGAAAGATAAATAGTGTCCGACATATGCATAGTGAAAAATCAGATGTAACATGAACTTGCAGACCAGGGAAGAAAACCCAAGATTTAAAAGTGTGTTAGGAAACATATAAAAGTAAACTCAAGCACATCCTCAATTGAGGAAGAAGAAACCATCTGTAACAACATCATATTCTTGGCTGAAGCACTCAGGCTGATGAAGACTTCTTGTATGCCTCCTCTCCTGTACCCCTTTTCACAACACCAAGGTGATGCCATGAACCTAAGGACGCAGAGGAGCACTGGAAAAGTGAGCATAGCACCAGGAAAAGTGAGAGTTGCTGGGACGTGTGTGTATAACAAATGTAACTGTATTATTATTATTATTACTGATATTTTTTCCTGTATATAGATGCAGTGCACAGATTTAGGCAGTGGCACCACCACCCCATCCTTATGGCTGATCTGAGGCCATCAGCCATTGGGGAAAGTGTGTTGGAGATTGACTTCTGCTGGGCAGCTGTAGTAGGTTGTAGGTAGTGCATAAAAGTGATTGGTCATGTGTGAGTGGAGGGTGTGTGTCTGCTGTACTACTAGTTGTTCCTGTTGCTCTTTAAGGAATGTTTAGGTAGCATTTGTTCCCTAAAATGTATTATTGTTTTATTGATTTTACTTATCAAAATAGAAATTGAACAATCATAAAGGAAAGGTTCACCTATATCTATGGCATAACCACCCCCACAGTAATTGACCAATTGCCAAAGCACTACATAACAAAATCTGGTGCACAGTGTGCTACAGAAGATATCAAAAGTTTTGAGAGCTGAAAACTGACTCTTGCATTCCAGTGCCAAAACCAGCACGAAGTGATGGACAATGTTAGCAAGACAGAGCTGCCTGAGACAACATAGGGTTTTCTAGAGAACTTAGATGATAGGTAAACTCTCTGTTCCCATCCAGTTTGGTCTGGGTTTTCCCTAAAGGGAAAACAAAACACACATAAACAACAACAACAATAACAAAAAAAAACAAACAAAAAGAACCAAAGTTTGAGATTTCAGTTTCAATGTGAACAGAAATAAAGTGTTATAAAGTATGGCAAAGGAGAAAGGGGACAAGAGGATGAAGAGTTATTATACCCATTTGTGCTGTAGGGGGAAAAAAAAAGTTGATTCTCTGCCTTGTTTTCCATTTCAAATGGAACAGTTGATGAAGGCATTAATGCTAGAAAAATAATATAAGCTTCATTTTTAAAAATAGCATATGAAATCAGACTAGACATTATACAGAGAGACTTCATATTGTGCTTTTTCAAGACCTGGTATTTTGTCTTGCTTCTTCAGCTATCAAATTTTTCTGTCATTTCTATCCCCTTAATTTTTCCTCTTTAGTCTTTCAGAAGTATTTTTTCTCCTATTAATATTTCATCTTATATTATTCTTTCCCCTTTCCCCACCTCCTCACCTCCAAAGTCCCCTTCTTGTTTAATGTAAGGGAGGGAAGTTTATTGCTATGACTCCTTTCTTCAGTGGTTTAAACAGTGGGTCAGCATATACAAACTACAAAACCTGTTTAAGCTTTCCAATACCATTCTCATAGTTTGCCTCACCTGACTGTAAAACTATTTACAAGCTTACTTTACAATGTTGCTGCTGGGACACACTTCCCTCTGCACATACAATTTTGAAAAATTTGCAGAGGACAAGAGGAAAAGGGTTCACATCTTTAGCTCTGCATGGTGCAAATACTGCATTTCTAACAGTGGCATTGCAAAACTTCCAGAGTAGACATTCTCTCAGATTTTGTGGTTAAATCTCAATAAATCAAGTATTATTTTGATTGGGATTTACTTCTGGGTAAACTTGAATATAATGATGGTCATGCTAATGTTTCTCCTGAGTATCTTTTGCCTTGGGGAGACAATTATGGTGGCAAAATTAAAAAGTAATGTGGTTTTACTATAGTATTTCCACTATCTAATAATTGAATTATCCTTAATTTGCAAATTAAGGGTCTCATATTATTTTGGTCTCTTAAGTGGCTCCCTGTGACACTGATTAAAAAGATAAAAAGAAAAAAGAAAAAAAAAAAAAAAAAGAGAAACGGGAAAAAATGCCAAAACCCAACCAAAACTCCTCCCAATACAGTCTGTTGTCATCTACAGCTCAAGTTTGTGTTTCTGAGGAAGAGAGGGTTTTTTTCAAAAATAATTTTCAGGGTAATATTTGTTATTTATCCCTAAATCATGTAATTTGTTCCTATTCTAGCTGTTTGATGGCAGAACTCAATTTTGTTTCATTATACTGCTAGATCCTATAATTTCAGAACTATCATTCAGTAATAGCTGCAATGCCACCACAGGTAAGACACTTGAATGAATCTACTTGGTTTGATCCAAAGGCTATGGTGTGCTTTTGTAGTTAGAATCAGGACTTATTCAGTATTCAGAAAAATAGAAATAAACAGTCCATAACCAGAGTAGGCTGCCTATTATTTTCTGCATTGCACCTATTACAATGAGGTGTATTTACTTTAGACTATATCACGTTACATTAGTCTAGAAACTGGTTAAGGAGAAAAGAGGCTACAGATTGTCTACCACAGTGAGTCCATTTGAGGTTCCAAAGGGACAAGGGCAGATGTAGAAATAAATATGAAGTGGCGTGTTGGTACATGAATGTATCTGATATTTGGTTTTCTTTTTTTTTTTTTTTTTTTCTCTTTTCTTCCTAGCAGCTAACCTTAGCAGTATCATAACACAGGGTGAATTCATATGGTGAAGCCTGAGGTTTGCAGTGCCATATTTTAATATTTTCTGTGGTTTTTGAGGAAGAAATAAGACCTGAAGTAGTAATAGATGTGACAAAGGCCATAATCATCTGTATCCATTTCCTTATCACACAATTTTGTTTAGAGTGGTATATAAAATAGTCCACCCGGAACATCCATAGTTGCAGGTAACATTAGAGCATCACTGATTTGCTTCAATTGCTGAACTGCTGTTTTCTATCCATTTTCTATGCAATGTATGTCTTACACAATAAGAGTTCAGTCTTCTGTCTGGAAAATACTATTTTGAAGTACTAAGATCAAATGTAACTGACAGTAGCGGTATGCACACAAAAGTATTTCTAAAATTCTATACTGTAAATTTATTCTGGTTGTTCTTCAGTATTATATTATAGTTATGCATTTTCCCTTTAACTATACTATAGAAATATCTCCAGAAAAAAAACCCCTTCCACTTTGGAGGATGTGAATGCCAAGGTCTTACTCAAAGCACTTGCAAATGCCAAGAAGCAGTTTTTTCAATAGAAGGCTGACCCAGCTTCTAAAGGAAATAAGTCTTGACTATACCAGTATGATTGCCATCCTGTTCTCTTCCTACTGCTCTACAGACTGCTCCATTTGTTTTCCAGATGTTTTATTATTAAAAACTGTGCAGAAAGAGACAACTGATGCTTAGTAGCAAGATAAGGTTTCAAAGTTAAGGCCTCATATAGCTAATGTTCAGCCTTAAAAAACCCCAAACAAAACCAGAATAAAAAAAAAAAAAAAAACAAACCCAAAACAAAAAAAGCAAAACAAACCAGCAACAAATGAACCAACAACCAACCAAATGACCAAAAGCTCCTCACCATTTTAATCTCTCTTGATCAAAATAGTGCACCCTTTCATTTTGTCTTGGCATGCAGAGTCAGGAGTGTGACTCTTGGGAAAACTTATCATTTAATCTAGATATATGATATCTACATATATGCTATGTATGTAAGAGAATATGTTGAGGAATATCTTCCCTGTGGAATACAGTAGTGCAGCAGCAGGAACATTATATGTTCTTTAGAAGTAGTCCAGTCAGTGGTCATTGTAGAGTTCAGTAAAACAGTTTCTGTCTTGGTTATCCATATGTTACATAAAGCTGCATGTGTTCTTGAGTAAATGTAATACTGAGATGTAGTTACAGTGGGTGCAAAACTTACGCTCATTTTTTTCCAAATGAATTGTCTTAATTTCAACTAGTCCCGCAATTATAAAATAGGCAGTAAGTGCTGTTTTCTACACCTTAGGTACGAAAACCTAACACTAAGTAACATGAATAAGTTTTAAGAACGCTTTTTAAAAGTGGCTTTTAGTAAACTGTAGCACTTAATCTTTCTACTGTGCATTCTGCTGTATGCTGTAGGGAACTTATACAACAGTTCTAATCAAGACTATTTTCCAATACCAATGTATAATTTTCCATAAGAAATATACATATAAACTTTCTCTTCCACTTGTACACTATCCATGGCAGTGACTCTTGAGGTTATTGAAGATATTATTGCCATTTTTCTAGACTACCTAAAAATAAATAAACACACAGTTGGAACATTTCTGTTGGAACATTCTCTGGGCATTTTTTTTTCTTCTACACCTTGATTTTTTTGCTTATTTATTTGCTCCATCTGGTTGTTTTTGCTTTCCCCTCAGGTCTTGTTTGTGATTATATTTTTGAATCTATATATCTTATCATGTACAGTGTTAAGGATCTCTAGGTTGCCTTGCAATGCCGAAGATACTAGTGGCAACAGGAATTCTTTCATTGTTTTCAGTAACTGAGCACGGAGACTGATTCACAAATTTAAAAAAAAAAAAAAAAAAAGAGAGAAAGTAGGATGTAAAAAGTGAGAGTAAATACCATAAAATGGGCTCAAGCTATAACACAGAATAAGAGGAATAGAAAATTTTATAACATCCTTTGCAAATTTCAGCTGCTTTCCAAATGGTGTAATTTTTTTCCATGCTGTTGCCTTTCATACTAAATGTATAGAGTTCTTCCAATCGTATTTTAGTATACAAATAGTAAGCAAACATCCAAAAGATAAGAAAGTGAGATAAAATTCTATCTGCTAGAACTTGCTGTGTCTTCTTGATCTGCAAAGATTTTTTTACCTATCAAGTAGTGCAGTGCTTTATTAGTATTAAGTGATGCTTTTCCATGTACTATTTTTTTTTTTTCTCTTTTTCTTGTGCATTGGTAATCTTTCCCCTCCAATTCTTATTCTACATTCACAATGAAATACCTTGGACCTTCTGTGGAGCTTTCTTTTTCACTGTTTCCCAGTCATCACTTTACATCTATTTCTGTTCATGCTGATACAATTTATTCACAAACTGTCTCCCAGTTTCTAATCTCCTCCTTTGTCTACTCCCAGAAATATTTGTTGCTCCCTCTCATTTTTCTACAGAACTCCTGTGACAAGATACACGATCCCTCATATTCACATGATGTATCTCAGAAATAGGGTGTCATTTTTTTTTGTTTCCACTTGAGCAAGAGACTGAAAACTGTGCAAAGGAAGCTTTATTTGAGAAATTTCTGTTACATATAAAATCTTGACAAAAATAAGTAAGATTATGATCAGAGTGTTCAGTTGCTTATTGGGAATTCACTAGCCTAAGTGTGAGACGTTGTCAGTGTAACAAGTTAGGTGTTATAATTTTATACTGTATGGAGGTTTCAGATTTTTAGTTTTTCTTGAAGAATAAAAAGCTACATGCCCTGTATATCTTTATAACATGTTCTTCTGTCAGGCTGGTATTAATTTGCTGCGAAAGATGAGGGTAAGGAAGAGAAAGGCTTCCTATAAAAAAAAAAGGAAGCAGTGCCTCTGTGCCTCGCTATTCACTTGGCAGTAGGAGGCTTAGAAAGTGTGTGTGGAAGCAGGGGAGAAAGCAAATGCAGGACCAGTAATGTGACTGGTACAGAAAAGAGAGAATATCAGAAATTTGAGAAATCGGACAGCACAGCCCATTAGAGAATCAGATTGCTGGGAGAATAGAAGGGAAAATAGGTCAAGCTTAAAGTCAGCAGCCAGTGAGAAGATGAACACATTATCAAAAAAAGGCCTGCTTTTTTTTTGGCCACCATAGAAACTTCATAGATTGAGGCAATATTCAGTCAAATCTGCTAAAATAATAACTTTGGGATTCATTCAAACTTCACCTTTTAGGTGTCTGTTTATCTCCCTCTCTGCACAACATGGTTTCATCTTCTCTGCTTCCTAAATGAAGAAGAGAGGAATTGAGTAACACAAGACATAACAATTAAGATTTGACAGTGGTCTCTGCAGTTTGGAAAGCCTGTATTGTGACAATACATTGTCAAATACTGTATGATAGTAGCTGTGCCATTAATTTGTTTTGCATATTTAGACCAATTACTGTGAGAATGGAAGTGGTACTTCTGTATATATGTAAATGAGTGCATATAAATGTGTGCATACTTACATCTTTATGCAAGATGGCTGGAAATGTATACCTTTAGAAGAGGTATTTCATTTAGAGAAAGGTTCTTTTCTAGATCTTGCGTATTCTTGCAATTGTTGAAATGAAACTGAAGTAAGATTTGAAAAATAAATAAACCATAATAGATTAGAATCCAAACCAAAACAAAGTGGGGGGGAAGCCAAAATGGGAAATCTTACATAAGACACTGGTTTTGTACTTCATCCTGACTTCTTACAATCTGCTCTCTTTCCTCTGTAACACAAGGTAAAAACTGCAAAATATTACAGAAGATCCATTATCACCAGATACATTGGAATATCAAGATGATTACTTGAACTCAGTCATTCCTTCTTTAGTATTTAGAATTTAAGCATATAAGAATTCCTCTACACAAATATTATCTACCTCTAAGATGGGTTTAGAGCGAATTGATGTACATTTGATACATTGGATTGGTGGATACTTCATTTAATACAACTTTGTGTTTATGTTTCTGCATGTACTTTGTCCTAAAAGATGCTTCCTTGTTTTTTGCAGTGGAGTTAAGAGACACATGTTGCAAGTTCACCTCTATAAGGTTTTGTTCAACAGTGTTGATAAGAAAAGGAGAAATATGTCACTGACCGTATTCTTTGCTCTATACATTAAAGTTAATGGAGACACAATGTGTAGAAATGTTCAAAATGTGTAGAAAAGCATGCATGTGCAAATACTTTAGTTCAAGTTTTATGTGTCTTTAGGAAAGCGGTCAGCCATACAGTGTTTTTAGACAGACTGTATGCATGCATACGTATACACTTTTTAAGTGGATGAAACTTGGAAAAAATAATGCAGTCTTATAAGCCATACTGCAGCTCTAAATTAGAAGTCAGGTCTGGTGTTCAAGTTCAGGTTCAGACAAAAAATATCCTTGTGATTTGCTCTTAACTTTTGAAATTCAGATAAATTGGCATTGAATGATATCAGAATTACATTCTGTAAGTTAAACTTTAAGGCTTTTTTCTCCAACACATCCACAACTGATGCAGTTTTACCTTACTTAGAGGGAAATAGAGACCCTGATATTCCCTGGATATGATATTCAAAGAACTTCTTGTTTTCTAAAAGCTCCCCATGCTTCTGATATTTCTGTAATACCATGTTATTAACCTATACAGACAGGTGAAGTATCATACTTTTGCTATTGTCCAAAGCCTATAAAGGTATATGTAAGCTACAGACACCCTATTTGTGTACAAGTATAGCTATATGCAAGTGCATCCAGTATACTTGTATGCAAGAGTGTTTTCCTGTGTATCTGTACACATACTTTTTTGAAGCTCATGACTACAGAGTGGCAAATGCCTGAAAACACCTTTATATTTTCATCTGACTGTAGCTAAGGTATTAGCTGTAAAAAATTACTCATTTGTTTTAAAAATAAAGTTATGAATTTATGAATAGCAGAGGTCAGACTCTCCAGGACTCTCTACATGCTTCAGTTTTTTACGTTAGTTTAAAATAAATTTTAATCCATACATTTTGCTTTAGGAGTTTCATACTTGTTTTGCTTTATTGTAACAGAGTTTGAAAAATGAGTGTGACAAAGAGACTGTGTATAGTATCCATATGTTGGTATCATGGTTATGCCACTACTAAAATGTGTGCACATACAGCTAACATGTAAGAGTTTATTGTATTTCTGTGACATAATTCTTGACCAGTTATTTACAATAAAGCTACCTTAAATTTCATCTTTCTAGATTCTACATGTGTGTATGCACATGTTTATACAGTGAGATGAGAAATGATTTTGGAAAGAACTGCAGTAGCCTGCACCTGTTCTAAGACACTATTATATTATCCTTTTTGGCAAGACTCCATTTATGGTTTTTGTTTGTTATTAAAGCTCTGATTCTTGACAGAATACCTTACTGGTACTGCAATAAAAAAAAGTCTACAGAAAATAACCTTGAAATGTCCCAGATCATAACATTACCATTGTCAGTATTATAAGTAGTTTTAGTTTTTCTTTCTTGTGTTGAATCAGTTTGCAGTTTATGTAATTTTAGAACAAGAAAAGCCTTCAAAAAGCCACTTGAAACAAATTAGAGTAAATGTTAAATTTTTGCATGATTCAAGGAATGATGATGATGATGATGATGATGATGATGATTTTTAGGAATAAGAAAGGCTAAGCTGATCTCTAACATTTGCACAGCAACAGCACATCTGTGTACCTCAGTGTTGATAAAGACAGATGGTACATGGAGTAACAGCTGCCAATATAAAACATGTAATATGCAATGTAGGAGCTGAAAAGAAATCTTTTGGGCCAGATCAAAATACTAAAGTAAGACTGCATGTATCACAATGTGTCAAGATTAGTTGCTTTCTAAAAATAGAAGCACAAAATGCTTAAGTAGCGCCATAGGTAATGCAGATCCAGAAGGTTTTGAACAATGCAACTCTTTAAGATAGAGTCATTCAGATGCTGCTGAGAATCATTAGTCTAGCACCTGAATTTGGGATAGTAAACAGAGCACCAAGTGGAGAAGAGGTTAGGGGTTGGAACCAATATCTAGAGGCTCTGCTTGGTTTTTGCCTCCTGTCTGACTGGCAGCTTTTAGAGGGAAATGCATTCTGTACAAGAGCCATAACAGGATCTGTGGGGGCAGCATAATGCATTTTTAAATCTTGGCACCAGGGAACTCCACCCTTGGTCTAAAACCAAGATTTGATATGGCTTTTTATCTCAGGCATTATGGTACTGATGAGGACTGAGAAGACTGTTCTGATTAGAGTGCAATTAACAAGCTGTGGTGATCAAGATAATTCCTTTCAGTGGGATTTGAGCTTCCTGGTCTTCTGAGTTTAGAAACTGAAATTGCACTGTTCATACAGTTGCAGAACAGGAAAACACGGCAATGTGATAGCACCAGGCGCTGCTAAAATGGCAGGGATTATATTTTTGTTCAGCAGCGAAGGATACAATTCAGTCCAATTCAGAAGTTAGATCAAATAGGGACATGAACTCTTAGTGGGTGTTTCTTCTTAATAGGAACCTTCAATAAAAGTCTTCAGGTATTGTCAGATGTACAGTACCCTGCTATTCACTTACAAATGGCCTAATGGGGCGCTTCCAACATGATATAGTGGTAAATCACAGAAGTGCCAATTAAAATGGAACACTTATTCTGTCAATCATTTAAAAGTAATGTTAAGATCTCATAACACTTTCAAAAATAAAAGGCAATATAAAAGCTTTATATGCAGAGCCTCCTCTTCATATTATTGCCTCCTGGTAATAGAGGGTTTCTTAAAAGTGTGATTATAATTCAAAATATTTTCCTTTATAATTTTCATGTTTTCAAATTCCAGTGACTCTAATTGAGATTAGTCTTCCTCTGATAAAACTGGACTCAAATACTGTCTTAGGGCATTATTGCTATAAATAATTGGCATTCCCTGAATTTTTTAATCTTCACAATCTTTACCACATCCAGTCAAAAAAAACAACACCTTTGCTCACAAAACAAAACATGAAGGTACAAGATGAAATAGAAGTGGAGGAAAACTATCTCTGATATTCACTACGATGATGAAAGTGCCAGTTACCAGCTAAAATGGATTAAAAATTTGACTGTATGGGACCTGCTTCTTTTTCCTCTCCTATTTGCCAATCTGTACATAGTTGGTCTGGATGATGTTCAGATACATTTTTTCTTTGCTGTCACTGTATAGCCTTTTTTTTTTTTCCTTAAACCAAATTGTTTTTTAGCTTTTTGATAAGAAGTCTATATCACACTGGCCCAATTAGTCAACTTTATGCCAGTCTAGGGTAGCATAACTGAGACGAATAAAAGCAAACTGCTCTTGCCATGGTTCCCATGTTTTCTGAGTCAGCTTCTAGATAACCTCCAAGGGTTACATGAAAATTCTCATTAGTGGATGGTGTTTCTAATTTCTGTCTGACAGGAAGGGCTTTTTCCATGAAATGTCACAATTTCTCCTGCTATTGGTATTTTCAACTTCCTCCCCTCTGGAACATGTAATAATGATTTTATATTGCACCAACACATTTCTGCTACAACCTATTATACAAACAATTCAGATGATTGCAGAATTATGAATTTCCATTCACAGTTGTCCTTTCTATTTAATCACTGCTATACCACAGAGGTAAGCCTTCCCTACTTGTCTTAACTTCATTAAGAGCTCAGGCACTGCAGCATGTTTACTACAGACATTACAATTGTGTGCACCAGTCCTACATACTGTACTCTTAGCAATAACAGGGCACAACAGAGTGAAGCCTTCACCTGAATTTGTTTCCTTTTATGGAGTTTTGTTAAAATCGTAAGTGCATATTTTCATTGCAGTGTGTGTGGGTTTAGCTGTGTAATTCCCATTAATATTAAAAGGAGTCATGCAGCTAAGTCCCTGCACGCCACGTTGAAAATACTCCTTAATGTTATTTTAATGAAGATTCTTTTATGAGTAAATTGTTTCAGAGTAGCTGAGCAGTTATTATCTTCCTCAGTTACTAGTGATCACCCACAGGGTAAGTTTCTCTAATATTATGCTGTAGCCCTTGTGCCTTTGCCATGTTGTTATGGGACCTTTCTAGTTATAAACAATTTTCATTGCAGTGTGCAATTAGAAACTAGCCAACAGAGTAAAGCAGCAAAACATGTCTTTGGCTGAAAGCTGGAGCTGCCCCTGGGGGTCTTTAATTTATGCTCTGCCTTTTTGGTATAATCATGTGTGGGGTTTTTTGAATGCACCCAGTTTCTTCCTTGGAGGGAACACGTCTCTCCTTCTTAGGATTTATTCCACCTTGTTTATTTTTTATGAGTCTTTCAAGGTCATTATGGACAGTTAGTCATTGTCCTGGTTTTGGGTGGGATAGAGTTAAGTTTCCTCTTAGTAGCTGGTGCAGTGCTGTGTTTTGGAACTGGTGTGAGAACAATGTTTATAACACACCAATGTTTCTAGTTATTGCTAGGTAATGTTTACAGGAAGTCAAAGACTTAGTTTTTCAGGCGCTGCCAGTGAGAAGGATGGAGAGGCACAAGAAATTGGGATGGAAGACAGCCAGGACAACTGACTAGCCAAAGGGGTATTCCATAGCATGGGATGTCATGCTCAGTATATAAACTGGGGGAGTGCTAGCTGGGGCTAACTGATTGCTGCTCAGAAACAGGCTGGGCATCAGTTCATGGATGATGAGCAGTTGTGTTGTGCATCACTTGTTTTCTTTCTTCCCTTCCCTTTGGATTTAATTCCTCACTCTTTCTCCCTTCTTTTCATTATAGCGGGTTTTTAATTATTATTATTAACAATTATTATCATTATTATTATTTTTTTATTTCAATTTTTAAATTGTTCTTATCTCAACACTCGAGTTTTACATTCCTTTCCAATTCTTCTCCCCAGCCCTCAGGGCAGGGGGAGGGGAGTGAGGGAGCGGCTGTGTGGTACTTAGTTACTGGCTGGGGCTAAACCATGACAGTCATATGCACAGTGACAGTATAAGCCTTTAATGAAGCGTGGAACCATAAGTTACTTATTTAGGTGTACTTACAGTTTGGTTTTGAAACTTTGTAAGTTTCATAACTTCATAACTTTGTAAGTAAAATCCACTGCATAGTTAGTGTATGCCAAATTACACTTATTATCAACTATCTTGTCTTTACATAGAGGTGGGTAACACGACAGAACTGCCCACATGCATGTCTTACTCTTCCCATCCTGTCCTTCCTCTTCCTCCCCCTGCTCAGGAACACAGCATTTTATTCTTATTCCTTTACACTGGAGCACTACAGACCAAAATACTGTGGACTGCATTGCTGTTAATGGTATTTAGATCTGTAAAAACAACCTATAAATTGGTATGACATAAATTTTCAGAAAGTTCTTCCATTTTATTATTCTTTTTTTTAACAGTCAAGGAAATCAAAATTGCTGACAGAAGCCCAGATCATTACTTGGTTCTAATACAAGCACTGATCAACTTTTGTCAGTTCTGGAGCATATATTCTTTTTTGCCTCTTTCTACTGGACTCATCCTTTTATCCAGGCCACAGGACTCAACCTTGGCTGACACATATATATATAACAAAAAACATGTTTTGAGCTTTCTCCTGTATGTGCGTGCACCAGTGTGATGCTAAAATGTAATCCACAACAATAATAATATAATTCTGTGGTTAAAAAATTGCACCAGTTTTATAATTTATATAAAGCTATTCACTATGGAATTACTTTGATAGCCATGAAACAGAAAAGTTGCCAACTGCAATGTTTTGTTCTTTTCTGTTATTTTTTTCCAATTCACATCAGGTTTTCAGGCTGATGTCTGGAAGATGTGAAAAAATTCTCTTCTACAGGTTATGTGACTATTCTTCCTAAGGATCAATAGAATCATCTCACTGAGGCTGTAGACTGTTACAATCAAGAGAATCAAGAAAGCCATTTACCACATCCTTGCTTTCCACAGTATGATCTCGTGTAAGTGACTTCTTTCAGATCATGTCCTAAAGGCAGTGAAGGTTTAGCTTGTGAATATATGAAAACTGATTAACTTCTATTGACACTGGCTGATCTTACAAATTTGTTTCTTGCTGTTTATTAATAAAGAGTTCATGTAATGGGTCACAGCCTATGACATGGTAATGAGTATTAATCAAATTGTCTACCCCCAACTGACTTTGTACCACATTACCCAAAAGAAAGTGATCCACAGATTCAGTAATTTCAAAGGGGCTTTTTCAAGTCTTAAGAAATCAAAACTAAGCTAATAATCTACGAAGTCTGTATTCCTTTCCTTCTTCCTTCCTTTCTTCCTTCCTTCCTTTCTTTTTCTTTCTTTCTTTCTTTCTTTCTTTCTTTCTTTCTTTCTTTCTTTCTTTCTTTCTTTCTCTTTCTTTCTTTCTTTCTTTCTTTCTTTCTTTCTTTCTTTCTTTCTCTTTCTTTCTTTCTTTCCTTCCTTCCTTCCTTCCTTCCTTCTTTCTTTCTTTCTTTCTTCCTTCCTTTCTTTCTTCCTTTATTTTTATTTTTTTTGTGGGGTTTGGGTTTTTTTTTGTTTGTTTTTACTTTTGTTTAGTACGTGGAAGTTCTTAGGTATGACTCACACATATTCCAGTATAGAATAACAATTTAAACATGTAGTTTGTTTCAATATACAGTAAATGGAAGCTAAAATTTTTTGAAAAGTTCTCTAAATATTTGGTAGATGTTTTTGAAATGTATTCTAAAGATTGAAACTGTGTTTCACTCTTTCCAGTTCACTGTCTATAAATGAGCATACTTTAATACACATTTCACAAACTGTATTAATTTCAGGTCTTCTGTCTCCTTTTTTCCATTTCCTCTATTGATCTCTGAAAAACAGAATGATAATTTATTAGAGTGAATTTGTATACTCCAGCCAATTTTGAAATATCATTTGCAACTTGCTTTGTGTAATGCCCTACTTCTTTGATCTAATAATGAAAATGTGTCAGTATATTCTTATTATAGAAACAAAGCAAAGTGGTCCAGGCCTCCTGGGGACAGTAGGATTACAATATGTGAATTTAAATTGTTAAGCTACAACACTCATACTCCATATTTTGTAAATTGTATGTTGTATACTTACTTTATACCTTTAGAAATAATGCAAATGAGAATTTTAAGACTATGTACATTAGACAATATTTCTGGAAGTTTCAAATTAAAAAAACAAAACAAAACACAAACAACCTAAAGTATCAGTGTTGCAGGTTGTATGTGCTAGAAGGATAAAGTAGAGCACAGAAACAGGCACCCTAGTTCTGGTCCTTTTTAATGATAATTTTAACTAGTATTTTAACTTCCACAGAAAAATATATACCCCTTTATTTGGTCCTGGACTGATATACTGGGGCAATACCGAGAGGGCAATAAAGTGGCATTTTATTTAAAGACCCTTCATACTTCATTGACTATATAAATATCTTCATATAGCATTGTCAATCTTTTTGGTTGTTTTTATTTTTAGGGTGTTTTATTATTATTACTCTATTTAAATTTGATATATATTTGTATTGGATGTGTCTTTGACAGCAGAAAATAGAAAAGAGGAAACAGAAAATATTTATCCATATATAATTTTATTTATACCTGTCAAGAAAAACTTTGAAAGAAAACAGGCAACCAGCAGGCAGAGGAAATTTTGCTTAATATAGTGAAGGGTTAATGCCTTCATCGATGAGTACTTGTGCTATTATTTTGTTGAATGGTGTATTTGTTCCTGAAGTGAAGATTCTTAAAAGGTAGTCAGAAGAAACTTCTGAAAAAACTTTGTGCTTGTCCCAGCTCTCAGCTTTGGAGTGGTAATATTATTTCAACATTTGGTATGCATATTCATCAATTCACTTCTCAGCCTGAGGAAGTTCACAGTTGGAGTCATGTTTGTAGAATCTGTGGAAACTGATCACAACTGAAGTAAAAAAAATCAGAGCTGATTTGTCTTCAAAATTTGAATTTTTATGATAAATTATGATGCTGGATTGCCAAACATTGGATTTAGAATATATAATAAAATTTCTTAATATAAAGATCTTATTTTTTAAAGATCTAAAATTTAAAGAAGAATGTACCGCAACTTTTTTAGTTTGTCTTGAGAAATAATTCTTTTATCTGGGCCTTTCCTTTGTGTGACAGGGGTTCCAATATGTTAGATGAACAATATCGGACTAGAAATAGTACTATTCTGTGTGTTACATGTTAACCATGTAGTATGATATGCATTGCACATGCTTAGAACTTGGCAAGAGACATTTCCTTGCTTTCAAGGAAGTTTTTAAAATTACATAAAACTGCCACTGCTATGGTAGCATTAAATCAAGATTTTAAAAGTAGAGTGAAAATAAAAACAGATTTTCACTAATTTAAAACGTAAAAGTTAACAGTGTACAGGACTTTGTCTTGAAAGTCTCCACAGATGGAGACTGCACAGCTTTCTTGGTACTTTCTTCCAGTGTGGGATTATTGTCCTCATGATTTTTTTTTTCCTGTTATTACACAGATCAAAAATTTCAAGACAAAATTGTGGGGCACAGTAACTTTTGTATCACCTACCACTATCTAAAACAGTCCTGCTCTGTCACCTTTATAACATACTGTCATTTATTTGGAGATTTGTTGTTCACTTCTTCAACAGGTTAAATACTCTGGCTTCTTCTAAATCCCCTTTGAGGTCATTTGACCTTAGCAGCTTCTTTTGAAGGCCCTAATGATTTCAGTGTCCTCCTCTAGATGTGTGTGGTACACAAAATGGTGCAAAATGTTCCAGGTGAGACCCTGCCATACAGAGAAGGATTATAACTACCTTTAAATCTGTTGGCCATGCTCACTGTGTGATCAGTCTGTCTTCTGCTTTATTAACCATGAAAAAACACTGGTGGCTCATGTAGAACTTGCCAGCCACTGTGATCCACTGGCCTTTTTCAGCAGGGCTTGGTCAGGCAGTCAGTTCCCTGATGTATTGGCCTGTTCTGGAGATTTCTTATTTTATTCTTAAACATCAGGAATTTTCTAGTGTGATCTGGCTGTATCTCTGGCTTGGTCTTCAAGCTGCTCAAGATCCCTCTGAACCAAAGTACTACCATTTCACATGCCAGCCACTGCTCCTGAACTAGTATTATAGATAAAGTTACTGAGGGCATATTCTGTCTTATCACTCATGCAGCTGATAAAGTTAATTCATGATATCAACTGGAGTGCCAAGGCACTTTGTTAATGGCTTTCAAGCCTTTTAGAATAGGGGTCCAGACAGTTTTTCATTCAGCTAACAGTGCATGCATCCAGCCCATACCTCCTGTGCTTCCCAAACTGAATGCTATGAGGTACAGTGTCAGTAGCGTTAGTAGAGATAAAGGTACATTACATCCTCTCATCCATGAAACTGGACATTTAATCACAGAAGGAAAGCATGCTGGTTAAGTGTGATTGTAAAAGTGTAAATCAGTGCTACTCTTTCTTATTAGCTTCACATCTTGCGCATACTTCAAAATACATTCTTTTCCATGATCTTTTTCAGTAGATAAATGAGACTGACTGGGCTTTAACTCCCTAATAAATGAAGGATGCATGTTGGATCATTTTTTTTTCCTGTTGTCAGATACTTCTCGCAATCACCATTTTTTGTAAGTGATAGTGATCTTGCAATTGTATTACTCTTCATTCAGCAGTCTCAGGTGAATTGCTTCTGTATCATGAAATCTTGTAACCTCCAGCTTCTTTGGTAGCCTCTCATTTATTGCATCATTGGTGATTGTCCTTCTTCTCAAATCATGTTCTTCCTTTTTTTTTTCATCTGGAAAACCCAAGGATGTTTTTTTCCTCTTTTTATCAAGTACCATGCCTCCAGAGTTCTTTGGTTCTATTTTAGATAAAATATGCTTCTAAACAGCACATATCAAACGAAATAGTCAGAAGATGAGGTTCTGTAATAAGTTAGACATTGATCACGGAAACAAAATAATGAACAAGACATTAGAAATACAGTTAATTAATAATAAAAAAAGGTTTGTATGCAAAATGCACTGGAGAAATCATGTTAGGAACTCATGTTTCAGTAATTAGCTGTAAACAGGAGCAAAAAAAGGCAAGAAAACATATAAAAGAACACACCATTTTAATGAGTACTTGAAAAATTGTCCTGATTTCAGCTGGGACAGAGTTAATTTTCTTCTTAGTAGCTAGTACAGTGCTCTGTTTTGGCTCTGATGTGAGAACAATGTTGACAGCACCCTGATGTTTTCAATTGTCGCTGGGTGATGTTTATACTAAATCAACGACTTTTCAGTTCCTTGGGCCCTGCCAGCCAGAGGGCTGGGGGGCACAGGAAACTGGGAGGGGACACAGCCAGGGCAGCTGACCTGAACTAGCCAAAGAGGTATTCCATACCATGGGACGTCATGCTGAGTATGAAGGAAGTGGGGACATTGGCATTATGGCATTTTGTCTTCCTGAATAACTGTTACGCGTGATGGAGCCCGGCTTTCCTGGGGATGGTCGAACACCTGCGTGCCCATGGGCAGTGGTGAATGAATTCCTTGCTTTGCTTTGCTTGCGTGCATAGCTTTTGCTTTACTTATTAAATTGTTCTTATCTCAACTCTTGAATTTTACATTCATTTCCAGTCCTCCTGCCCATCCCTCTGGATGAGGAGGAGTGAGCAAGTGGCTATGAGGTGCTTGGTTGCTGGCCCGGGTTAAACCATGACAAAAATCTAGAGCAGAATTCAGAAGGAAAAGCTGTGTGATCAGTCACCCTGTTAACCAATGAAACTGTTAACCATATGCAATATGATGTGGACTGCAAAGGCACAATGCTGAATGTTAAATTACATTTGAGTTTTCTGATAAGAGATCAAAATATCACTGTAGGAATCTCAAGAAAAACCTGTATTCATTTGCAACAGTAGCTAAAAAAGGGGGAAAAACCCCCAAAATGAGCAATCAAAAAATGATAGGAAATCAAGCAAGTAGTTGTGTGAATAGAGTAATATACAAAAATCGGCTTCCTGCAGTTTCAGTGAACAATGTCCAGCTACCAAATGAATGCTCATAGAGTGTTTAATAATGTATCTGATCTCACTGAAAACTTTCTAATTTAGAGAGAATACTTTGGGTCTCTGTACTCTGCCCAGAAGGCTATTTCATAAAACTGAAGAAACCAATGTATATTTGAGATCTCCCCCATTCACAAATTTCATTGAAACCACTGCAGCCAAAGCAGAGGCCTGTGATATCTATAAACTAAAACCACTCTAATTAGGATGTATATAATAACATTAATTTGCCTTGAAGCTTTAGTTCATGAAGCTTCCACAAACTATGCATCTAAAACCAGTATGTAATTATTTTGTTACATAGTCATCAAACTACCAGACACAATTTATCATAATGTTACATATAATGTGTGAGCAAGGCTACCATCCTAGGGGTAAAAAAAGGTGGGTGCAGTCATGTTCAAGTAACAGAAGGCTGGTAGGCAGAGCAGCAGGTAAGAGACAAGGGACTGCTTACAGACAGAACTTCCTGCTGGATACAAAGAAGGATGACCAGCAAAACTAAAATGGAGATAAGCAGTAGTGGGAGCAGAGGATGGCAGCAAAATAGCAATCATGCATACAGAAGGAAAATGGACAAGAGAACCAGCCTACTAGTTCCATCTTTCAAGCCTGATCACTGTGACCAGATTGAGAAGAGATCTCATCAGAGAGCATCACCACCTGTGCTAACTTTGTGCCATCAGCTTCATGGCATTGAATTCTCACAGCTGGTTTAGAATATGAGTGTTAAAGACTCCTAACTACCTTATATATCTGTATCACCTACCTCAGTATCAGTGAACAAGGATTAGTAAATGCAGGAGACAGAACGAGCATGCGATGACAAGTAAACAAGTGGCAAGAGCATGAAAGCCTCTGTGATGGGTTGACCTGGCCAGCAGCCAAGCACTCACACAATCACTCACTCACCCCTGTCTCCTGTGGAACAGGTAGAAAATGTAAGGCAAGGGGACTCAGGGATTGACATAGTAACAGTTTATCAGCTAAAGTAAAAGCTGCACATACAAGCAAGCAGAAAGAGGAATTTGGTTGCTACTTCCCACTGCAGGAAGATGTTTAGCTACTTCCTGGAAAGCAGAATGTCAGCATGTGTAGTAGTTACTTGGGAAGAAAATTGCCATAACCATGAATGTGACCCCTTCTTCCTCTACCTAAGCATTCATTTTATTCATGTGGCCAGTTTGGGTCAGCTGCCTCAGCTACGTCCCTCTACCAAGCTCTAGCTGAAACCCAGCCTACTCACTGGGGGAGTGGGGAGGGCAGACAGGGAAAGAGAGAAAGCCTTGACACTGTGGAAGCACTGCTTACAAGAGCCCAAACTTTTATTGGTAATATACTGAAGAAAGTATATATCTAATGTACTTCTGTTAATATTGTAATTTCTGTGTTTGGTCTGTTTCTAAAAATGAAATTTTGGCTACATTCTCTGCTTATTTTGAAAAAAATAAAAAGCCCAAACATTACCTTTTGTTCAAATGGCTGTGGTTTGAACGATGTAATTTTGTATCCTGAATTTTGGATGAGAAATCTCATTAAATGAACCCCAGAGATTTGACAACAACAAACTAGCAAAACCAGTATCAGTTTTATAAATACAAAGAAAAGAAAACAAGAGGTTTAAGTATGTATTAATGACGAAAAAGAAATAAGTCTGTGAGACATCTCCTAAATATAAGCCCAATGGCCCAAACCAGAAACATTCATTTCATAATACAAAAGACTATAATTTTTTTTTCCAATAGAGCTGCAGCCACTTGGCAAGCCATTTCATACATGCTCCTAAATTGTTCAGTAAAACAGTCATATAGTTTATTGATGGACCTATTTGTAAACTTTCAAACAATCATTTTCCTTGTTAGAATAATAAATGTTAATACACAATTTGATTATAGTAATTCATTATTAATAACAGATGTCATGACAAAAACACTTAAAAGTTCTGATTAACACTAATAGATATTTCACCGTCCTCTTTACCAGCTAACCCTGAAGAACAAATGTTAAGTAATGAAACTGGTTTGGGTTTTCTCTACCTCCTTCTTTTCTGTCTCAAAAAGGCAACAGGCATTTTCAGGGCTGCCAGCTATCACATATTCGGTTTGCCACATTTGATGATCCTCCATTTTGTCACACTTGTCTACAGCCCAGTTTGTTTAATGTACCTTGTCACTTTCCTAGTAAGAGGGAAGTGTCTTTATGTTTCCAAAACATGTTTCCTTACTAAAGTATATTCAGAGATGCTGCAACTGCAGGTAGCATTTAGACTATGGAGCTGTTTTATATGACCATCTCCAAAGGCTTCTCTGAATTCTGTTCCTGTCTCTTCAACTTTCATGCAAATTGTCACATTTTCTCTCTAACAAGCTTTATTTTTTGCTGCTTTTTCATTCTTTCAAAGGTTTTATGGGTTTGTGGTTTTGGTTTTTTTTGTTTGTTTGTTTGGTTTTTTTTGTTTGTTTGTTTGTTTGTTTTGTGCTAGCAAGTGATAATATTTTGGGAATACAACTTTGAAGCATGCAACCTCCCAAGGAGGTTGGACCCTTACTGCTAATTTATTCTTGCTTGCTATTAAGTCTAGGAAGATGTTTAGCCAGTGAAATGGCTTATTGGAAACTTATCGGGTCTAAAACACTTTATTTGAACCTTTGGGTGAATCAGAGAATGGTGGAGAATAGAAAGGATCTCTGGAGTCCTGTCTAAGCCTTATGCTCAAGCAGTGCCACTTGGAGCCTGATTGTCCAAGACCAAGTCCAGACAGTTTTTGAGTGTTTTCAAGGACGAAGATTCCTCAGCCTCTCTGGGCAAGCTGTGCCAGTGCTTGGTCATGTTAATGGTAAAAAGGTATTGCCTTACGGTCAGGCAAAATCTCTTGTGGTTGTTTTTTTGTTTGTTTGTTTGTTTGTTTTTGTGTGACCCTTGCATCTTGTCCTATCACTAGATACTAGTAGAAAGAGTCTGGCTAGATAAGCCTGCTCACCTAGCCCATACCTCATCAGGTTTTCTAAGAGAAGGCTTTAGGAGGTAGTGTTGAAAACATTATTGATGAGCAGGTAGACAATATCAATTGCTCTCCCCTCACCTATCAGGCCAGTCATTTCATAATAGAGCATTATCAGGTTGGTCAGGCATGGCTAGCCCTTATTAAATCCATGCTGCCTTGTCTTTGATGTCTTTCTTGTCCTTCACATGCCTGGAAATGGTTTCCACCACCTTCCCAGGGACTGAGATTTACCATTCTGTAGTTCCTTTGAACCTCATTCTTGCAATGAAGCCAAAGTTCAGGTGGAACTTTACCTGAATTCCTGGTGGATATTTCCATTGCCAAGGTGTTGAAAGCTGAGGACCAAATGAAATAAAGCTCAAAACAATAATAAGAAAATGTTTTTCTGGAAACTATGTTTTTGACTTCTTTGCATTTTTGCTGAGAGAAACTTACTTATTTTTTTTTCTTTTTTTTTTCCTGGCAGCTTTTTCTCAGATGCTTTTGTGTATACTTTCTGGTTTGTTTTTTTTTTTTTTTTTTTTTCTGATTTTATTTCTCCTGTTTTAGCTTTATATGGCCAGTTAATGACTTTAATCCAAACTGTCTTTGTCCTGCCCTTGTCACTCTGGTCTGCTCAGGTGTATTCTTACTCACTCTGTCTCTCCCTGCCACTGTGTTCCTCTTCTCTGTTCCATTTTATTGTTAAGCTTAGCCTGTGGTTAATAAATTCAGTGGATCTTCCTTTATAAATTGGACTGCTCTTCTGTGTTGCTGCTTCATGCAGCTATTTGGTAGCTGAAGCTGAATGTGTTTTCCTGTATATAAAAGCCTTTGTCTCCCGTGCTACAGCAACATCTTTTGCTTAACATTCTCTCAATTGTTTCTGCTTCTTGTCTACCATTTTTTCTCTTCATTTTGTAGAAGATTTATCTCCATGGAAAAGAAAACCACATTTTTTTTTTCAGCTGTATGCCTCCTGCAATAGGTTGCTATATGATCCCCTAGAGGTCACTTGGCACTGTTCTGTAGTGCTCCCTTGAAAATCAGGAATGCTTTACTTAATAAAGTAAGCTTCTGGGTTTGGATGAGACCTTCTTGGTGAGTGTCTTACCAAAACACCACTTAGCAAACAAGGGATATTATTTTACCATGATTGTATAGTTCCTTGCATTAAATCTTAACATTAAAAAAACCCAACCCAACCCAACCCAAACAAAAAAACCACAACACCCCCCACCCCCACCCCCCCAAAATAAAAACCCAACACCAACAAACACAACCTAGACTCAAATTCCTTTCCAGCCTTTTAGTAGGATCAAGTTGACACTTTATGGGGCTGTGAAGTGTCTTCTGCCCCTATCCTTTCCCACATACATTCTCTCTCTGAGACCAAGCTCATGCACCTGGCATGCCCTTGGTCCATTTCTCACGCCTCAGTCCCTGGCATGTGTAGCGTGTATCCTCATGATGTCTCATCTAAAATGTGTTGTGACTACTTCCAGTTCTCTTTCAAACAAAAACCTGTCTTACATGGAAGCTAACATCTTGCCTAGAAGTAAGGAGTATGTTCCTCATACTCTGGCCATTGTAGATGTGATATTTCATAGTACCTCATTTTGTCTAGCAGCTTTCTAAGTAGCCTGTCACTTGGTATGTAAGGGGATAATAGACATCCATGGCAAAACCATAGACATCTATTTTAGGCTGTTATTCCCCAACTTTTTTGATTTTCCTGTGTTTTAACTTTTGTCACAAAAAAACCCAAAAAACGAACAAACAAACAAACAAACCCCCCAGCAGTTTCAACTTGGATTGTGTGCATGTAGTAGTAATATACTTCCTCAATAGCACATGTTCATGAGTTTTTTGCAGCTTGACTTTATGGTCCCAAATTGCATCTTCCTTAACACCTCCTTCTCTTCTAAAAAGGATGTCAAGAGTTGTGGTCAGCTTCTTCTAGTGTATAGATCAATTTGCTCTGGATATCCATGGATGTACACATCGGCCAAACGGTTTAGCAAAACTTTTCAGAGGGTTGGAGCTCAACTACCTTGCTATTCCAGAAGCCATTCTTAATGCTACACATGGCAAACAGCTCTGTCCTGTACAAACCTGCTGGTCTGGTTGCATCACTGATAATATGTACTCACTTCTTTCATTCAGACAGCTTTGGTCATTGAAAATTATCAGTTCATAATGTATCTAACTTTTTCATAATTTTTGATCATTGCCTGCTATGCAATTTCTACCTGTCTGTCATCACACATTCAACAGTCCACACAGTGGAAGTAAGACTAATACTTTTTTATTTGTTCTCTTTCTGCCCTGAATGAATTTGAATTTCTTTTTATGGAACCTCTTATTTGTTTTGTTTGTGTGGCTGTTCATGTTTTAATCCAATTCAGCTGCACTTGCTGCTTCATTCTCATTCAGATAACATTGTAGAACTTATGCCTATAAATGGTCAAACTCCACAGGACTTTTTAAGCTTTTTGAGGGTGTGTTTGAGACTGCTGGAAGGACAGGTTCATTTTTGCACTGCGCTTTGAGTCAAGGCTTCCTCTCCCAGCAAACACAGGGAACTTCAGCTCCTATTGATGACGGTGCATGCTGCAATTGTTCTAGGAGACTCTTTAGCCAGACTGATGCAGAGCCAATAGAAGGCGACAAAGAGAATAATAGGAAAAAACGCTTCAGAAAGATGACAATGATGACAATAACAGCAACAACAAAACCAAACTACAGGAAAGGACATACAATGTATTTCAAATTTATTAAGTTTCATGAAACTGGAAAAGTCTAATTGGAAGTGGTATTGCACAAAGTGATACATACTGCAAGAATTAACTCAGGGGTGGGGGGTGGGGGGGAAGTATTAGAAAGCAAAGTATTATGCAATTCCATAGTTTTGAGGTTATATTGAGAGGTAGTCTTTATAATAATTCTAGATGTTAATAAAACAATTTTTCTTTTATCTAATTAAGTATGTTGGAAAATATTCTTTTCAATATTTGGTTGCCTATGCAACCTGTCAAATAATGTCCATCAATTTAGCTGAGCTATGACAGCAAAAAATTAACTGCATAATGTATTCAGCAAATATTTTTGCACTTTAAATTGTCTTTAATCATGATGCTAACTCCTGAATTCTGTTGCTTAAGTCATTTTATTACTCAGCTGTTTAAGCCTGAACTCCAGTAGGAAAAGTTAAATAAAGCCTACAGTCTTCTTTCTTTCACAGTTCCTTGATTGTTTCTTTTTCTAAGTGGTAAAGACAAGTTTCAGCTCATGAATATTAATGAACAGTTTTGTACTCCACTTTCCTTGTTCTGATTCAGCCAGCATGTAGGTAAGTTTACAAACCTCTTTTATAATTTCTTTTATAGATATAGCACACTACAACTAGTTACATTCAGGTCAAACTGTCCTTTCAGGCCTTAATTAATTTGAAATGGTCACTTTAATTGTGTGGTTGCTTTGTAAGTGTGTTTTAAGTTTGTAAAGCCTAATCTAGCTCCAGTTGCCTCCGACTGATGAGTGCTTCTGAATACAGATGTATAGTAAAACATCACAAGTGAATGCAAAAGAAAGAGTTTATTGAAATATGTGGAAAAGCTGTAATTTGAAAGTTGAGCACTGCAATTTATTGCACAGTCTTTCTGTTTGTCTCATTAAACATTACAGGAAAACTTTTTAAAATTGTTTCTTTATATAAACCAAATTCACTATAGTATAATTAATGTAACATAATTAATAGGATACATAATGCTTTCTATGGATGTGAATGCTAAAAATAACGTGAAAAATGTTCTACATAATGATTTGCCCTGTATTTAATAAAACTCATTAGTGTGCACACGTCAGCTAAATAATCTGCACACTTAAAAGCCCCTAAGTATTCCTAGACACGATCAACTGTGATGCCTTTAGAGATTAAACAGCAAAACTATATTAAAATAGTGTTAAAAATTTGGCTAAAACCTTACAAAAGCTGGAAGAGTCAGAGTTACAGGAAGAACATTCTCCCTAAGTCACCATAAGGTGCTCTAAATGTAATCCCTAATTGAGAAATCTGGGAAAGACGGTGGTCTAGCATCCGTTCTCCTGCAATCATAGTACATTAATTATATCAAATGCAGGAATTCAAAGATGCAGTAGTGTGCTCATATGTTTGCACTTATACAAGAAACTCTACACAAGAAAACTATGACTATCACCAATTGGATGCAACTGAAAATTTAAGCCTGAATCACATTATTATGCCTGGCAATATTTAATCCTAGCTGGATTATTCAAAAATGGGAAAGAAAAATTCATTTTTGCATTAGTTGTAGAGTTTCTGTCTCTGAATCCAGAAATGGCATGATCCATTTTGATCCATGAATGTTACAGATACAGTATCCTGAACTGTGCTTCTGGATAACACAATTTCCATAACTTTCATGTAAAACAGAAAAGGAAGAAAGAGGTGGTAGTAATTTTTAAAGTGCTTACTGCTGATTTTTATTTCTTAGACCTACGCTTATTTGTTGGTATGACTACACGGTTCATTCCATTCTAAAAGTCTAGCAATTTGAATTCTCTACATGGTAAAATTCTCCTCTTTGCTCAATCTTTCTGAGATTTCTTATAACAAAAAGATCAGATGCTAGCCAAATCTCTCAATATTTCTTCTATTTTGTATCTTCCTATTCTAATAATAATGCTGGTACTGGAGCTTTTGTCACAGAAGAGTAATACCGTAATGTCTTGGAGAGCCTCTGGCACTCTGCTTTGTGTACTGAGTTTTTAAAATAAATTACAACTTTTAAAATTATTTGACTCGTCAGGATGTTGTATCAAATGCAGTTAATGTCAGCATTTTACATGCTGCATTGTGTTAACATTATCAGGTGTCACGTATCACATATCCTATTGTTATTGAAAAATGGAAAGGAACATATTTTTAAAATCATATTTACTTGAAAAATACTTTATAAACCACCAAAACATCATAAACCCAAAACCATTCCTTCATGAATGGCTGAAGACAAAATAAACTTCCAGAGTTACACAATCCACTTGTAGGTAACATGCATGAACACATGACGTGTAGCAAATGAAATATTATAATAGGAATACAATTTGCAATCTGCTGTTTATTGTTAGATCTTTCTCTGGTAAAAGGTTGCAGCTCTTAGAATCCTTTGCTTATTACAGAATCATATAAGCTTTCAAGAAGATTAAAAATTCTGAATATTGAAGGAATTTTGTTTCATGAAATCATTTGGGTATGTTTACCTTCTCCCTTCTTCCTAGTTATGCGTTACTGTATAAAAACCCACAATATTTCAAAACCTTGAAAGTTTGGTAGAATGAGACTGAAAAATGTAAAATAGGATTGATCAGTCAAATAGGATTTTCTGACTAACTAAGTAAGAAAAAAGTGGCTTTCCTGTAGTCAGAAAGCAAGTATAAACAGAACACCTACAGTATGTTCCACCAATTGCTATTCTTTCATTGGCAAATAGTTTCCCAAGAAAAGCAGCAACTACAAAATGTCGATGGTGCAAAATAAGGCTTCAGTAGGGCACATCTCTGAAAATTTACTGTACTGACAAAAACTACAGTGATGAGCAAATGAGAAGCAATACAGCGTAGAATAAAAAACCAAGTCTGAATCAGCAGATGGGTAGAGAATAATATTTTTTCTTTCTTTGATGTGTAAGTCATTACTGTGGCAATTTAAAAGCATTTAGGAGTAAATGTTGAAAGCATTTCAATAAGCATACTTTTTTTTTTCAATTCCAGGATTGAAGTGTATTAATGAACTAGTGCATAATGTTAAACTTTCTGATCATGCACTCCTGCAGACTGCTCATGTACAATCTTAAGAGTTTGAATTCTAGCTTTACAACCAGGAATCTCAATAATTTTTGTTTTAAAATAACCCCTTCACATCTACAAAGTTTATTGTGTTCTGCTTATCTGAAGACACTTGTTCTCTAGACTTTCACCCTGTGCATACAAAGAACAGAATAAAACAAAAAAAGCCAGTAAACAGGCCTATCTTCATTCAGCACATTTTCAATAGTCCAAAAAGGAACTAAAAAAGGAGGGACAGGCTTTACATAGGTGTTTCTCAAAAGCCAGAAAATCTCTGCAGGATGTTTGGGTAGAAAACTGATTCCAAAACTCAAGTCTGTCATGAAGTAAGCTTTTTCTGAGGAAGCCTCAGCAGGAATGCTTCTGCTCATCTCAGCTTTTACAGTGGGCTACAGGCAAGATGTTGATCCTTCAGATTATTTTATCTCAGACCACATAACCCTTTATAGATTAAAGCCATCAGGAAGGAAAGATTGTTTTGTGATTATCACTCCTAGGGCTCAGAAAATTCAGGTTAACTTTGCCAGAAACTGTGCAAACAACTTCCCATAATATGTGCAGTTCTCAGCCATTGAAAGTGAAATAATAAGTCCTCAATCAATAACAGATATTTGAGGGGATCAAAAAAATTTGTGGGTTGAAATAATAAAAAATTAATAATTGAAAACATTATTTTAAAACAACAGCAATAATAAAATAATAATAAAATATAATGATTGTAATAATAACAGCAACGATAATAATAACAAAACCAACAATAATAATAATGGTGATGATGACAAGAATATAATTGCAATGAAAAGGGAGACAACAAAAAGAGAGACAGAAATAAAACCCAAGAAAGGCAAGTGATGTATGATACAATAACTCATCGCCCACTCACCCATGCCCGGCCAGACCCCCAGCAGTGATCAGCACCTTCCAACCAGCTCCCACAAGCTCCCCTCCAGAGCATGACATTCTGTGGTCTGGAATGTCCCTTTGGCTAGTCTGGGTCAGCTTTACTGGCTGTGTCCCCACCCAATTTCTTGTGCACATCCTTGTTGGCAAACAATGGGAAACTGAAAAGTCCTTGACAGAGCAAACACTACTTAACAACAACTGAAACATCAGCGTGTTATCAAGATTATTCTCATACTAAATCCAAAACCAGACTGCTGTACCAGCTACTAGGAAGAAAATTGACTCGTTGGAACCAGGACAATGTCCAAGTGCCCTTTCTGACTCATGTTTCTTCAAGTTCTTCTCATATAATTTCTCTGAATTACTAGATATCTGGTTATACAGGCACTGAAGACCTTGTGTTAGTTGTTCATAAGATAAATGGACAGAGCCTTCTTACAGTAAAAACATGTGGAGATAATTTTCTGTGGTAACAGATATATTGATGTAAAAGCCCACCTGTGCTAGGCTATACAGCTTGCTTTCCTTTCAGGTGTATAATGCTTCATATGTCTTACTCACTCACTGAATTAGAAAGGCAAACATAATTTTGTTTATATGAGAAACACTGTGGAATTTATTTTGTTGTTACCTGAAAGCTATTCTTGCCCGGAGTTTTTTCAAGCCCTATCAGACACGGCCAAGGAACATACCTACATACACATGTATTCTATATCATAACAAACACTTATGTAGTTATGTTATATCTTAGTAGTACCGCAACCTCTGTCTCCAAAATGCTAAAATCATGCACAATCAGCATAAAAGTAAGGGGTAGCTTGCTAGCACAGGAAATGAATGGGCATGTTAGTGCTCTTGCTAGTCAAAAAGGGTAAATTTGGTAAACTCCAATTCCTATAAATTGTATTTAAACTTTGCAGAAATAATTTTTCTACTTAAATTTTCTTTGAAAATTTTTAATTATAATGAACATACGGTTCTTGTAACACATTGGATCTGTGCACAAAAAGTTTACATTTAATTTTGAGGTAGGCAATTTATTTCAGGGTCAAATTACACCCTTTCCTTAGGAATTATTATAATTTTAAAGCTGTGAGTCTCATATTATTTGTCTAATTCCAAATAGTTTGCACTGTCCCTCTCTCTTGAAGAAGAGCAGAACTTATCTTTTCTTGTAAAAGATAAAAAATAAACTTCTATTTAAAAGAAAAATAATTCTAATATTTCACAGGTCTGATGGAATAATAGTAATAATAATATATCTCTTACTGAGAAAAAAGATACAACCATAAAGTGCTCTAACAAATAATTGGACTACGAATTCTGAAAGAAGATAAAGGTAAGATATTTCCAAGTATTTTCAGTACCTAAGAATTTTCTCAGAAGTCTGGAACAGGACATGAAATTCACAATTCAGATAAACATTGCTCTGAGAAGAAACTTAGTTTCTTAAGCTTACCAAAGATCATTTTATACCTTTGGACCGAAATCTCTGAATAAGAAGATTAATGTGTGAATGGGTAGTATATGTTTTAAATTTACTTTCTGTGACCACATCACTTTACACCTGCTGAGATTCTGATGCATCTTCAGATTGAGAAAATAATTAATTTATGCTCTTATCAATACAAAATTACATAAATTTATTCTCAAAATTTAAGTAAGGTATTTAAGTTGAAGGACTTGAACATATAAGCACATATATGCTAAGTACTCATTAGGTGTGCATTAAGGAAATATTCAGAACTGTATTACAGTGAAAAAGTAAGTTTTTTCACCCAGTAGTGAGCACTGCCAAAGCGTTTCACCACTCCAGTGTTCTGGACCTGCAGTGGTCAAAAGATGCTGGTCATATGTAAAACATGAACTGCAACGTGGTATGCACAGTCCCTATGTACCATAACGGTGAGTATGTTTCTGGGCATCTTTCCTTACTGCTGCAAACGAGAACTAGCAGTGACAGAAACCAAATCATTCTTGATATATAAAAGCTTAAGAAATGAGACAGCTCTGGCCAGGACTGCAGATTTCCTGTATTAGTTGCCAAAGAGGAAAGGTTACAAGAAGCTAATGTGTTTTGCTGATTTTATGCCCTTTGCTGTCAAATATACAGGCTACCGTAGCCCTCAGAATCACATAAATTTCTTTTTAAAACCTGGTAGGACTTATTTTTCAAAGTGATAGCAAATGTTTCTAAAATACTGCTTTTTTGCACACATTCTCTGCTCATAGAGTTAAATAATTAGAGAATCTCTGATGTAGAAGTCGCACTGTTTATGAAGTATCTAAAATGAAGTGACTATTTTAGAGAACACTTGAAAGTTATAGCTTCTGTTTTAAAAGACTTGCAGCCTGTGTTTATAAAACAGGAGAAAAAAGAGGGGAAAGAAAGCCCTGATGTTACAATTTGGAAAAATCTATTAGGGAAAGTAAGCCCCGATGTTACAATTTGGAAAAATCTATTAGGGAAAGTTGCCTGAATGATCTGCAAGGTCTCTGGAACAGGCAACAAAAAGAAAAAAAGCTAATTATGCAGGAACAATACCACACTGATGCAGCTGTACAGACACAGTTTTGTGGTGTGAGCAAGATAAGTATCTCAGCATGTCTGTATTACTTCATACAAAATGTATCAGTTGAGGTGGAGACGGTATCTTTATGTTTAGCACAGTACTTCATTGTACCACATGGACATACCCTACAGCTTGATGTTTCCTTGACAAAAGGACTTTGCAGACAGAAAACTGCTTCCCATGAGTTTCAGCAGGGCTATATCAAGACAGTTAACTCAGTCAGTCTTAAATATATTGATGGTATTAGAAACTTTGGTTTTAGTACCTATTTCAAGATGATCTCTCCTTGAACACAAGTCTTATTTAAGATGAGGTAATGGAACAGAGATGGGGAAAAGGTCACTAAGGTAACAACCCACCCTTTCTGCCAACATATGTTGTTTACAGTTCTGTGGTTGTTTTACAGCATGATCTCTGCTGGCAGTGGGAAAAGGTTGAGAGGTCACAGATGTGACCCTTCATATACTTTTCCAGAGTAATGACAAGGTTAGGAAGCATACACAATGTGTGTGTGTGTGTGTGTATAAACTTACCTACTGCATTCCACCAATTTTTATCACATCTGTATAATCACATGCATGACTGAGAAATCGACAATGATTTTGAACACATACTACTGCTGGATCTGGGGAAGCTGGAACCTGAGGTAGTTCATCAAAACTAGTTTCCTTTTTCTTTTGTTTTGTTTTCTTTTTTTTCCTTTCCTTTCCTTTTCTTTTTTGTTTTGTTTTGTTTTGTTTTCTTCTTTTCTTTTCCTTTCTTTTCTTTCCTTTCTTTTCTTTTCTTTTCTTTTCTTTTCTTTTCTTTTCTTTTCTTTTCTTTTCTTTTCTTTTCCTTTTCTTTTCTTTTCTTTTCTTTTCTTTTCTTTTCTTTTCTTTTCTTTTTTCTTTTCTTTTTTCTTTTCTTTTCTTTTCTTTTCTTTTCTTTTTCTTTTCTTTTCCTTTCTTTTCTTTTCCTTTCTTTTCTTTTCTTTTCCTTTCCTTTCCTTTCTTTTCTTTTCCTTTCTTTTCTTTTCTTTTCTTTTCTTTTCTTTTCTTTTCTTTTCTTTTCTTTTCTTTTCTTTTCTTTAGTTTTTTCTCCTTTTTCTTCTTTTTTCTTTCTTTTTTTCTTTTCTTTTTTTCCTTTTCTTTCTCGTTCTCATTTGTTCTTTTTCTCTTTTTCTTTTTTCCCCAAAAAACAATCAAACCCCAAAAGCCCTCCCTGAAAAGGAGGCTGGACCAGAAAATCTCCAGAAATACTTTCCAACCTCAGCTATTCTGTACTTCTGTCATTTTATGATACTTCTGTAGCAGCATGAGCTATAGTGAGATAGAGAAGGCCCCAGAGATCTTTTCACCCTTATGCTCATCACTGGGTAGGCCTTTCTGGTATATGTTCATTATTAAAACCCTAAGAATTCATTGCAACTGAAGAAAGTAAATAGATGAAGAAAATAAATACAGATAATTCAACCTGCTCCTATTTTCCACTGAAAAATGAAAATAAAACGCAACTATGAAAAGACAACAAAAAAAAAAAGGGGTAGGGGGGGTGGGGGGAGGAGGGGAGATAACTTGCCATAAATGCAAGCACTTGCAAGACAGAATTTTATTTTTTTTTGGGGGTGGGGGAAGACTGACCATTATCAAACATTTAAAAAAAGGCAGAACAGAATATAAAAGATGTTTTAGATGAAATCTAAGAAAAGTTTGGAAAGTGGTTTGCAGTTTTTCAGAGAGTAATGGGAAAGGCTGGAAACCAAAACCTTGTGCCAGAATGAGGGAAGGATGGGTAACTAGTAAGGACGTTGATACCTGACCTTCTGGTTGAAGGATTTGAATATGTGACACATACTTCTGGAATCTAGTTTGATCTCTGGTTAACAGTTGGTGGAGATGATTACAACCAGTCTGTAGAAGTTTTCATGTTCACAGGGCTGAAATGATTTATTACATGTTTGCTGCCAGTATACAATCCTCAGATGTGAACACCACATTCACATACCTAGAGTATGTGAAAACCCCAGGAAAGAAAGGAATTGCTAGTGTTAGCAGATTCTGCCACAACATTAAAAGCTTTCTTCTCTTTGTGATAAACATATAAAGCAACAAGAATCAAGACAGAGCAGATGATTTACGCAGCTGCTACAGCAAGTGCTTCAATCACATTTATTCGTCATTTTACAGCAATTCACATGTGATAACACTGAGATTTACATGCTGAACTGCGAGTTTTTCGGAGGTCCTTCAGCTTATGAATATCTAACATGAATTGAAGACCTTTAGAAGAATGTAATTATTTTTTATGCCAAATGATAGATTATATAGATGGTATCTTATAACAAACTTCACATACCAGTTCAAATAGCAGTTATAACTGCTTTAATTATTTTTTTTCTTTAAGATTTAGAATGTTTTATTAAATGGTGTTTGGGAAATTAAAATAATAGAAGGGAAAAAGTAGTAAAATAATTAAAATAAATAAATTCTTAACAATAAAATGGCTAGGAATAAAGTGGAGTATCTGCAGTGTCACAGAACAAGAACATTGTAACAAAACTTTTTTGTTGTTAAAATGCTAGAAACCCTTAACAGTTGATATACTGCACACATTTTCAAACAAACCAAAGGAGGTCCAGTTTCACCCAGATTATAGAAGGTCATATTGCTTATTGTGCTGTTTTAAAATTGTATTTAAAAAATAAAATAAAATAAAAAAGAAAAATAGTTTCTTCAATATTTTGTTCAAATGGCTTCTAAAAGCATCTTGGGACTCATACATCTCAGTGACATTGATTTACAGCATCTGATAATGTGGTTAAAGGAACTTCTGTGGATCAAAACTCCACTTGATTATGTAAGTAAATGTAAACTAGGAGAAATAGACATGCTGACTAAACGGCATATTATCTTTGAATAACCACTGCCATTGTGCAATTAAAAAAATAAAATAGCTGTAGCATTTCTAATTGACCTTTGTCATTGTGTCATCTGGACCTCAAAGGAAAGCCACTGTGTGTCTGTAGCAGCTTTGACTTTAAGTTCTCTATTCTAAGCATAGCTGGAAACACTATTTTAAGTTAACTAGAGTATGTGGTAACAAATAAATCAAAGCATAATATATTAAGGAGAGTATTTTTTGGAAAAGTGGCTGTTATACAATGAAAGCAGCATAAACTGTAAAGGCAATGAACCTTCCTTTTTTTTGAGGGTCTTCCCATAATGTGTATGCATTTGTAAAATAAATTTAATATTGAAGCAGCTGCATAGAATTCCTTTCAGTATGAAGATAATTGACTTCTGTAGCTTTTCCGATTGCCAGACCAAGCTCAGTCCTTTCATTGAGTTCATGCTTATAGCAGACCTATAAAGAAAATATTGTAAATAAAAATAAAAGGTTAACAGAATTTTGAGACCCTTGCTAAAGGGTCTCATACCTTCAAACCTCAACAAGGACTTTTGAGCCAAAAACTGTGTACATCACTACAGAATGCAGCAGAAAGGACAACAGAAAACAGATCTCTAAATATAGACTAGTACATGAAAATTGTGTCTTTATCCATTGTTCACTCTTGCTTTCCTTTGTCCTCATTGAATTTCCTTGATTGTGAAAGAGAAGGGATCAGCTTAAAAAAGATGAGATGGTGCAAAAGGTATCTTGAAGGAAAATATATTTGCCATCAGACTTTGTGGGCTAGATTGCTTCTAGTGAACAAATTACAGCTATTTCACAAGTATAACGCTGGTAAAAGAACACTTGACAATAAAAACAACAGCAAGGTTCTAATGCTGTCACTGATACAGTAAGTCATTTCAATGGTTCCAGAAAAAGTACTGCGGATGAAATAGAGTTTATTTACTTTTGAAACCAGCAACATTTTAAACAAGGTTATTTCTGAAAATTGTAATATCACAGCTTGAAAATTGTCTGTATGACTATGTAGATTTTGCTTATGAAAGTCTTATTAAAAGGAACATTTTTTATAAGAATCACATAATAACTAGAAAGTTCAAATTGCTTAGAACTCTGTCTAGGAAATGTCTTCTATCCAACACCTTTCATGGTGTGCCAAAAATGAGATTAATTTATGTTTCAAACAGACACTCACACACTTCTCTGACTAGGATCTAAATGTTATGTCTTTCTCTCCTACAATACAGTTTTCCAGTGGTGAAAGAAGAGAAAATGTCATAATTTTTTTTTTTTTTTTTTCTCTCCAGAAATGTTCAGGGGAGGGTTTCCCGGTGGGGAAAGGAGTGCTTTAATCCTGCTCCCAGAACTTTCAGATTCTTCAAGATGATCAGCAATACAGAGCTGTCTGACAAGTGCCAAGAATATCCTTCAATCCCTAATTGTACAGTTTCACTATTAAGGATCTCTCACTGAGGATTACACTAAATAAACCACCTCTAACTGGAAAGGCAACAAAGTATCAGAAGACACTGCTTTCCCCAGGAAATCTCTGGGGTTCTGGAACGAAGAGCTTCTGTATGTCTTTGTTCTATCCCACACAACCACTATTTCTGGGCCTTCAAACAACAACCACCACCATTACCCGTGAAAGAAAAATTGTGTGGTGTCATAAATACAGCTGTCCCAACTATTTTCCTATATGGGTGCACAGGCAAATGTATCAGATCAGTGTGAAGGCTCCCAAAAGAACAGTTATCAGTGCTCCTAGTTCCCTACATTCTCAAGAAAATGTTTCCCAGATTATCTTCATGTTTTTTGGGTTTGTTTTTTTTTTTTTTTCATTTGTGCTGCCTGCTGCAGAGATTGCTATGATGTATGAAGATTTCTGTAAAATTACTCTTGAAAAAAAAAAAAAAGAGAGAGAGAGACACAGAGAAGCAGTTGGGGGCATAGTGACTGAAAAAGGTCTGAAAGCCTACAGCTGCTGACTACCAACATGGAATTCTAAAGAGCTCTGATCAAAACCTGCATTTCTGTGAATCAATACATAGATTTTCACCTGCCCCCTTATTTTAGCAAGCAACTCACTCAAAATCCATGTTACATTTTTTCATTCTTAAACAGCCTAAGGAGATGATGAGTGTTGATGTTGAGAACCTCAGAAAATAGATGTGAGCTAAATTGCAAAGAAGCCATATGGGTAAAGAGCCCCACTTGTTTCAGTGTTCTTATGAAACCTAGTGCCTCATGCACTTAAAAAATATATTTTTTTTTAGTTTTATTTCTCAGAACAAACAATTTTACAATAATTTTAAGCAAGAAATGATTATGCAATATAAACAAACCACCCTGGGCAAGTATAATTCAAGTAGTTGTGCCTGTGTTTGTCTCCAGGTAGATGAGATTGGAAAATGGAGAGGGTTGATTATGTTAAGTGAGTTTTTGTTTGTTTTGTTTGTTTTTTGTTTTTGTAATTTATGCTAAATAATAGATTATAAATGTGAACTCACTGTTCTTGAGTAAAATTCTTAAAGAAACCTGAAATACAGAAATTAAATCTCATACCTTTCCTATAACTGCTTCCTGGAGTGCATAAGTAGTTTTCTAATTGTTCACCCCTTGTTTTGAATGTGTATCCAGGTTGAGGTGAACTACACAACAAAACAAAATATTCAGAATGAATCACTGATATTGACAGAAGAAAAGATGAGGGAGGAAACCACTTTTTTTTTTTTCTTTATTTTTTATATTGACAGGTTAACAGTATAAGAGATTAGATGAACCATACACATCTGCCCATAATAGCAGCATATCCTTCCTTACCTTTAAATAAAACATTTCTAAGTGTAAAATGTGCAAGTATTGAATACAGTGAAGATTAGAGATGGTGATACAGAGAAGATAAGAGTAATAATATCTGCTTAGGTTTTGCAAGTGTTCATGGTCTTTTTAATCCTTATTTTTTGATTACTAGGCTAACATTTTGTCTACCAGCTATGATAGCTTAAACTTCTGATTATTTCTGAAAACTTTGTATGTACATTAGAAAAGTGTTACAAGCATCATTTTAATATTTTACCCTAATAACTCTTAACAGTAATTTAAAATACAGTTTATTTTCCTATTCATGCAGAATCTTTTATTCCTGAGAGGACTTTACTTGATTTAACACCTATCTAGTTTTGCTATCATGTATTTTACCACTGAGCTTGATTTAAGAAAGATTTGCCTTGGGCAAATTAGCAGTCAAGTGAAGACAGAGGTGATTTGTACCACATCTGAAGTAGTGTTCAGCTGATGCAGAATAAATCTGTCTTTTACTATGTAATGATCTTTTTGCAGTGCTTAAAAACGCCCTGACTGAAGCACCACACAATGGCACAGTAGTCTCACTTAAAGAGCCTTCCTATGTTAGGTTGTTGGAGGAGAAAAAGTGGAAGGAATACAGCTGTTTAAATGCTGAAAAAGGAATTTGAAGAAGTCATTCACTGCTCACTTCTTCATATTAAGTTCATGACTGGAAGAAGCTGGGCTTTTCTTCTACTTCTGATGCAATTTTTTGCTGACATGTATTTTTTCAGCTGCCCTTGCTATCTTGCCTCTTGGAGCACCAATAAACAATCACAGGGAATTTCAAATATTGGTAGGGTATACATAGCTTTGAAAGCCAGCACCGAACAGGCAAAGGGAAGTTCTAGGGAATTATCAATAGCCAAAACCATGTTACAATGTAACAAATTACACTATATTAAAGTTCAAAAAGCAACTAGACTTCAATGGGCAATGACTACAGTTTGTATAGATCAATTTAGCCTGATTTTAAACTATGTGGATTGGATTGCCAGCCCTGGTCAAGACATGAAAACATGGAACTCCATATTTATCTGTATATATGGATACCCTACACACATCTCACCAAGCCCTGTGTAATGTTCTAGCTTTGACCAACTACTGGATAACAGATGCCCATCTCTTATTCTGGTTACTGTACGTCTTTGCTCCTGCGAAGATTGACAGCTCCCTCTGCTGTTCTTGTTGTGAGGTGCTCGGAATAATGTCTAATTTTCTTGGACACAATGATGGACTCTCAGTTTGTCAATTAATGGCTATCAGGCTGGCATGCTTTCAAACACTGGCTGACATTCAGATGCCTGATGGCACCTTTAGGACACCTGCTTGGACAACCAATCCACTTCAAAACAGAGCAAGGTATGAGACTCAAAGTCTTTTTGTTTTCCCCTCCATCCTTTTGTTTTATTCTTTTTATTTTATTTTATATATTTTCTGTTTGTACCCATCTGGTCTATTTACTATGAATACAGACTTATGACATCTATGCTGCTTTGCAATTGAAGTCTGACTTAAGGAACTGATATGGAAGCACTGCATAGATGCTGTAACATACTACTTAGCATTCTCCTGAAACACAGAAATATGTTCTCTGATTTTAATCTCATCTTCACCATGTTTTCAATTGTAATATTTAGTAGTTCATAAAGCCAGGTTGCCAAAGGTTGTGTCTTTCCCTTTTATTTTTCTACATTTTAGGTGTCATTTGCTCATTTTTTATGGTGAAATATAGAAGCTAAATTAAAGCTTCTACTCCCTGAAAGAAAGCAGAAAAAGAAAGTGTGATGCATATTCTCTAGCATTTTGAACTAGTAATGATATATACCTGGCTAAACTTCTTAGAGCTGAAATTATTTGTGAAGCTTTGGATAGCATTGAGTGAAAAAAACAATATAATGATTGGTAATTTTACAAATCCTGTGCAAAGAAAAACAATAGCATGAATCTAGATCTTGTCTGTATGATAAATTTGTTGTGTGTTTTTTTCTGATCGAATTCTCACATAATAATACGTAATTTTGAAAGTTGTTTAACTACCCAGCAGGCACAACAGAGCCCATACCACTCTTAAAGACAACTCAACACATGTTGCACTTGGTGTGTAAATCATTTGTAATATGTATAAGATTTCCTGTACAAAAGTTCTGAAATAAACCCTCTGCCTGATATAAATACACAGGAAAAATGCAGAGGAAATTTTTGAAACAGTGGGGTCTGAACCATTCTTTTAGAGGCCTAGTTTATTCTTTCTTTACTTCATCATGCAAAGTCCTTCTTTCCCCATAAGAGGAAAATCTGGTAATAGAGCTAAGAACCATTAAAACTTCTATTTTTGGCCTTAGTCAAAATAAGAGACAAAAGATAAATACCAAGTACAGTACACACAGGAAGCATTTGCTGTCTTCCTGCCTCATTGTCTCACTGAACTAATATATCTACTATTTCAAAGAATCATATTTTATTTTTAAAAATATTGTTTGCTAGATCATTGTCCAAAGGATTTTGCATGGTAGTTGAAACATTATAATTAATTTCAAAATTTTGTTATGCTTTCTGTTGGAGATGTAACATTGGCATTCATGTGCTGAAATACATTAATCCCACAATTCTGTTTCAACGGTGCTTCTACAAACGAATCACAGTGAATGAAAAAAATGTTCCTGGTGTCTCCCTGGAGGGTTGACCTGTCCACTAGCTTCCTTGTGACCAACTTCACATAACTTCACCAGAAAAAATTAATATTAAGTAAGTTAAACTTTTATCTGCTAACCTTAAAGATTATTGCTTCTGAAGGTTATTTATGGGCAATATTGTATTTATGGAAGACTTTTTTTTCCCCAAGCACAATTACTGTTTACCAAGCAAGTGATCTCATTCCTACTGCATCTCAGTGGTGTCCTAGCAGAAATGCTAAGTTAGTTCTCATTTCTAACATAATCATCCTTTTCTTAGAGGGAAATAATAATCAATGAAAACCAAAACCGTCTGCCATTCACATTGCAAAAGAAAGAGGTATTACAGTTATCATTAAAACAGAGTATTTTAGCTTTAATGAAAAAAAATATTTTCCTTTGCTGATGCATCTAACTTTCTTTTTATGTATGACTTTTGGACAAAAGATTTATTTTTGTCAATAGATTTAATTATTTACATAGATGTTAAAAACACTGTATTAACCAAATAGCTGCATTGCAAGAACAGGAAATTATCTTCACTGTGCAGCAGAAACAGGAATCTTTACAGTACAACACAGTCAGTCTATGCTTTGTCTCTATTTGTGCTGAGTATACATGCACAGACAACCACACATGCACATTCTTCACTGGTGGCAATGCACGAATTCCCTTCATGCTTAATTATTTTGGAGATATCTTTTGTATAGAGTAGTACAATGTAAACTCAAGCTGTGGGTTGGCTCATTGCTGAACCAGCGCCTGATCCAATTAAAATAACATGTTACATATTCAGGAAAGCTGATTGGAAATGGTGTCACGAATATGTACTACAGCTCTGACTTTCTTCCGCAAATTTTAATTTATAATGTAGTAAGTCAATGCTATGCTGTTATAGCTTGTGCTAGATGTTACTATTGATTTACACTACCCATGGTACAGTGATCTTAAGCTGTCTATCTCCTCAAAATGAAAGGAAAACATGCATACTTCTCTCTTACACTCTATATCACTGTATCTCTGATTAATTCAAATTTTACACCATATTACACAGTTTTACATATTTCCCCCCCTCCCCGTTGTGACCTCCTGGGATAACACATAATAAACTAAAAGTTTCCATTAGACTAGGTGAGATACGATGCAGTGCTTCTGTTTGATGATTACCTACTTACACAAACAATACTGAGTGGTCCTAAAGCAAAAGTGAGTGAATTATGCCTGTCATGTGCATCTCCTGTCCCCCAAATGCACCACTTTATTTTGAATTGTCTTTTTAACATGTAGTCCTGCTTACTCTGCTTTTGTAGTAACTGATATTTTCACAGTACAAATGCCTGTTTGCTCCCCATTTCCAAAATTAGTTGTCATTCTACTAGACAATTATTTTTTGAAATTTTGACATTGCTTTTCCCATCATGTTATGAAAATAACTTAGGCTTTCTGTTTATCATTGATAAGGCACTAAATAGCCATTTTTAAATAGGCATTGTTAGCAAATACATGTTCCTCATAAATACACATATGAAACGTGATAGACTATATGAGCTAATATCAGTTCATATTAATATTTTATCATTGTTTTTCTGTCACTACTATTAGATTACCTTGATTTCTAATCCGTATTGTAATTGCCACGATAAGATACCAATTAATAATGTCCTTACAAGAAGTAACAATTATAGGATTCACCCAAGGGTACTGAGGAAGCTGGCAGAGGAGCTCATGGAGCCACTCTCCACCATTTATCAACAGTCCTGACACACTGGAGAGGTCCTGGAAGACTGGGGATTAGCCAGTGTGATGCCCATCTACAAGAAGGGCAGGAAGGAGGATCTGGGGAACTGCAGTTCCTTCCTCAGTGCTGAGGAAGGTTATGGAGCAGATCAAACTGAGTGCTGTCACACATCATTTTCAGGACGATGGGGGAATCACGCCCAGCCAACATGGGTTTCTGAAAGGCAGGTCTTGCTTCATGAAAATGATCTCTTTCAACAAGATGACCTGTGCAGTAGATGAGGGAAAGGCTATGGATGTCGTCTACCTGGACCTTAGTAAAGCTTTTGGCACCATCTCCCACAGCATCTTCCTGGGGAAACTGGCTACTCGTGGCTTGGATGGGTATACTCTACATTGGGTAAAAAGCTGGCTGGATGGCTGAGCCTAAAGCGTGGTGCTGAAAGGAGTTACATCCACCTGGTGACTGGTCCCAAGTGGTGTTCCCCAGGGCTCAGCACTGGGGACAGTCCTGTTTACTATGTTTACCTACGATCTGGACGCGGGGATCAAATGCACCTTCAGTAACTTTGCAGATGACACCAGGCTGGGGGGAGTGTTGCTGTCCTTAGGGCAGGCAGGCTGTGCAGAGGGACCTGGGCAGGCTGGAGCGATGGGCCGAGGCCATTCCTGTGAGGTTCAACAGGGCTCAGTGCCAGGTCCTGCCCTTGGGTCACAGCAGCCCCACACGGCGCTACAGGCTGGGGCAGAGCGGCTGGAAAGGGCCTGGTGGGAAAGGACTTGGCAACATTTGTTGATGGCCAGCTAAACATGAGCCAGCAGTGTGCCCAGGTGGTCACAAAGGCCAACAGCATCCTGGCTTGTATCAGAAACAGTGTGGCCAGCAGGACAAGGAAAGGGATTGTGCCCCTGCACTCGGCACTGGAGAGGCCGCACCTTGAGCACAGTGTTCAGGTTTGGGCCCCTCACTGCAAGAGGTGCTGGAGCGTGTCCAGAGAAGGGCAACGATGCTGGTGAAGGGTCTGGAGCACATGTCCTTATGAGGAGCAGCTGAGGGAACTGGGGTGGTTTAGTCTGGAGAGGAGACTCAGGGGGGATTTTATCACTCTACAACTACCTGACAGGAGGCTGTAGGCAGGTGGAGGTCGGTCTTTTCTCCCAGATGACTAGCAACAGGACAAGAGGGAATGGCTTCAGATTATTCCAGAGGAAGTTTAGGATGGATATTGGGAAAACTTTCTTCACTGAAAGGGTGGGCAAGCATTGGAACAGGCTGCCCAAGGAGGTGGTGGGATCACCATCCCTGGAAGTGCTTAAAAAAACACAGAAATGTGGTGCTTAATGACATTGTTTATTGATAGACTTGGTGTTCTTGAGTTAACAGCTGGACTTGATCTCAAAGGTCTTTTCCAACCTAAATGATTCTAGGATTCTAATATTCTTTTAAATCCTCTATAACTGGTAACTGCTTCAGTTTGACTTCTTTTTTAACATGTGAGATAGTGAATTACACAAGCATAATGCTGAAATCATAGGCAACTCTTTGTTAGCATAAACTTATTTGAAATCTTGGTGCATTTTAGATTTCCAGTGGAGAAATTGTGTAAAAACGAATGGCAAAAACTGATGTAATATAGCATTAGTACTTGGATTTTCTAGTAATTTTCTTTTAATTTAAAGCAATAAACCTATTAATACCATGTTTATACAAATACTGTTCTCCAGATAGTGCTCTTTTCTTTAGTTTGAAGGGCATTTACATTTTCCTTGAATGAAATAGTACTGCATTTATAATCCTTTTCTATCACAGGGAGGTGTGTGTGCATATGCATCATGATTCTTGTCATACTTTCCCTAACACCTCTTTTCATGGTTGTATCAATATATGCGTATGTGGTGGAAAAACCATCTTCCATGCTTTCCTCCCATTTGTTTATGTTGATATTAATACAAAGACAATTCAAAAGCAGCCTTGAGGGAAGAAAAACAATAGCTGAAAACATTTCAGGGAAGCAAGGAACCAACTCTGAAAGACAAGTCTCTCTTCAGGGGAAGTCTACTCCTCCTAGACTCTTGCAATCAAGAGCTTCTTTCTAAGAAAGAGCAGAAGAAAGAATACTTGATAACATCTCAAATTTCTGCCTGTCAAGAACAGTACACTTCATATACATGGTAGCACAGTTTTGTTCTTCTAGGTGCATAAGGCAACAAGTAATTATAATAAGGCTGTACTGTAAGCAAGAACACTAAACATAATTCTATCCCATGTCCCCTTTGGCAAGGGAGGGAGGCATTTTGACAGTCTGTTTTCTGCCTTAAGTGCACAAGCCTGTAAGACTGTCTCTTCATCTTTTCCTAACATTCAATACCTAATTCATGGATGTAGTCACACCTCCCTCTTTGCCTTTTCCCCATCAGTGCCACAGTCTTCTGGCAAACCTACAGATGAAATACTAAACTGGACACAATTCCGGTGCAGTTCTCTGAAGTGCATCACTTTTTTTTTTTTTTTTAGTGCAGCTCTGACAGCTCTGGGCTGCAAAAGAAAAAAAACAAACCAGCACTGGCCAAAAGGTAAAATTTGTGTTTATAGATGTTTCCTTCTGAACAAAGAGAATATGTGAGGATATTGTAATTTGTAGTAGTCCATAACTGCATCACAAGAAATTACTTAAAATTTTCCACATATACTAAAATGTAACAAACTCACCTATGGCTATTACACCTTTGTAAAAGCCATATTAAGTCATACATTATCTATAGTAAAAGAGTGTATGCCTAGCTACTGTAATGTTAGTATTTACTTACAAAGCAGAAAAAGGCCGATTTATTGTAGAAAAACAATATGGTTTTTTGCTATGTATGGATGTTTAACTAGGTATTGCTGACACTAACAAAAAATAGCAGGCGACATAGGCCTCGTAATAGTGCTATGAATGTCAAGTCTGACATCTATATTAATAGATAATGTGTCATGAGTAGGAATAATAAAGAAAAATTACAGATTGTTTGTTACATGTAAAATATATCTCCTTTATATTTAATTTTTTTAACCACTGCAGCCATTGTGAATACTCTTTGACTGGCAGGAAGGCTGCTTAAAATAATACAAATCCCATAACACTGTATTTTGCTCTCGGTTAAGTTTCTTAAACAATTTATTTGCTTTCTGTAAAAAAAAAAACCTCTAAGGAAAATGAAGTGACAGAGGTATAGTCATCACAGACTATGATCAAAAATACCTAATAAAGCTACACATGTTCATTGGAGAAAAAAACCAGGAAAAATGTCCTGAAGAAAATTATGAGAGTAAAAGGACATTGCCTAAGGAAATGACAGAATGAAGATTCAGAGAAATATTCAAAGGTACTCAAAGAGAGCCAGGTACAGACATGGAGTGTTATTTGCCAAAACAGTGGGTAAGTGCCCCTCAGAAAATACAGGCTAGTGCAATGGATGGTGAGGAGGTAACAGCTGAGTGATCCATTATTGTTACAATGAGGTTTAGTACTGCAGACAGAATAGAGAGAACCTTTTGTTCTGACTTACAGGCCAGAACAAGATACTGGGGACAAGTTATACTAGATAACAAGAAGGAAGGTGTGAATTATGTTTTCCCAAGGATTTTCTTTAAATGTGTTCAAAGAAACAAATGAAATCTCTGCATGGTCTCAGTGACCTTTGGATTAATTTTTTTCTTCTGCCCTTCCTTCTCTAAAAGCATTGTAAGATAGCAAGTCTCAGTATGTAGAGGAAGGCTGAAGTAATTATTTCAGGAACACAACGTATTTGTTCTTGTCAGGAAAATGCATTTAAGAGCTACCACTATATATCCACTTCCTCCCTCTCATGCAAAGTTAGAGTTTCACTTAGTATGAGATTAGATTTTGTGAGATTTGAGTTCATTCATCCCTTCCCTGCAGACTTTTGGCAGCAGAATTCATGCCAGATTTCAGCAGTGATTTAGGCAGATGAGATTTATTTTAAAAAGAACCTTAGGAATGTAAATTTTAGTGACTTATTCTTATAAATATTTTCATTAATGGTACAGATGATAAAAGTTCCTCTATAAACTACTTTAAGAATTCCAGCTTAAATGCTGTAAATGAGGAAGCTTTTGCTTTCTCCTTTCCTGTCTTCCTATGGCAATTTCAAGATTCTATCTATGTGTAATTTATTAATTTGTGCTAATTTCATAAAAATTGCCATAATATGTAGCAAGTTAGCCAGAGACTGACAAGGACCCTGACATATGCCATCTATTCCCAGTGGAAGAAGCCTCAAAGCAAACTAAAGAAATCATTAGATTTAACAACTATGCTCTGAATATTGAAAAGCAGGGATATAAATAGGAACAAATGCTCTTAGACTGAGAAAAGGATTTATATAGCTTAAAGTAAAATTAATAATAAGGGACATTGACAAAAGGAGATAGAAAAAGGTTATATATTCCAGAGGAGAAACCATTAGCAGAAACATCTTTGAATACTGAAAAGCTGGTTGTTTTATTTCTGAAGGCTGTAATAAAACGGTTAAAAAAATCAAGGCTGGTAATGATATGTGAGTATCTTAATACTATGTTTAGATGTGTAAATCTGCATTATTTTATGTTTTTATAAAGATTCAATTTTGGAGTTATTTGTTTCATATCTAAAGTACCAGAAAATATGTGAAGAGTGTATGAGATTATACTATGGAAAAGACTGTGGTCATAACTGAAATTTTTAACAATTGAACGGAATTTTCATTGGGCTATGCTATGGGTCCTTTCTACTTCCTGCAGGTTAAAACCAGTGTGTTGAATTTCTGATGTAATGGTACCTTCTTTCCCTTATATAAGAAAGCATGAACAGAATCATCCTTAACTGAGACAAGCACCAGGATTACAGTGCATTCAGTGTGGGCCCAGTGTGATGAGACCACTGAGATATCCAGCAGAGGAAGACTTGTTAGAGAATTGACATTTAGCTACTAGAACACTAATATCCCCTTAACAGACATTATTTTATGCCTTCTGTTTGTGTAGGATTTACCATGATGTATTTCTGTTCTTTAGAGTAACTCAAATGCTGGAGGAGAATAAATTCCCAATCATGAATCTACTATATGTGGCATCTCATTTTGCATTCCAGTACCTTAGAAGGATACTGAAAGGTCATATATACGTAATGAAGGGAACTGGGGGGTGTGGGCAGGTTGTTTATCTCTTTGTTTCATTTTATTTTAGTCTAGCATGTAGAAATATGAAAAGAAAAATTTCTTGTTTATCAGCAGAAAAAGCAGCCTTTCACTGGAAAATGTTAACTATAATCTCTGAAAAAGTAAGGCAGAATACTGCTTTTCTAGAACCTGTGTCTAGACATGGAAATGTCATATGAATGGGAAGTATTCAAAATAAAGAACTTGTATAAAAATACCCAATCTGTTTAGTCACAACCTTCAAGAGGACAATTAGAAGTTTAAATCCCTAAATATATTGTTGTTCTACCCTGTGTGGTAAAACGCTCGAATTAAAACTTAAATCCTTTATTTCCTGTTTACATCACTTTCCTATTTACTCACACCAAGTACTAGCTGATGTTACACAGCATCTTCTTATATGGTTGACAAGCTGCACAGGAAGGGATGTTCCAGAATAAGTAAAGAATACAAAGTCTGCTGAACTTGAAACACCTTTATTCAGTAGCCAGACGTTTCGAGATTCAACATTTGACAGACAGCTCAAGAATTTTTAAACAGTGAAGACCCTTTGTTTCAAAGAAATATAAACCCTATGCATGCACAAACATGCAAATGAATTATCCAAAATAACACAGTACACTTCATGCTGTTTTTTATCTTTCATGAAGAAACAAAATGACTTCACAAATGACTGTAAAGACAGATAGTCAAATCACTTACCACTCTAATGATCCTTAATTCCTGTTCTCTGATGATAACAAGATCTTCAGAGGCTATTGCAAACCAAGTTCTATAAAACTATAGAAAATTCTATGAGGTCCAGCTTATGATCAATAGGTACTTCTTTGGTTGGTTGTGGGTTAAGTGAATAAATGTAACAATTTGGAAAAATATGGGCTTTTTCACATTCATAGCAGTAATTGGATGCCAAACTTTTCAAGAGATGAGATGAGGTAAACAGATAAAGTATTTTCATAACCATAACAATTTTCAAAATAGGTTGTCCTTTTTACAGTGGTGAATTCAGGGTCTTAAAGAGTTTTTTGCGTAACATCTTCTTTTCTTTAAGTTCTATTGTGAAAATTATTTGGATTAGTTTCATAAGAGAAAAGAGGAGTAAGTGTAGATTCACTTCTGTCAGTTTTGATCTTAAATTCTGAACTTCTCTTTTCTGCCAAGAAAGTGAGACACTAATAAAAAATAAAGGCTATAGTGCTGTGAAAATTATGTTTACACACGCATAGGCATATGCATACTTATACATATACATAGGTGGAGAATGTGTGTGTATCTACTTCAATCTTTAGATGGTCATTGAAAAACACTATAGCACTAAAATATTTCTATTTGATTGTAATTTGGAAGAAGATCATAGATTTGTTAACTTCCAATGTAAGAAAAGTGTAACACTTTTAAGATTATATGGTTGGACTACATGCAAAAATGTGGCACTTGGAACCTGGTCAAAATGGGATGCACCTCATGCTAAACAGCCTGATGAAGAAATATGCAAGAAAACCTGGCTACTTAGATATTTTTAAAAAGCATCCTGTGGAATATTCTGTTAAAAAGATGGTAAATCACAAGGAAAACACAGAGATTTGGGAATAACTTAAAAAAAAATCTTAACAGTAAAATCTAAAGAGCAAAGGGAAGAAAAGTTCAAAAGGGGCTGAGGTATATTTTCAAAATATTTAAGAACTGCGAACTGACACGCAGTTTTAGATTACACCAAATTTTGTACTTTACCTTCAAATTATGATAGAATTCTACATGAATACTAGGAAGATAAGCTTCAAATGTTATCACAGAACGTTACCTGAGAAATCCAAATGCAATATTTTTCATTGTGTCTATTTAATTATTTTCCTGTAAGTGAGGGGAAAAAAACCAAAAGCAAACCAAAACAAAACAAAAAAAAAACACCAAACAAAAATAACAAAGATAGAGAGCAGAAACACAGTGTTAATGAGATTCAAACAATAAAGATATGATGGGCTGCAGATGAAAGGAAGATGCTGGTTTCTCTGCATTTTAATCAGCGACATCACAGTTTTGATGAACATGCCAGAGGGACTGTTTTGTGCTCTGCTTCCACAGTGAGTGAAAGGAAACAAAATGAGCAGTTTTATATTGAACTTGTAGTGACAGATGATGCATCCTTTGGGATTAACATTAGAACAATGGGGAAGATGGTACTTGCCTAGCTAGGGAAGTGCTACAAGTAAATCCAAAGAAAAGATAGATATCTAAGGACAGAACATTAACAACATTTATTAACACCTTAATATCAAACTTTCTCAATTATTTTATTAAAATCTATTCTAATTTTAAGTTTTGAGTTATCTATGTGCTTAAATAACTATGAAACAGGGTCAAAAATACAGCTAGAAAAAAAAAAAAATAATCATCATCATTCTGCCATTCATCCCTGAATATCTCAGCTCAACCATAAAAAATATTTTGGCTTCTCACATGTATGGAAAGAAAAAACCTCACTCTAGTGCCATACACCCTAATATGGATTTGAAATATGGGGATTTGTTTTAAACATTACTTAAATGCTTGTTTAGTGTTTTAAGGAATAAAGGTGAAAAATGTTTACACAGTAGCTTACATCAAATGAGGATATAGCTTCTGAGAAAAACTACATACAGTTTAACAAGGACTGCTTGTCATACAAATTCTATAATATATATTAAACCATTATTTACAGGAAAATGAAAGTTTTTAATAAAAGATTTTTATTTAAATATCCAGATGAAGAAATAATAGAATCATTTACCAATTCTCTACAAAGAGATCATTCATACCCATGATCTGGAATTAGCAATTGTGCCAAATAATGTATTAATATTTTTAGTTAGCCAATGTCATGCTAATAAATATTAAAAAAAAAAAAAAAAGAAAGAAAAGGTCTGAAATCACAAAATACAGATTGTATAATGGGAATGAAGAACAGAAGTAGTGAAAGGTCTGGTACTGAGAAGGACATTAGAAGGAATCTAAACTTCAAGTGTAATACTGTGGCTTTCTTCTATAAAAGTGAGGGAAGGCTTTGAACATGACAGAGTTGTTTTTAATACATGGCACTGCAAGGAATACTATTGAAATAGCTGTTTCATTGACATACTTTTAAAATGTCATGGAAACATGGATAGGAAAACATAGAGATGGAAAATGGGTACAAGAATGATATGAAACCTCCTTTGCAGTAAGATGATTAGGGAAACTTAACACTTTTTTTAGCTTTTTAGTCTCTAAGGAATATATAATGAAAAAGACATTTCACCCATCATCAGTGCGGTGCTGCTTCTGAGTTAAAATATGGCTTCTTTTAAACAATATGAGAAGTATTGTAAATCAATGCCACCTGATAGATTTGGCATGGAATCAAATGATATGCAGATGGAATTTCAGGATAAATATATGAAGTTTAAAACTTTAAGAGAAGAGTTATGTCTGAGATTAGCTGAAATTATTTAGAGTTCAGGCTTTCTTTGTGACTTAAGTTTTTACTTCTGTCAATATAATGGAGATTATTTTACCTCCCTACTTTACCAGCATGTTGTAATACTAAAATACAATTCCAAAGCAATGTGTCTCAGATTACAGAAAAATGTTAACCTGAAGACATTACTGGTAGATTTCACTTTTAATTTAATGTCTTTACTAGAGGTTCTTGTAGCCCTTTAGTATCTGAACTGTTGTAGGTGGTGTAGGAGTACAAGGTATTGGATAGCCAAATTATGAATTACAACATATGCTGAATTTTGACTGAGCTTTCATAGTTAACTCACTTTTTTATGGATTAATTATTTTACTGATTTTTTTTTTTAAATATTACTGAAAAAAGTAAAAGAACAGGTTCAATGTAAAGTCAAAAGAGAAACAACACTAAAGCAATGGTGAAGATAAACAGAGAAATGTGATTGTGAATAATTTTTACAGGAAGAAAGAGATGTTCACATATGGGTCACTCGTAACATGGAAATCAGGCCACATGCATCTAAAATGGTGCAAATGTAAATACTTTTGCTATTTTAATTCAGCAAAATTTTACAAAATGTTAAGTAAAATTCACTGTCAGTTGCTGTCCTAGAAAGCTAAGCCTCAAGCAAAAGAAACAAAGTTCCCAGGTTTGCAACATGTTCTGTGAGATATTACAAATTACTGAGAGATCATAACCTTGTTCATATGTCTCTTTTGAAAGATGGCCTCTTTAGTTGCACAGTGACTATGACCTGACTTCTTTACTGATTGGGAGGGAAGTATACCACTAGCTGAGTCACCCACACAGCTGAGAAGGTTGAAGGAATGGAAACAATAAAACAGGCTGACCTGCAAGAGCTGCAAGAGCTAACTAGGCATGAAAATAAGATTCACATGAATTACAATATATTTCTGGTGATTTTCTGAACAAACCCCACTGTTACGGCTGTGTAGAAAGTCTGGACTTACAAGGGATCTTTAAAGCTTTTCTTTTGCTTTGTATTTTCTTGTGCTATAAAAACAATACTTAAAGTAGTAATCATTAAGAAAGATTGGGTCAAAAGGTTATTTTCTATATGATTCTGATTTTTAAAAACATGGGTTTCTACTTAAAATTGCACCATAGCTTTTCAGTATAAAACAAAAGAGGAAAACAGAGTACTGTGATATTGTTGAATTAATAATCCTGTTTCTCAACAGGGGCATACTGATTGACTACTTTTAAAATATTATAAACAGATGGGTAGTCACTAATAGCAACAAAAGATGTTATAAGGTTATTCAATTAAAGTCCTTCTAAATGACGGTACTTTCCCATTCTACACTTATTAAAGCTTAAAATGGTATCGTAGTTTAAAATTATGAGGATGAGAAGAAAAGTATACTGTTATATTAATTTTGGGGGTTTAGGTAAGAATACAACTACAAAAATAGGAAAAAAAGATTTAATATAACAACTATCTGTGAAAAAATAGTCATAAGAAAGACTTGACAATTTTAGAAAAGGCAATGCTTGAGAATATAATGCTTAACATTTGTGACTGCAATCAGATCACAATTGGACAACCTTGCTTAACCCATGAGCCTACAGCATGAATTCCTAGCATGATTGTCCTGACAAACAGATTTAGAAGTGATCATGACAATAACTGGGAGCTCATCTGTAGAATAAAATTCCCTGGGTAACAACGCAACAATGAATCAACACACACCTAAACTCTTTGAGAAAGAAATGGGATAGCTGGGAATGAGTCATATTTTTATATTACAGGGAGACTGATTTAATGATTCATAGCCTATCAATCAAAACTTTCTTCTAAAAACAAAATAAAGACATATGTTTACTTTTCTATGTATGTATACAATTTTAAATTATATGTATACAATATATATTACCTCATGTTGCTGAAAAGCTTTCTAGAGATACACCGATCAGATTTAATCAGATAGGAGATAATAGCATTATGTTTTTGAATGACCACACTGTTTAAAGCAGGCCCAGGATAAATAAACAAATAATTGAATAACTTTTCTCTTATTGCCTTGGAAGGGATTGATTTAATAAGGTGAGTTATAAACATATACTATGGCTACATTCTCAGCAACCCTTCCAAATGATAAATCCAAATGTGATGTGAAAAGAGGACCTTTATCCTTTTACCTGGAGGGGATTTGTACTCTTTTGGGCTCTTTCAGGCATAAACTTCAGAAAAGAAGAAACAAATATTCTGGGTTCTCAGCTCTATATCAACACATATGCACACACACTTGTTTCTGATTTAGTAAGAATTTAGGTTACTACTTGCATTATCTGCTTCACTATGATGGATTAGCAAAATGCTGCTATTACAAACTCCATGTATTTTTTTTCACTAGTTTAGTTAAAAGCATTGCTCAACAGTAAATTATACTGTTCACAGGGAAAGAGGCTTAGAAAAATGAAGTCAAAGCTGTTGCAGTTATTCATACAGATTCTTTTCCTCACTAGCCTAAAGAAATATCCCAACATTGAAAAAAAAATCCTTCACCTCAAAGGAATACCTTCTTATAGATTAGCAGCAAGTGGTTTAGTTCCTATGAATTATTATCATAAACATTACTGGCGGGTTCAAAATCCGTTAGAAAGACTGCACAGTTTTGGACATGTTGCTGAAACAAATCAACTTCTGAGTCAGATGAGTCCCTGTTTACTCAGATATGACACCCTTTTTCTTCTTAAGTGGACTCTCCAGAACTCCCCCAGAGAAACTGTCAGATCTACTAGAAAACATAGGATTGTTTGACAACAAACTGTGAATGGTTTCTGAGAAATTAGCAATAACCATATGTGGGCACTCCACTGATAACTGCTATTTCTATCTGAGTCAGAAAAAAAAAAAAAAAAAAAAAAAAAAAAAAAGGCATATACATAAAAGAGCTTCCACTCCTTCCTTTTTTCAAGTACTTTTATTATTGCTGCCTGAGAAGGTGTTCTTGCAGTCACATTGGAAAGCTGCAAACACTTTCACTCCAGTCATGTCCCTGTTGCTTTCTGGAGTGCCTCCTCCAGGCCTGTTTATGAAGGACCTTTTCTAAAAGGTTCTGTCCTGGGTGTTTTAGAGAAGCTTCCTTTCTCTTTGTACTACTGCTGCCATTTTTGAGATGCATATATATTCTAAAATTTACACACCTACCACCACCTCTACCACCAAAGCAAACAAAGCCAAAACCAAGATTACCTCCATTC